>NC_072479.1:36577500-37193000 GCF_027574615.1 Eptesicus fuscus
TAGTGACTTTGAGCATGTTTTCATGTGTCTCATGGCCTTCCTTATGTCCTCTTTTGAAAAGTGTCTATTTAGGTCCTTTGCCTATTTTTTTTTTATTGGATTGTTTATCTTCTTTTTGTAATCGTTACATCCTCTTGTTGAATTGACCCCTTTATCATCTATACAAATAAAAGAGTAATATGCAAATTGGTCAGGTTGCCCTCATGCAACGACTGAACAGCAGGCTCCGTGGCATGACCATGCCGGCAGAGGGGTCAGTGAGGGGCGACCAGGCTGGCAGGGGGGGCAGTTGGGGGTGACCAGGCTGGCAGGGGGGCAGTTAGTGGTGACCAGGCCAGAAGGGGGGGCAGTGAGGGGCGACCAGGCTGGCAGGGGGGGCAGTTAGGGGCAGCCAGGCCGGCAGGTAGGGGCGATTAGGTCGGCAGCAGAGGCAGTTAGGGGTGATCAGGCTGACAGGAGGGGAAGTTAGGGGTGACCAGGCTTGCAGGGGGGGGAGTTACGGCGATCACTTCGGTGGGCAGAGGTGGTTAGGGGTGATCAGGCTGGCAGAGGGGGCAGTTAGGGGCGATCAGGCAGGCAGGCAGAGGCCGTTAGGGGTGATCAGGCAGGCAGGAAGGTGAGTGGTTAGGAGCCAGTGGTCCTGGATTGTGAGAGGGATGTCTGACTGCCCCCAAGGGGTCCCAAATTGGAGAGGGTGCCGGCTGGGCTGATGGGACCACCCCCCCCTCCCATGCATGAATTTTGTGCACCGGGCCTCTAGTTATATAATAACCTTCTTTCTCTGTTGTTACAGTTCTTTAACCTTTTGCACTCGGATGTTGAGTGTGACTCGACATGGTTAGCATTAGAATAAAGGAATCGAGAAAAAAGCAAGCGAGTGCAAAAGGTTAAGTCTTTTTTTGTCTGATATAAGTATAGGTAGCTCCCTTTGCTCCCTTTTGGTTCTTTTTCTATCCCTGCACCTTCAGCCTTATGTGTGTTCTTGAAGCTGAAGTGAGTCTCTTATAGGCAACGTATAGTAGATCTTGTTTTTTGTGTTTTTTTTTTTTAATCTATCTAGCCACTCTATGCTTTTTGATTGGAGCATTTAATACATTTATATTTGAAGTAATTATTGATAGCTAAGGACTTATTGCTATCTTGTTTAATTTTTTTTCTGGTTCTTTTGCAGTTTCTTTCTTCCTTTCTTCCTCTCTTGCTCTTATCCTTTGTGAATTGATGATTTTCTGCAGTGGTATATTTTGATTCCCTTCTCTTTATTTTGTGTGTACCCTCTAGATTTTTGTTTTGTGGTTACCCTGAGGCTTACTCGAAAAATAACAGTCTCTTTTAAGCTGATAACAACTTCAGTTTCACAGAAACTCTGCTTATTTTTTCTCCTCACATTATATGTTTTTTAAAAAAGATATTTTTATTGATTTGAGAGAGGAAGGGAGAGGGAGAGAGAGAGAGTGATGAGAGAGAATCATTGATTGGCTGCCTCCTGCATGCCCCCAACTGGGGATGGAGCCTGCAACCTGGGTATGTGCCCTGACTAGGAACCGAACCGTGACCTCCTGGTTAATAGGTATATTTTATGTTTTTGATGTCATACTTTACATCTTTTTATATTATATATCCATTTATAAATTATTGTAACTATAGTTACTTTTATTTTATTTATTATTTTTTACTTTAAACTATTTTTATTGATTTTGAGAAAGAGAGTAAGGGAAAGGGAGCAAGAAAGAAAAACATCTTATAGGCCCCCTGTGGGGTATTGAGCCACAGCCTAGACATGTGCCCTGACCAGGAATTGAACCAGCAACCTTTTGGTGCATGGGATCATGCCCAGACAATTGAGCCATACAGGCCAGGGCTTTTATAGTTACTTTTAATACTTGTTCCTCAGCCTTTAAGTTTAAAGTGCTTAATTCACCACCATATTACAGTATTGAGAATATTCTGAATCTTACTATATACTTGCCTTTACTAGTGCATTGTTTATTTTCATAGATCTTTATATTACTAGTTAGTGTCCTTTAGTTTCACCTAAAAGAACTCTTTTCAGTATTTCTTATAAGGAGTTCTAGTGGTGAAGAACTATCTTAGCTTTTGTTTGTTGGGGAAAGAATTTTGCTTTCATTTCAGGATAGCTTTGTTGGGTAAAATATTTTTGGTTGACGGTTCTTTCTTTCAGTACTTAGAATACGTATGTCATTATTCTGTTCTTTCCATGTTTCTGCTGAGAAATCCACTGATAGACTTATGGGGCCATTTTGTATATGAAAATATTTTTCCCTTGCTACTTTTAAAATTCTCTTTTTGTCTTTGGTTTTAGGCCATTTTATTATGTCTTGGAGAAGATTGTTTTGGATTGAAATTTTTGGGTGACCTATTAGTTTCATGAACTTGGATGTTCAAACATCTCCCTAGGTTTGAGAAGTTCTCAGCCATTCTTTCTTTAAATAAGCTTTCTATTCCTTTCTCCCTGACTTCTGGGAATCCAAAGTTACATATCTTATTTCTCTTAATGATGTTTCATAAGACACAGACATTTCTTTATTCTTTTCACTTTTACTGGATAATTTCAAAATATCTGTCTTTGAACTCATTGATTTCTTTCTTTTTCTTGGTGTAGTCTTCTGTTGAAGCTTGATACTGAATTCTTTGATTTAGTTATTGTATTCTTCAGCTACAAAATTTCTATTTGATTCTTTTTTTGTTTTCTATCCCTTTGGTGAACTTCTCATATTCTTGTATTGTTTTCCTGATTTGTATTCTCTTGTAGCTCTCTGATAATCTTTAGAATTATTATTTTGAATTTTTTCATCAGCCAATTCTGGGGTCTCCCATTTCGTTGGGGCCAGTTACTAGAGCATTACTATATTCCTTTGGTTGAATTGGGTTTCCCTGATAATTTTGTATCCTTATAATCTGCATAGATGTCCATACATTTGAAGAAGCAGTCATCTTCTTCCTGACTTTATGGACATTCACCTGAAGGCGGGGGCATGCTGGTACATGCTGTGAGCCTTGAGACTAGAGGTGTAGGGTGACAGACTAGTTGGAGGTGTGTGTGAAAAGCACTGGGTTCTCAGGGGACACCATGGCTCACTGGCTCAGGCCATGGGTACATACCATCAACAACTATGTGGCGTTTGGCTACCACTGTGGGGGATCTGCAGAGGCTTCCAGGGCTGTTTGGGTCCTCAGTAACACCTCCAGGTCTAATAGCTAGTTTTCAGGGCAAGCAGTGATAGTGCCTGAAACTGGTGGTGTGCACATACTCAGATATAGAGGCCAGCTGCCAGCACCTATGAGTAGCAGGTGTGGTTGCAAACACACATATAGTGGTGGGGATCAGGGTAGGCAGACAGTTGTGGGGGCCTTTACTGTAGGCATGTACTACCATGGCTGCTGCATCTCAACATGGGTGCATGACAGTGGAGGCTAGTGATGCGGGCGCACAGCTGAAGAGGCTAGCTAAGTGCAGTGGTACAGGCCAGTGACAGAAGATAGGACCAGATCTGGATCTACAAGCAGCTGTGGTGATCCTGGCTGTTGGATCTTTCATGGAAGCTGGCACACCAGGCATCAGGTTAGTGGTATGAAAGCACAACTGGAGAGGCCAGTCCTGAGCATATGCACGGCTGTGGAGGTCTAGGCAGACATCTTGCACTTGAGCAGCTGAAGAGGCTTGGGCTGGCTGCTGGTTCCAGTCCCTAGGCTCCAGTGGGGGAAGGTGAAGGGAAGAAGTGGAAAGGGCAGCTGGTGTCAGTGAATGCCAATACCTGTGGGCAAACGCTGGTGAAATCTACAGTCTATGGCAGCTGTGCTAGCTGTTGTTTTTTCCAGTGTAGATGCTAGGGTCCTCTGCAGAGCAGGTCACTGGGAACTGTGGTTGCTCCCACTGTGTAGCTGCTATTAGTAGTCCTTACTTTTCTTCCTTATTCCTAGCCATGTCTGTCTGTCTCAGCTATGCCACTCTCTGCATGGGGTGAAATAAAAGCAGATCCTTTGTGCAGTACCCTTAAGGGCGGGGGAAGCTGGATGCTCGCTGGGCTTTCTATTTTCCATGAAAGGGAACTTTGCTGGGGAGTTTCTTCTTGATGCTGAGCAACACTGTGTGTGTGTGTGCGCACGCGTAAGGGGGGCAGGTAATGAGTGAGATACCCAGGCCAAATATATTGAGGCAAAATAAAAATGAAGCTGTTTTCCCCTTTTTTTTTTTTATGTCAATTCTTACTTTTCTTTCATTGTATTGCTGAAGTTTTTTTTTTTTTTTGAAATTTCTTTTTTTTTTAAATTACTTTATTAAGGTACCACATATTTGTCATCAACCCCCTCCCCCCGTTCCCTTCCCAAACCTCCCCACACGCATGTCCCCCTCCCCCTGTTGTCCGGGATCACTGGTTAGGCTCATATGCAAGCACACAAGTCCTTTGGTTGATCTATCTCCCTTGTCCCCACCCTCCCCTACCTTCCCTCTGAGGTCTGACAGTCTGATCAATGCTGTTCTTGTTCTTCAGTCTATGTTGTTCATCTTTTCCCCTAGATGAGTGAGCTCATGTGATACTAGGAATACACTTATAGGAACCGAAAATGAGACAAGCAATAATTGTTATGCTGAGAGGCAAATGAATCAGTCTATAGTGAGTTTCTTTCTGGGCCAACAGTTCTTTTAAGTCCCGGTTTCTATGTCCAACAGTTGTTTATGTGTTCATAACAGCAATGATATTTCAGTTCTGGATGGTGGACAAATGGTGGTATTGCAGGTCCGACCCTCTCTGGTTTGGTCCTGGGCAATCTGCAGTGACGCATATCTGCTGACTGCTAGTATGGCAAAGGCATCGTCAGCGTCTTCCATCTCTGGACTGTTTCTCTTCTGACTTCATGGCTGGAGCACTCCTGTCAATTCCTCTCTGTTGCAGGAATCCACATGTCTCGGAGTTGTTTTCTGAAAATATACAAACATATTCTCGACCAAAAGTTAATAAAGGAATATTTTCTATAAATTTGACTTGCGATCCTTTTTCAATTTTTTGCCCAAATGATTTTCCTTTGGCTTGTTTTGACACCATGTATGTTTTACCTGGGTGACTTGCTGTTAGCATTACAAATGAAAGTTAATTTTCTAAAGTAAAAATTTTCTAGATGTAATTTATTTGCAGGATATTTTTCCTTACATGATATTCTTCTACTATCCCCCCCTTTTTTGGTTTAAATATTGGGAGGCTTTTGGAAATTTTATGCTGTAATCTTGATAGCTTTTAAATTTTACTGTTTTGCACTAAAATGTGACTTCTTTAGGTTCATTATATGTTATGCAATTTTACCATGAGATGAACTATCAATAAAAATTTTAGTTAACACTTTAGTAACAGCTTTTTTGTCCAGTACAATTGATTTTTCTAGAGTATTTGCTTATTTTGATTGGCCAATTTAAATTAGTCTGAAAACTTGACTGCTATTTTACTGTCAAATTTAATATTCTAACAACCATCTTGTTTTACCCTGTAATTATTAGTGGAGAGGATTATTTGCCTTCTTGAGTAGGCCCTGAGCATTCCTGGTGCTAGGCTGGATTTAGATATCAAAGACCCCAGTTCCCCGGATCAGGGGTGCAAGACATCTCCATCAAGTCTTGTTGCAGTGAGAGGGCATCTGCTGTCGGCCAAGTCTCTGTTACCTGGGTCCCGATTTGAGCTGGGCATGTGAAGCTGAGCAGCCATGGGGGCAGGAGATCTCCTTCAGCAGGGGTGAGGGTTCAGGCCCCTGCAAACTTGGGGGGTGAAGGTCTGTTATTGCTGAAGTTTTAATGGGCTGCAGATATTTCCCAAAGCTGTTTTTATTCAGGGATAGCTGTCTAATTGTTATCCTTGTTGGAAGATGAAGCCTGGGGACTCCTATGCCGCTATTTTGATCCTTGAATTTTTCTGCGTGATGGTTAACTTTGATGCAGAAGGAATTTAGTAATTAAGACTGGACTTGACAAAATATGACCCTATATAATAAAAGCCCAATATGCAAATCGACTGAATGGTGGAAGAACTAGTGGAATGACCGGTAACTATGACACGCACTGACCACCAGGGGACAGATGCTCAAAGCAGGTGCCCCAGCCCGCAGGCTCCAGGCCAGCCAAGGCGGGTGTCAGCGGGGGCCCCCCGATCACCCTGCCAGTCGCCCTGCACAGAGAGATGACCGGCAGCAGCAGCAGGGTGTGGGGCTGGGGAGCGGACGACACCAGGCTGGCCAAGCCGGCTGCCTGCACCCCCCCAATCGCCCTGCCTGTTTCCCCACAGATTGGCCCTGATCGCCGGCCAGGCCTATGGGCCCTACCTGTGCATGAGTTTCATGCATCAGGCCTCTAGCATGCATATAAGTTATTTGGTTAATCTCTTCCCACACCCACACCCCTTCCTTCTGAGATTCACCAGTCTGTAACATACATTTCTTTCAACTTGCTCCCAGTGGTTAAGTATCTCATAGGGTTAGCATCAGGATGAGTTCATATTGCAGGCTTTTAGTTATCTATATAATAAAAGCCTAATGTGCAAATAGACCAAACAGCAGAAATGACCAGTGGAACGATCGGTTGCTATAATGCGCACTGACCACCAGAAGGCAGTCGCTCAATACAGGAGCTGCCCCCAGCCCCCAAGCCAGCTAAGGCGGGTGCCAGCTGGGGCCCCCTGATTGCCCCGCTGGTTGCCCCAAAGATCGGCCCTGATTGCCAACCAGGCCTAGGGACCTTACCTGTGCACGAATTTTGTGCACTGGGCCTGTAGTCTATATATATAAAAGCCTAAGCAACCTTTACGACCGAATGACCAGAACGACCTGAATGACCGGCCGACCTGTTGCTATGACGTGCACTGACCACCAGGGGGCAGATGCTCAACGCAGGAGCTGCCCCCTAGTGGTCAGTGTGCTCCTACAGCCAACCTCCCGTGGCCCCTCCCCCGGCCGGCCAACCTCTCATGGTCCCTTCCCTGGCTGGCCGGCCCCCTGATAGGCTGTGATCGCCTGCCAGGCCAAGGGACCCCACCCGTGCACGAATTCGTGCACCGGGCCTCTAGTTTTCCTAGAAAAACGTTCTTCAGGTTATTTAGAAGCAGATAGAAAATTTTCTAATCACATCCTAGTAAACATTTGCAAAAGTGCTCTTAGAAATGGCTTGTGAATCACTGTTGACTTGGATCTATTATTAACAATAACACTTATGATAGTGTAGGGTGAATGTTACTGGGGGTGGTTTTAGATAGTAGTTAAATAGACAATGATGAATGGGCTGTTCTATGGCAATTCTCTCTTGGTATCTGTGTTTCTGCATATCTTTCAGAAAAGCACTTACTGTACTTAGCTCTGGACTATCTTTTCAAGGATGTTTGTATAGGGAATAGCCTTGGAAGACAGATAGTGTCTTCCTCCCAAGGAAAGAGCAAGTTTGGCTTACAGATCATTATAAAAAAAGGGGGGCAATCCCTAAGCTCAGAGTGCTGTATTGCAACCCATTGCTTCTACAGGGATGTATCTGGGCCTGTACACATGGCTGCCTTGGGACTTGATGTGGTTAAGATAACTAGAAAGATAGGAAAACTAATTGTAAATATTTAGGAGGATGTTCTAAACTGATGGCTTTGCAAGTGTTTTTAAGTTTGCTTCATTTTAAAGAACTAATACTAGAGATTTCAGATGATGTATTAAATGGTTTAAGTGAGAAAGATGATGCTCAACTTTAATTTGCAGATCTATACTCAATGAAAATGCCTTCCCATCAAAAGATTGGAGGGAGTATATATGTGTGTTTCAGTTGTAATAAAATATTTAAAATATATAAATATTGCTTTGATCATCTACTTGAACTGATTTTTTTTTTTTTTTTTGAGGAGCTAACTGTACTGATCATATAGGGTAAAAAGCTTTAACTGAATTTGAATAAACTTAGAAAACTATAATATGTTTTATTGATTTGTTGTGATTATTGTAAGTTTTTTTTCTCCTTAGTGTGTGTGTATATATACTTTTTAAAATAAATCTTTATTGTTCAGATTATTACAGATGTTCCTCTTTTTTCTCTCCATAGCTTCCCTCCACCCAGTTCCCACCCCACAACATGCCCTTACCCTCACCACTGTCCTCGTCCATAGGTGTAAGATTTTTGTCCAATCTCTTCCCACACCCCCCCACACCCCTTTCCCCGAGAATTGTCAGTCCACTCTCTTTCTATGCCCCTGATTCTATTATATTCACCAGTTTATTCTGTTCATCAGATTTTTTATTCACTTGACTTTTAGATTCACTTGTGGATAGATATGTATTTGTTGTCACTTTGTTGTTCATAATTTTTATCTTTACCTTTTTCTTCTCTTCTTAAAGAATACCCTTCAGCATTTCATATAATAATGGTTTGGTGGTGATGAACTCCTTTAGCTTTTTCTTGTCTGTGAAGCTTTTTATCTGACCTTCAATTCTAAATGATAGCTTTGCTGGGTAGAGTAATCTTGGTTGTAGGTTCTTGCTATTCATCACTTTGAATATTTCTTGCCACTCCCTTCTGGCCTGCATAGTTTCTGTTGAGAAATCAGCTGACAGTTGTATGGGTACTCCCATGTAGGTAACTAACTGTTTTTCTCTTGCTGCTTTTAAGATTCTCTCTTTGTCTTTTGCCCTTGGCATTTTAATTATGATGTGTCTTGGTGTGGTCCTCTTTGGATTCCTCTTGTTTGGGGTTCTCTGCACTTCCTGGACTTATAAGTCTATTTCTTTCACCAGGTAGGGGGAGTTTTCTGTCATTATTTCTTCAAATAGGTTTTCAATATCTTGCTCTCTCTCTTCTTCTGGCACCCCAATAATTCTGATGTTGGTACGTTTGAAGTTGTCCCAGAGGCTCCTTACACTGTCTTCATATTTTTGGATTCTTTTTTCTTTTTGCTCTTCCGGTTGGGTGTTTTTTGCTTCCTCATATTTCAAATCTTTGACTTGATTCTTGGGATCCTCTTGTCTACTGTTGAATTTCTGTATATTATTCTTTATTTCAGTCAGTGTATGCTTAATTATTGACTGGTCCCTTTCCATTTTTTGGCATTCTCACTAAGATCCTTGTATGTCTCACTCAGTTCCTTGGAGGTTTCTAGAAGATTCTTGAATAACCTTATAACTGTGGTTTTGAACTCTATATCCAGTTGTTTGCTTTCCTCCATTTCTTTCATTCGTGATCTGTTTCTTTGTCTCCGCATTTTGGCTGCTTCCCTGTATTGATAGAGTGGCCTTGTGTGCTAGGTGTCCTATAGGGCCCAGTGGCTCAGCCTCCCCAGTCACCTGAGATGGATGCTCTTGGTGCACCCCTTTGTGGGCTGGGTGCACAGTCTTGTTGTAGTTAATCCTTGATTGCTGTTAGTATCACTGGGAGGAATTGATCTCCAGGCCAATTGGCTATGAAGACCAGCTGTGTGTACAATGGGAGAACTGCTGTGCTGGAGACACCCTTATGGGGCAGGACTTGCTTCAGTGGGGCTTTGGTGCTCACAGAGTCTGCCCTTTGAGTGTGTCGCTTATGGATGTGAAGAGTTGTAATCTGGTATGGTGTTAGACTGACCACTGGGTACACTGGCTCTTGGATCGCCAAGGAGGTGCAAAGTCAGCCATTGCCTGAGGCCACCCGGCAGGAGCTACAGTGAGATCTGCAGATTCCTCCTCTTTGTTTGTGTTTTGGAAGTACCCAGATGAGGCCCAGCTGTGAAGCCAATGCAGGCTACTGCTGCCAAGCCTTAGGCCTTCTTTTGGAAGCTTTGGAGCTCTCTGACCCAGCTGAAGTTTGCTAGGTTAAGCTGCCAAAGGACAGGCCTTTCATATGCAAAAGCTGATGCACGCAGCTTTGGTGGGGTTGTAAATTGGGTGGGGCGGGGTCTCAGGGAATCACCAGGGTGGATCAAACAGCAATGGCTGCCAGTTAGCCCTGCCCCGGGTTGGTACCTGTATCTCCGCGTCCCGTGCCCCCACACAGGAACAGTGATTGCTGAGAGCACCTCCAAGAGAAAGCCACCCTCATGTTCTGGCCCGATGCCAGACAGTCCAGTTTCTCCCCGTATGAGTCTGGGTCCCCAGAGTCTCACCCAGAACTGGAGTTCAGAACAATCAGGAGCTTGTATCTCCCTCCTGATCGAAAAAAAAAACAGCACACCCAGTTGCCAGTCTGTTTCGCGTGTGCCTCCATACCTCTGCACCTCCACACCTCCTACCAATCTCAATGTGCCTTTTTCTTTTCTTCTAGTTGTAGAACTTAAACTAAGCCAGCTTTCCCATGGTTCTGGATGATAATTGTTTTGTCTTTTAGTTGTGGTTTTGATGTGGTTGTGAGAGGCAGCAAGTACAGGTGTTTACCTATGCCACCATCTTGGTTCTCCTCTCCTTAGTATATTATTCTGAAGACAAGTCCTAGTATGGGCCTAAAGTTGAGATGGCACCTTATACAACTTATGTTCTTTTTTAAAAATTTTATTTACTTACTGATTTTAGAGAGAGGGAAGTGGGGGTGAGGTGGGGGGGAGAGATAGAGAGAAAGAAGCATCAATTTGTTGTTCCACTTATTGATGCATTCATTTGTTGATTCTCATATGTGCCATGACCAGGGATGGAACCTGAAACCTTGGTGTGTCAGGATGTTCCGACCAACTGAGCTACTTATCTAGGGTCCCACTTTACATTCTTTTGCATTGCAGTGATTATGTCAGCAATATTTAGATAAGTGGAAAAACTGTTGGCTATTATATTGTGGAATATTTGAGTTGTAAAGCATCTCAGTAATGGCCATTTTAATTTTATAATCTTATGGGGACACTGAAGGCTAGAGATAAAAAAATAGTTTGTCTAAAAGTCCACTGCTAGTTCTCAGTAGAGATTTGGACTTGAGGTTTATTAATATTTTTTTTTAATCTCATGTTGCTATGTTAGGACATGGAAAGTGAAAGCCTAGAGAATGAACAAAGTGATTAAAAATGGCTAGGTCTCTCATATTTGTATGGTGATGTGAGATTACTTTAACCTGCTTATTGGTGAACATTTCTAATTCTTAGAGTTATATATTATGTGTATTGGAAAAAATGCAACCTGTCGCTCAAATCAGTAAATTCATATATTTTTATTAGATAAAGCTAATTAAAGGTAAAATAAAGGTGAGTAAAATATTAAATAACTGTACGTTACTAGTGCATGGCAAAAATTGTGAAGTTAATACACCATTTACTGTCGGGAAACTCTGACATAGAGAAAAATGCTTAGATTCATATCTGGCAGCATAATTATCTGGCTGACAGAGAAATAAGCATTTGGAAAAAATTCAGTTAATAACTTTGAGCTATGTCTTGATGAATAGAACCCAATTTTTTAATTTAGTATTTGCTTATAAGTTTGCATCTCTTTTCTCTTCTTGGGTTATTTTATTTATTTTTCTAAGAATAATGAAGTCTATGTATTAATACTAGAGGTCCGGTGCACGAAATTCATACATTCGGGGCGGCGGTGGGGGGGTGTCCCTCAGCCCGGCCTGCGCCCTCTCGCAGTCCGGGAGCCCTCAGGGGATGTCTGACTGACAGTTTAGACCTGCTCCCTGTGGGGAGCAGACCTAAGCCGGCAGTCAGACTTCCTTAGCGCTGCCGTGGAGGTTGGAGAGGGTCAGTGTGCGTCATAGCGACCAGTTGTTCCGCTGTTGGGTTGATTTGCATATTAGCCTTTCATTATATAGGATATTTTTATTGATTTCAGAGAGAAAGGGAGAGGGAGAGATAGATGGGAATATCAGTGCTGAGAGAGAATCATTGGTCGGCTGTCTCCTGCATGCCCCTTATTGGGGATCGAGCCCACAACCCGGGCATATGCCCTTGACTGGGATTAAAACCGGGACCCTTTAGTCCGCAGGCCGATGCTCGATTCACTGAGCCAAACCAGCTAGGGCTCTTCTTGGGTTATTTAAATATCTGTCATGCCCAGCTGGCATGGCTCAGTGGTTGAGCATCAACCTATGAATCAGGTGGTCACGGTTCGATTCCTGGTCAGGGCCTATGCCTGAGTTACAGACTCAATCCACAGTGTGGCAACCAATCAGTGATTTCTCTCATCGTTGATGTTTCTATCTCTCCCTCTCTGAAATCAATAAAAACATATTAAAAATAAATAAATAAATAAAGCATCTTTCATCACAGTGAGACCTGTAGTAGTCTTTGGCTATGTTAGAAATTTGCTTTAAGGTTCTTTGAATTTAAATTGAAGGTAGTAGATAGAAGAACAGTTAGTAACCATGGAAGGAACACAAATGAGCTTTCCCACAAAAACTTGATGTACAACATACATATATTAAAACTAGTAACCCGGTGCACGGATTCGTGCACATTGAAAGGAAATTAGGTGGCGAGGGGGGCGGAACTGGGTGAGCGGGGCCAGACATGCCCTGGAGCCAACCTCTCGTGGTCCCTCCCGGCCGGCTGCACCTGGGGTGGCACCATAGCTCAAAGGGTGTCTGCGGAGTGAGCAGGGTCCCTCAGCTTGGCCTGCAGGGATTGGGCTGAAATTAGCTCTTTGACATACCCTGAGGGTGTCCCGGAGTACAAGAGGGCACTCTGCAAAGTAGCTGTCATACAGGGTGTCGAATGCAAACACAAGTGTGCAGTAAACCAGATTCGGGGCCAACAGTGCCCCAGCAACAACATAACCCACAGCCGAAGGTGTAATCATGTGGTCCCATGAGGAAACGGCTAACTCCTCTCTGGATTCGGGATGTGTCACCTGAGAATTGCTGCTGCCAAGTTACTGTAGCTCAGCAGCTCCTGCATTGAGTGTCTTCCCCCTGGTGGTCAGTGCACATCATAGCTACCAGTCGGAAGGTTGGACACTTAGCATATTAGCCTTTTATATATATAGATGCTCACATTCTAAGTGTGCAACTCAATGAATGCTTACATAAATATATAACCCCAGGTCACCACCACTCAAGTCAAGATATATTACATTTCTAGCTCTCTCTTGCCCCCTCAGGTCAGTAACTCCCCTTTACATACCCTTATATAATAACAATAATCACTTATTCTGACTAATTCTTAATTTTCTAGAACAGTGGTTGGCACATAGTACGTGTTGAAAAATATTAATTCACTAAATGAATGAGATCTTAAGACCTTTATGCTTTAAGGGATTCTTTATAAATTTTAATTACTAACCTGACTGTTTTCCTTTTCTATTCTTTTTTCTCTCTGTACTTTTTAATGTTTTTAAATGTTGAAAATGTTATTACATTTGGGCCATTTTTCTATATTTCTTACACATCCTCAAAGATAAGTTCTTTCTTCATATATTAGGTAAGTATTTCACTTTTGATCCCCCTTCATAATTTGACCTAAAGTATTTGTCTTACTTGGTCTGCAAATAATTTTGTTGTGATCCTGAATTATTTTGTTCCCAACTATCAAATAGACCTTTTAAAGTTCAAATCAATAAAATATTGCCTTTTGACCATGCTCCTGTGCCTTTGCCATATCAGGTTTTGTGTTTTTTTTTTTTCTAGGTGTTATAGTTGGATTTTATGTAGGCACTTTTTTATCTTAAAATTTAGAGTTCTAGAACTACTTAATTTATGGACAGTCCTTAAGCAGCATATTTATAGTCTAGCTTATTGAAAGATTTAAAATTTAACCTATTATAGGAAAAGTAGGGTCATTGGGTCACAAATGAAACAAAGTCAGTTTCAAAGGATTCAGTCTGAATAACTAGTGCATCATGAAGAGGCATCACAGTGCAATTGTAATTGATTTATTTCTAAACAGAACCTGACAAATTCGTCATTGTTGAGGAAAATTGATGTCTTGAATCTAATCTCAAATTATAATATTTCTAAATAGGAAAAATTCATGCCACTTCCCCCTAATTAAAAAAAAAGTTGAGAAAATGCACTCTATAAAATTTATATTCTTAAATATTTTTAAATGTAAATTCAGATCATTTAAATACATTCATATATTGTGTAATCATTATCACCATTCATCTCCAGAACTTTTTTTATCTGAAACTCTATGCCATTAAATGATGACTGTCTATTACTCCTTCTTTTAGCTCCTGGCAGCCACTATTCTACTTTATCTCTTCGATTTTGACTTTAGGTATTACATATGAATGGAATCATATGGTTTGTGTTTTTTGTGTTTTTTTTTTTTACTTGCTTATTTCATTTAGGATAATGTCCTCAAAGTTCATCCATGTTGTTGTATGTGTTAGAATTTCCTTCTTTTTAAAGGCTGAATAATATTCCATTATTTGTTTTTGCCACATTTTGTTTATCCATTCATCTATCAGAAGACACTTCTACATTTCAGCTATTGTGAATAATGCTGCTATGAACATGGGTGTACAAATATCTGTTCAAGACTCTCCTTTCAATTCTTTTGGGTATATACCCAGAAGTGGAATTGCTGGATAATATGGTTATTCTATTTTTAATATTTTGAGGAACCACCATCTTTTTTCCACAGAAACAATGTACAATGGTTCCAAGTCCTCCACATTTGCCACACACCACTTAATTTTTTCTTTCAAATTTCATACCTACTTTTATTAAAACAACATGAAGCTTATAATGAAAAATAGCAATTTCCTGTCCCACCTTCCCATTTCAAAGTTCTTCCTACAGAAACAAATACTTTCAATTATAAAATGCCTATATGGCTATTTTTTTCTGTTCTAGTCATTATCTATTGACCTCTTATTATTTATAGCACTCATATCAGCCTATCCACATTATTGCTCCCACATCTTCCTAATAGGGTTATATCACAAATTATGGTTATGTCAATATTAATGCTTATGTTATAGAAGTAAATAATGCTATGATTAAGTATTGTTCTCTGACCTATATGGTTGATGCTGCTGATTATTATTTCCTTTCTTTTGTCTAATTTTTCCCTACTAGAGTTAATAGTTGCCAGTTTTTCATTTCCTTAATTTTTATATACATATCATCGATTTCTCTCCAACAGAGCTATTAAACTCCTCTAAATGTAATCAGACACATCAGATTATTTCTCAGTTTTCATCTTCTTTTCTTTCCTTTATTCCTCAGAGACATCTCTCTGCAGCCTCATCTTTCTGCTCTACTCTGGGCTGGTTGCTCTTTTCACCTAGTGTTGTCCTGGCACTCCCTAGCATCATCTTGGAAATTCCCTTTTCAGTCTCTTATGTGGATCCTCTCTCTTTTGATCCCCTTGTTCCCCCCTCATTTAAAATCATTTTTATTTTTCAATTATAGTTGGCATAAGTTATTATGTTAGTTTTAGGTGTCCATCCCAATGATTAGATATTACATAATTTAATAAGTGATTATCCTGATAAAATCTCTTACCCATCTGGCTTTACTTTACATTCCCATGACTATCCTATATAATCCTATATAATAAAGAGGTAATAGGCAAATTGGCCATCACTCCAACACACAAGATAGCCACCCTCATGTGGTCAAAGATGGCCACCCCTATGTGGACACAAGATGGCCGGCAGGGGAGGGCAGTTGTGGGCGATCAGGTCAGCAGGGGAGGGAAGTTGGGAGGGACCAGGCCTGCAAGGGAGGGCAGTTGGGGGCTATCAGGCCTGCAGGGGAGGGCAGTTGGGGGGAACAGGCCTGCAAGGGAGGGCAGTTAGGGGCAGTTGGGCTGGCAGGGGAGCAGTTAGGCGTCGATCAGGCTGGCAGGGAGTGGTTAGGGGGTGATCAGGCTGTCAGGCAGAAGTGGTTAGGGGCAGTCAGACAGCAGGCAGGCAAGCGGTTGGGAGCCAGCAGTTCTGGATTGTGAGAGGGATATCCGACTGCCCGCCAGATTGGAGAGGGTGCAGGCTGGGCTGAGGGACACACCTCCCCCCCCCCCCCGTGCACGAACTTCATGCACCGGGCCTCTAGTCCTATATAATAAAACCTTAATATGCAAATTGACTGAATGGCGGCACAACCAGTCGCTATGATGTGCACTGACCACCGAGGGACAGACACTCAACTGACCAGGGGCAGCTCCTATGTTGAGCATCTGCCCATCAAGAGGGAGGTGACTGGTGGCGGCGATTGGGGGTTGGGGCCAGTCAGTGGGTGGCGTCAGGCTGCCAGCCAAGGCGGGTGCCAGCTGGGGCCCCCTGATCACCCTGCCTGTCGGTCACCCCACAAATGGCCCTGATTGCCAGCCAAGCCTAGGGACCCTACCCTATATATTGGGAACAGTCTCTTAGATTTAAAATTAAAACCTGGCAAGGCTACTCTAATATTGGAAAAACAGAATGATGCAGCAATGACATGCATGGACTCTGGCTTGTACATTTTGTGGTCAGCCCTGATTCTTACACTTATAACTGTGTGACAAAGCTAATTACTTAACTTCCCTCTGCTTCAGTTTTTCACCCATAAGATGGGAAAAATGGTACTACTGTGTTGGAGGGATCATGTTATGTACTATTTTTTACAATCAGAGCAAAAAAATGTAGCTGCCCAAACAACAGCAAAATGCCTTTCACCTGTATGAAAAGTATGGTCACTGGTACATGTAGTGTCCCACATTGCGAGAGGGATGTCCGGGTGCCGGTTTAGGCCTGACATCCCCCAGGGGGTCCTGGATTGTAATAGGGCGCAAGCTGGGCTGAGGGACACCTGCACGAATTTCAAGCACCGGGCCTCTAGTTCTTTAATAACCAATTTGAACTTCTTAATCTCTTCACCTTTTTTCACATCATTCCCCAAACCCTATCTAGCAAACATCAAAATGTTCTTTGTATCTATTAGTTTGTTTTTGTTCTGCTTCTTCATTTATTTTTTTAGATTCATTTGTTGATAGATATGTATTTATTGCCATTTTATTATTTATACTAGAGGCCTGGTATAAATTTGTACCTGGGTGGAGTCTGGCTGGCCTGCCCCAATCGGGGCCAATCGGGGCTGGCCGGCTGGGGGGAGGGGCCGCAAGAGGTTGGCCGTCTGACCCTGCCCCCACCCCCGATTGGGATGGGGGAGGCTGATTGGGGGTGGGGCTGGCTGGGGGGAGGGGCCTTGGGAGGCTGGCTGGCCTGCCCCACCCCCATCGGGCCAGTTGGCCAGCCGCAGTGCATGTCATAGTGACCGGTCAATTCCAGTCCTTCTGGTCGTTCTGGTCACTTGGCTTTTATATATTTATAAAAAATACATAATTAAAAAAATTTTTTTTTCTTATTTTTCTTAAGAAGACCCTTTACCATTTCTTATAATACTGGTTTGGTGATGATGAACTTTAGCTTTTCCTTGTCTGAGAAGGTCTTTATATGTCCTTTTATTCTAAATGGTAGCTTTGCTGGGTAGAGAAATCTTGGTTGTAGGTTTTTGCTTTTCATCACTTTGAATATTTCTTGACAATTTCTTCTTGCCTGCTAAGTTTCTGTTGAGAAATCAGCTGACAGTCTCTTCAAAAAATTTTTTTTAATTTTTACTCATCATCTGAGGATATGTTTTCATAGATTTTTAGGGAGAGGGAGGGAAAGAGAGAGAAAGAAACATTGATTGGCTGCCTCCCACACTTACCCTGACTGAGAATTGAACCTGCAACCTTTTGGTGCATGGGACCACACTGTAGCCAATTGAACCACCCAGCCAGGTCTCAGCTGATAGTCTTATGAGAGCTCCTTTGTAGGTAACTAACTGCTTTTCTCTTGCTGCTTTTAAGATTCTCTCTGTCTTTAACCTTTTTCATTTTAATTATGATGTGTCTTGGTTTGGGCCTCTTTGGGTTCATCTTGTTTGGGACTCTCTGCACTATTGGACCCGTATGTCTATGTCCTTCACCAGGTTAGGAAAGTTTTCTGTTATTATTTTTTTAGATAGGTTTTCAATTTATCGCTCTTTCTCTTCTCCTTTTGGCACCCCTTATAAGGTGAATGAATGTTGGTAAGCCCGAAGTTGTCCTAGAGGATCATTACACTATCCTCATTTTATTGGATTGTTTTTCTTTTTGCTATCCTGATTGGGTGTTTTTTGTTTCCTTATGTTATAAATTGCTGATTTGATTCTCAGCTTCATTTACTCTACTGTTGATTCCCTGTAAATTATTCTTTATTTCAGTTAGTGTATCCTTAATTTCTGACTGGTCCTTTTTTATGATGTTGATGTTCTCACTAAGTTCATTGAGCATCCTTATAATCAATGTTTTGAATTCTGCATCTAGCAGATTGCATGTCTCCATTTTGTTTAGTTCTTTGTCTGAAATTCTGTTCTGTTCTCTCATTTGGGACATATTTGTCTCTTTATTTTGGCAGCCTCTGTGTTTTTTCCTATATATTAGGTAGAACTGCTGTGTCTCCCATGCTTGGTAGAGTGGCCTAATGTAGTAGGTGTTCTACAGGGTCCAGTGGCACAGCCTCTCCAATCACCAAGCTGGCACTCAAGGTGAGCCCTCCTTCTGTGTGGGCTGTGTACACCCTCCTCTTGTAGTTGAGCCTTGGT
This sequence comes from Eptesicus fuscus, assembly GCF_027574615.1. Taxonomy (NCBI): domain Eukaryota; kingdom Metazoa; phylum Chordata; class Mammalia; order Chiroptera; family Vespertilionidae; genus Eptesicus; species Eptesicus fuscus. The sequence goes on from NC_072479.1 coordinate 36,595,970, forward strand.
TGTTGTTGGCACATCAGTGGGAGATATTTATCCCCAGGCTGATCAGCTGCAAGGACTGGCTGCAATACCAACCACTGTGGAGGATCAGCTGTGCAGGGCCCCCACTCCACAGGGCAGGACTTATTTCATTGGGGCTCTGGTGTCAGCTGAGTTTGCCCCTTGAGTGTGTCGCTTATGGGGGTGGTTGGGTGGTGATGCTTCAACATGGTTTGAAGCTGTCCACTTGTGCTGGCTCTGGGGCCTCCTAGGAGGTTCAGGCCAAGGTCAGCTGCTGCCTATGTTTTGCCTGGGATCACCTAGCATGAGCTACAAAGTGGTCTGCAGGTGGCTGCTACTTGTGCTGGGTTTGGAGATACCCAAGTGACCCTTAGGCCAGCATCTGCTATTGCTAGGTCAAGGCATGCTGAGGCTATATGCTGCTTGTTTGAGAGATTTTAGGAAAATCTGAAGCATGAACCAAGACTGGCCATATGTATGGAAAAGGCCTGGAAATAGCTCGGGTGGACCTGAAAGTTGGGAGGGGTGGGCCCTCAGGGAATCTCCAGGATGGGGTGAACAGTGTGAGCCTAGTTAATGGTGTCTCAGATATGGTGCCCACCTGCTGGCTGTGAAGGGAGAAGGCTCATCAAAAGAACAATGGCCTCTTCCAGAACTTCTGTCTGGGAGAAAGCTGTCCTTCCCCACCCCCAGCTCTTGCCCTGATGCCAGACTATTCAGTTTCTCCTCATATGTCTCTTGTCTTTCAAGCTGCTTTCCCCATGCTGGAGCTGAGAGGGAGTAAGTCCTTGTACAGTCCCTTTAAGAGGAACTACCTGAGACTCCAGCAGACATCCATCTCCCTCAGCCTCAATCCCTGTTGGTTTTTACAGCTTAAAGTTATGGGGACTTCTTTTCCTTGCACTTGAACCCTGGGATGGGGACCTGGTGTGGGTCTGGGACCCCTCACTTCCCAGGGGGAGTCTTCAATAGGCAAAATAGCCTTACCAATTTTCATCTGCCACACATGGGTGTGGGACCAGCACATTCTGCATCTCCATTCCTCCTACTAGTCTCGATATGGCTTCTTCTTTAATTCCCTAGTTGGAGGATTACCATTCAGCCAGTTTTCAGGCAGTTCTGAATGATGGTTGTTCTGTAGTTCAGTTGTAATTTTGATGTGGTTGTGGGAGAAGGCAACTACCCATTTACTTGTGCCACCATCTTGCTGGAAGTTGCCACATACCACTTTTTAAAAGGCAGAAGATTTAATATAATCTGAAGAGAAATCAGAGTATCACACACCACTTTTTAATACACTTATTTTGGTAGGCAGAAACATTAGTCTTGTTATTTACTCTCCTTTGCAGTCACAACATATTTGTATAATTAGGAACTCAGTTTTTGGCTACTGTGAAAACCCAAGGTGTGTTTTATGAACATTTAAGGATATTATCATGTATGTTATAGTAAGTGCTTATTTTACTGGTTTATAAGACAGATTTGGACCCTGATGTTGGATAATTAAAGTATAAGAAATGCTTTTAGGGAGAAAATAGATAAGTGATGTTTTTTAAAAAAATTTTTGCTCTTTCTATGCAACAAATTATTCTTTTGAGAACTTTCTTGTTCTATAGTAGAGGAATGTCAATATTTTATACTCTAATTGCTTCTCTTCTTTATTACCTTATTGTGACTAAGAGAAGCAGCTACTAATGGGCTCTCACTAGTGATTTAATTTCTTTAAAATGTCTAATTAAATAGCAAGTTTAAATTTGAATGATCAGATTCAGAATACAGAGTTGGGTGAAATAGGACTGGTCTCATATATAGGTAATTTTTTCTCTCCCATTCTTTCATCTGCTCACACCTCCTTCCCCATTATCTCATTATCACTAATGCAATGTACAGTGCTACGGGAAAGAAGAGAGGCTTCCCGCTGTAGGGCTTATGCATATTCTCTACTTGGAATGTGTTTCTTGCATTCTTTGTTTAGCTAGCTACCACTCATTCTCTAGGTCTCAACTTAAAACATCACTTCATATGAGAAGCTTCCCATGACCTCATGGACTTTATATGAGGTCATAGACCATGTGTATTTTGTGCACTTTGATTCTCCAGAAGGTAGTGGAATGCTTGGCACATATCAGGCCCTTATTAATTGGTATAGTAAACTGTCATCATGGAGGTTTGGATCTAAATGGCGGAGGCAGATGGATAAACAAATTAAGAAATCCAGTGTTCTCAGTTTAATACTAGAAGCAGTTTGAGTTCACAGAGAAGGAAACAACTCTGCACAAGAGGAGAACTGGAGTCTATTTGCTCTTCTGTTCCTTTTTAGAACTAGTATGATATTAGTATCTATTTTTCAAGTTCATTTAAAAACATTCGGAATATCTGTTCATGCCAAAATGTTCATAACAAAGCTTTCCAAAACAGTTAAATTATCCATATTTTGTTTCTTGTAGCCTTTTGTTTAAAGTTGTTTTCTCTGAGATGTTTTACAGGATGGTGTGTGGGAGGTAAGTGAGAGGGAAAACTGTGATTCTTGTTTCTGGTAGTTTTTATTAAACTAATACGCTCTTGTGTGTCATTTTTCTTTTTAGGTTCTTGAAGCCAGATATTTGAAATTTACCATTGTCATCTATCTGAGCAACTATAACTTGTCTTTGTTGTATATACAATTATACAGATATTAATTATCATTCTTAAAACAGTTTAAGTGTCAGGTGATGGAAGAATATAAATGAATACATTAAAAAATAGATAATATTTATGTTTAATATTTTTCATATAGTTGATAATGTACTATTAATTTATCTTTATAGTTAAAATTTCATCTATATTATGTAATTAGTATAAAATATTTTCAAGACCTCACCTGAAAATTTAAAATTATAGTGATCTCCAGAAACATCTAGAGAGCATGAAAATGATTATTTTATTAGTCTTTAAGCTTTATTTTTTTTCTGTTTCCTGCTTTTCTGTTGACACCTTACTCTTTCATTTCTGCAATAGAATTCAATATGAAGATCCATATTATCTTTTATTTAAAATTATTTATTTATTTATTTTTATTGTCTAAAGTTTTACATATGTCTCCTTTTCCCCCCGATTGATCCCTCCCCCCCACAGCCATTCCCACCCTGGGCAAGCCCCCACCAACCCAGTTTCTGTGTCCATTGATTATGCTAATATGCATGCACATTACCCTTTGGTTGTTCTCCAACCGCCCCCCCTCCCCAGCCATTTGTCTCTGGATCTATTCTCGTTCATCAAATTATGTTGATCATTATATCCCACATATGAGTGAGATCATGTGATATCTATCTTTCTCTGATTGGCTTATTCCATCCATGCTGTTGCAAATGGTAAAAGTTCCTTCTTTTTTATAGCAGCATAGTATTCCATTGTTGGATGTACCACAGTTTGTTAATCCATTCATCTGCTGATGGGCACTTAGGTTGTTTCCAAATCTTAACTATTGTAAATTGTGCTTCTATGAACATAAGGGTGCATATATATCTGACAAATTAGACCTCAAATTAGACCTGAATTAGTACTTTCAGTACTATATCGAACAGGAGTGATGAAAGTGGGCATCCCTGTCTTGTTCCCGTTCTTAGGGGAAATGAGTTTAGTTTTTGCCCATTAAATATGATATTGGCTGTAGGTTTGTCATATAGGCTTTTATTATGTTGAGGTATGATCCCTCCATTCCCACTTTGCTGAGGAATCTTCATAGAAAGAGCTTGGGAATGTGCCTTCCTCTTGAATTTTTTTGAATAGTCTGAGGAGGATAGGTTTTAGTTCTTTGAATGCTTGGTAGAACTCCCCTGTAAAGCCGTCCGGACCAGGGCTTTTGTTTGCTGGAAGATTTATGATCACTGCTTAAATTTTCTCGGTAGTTATCGGCCTATTCAGGTTTTTTGATTCTTCCTGATTGAGTTTTAGGAGATTGTATTTTTCTAAGACTATATCCATTTCCTCCAGGTTGTCTAGTTAGTTGGAATAGAGTTGTTCATAGTATTTTTTAACAATTCTTTGTATTTCTGTGGGGTCTGTTGTTATTTCTCCTCTTTCATTTCTGATTTTGTTTATTTAGGTCCTCTCTCTTTGCTTCTTGGTGAGCCTGGCTAGAGGTTCATCAGTCTTGTTTATTCTTTCAAAGAACCAGCTCTTGGTTTTGTTGATTTTTTTTTTTAAAATATATTTTATTGATTTTTTACAGAGAGGAAAGGAGAGGGATAGAGAGCCAGAAACATTGATGAGAGAGAAACATCGATTCAGCTGCCTCCTGCACACTCCCTACTGGGGATGTGCCCTCAACCAAGGTACATGCCCTTGACCGGAATCGAACCTGGGACCCTTCAGTCCGCAGGGCGACGCTCTATCCACTGAGCCAAACTGGCTAGGGCTTGTTGATCTTTTGAATTGTGTTTTTTTGTTTGTTTGTTTGTTTGTTTGTTTTTTGGTCTCTATGTCATTTATTCCTGCTCTGATCTTTATTATTTCCTTCCTTCTACTTACGCTGGGATTTTCTTGTTGCTCTCTTTCTAACTCTTTGAGTTGTAGAGTTAGATAATTTATTACCATGTTTGCTTGTTTTTTGATGTAGGCCTATGTGTCCCATAGATTTTGGATTGTTGTGTTTTCATTGTCGTTTGTTGCCATGATGCTTTTTCTTTCTTCTTTGATCTTCCCGGTAACGCAGTCATTGTTTAATAGTATGCTATTTAGCCTCCAGGTGTTTGATTTTTTTTTATTGTTTTTATTGTAGTTGATTTCTAATGTTATGCCATTGTGATCTGAGAAGATGCTTGATATGATTTCTATCTTCTTGAATTTGAAGAGACTTTGCCTGTGTCCCTATATGTGGTCTATCTTTAAAATGACCCATGTGCACTGGAGAAGAATGTATATTCTGTGGCTTTGGGGTGGAATGTTCTGAAGATGTCAATTAATTCCATCTGCTCTAGTGAGTCATTTAGGATAGATGTTTCTTTGCTGATTTTTTTGTTTAGAAGATTTATCTAGTGGTGTTAATGGGGTATTAAAGTCCCCTACTATGACTGTATTGCTGTCAATCTCTCCCTTGATATCCTCCAGAATTTTTTTTATGTATTTGGGTGCTCCTGTATTGGATGCATATATTTTTACCAGAGTTATATCTTCTTGTTGATTTGCTCCCTTTAGTATTATGAAGTGGCCTTTCTTATCTCTTGTTATGGCCTTCGCTTTGAGGTCTAATTTGTCAGATATAACTATTGCTACCCCAGCTTTTTTTTTCATTTTCATTTGCCTGAAAAACCTTTTTCCATTCCTTCACCATCAGTCTGTGTGAGTCCTTTGTTCTGAGATGGGTTTCTTGTAGACAGCAGATATATGGGTCATGTTTTCTTATCCACTCAGCTACACTATATCTTTTGATTGGGGCATTTCATTCATTTACATTTAAAGTTATTATTGATAGGTACTTGTTTGTCTCTATTTTTATTCTTTATGCTTGTGTTCCTTCTTCGCTTCCTATTTCTTCTTTTTACAGCAGACCCTTTAAGCATTTCTTGCATTGCTGGTAATAAACTCCCTTAGTCCTTTTTTGTCTGTGAAGCTTCTGTTTTCACCCTCAACTTTGATTGATAGCCTTGCTGGGTGCAGTATTCTTGGATTCAGAACCTTGCTTTGCATGATTGTATATTTCATTCCATTCCCTTCTGGCCTGATTTGTTTCTGTTGAGAAATCAGTTGATAGTTTGATGGGAGATACCTTGTAGATAACTTCCTTTCTCTCTCTGGCAGCCTTTAAGATTCTTACTTTGTCATTGGTATTTGTCAATTTAATTATAATGTGTCTTGATGTTGGTCTTTTTGGGTTCATCTTGTTTGGGACTCTCTGTGCTTCTTGGACTTGTGTGAATTTTTTCTTCTTCCCAATATCAGGAAAATTTTCTGTCATTATTTCTTCAAACAGGTTTTCTATTCCTTGCTTAGTTTCCTCTTCTTCTGGGACCCCTATTATGTGGATGTTGTTTCGTTTTGTGTTGTCCCAAAGGCTCTCCTCCCGTTTTTTAATGTTTTTTTTTTTTTCCAGTTGCTGCTCTGCGTGGTTATTTTTTCCTACCTTGTCTTCTAGCTCACTGATACGGTCCTCCGCTTCTTCTAGTCTACTATTGAAGCTTTCTATTGTGTTCTTTATTGCAGCAATGTCATTTTTCATTTCTTCTTGGCTTTTCTTCATTTCCTCTTGGTTCTTACACATGTTGTTGAATTTGTCTTTCATCCTTTTCAGCATCCTTATGACCATTGCTCTGAATTCATTCTCTGATATATTGCCTGCCTCCATTTTGTTTACTTCTTTTTTTTGGTGATTCTTCCTTTTATTTTGTATGGGGGCTGTGTCTCTGTCTCCCCATATTTGCTCCTCTCAGGCTGTCTGGTTATGTAGCTCGCTCACTCCTGCATTGACTTAAAGGCACAAAATACAACACGACAAGACACCGAACACAAATGTATTCATGATACCAATAACCACAAATGAAGGTGACGACCAGAGAAAAGAGAATTAGGGGAGAGAAAAGAGTGCAAAAATGATATTGAGATAAGGAAAAAATGTAAGAGAGAAAAGAAAGAGAAAGAGAAAGAAGGGAGGGGAAATATATGTATATGGGGGAAAACTCCAACAAACCAACTAATCCAAAAAATGCAAACAACAAACACCCAAACAACAAACACCCAGATGAATCTGAGGAGGCAGAGCTCTCTCTAGGCGATCTCTGACCTTTCCATTCACTGATTGCCTCACCAGCTGTGTTTAATTCACCATTTCTGGGTGGATGTTATTTGATTCAGCTGTTCCTTCCATCTGCTCTGTGAGAAGGCGCAGGACCCATCCGCGTATTCGGCACCACTTTGTCTCCCTCTGGACAAACTTTTTAGGTACCCGCGGCCGGGGAGGCTGGAGTCTCGGTGTTTGTGGGTTCGCAGCTGAGGCAGGTGGTCCCTGGGTGTTGTGGTTGTAGGGTCCTGGGAGGTATCCAAGGTCTCCCTGGTTGAAGGTAAGGCTGGACTTCAGATCACAGCCCCTTTCCCCTTCAAGATGGCACAGTCTCTGTGGCAGAGCCAGCCGCTCCAGGAGAGATTTCAGCAGTAGTAGAGGCTGCCCGGCCAGGGGAGCCTGGTCCACCAGTCCCCAACAGTCCTGTAGAATATTGCTGTCACTCACTCACTCACAAACACAGACACTCCCTGCACATCCACGCACTCGCTTTTCGCTCTCTCATTCACACAGTATCTTGCAGCCTGCAGTCCCGTCAGCTGCCATCTTTGTCATTCCACATTATCTTCTACTCAAGCAACTTAGCTGATGCAGCAGGGGATTTTAAAAAGTGTTAAATGACTTTTTAAAGTGACCGGTTGTTCTGTTGTGATTTAATTTCTTTAAAATGTCTAATTAAATAGCAAGTTTAAATTTGAATGATCAAATTCAGAATTCAGAGTTGGGTGAAATAGGACTGGTCTCATATATGCGCCCCTGAATTCGGGTGAGGCTGGGTCCCAGGTCCGGGTGAGGCCGCGCGCCCCTAGGTCCGGGTGAGGCCACGTGCCCCTGGATCCGGGTGTAGCTGGGTCCCGGGTCCGGGCGAGGCTGCGTGCCCCTGGGTCCGGGTGAAGCTGGATCCCGGGTCCGGGTGAGGCCGTGTGCCCCTGGGTCCGGGAGAGGCCACGCGCCCCGGGGTCCGGGTGAAGCTGGGTCCCGGGTCTGGGTGAGTCCATGTGCCCCTGGATCCGGGTGAGGCTGGGTCCCGGGTCTGGGTGAGGCCGCGCCCCTGGGTCCGGGTGTAGCTGGATCCCGGGTCCAGGTGAGGCCGTGCGCCCCTGGATCCGGGTGAGGCTGGGTCCCAGGTCCAGGTGAGGCCGTGCGCCCCCGGGTCCGGGCGAGGCCGTGCGCCCCTGGGTCCGAGAGAGGCCACGCGCCCCTGGGTCTGGGTGAGGCCACGCACCCCTGGGTCCGGGTGAAGCTGGATCCTGGGTCCGGGTCAGGCCGCGCCCCTGGGTCCGGGAGAGGCCATGCGCCCCTGGGTCCGGGTTAGGCCATGCGCCCCTGGGTCCGGTTGTACCTGGATCCCGGGTCCGGGTGAGGCCGTGCGCCCCTGGATCTGGGTGAGGCTGGGTCCCGGGACCGTGTGAGGCCACCCGCCCCTGGGTTCGGGTGTAGCTGGATCTCGTGTCCGGGTGAGGCTGTGCCCAGATCCGGGTGAGGCTGGGTCCCAGGTCCGGGTGAAGCTGGATCCCGGGTCCGGGTGAGGCCGTGCGCCTCTGGATCCGGGTGAGGCTGGGTCCCGGGTCCAGGTGAGGCCACGCCCCTGGGTCCAGGGGAGGCCACGCGCCCCTGGGTCCGGGTGAGGCTAGATCCCAGGACTGGGTGAGGCCACGCACTCCTGGGTCCGGGTGAGGCCACGCGCCCCGGGGCCCAGGTGATGCTGGGTCCCAGGTCCGGGTGAGGCCGCGCGCCCCTGAGTCTGGGTCAAGCCGCGCCCCTGGGTCCAGGCGAGACCAAACCAGAGGGAGTCGGACCTGCATTACCACCATTTGTCCACCATCCAGAGCTGAAAAGTCAGTGCCCATATGTACACATAAGGAACTGGTGGACATTGAAATCAGGTCTCAAAAGAACTGTTGGTCCAGAAAGAAACTTACTACAGACTGATTCATTTGCCTGTCAGCATAACTATTATTGCTCGTCTCACATTCGATTCTTATAAGTATATTTCTAGTAACACATGATCTCACTCATCAAGGGGAAATGATGAACAACATAGACTGATGAACAAGAACAGACCCAGAAACAAGGAGGCATCGATCGGACTGTCGGGCCTCAGAGGGAGGGTAGGGGAGGGTGGGGGTAGGGGGAGAGATCAACCAAAGGACTTGTGTGCATGCATACAAGCCTAACCAATGGTTGGGGACAACCGGGGGGTGGGGGCATCCGTGGGGAGGGGTGGGGGATGGGAATGGGGGGATGAGGACAAATATGTGACACCTTAATCAATAAAGAAATTAAAAAATTAAAAAAAAAGAAAAGCCATTAAAAAAAAAAAGGAAAATGAAATTTGTTTCATACCTTGCTAGAAATTTGGGGAAACTGATTTCCTGTTTTTCATTGAATGTATATATATATATATATTTTTATTGATTTTTTACAGAGAGGAAGAGAGAGGGATAGAGAGCTAGAAACATCGATGAGAGAGCAACATCGATCAGCTGCCTCCTGCACACCCCCCACTGGGGATGTGCCCGCAACCAAGGTACATGCCCTTGACCGGAATCGAACCTGGGACCCTTGAGTCCCCAGGCCGACGCTCTATCCACTGAGCCAAACCGGTCTCGGCTTCATTGAATGTAGACTAACACTAAGTTATTTGTTTTTCTCCTGGGCAAAGTGCTAACGATATTGTTTGGTGGGACTCTCCATAAATGGTGATATTTTATAAAGCAACAGATCAAGAAAGTCTTTAGTACATTTTTCTTTGTGTTTTTTATTAGTAACCATTGTCACTTAGAGGGATGATTGACATATACTTATGTATCTTTCTAAAACAGTATGACTATCTTAAGTATTTAATGAATTTATTTAATCCAGAGATGTAAAAAAGTATTTGGACATCCTTCTAGTTCAGAATTTAAATAATATTTTGGGCTTGAATGTGTTGTCAAGTAGTTATTAAGTAAATGCAAACTAGATTAGAATGACAGTGAAATAGACACACGTAGGCACAGTACTGTGTATTTATTTAATGTTTGTGAAGTAAGGTGCTTTTTTACAAGGGTTTTTTGGGAGAGAGTGGTGCTCTGGAGCATGTAGAAATCCAGATAAGTGGAGTCATCTAGATTCCTCTGCCCGCCCCTGCCCCCTCTTTTCACCTTTATGTCATTTACTGTGCCCTTTCCCTCTTCTAAGAGTTGGATTGATTAGTTCAGTCTACTTCTTCTGTCTACCTGATTAATATTTCTCATCCATTGCCCTGAAATTGAATAGCTACAGTGGGATAACTTGTCTTGCATATTTCTATCCCACTTCCCCCTTGCTCATCAATGTCCAGCTTTTTGCCTTCCTCCTGGTCTTCCATTATCATCAACATCATCATTGTTGTTACTATTTGTAGAGTGGAGAGAATCTTAACATAATTAATAGGTGCCAAAATATGAAATATTAGCACACTCTGGGAAGCATGTGTACTATACTATTTTGCAATAATTTTGATGAAAGCCATTTGGGTAGATAGACTGCTTTAATAAAGCAATCACTTTAAAATATTTTTTCTTTCACAGTGTTTAGGAGAAAGATCTTGGTGCTAGCTTGCTTTTTGGGAACTGGCACATTTATATAACTAATTTCTCACTATATTATTCTTTCCTTTAGGATTTGACTTAGTGTAAATTAGTTCAGACTAGCTTAACCAAGTTCTTTTTTTGGGGGGAGGGGGAGGGGAATTAAAAAACATCGATCAGCTGCCTCCTGCACACTCCCTACTGGGTATGTGCCTGCAACCAAGATACTTGCCCTTGACCAGAATCGAACCTGGGACCCTTGAGTCCGCAGGCTGACGCTATATCCACTGAGCCAAACCGGTTAGGGCACCAAGTTCTTTTTTGCAATCTAATTTTTTTGTCAAGTTGACAGTGAGATTAAGATTATTTAATTCAGTTTTCAGTGATAAGATGTTATAATTTAGAAGTGTGGTGTGTTCATTGATAATACTCCTACTTTTGAGCATTTTTGTTACATCTGTATTTAACAAAACAAGCAAACAAACAAAAAACTTCTGGGGCATCCTGTGAGATAGGAAGCCAGTACACATCTTGCTGCTGCCTTTAGAGGCAGCCATCATCCAATATAGCAACATAAGGTTGTTAGGGTTAAACAACATGGTTAAGCATGTTGGCCTTGCTCAGTAGAGGCTCCTCCCTTTTTTCTGTGACTGAAATAACAATCTACGCCCAAAATAGAGAAGAGAGTAATTTTTATAAAAATTGCTTTCTCTACAGACTTTGTAAGTTTAAGCGCAGATAGTGAGGCATCTGTTCCTGAACAATTGCTAGAGTACTGGTAACAAAACAAAAAAAAAACAAAAAAAAAAAAACCGAAAGAGGGAATAGTCGTCTTTAAACTTTGAATTCAACTAGTAATTATGTTTAAATTAGGATGCAGGCCTAGTTTTAGCTTGGCAATTGGGAAAAACAATTCTTTAGGATTGTGATACACTGTACTCTTTTATAAAAAGTGTATTTAACATTCTTTTTGGTTATAGAAGTAATGTTCAGTGTTTTAAAAATTAAAATGGCAGAAAAGACTGCCTTTCTTCTCTTCAAGCCAACTCCCTAGAACCAAGTGCCATTAAGTTTGTTTTTAATTACTTTTCTATTTAATGACTTTTCTAGTCTCATATTTATTATCGCTTAAATATCTTTGACTTTCATCTCTGAATGATGGCGAAATTAGCATGCTTATACCGTACTTTAAGCATCTAATCACCCACCCTCTCCTTCCAGGATTTTTTGTTACATATTTTTAGTCTTTGGCTTCAAAGAAAATACTAAAAAGTTGTTTCTTGACATATTAGTAGTGTCTCTATCTTCACTTCCTTTTATCATAGGTGAGGATTTAGAGTACTTATCCTTAATTTGATCTTTTCTTTCCTCTCTCAGCTCTCTTTTAAAATTAGCCATGCTATAATTTGATTTTTACTTTGTGTTTGTGTTTCTTTGCTTTTTATATAAAGCAGTTCTCTCTTTACGCAAAGTAATGATATATAGTCATTTTGAAATTTGAAAACCAAAAATTGGGATTCATTCATTCATTCTATAAATATTGATCCTTTAATACTGAAGTATCTCTGGGTTCTGATCTTGCTCCTCTGTTCTGTCTACACAGATTCCCAGGAGATCTCTTTCGGTCTCACGATTTTAAATTCCATCTATATGCTGACTCCCAGTTCACATTTCTAGCCTTACTTCTCCTCCTCAAACCTCCCATCTGCGTATCCAACTGCTTCCTTGATATTTTTACTCAGATGTCTAATTGATCTCAAAGTGTATGTGTCCAAAAGGAGATCCTGATATTCATCCCTTTCTCTCTCCAACTCTTCCCACAAAGTACTCCATATCTATTAATGGCAATTTCTTTCTTCTATTTGTTCAGGGCAGAAACCCTTTAAGTTCCTGCTCTCCTACTCTTTTAAAATTCATACCTACATCTGGTTCATTGACAAATGTTTTCTGACTCTATATTCAAGGTATTTAATTGACACTATTCTCCACATCCCCTGCTACTGTTCTGGTACAAGCTGCTATTGCTTGGATTATAGCAATCTGTAATAATAAAAGTGTAATATGCTAATTAGACTGGACGTCCTTCAGGACGACCTTCTGGATGAAGCTGGGGCTGTGAGGGCCGAGGCAGAGGCAGCCACCGTGGTGTTAGTGGGGAGGGGGCCGAGCCCCTTGCATGAATTTCATGCATTGGACCTCTAGTAGCTATATAATTTTTGTGTCATCTGCTGTTTTAGATTATTTTACTTATTCATATAGCTAACTGAGTTGACAGTATTAATTCAGTACAACAAATGTTTATTAAATGTTTACCATGAACTAGTGCTAGATAGTCAGATCATTAAACACTGTCTCTGTCCTTGAAGAGAATTGGATCATGAGAACAAATAATTACAATGCATTGTAATACATAGAGTGAGGAAGTGTATGTAAGTTCATAAGTTAAAAGTTAGCATAGCTTGGTCATATATTGATTATATCAAAGAAACCAAATGATATCCCGTAAAGCCCAATTAAAAAGTATTTTCAGCCTGGCCAGTGTGTCTCAGTGGTTGAGCATTGACCCGTGATCTAGGAGGTCAGGGTTCCATTCCTGTCTGGCTTGATCCCCAGTAGAGGGGGCGTGCAGGAGGTAGCTAGTCAATGATTCTCTCTCATCATTGATGTTTCTATCTCTCCCGCTCGGCTCCTCTCTCTGAAATCAATAAAAATATATTTTTAAAAAAATATTTTCTCCAGCATTATATGTCAAGATAGCCTTTTTATACTTGCAGGAAAAGAAGTATTTTTACAACTCCAAGAAATGACTAGAAGTCTGATTTGTTGAGTTTTGTTATGTTAGTCAGCTGTTTTAAGGAAGAATTATTAGAGAGGTTATTAGAGACTTCTGAATACATGTAGTTACTATAGGAGATCTGCTTGGAGATTTTGTTAGTTTAAACGTTCAAAAGAAAAAGACCTGTGATGAAGATACTTTTTCTAAGACTTTCAAAATAAAAATAAGTATAAAAGTAATACAAGTTCATTATAAAAATTTAAAAATACAGACACACAAAGAGTATTTTACATTCCATCATTTGCTTTTTCCATCTCATGTGTCATGGTCTTCTTTACAGTTTAGTATGTCTAGAGCTATCTCGTTTTTTAAAATGTCGTATGATATTTCATTTTATGTCTCTAATCTAGTTTAAGCAAGCTCCTGCTGATGGATGTTGTTTCCAGTTTTTCCATCATGTCTAATTACTTTCTTGGATGTGTTGATTTATATATCTGTGCATTTGTACAAGTATATATGTGGAATAATCCCTAGCTTTGAAATTGTTGGATGGAAGCATTTGTATTTTAAGTTGTCCTTTAAAAAAAAACTTAGGATTTATATTCTTATCACAAAAATGTATGAGAATACCTGTTTTCCTACATGCTCACCAATGTTGGATATTAGCACACTTTTTAGTTTTTGCCAGTGTAATAACGAAAAAACTAATATCTAATATCTCATTAATTAAAAGCAGATTTAAATATCTTTTCAAATTTTGAACAATCTCATGTCTTGAACCCTGTTCTTGCTATTTCTCCTCATTTGGAATATTTTTTTCTAACGTTTTTCTCTGAACCTTTACATTTTCCAAGGTATGTTAAAATCTGTGGATTTTTTCCCCACCATTATTGGATTTCTCAGTAACCTCAGCCTAAAATGATTTCTCCCTTCTAACATACTTAATGCTTCATTTTCCACTTGTCACAATTTTATTACTCCTAATACATATTATTTTCTTTTTCTAGAATTTCCAGATTCACAGGATGAATAAACATTAGTGGAAAGAGAAGCATAAACCTATCTTCTTTCACTATGGAGGCAGGTTTGACAGATGGAGAACCTGACCGAATTCTGGTGAGTGGTTCAAATATAGCATAATAAGGTACTATCATCTACAGCTATGAAGTGTTTGATTTAAGTCATGATTTTATTTTAAAAATGTATTTCAAAGAAGCTTTAAAAAATAATACTTAAACTCCCCTGTTGATGTGCACAACCTAGTCAGTTTTCTGATTTTTTTTTTTGCCCCATCTCCTCCCTTTATCCCCTTTCTAGTGGTATAGTGTAAGATATACTGATATAATAGTTTATGTTTTGTTTTCCCCAAAACTTTCTGCCTTAGGGAAATCAAGAGAATTATACTAAGTTGAGGCAATTAAATGCCTCCAAATCTCACATCATGTGAACTTATGAGCAGGCGGAGGGAGTAAAACAATTAAAATAATTAAGAATTAAGAGCATTTGCCACATATATTCTTTCTATAAAAGTCTGAAGATTTAATAAACATTGCTGCCTTGTGATTGTGATTAAATTGTATTCTGAAATTAAGTAAGTAGGAATAGTGGTTAAGTATACCTTACCAATAAATAAAAAATAAAATTCACCAGCAGGGTATATTAAATGATGATTTATCATTGTACAAAAAAATGTTGTCCCATGATAATTTCATTTTCAATTCTCCTGTAGCATTTTGAGAGATCCCATTGGATATTGATTTATACACTCTTTATTAGGAATGTTTCTATTACCTAAAGTAAGGGTGGTAACTGCATAAACTGTCAGTTTGGGAGCTCTGATTTGTTAGGTGGGAGATCCTTGACAAATTTGTATTGTTGGAATAATGTGAAGGTCAAATTGTCTATCTTTCACATTGCTATGGAGTTGAGAGTCACTAGTATATTGAGAGGTTTGTAAATTTTAACTTGGTGAATGTCCTTTGTTCAGACTCAAATGTAGGAACAGTCTAATGATTGACAGCAAAATGCAATTTTGCTTACCTGTATTAATTTGGTCCCAACCTTTCTTGAATTTCTGCTTCAAACTTGTTTTACTTTCTTAAGTGATCAAAAAATAGTTAAACTTTAAAATGATGACTTGTTAATAGAGAATAAAATGAACATGGAAAAAGCTTGATTTGTGAAGGTTATTGTCATGATGCTTATAAATGGAAAACTGATGGTAAGTTATTTTATTTCACTATAATTTCAGAAACAAAGTTAAAATTAAGAGTTCTGTCTTAAAACATGGTGTATACTTTTTCATAAGTAGCATCTTATTTAAAGCTAATGGTCTTTCATAAGTCGTTTTAGTTGAAGTATTTTAAATCTCTTAGTGATAATAAAAATGCTAGTAATAGCAACAATAGCTATTTTCTAAGTCTGTACTTTGTCAGACTATCCTCGTAACAGCCATTTAAGGTAGATATTTGTTTATCCTCACTTTTGTAGGTGGGCAGATAGATCATGGAAGTTTATTATCTTCCCTAAGAACTCACAGCTTAAGTGGTAGAACTATCTGTCTCTGAATACTTTACTTTGCCACGAGGGTATTCACTGTATATCTGTCTTTCTGAATAGAATTGCTTTAAATTTATTGTTACCTGTTAAAATATGTATCTAAGTAGGTAGTATTAAATTCTGTAGCTGAATACCTGTACTGTATTAATGAAGTTTTAACCATTTTTATGCTAAATTCTGTTGCTGTTGAGAGGTTGGAGCAAGTTATTTAAAAAGCAATGAGAACAATTTTATATTATTTTTTATAATAGTTCATTAAGTTTCTTCAGGGAAATATTGTAACTTATTTTAGAGAGAATACCAATACTTTCTATATGAACTATTAATATATTCTGTACTTGAAACTAATCTTGAGATCCACTTTTGAGTTACTCATTTATGAAATGTCACCTTTGACAGTCATGGCCTAAGCCTAAGCTAGTTACTGTTTAGATTTAGGGGAAGTGAGCTAAAAACATGGGCCCTGTAGACATTTAGCTGTGAGTTAAAATCTGAGCTCCGTTGCTTAGTTATATAACCTGGGTAATTAATTAAATTCACTGGATTTCTAGTTTCCTCATTTATTAAGTAAAGATAATAGTAATATCTACCTTTGAGTTGTTTTGAGTTTTAATTGATATAATATAAAGTGCCTATTACAAATCCATGTACATTGTAAATAAATAAAATAAATAAAATCAATAAATAAAATCTATTGTTATTGTTAATATAAGCATTTAATATTAAGCCTTCTCTCCAAAATGATAAATAATTAGAAGGCAGGAGATGCAATAAATACATTGAAAAAAGCCCAAGGCATTTCAGTAATTCTGGCTTTACACTTTCTCTGATTCCCAGTTTTTCTACCTAAAATATTGAGGCAAATATTCTATTTCAGTAAAAAATATATCAGCAGGAATACTCATCCTGCCTACTTGATAGGGGCCATATGATCTAGTGAAACCAGAAAGTTCTTTGAAAATATAAAGCAGCGTGTTAGGATGAGGTGGCAGTGTTTTAAAAAGCTGATTGCATGCATTGGTTTTTAAAAATATTATTAGTAAACTTTTTTTAGAATGTATCCTTTGTGCCAAGTACTGTGACAGGGGAAGTGGATGCTGACAGATACACAATGTAGTCTTTTTGAATTATGTTTATTTTTGGGAAGACTAGGTAGAGGGACAGATAGAAAAGGCATTAATAGCATTTACCAAGTGTTAAGTGAGGGGCAGAAACAAGGCTTATTAGGTCACAAGTTGTGAAAATTGGGCGGTTGCTATACACTGGGGTAGGTAGAGAAGCTTTCTTGTGAGAACATAAACTTTGAATAGCACAGGTAATAGGGAATACACGTGATAGGGAGAATAGCAGGAGGCAAGGCTAAGTGGAGAATTAATTGCTCAAGGTTTATTCAGGGGGAAATAAGTAGAAAAATTGACTAAGGTATATATTGGAAGGGAATGGTGTTCACAGAAATAATGATCAGTGTAGCAGGTAGAGACAAATTTATGGAAGGCCTTGATTGCCATACCAGGGATTTTGAACTTGGTTCTGTAGGCAATGGTATGTTATAGAATATTTCTGTGTAGTTGGATAAGATGAATCTGGAAGCAGGATACAAAATGATTTGGAGGAGAGAGAAAAAGATACGAGTTATGATACCATTATAGTAGTTTTAGTGTGAAGTTGTAAAAACTTGGACTCAGTAGGACTTTAGTGTGCATTCATTTAAGTTTCTTCTTCCATATGAGATTAATCTATTTTTTAAAATGTTTAATTGACTAATTTTTTTTTTTTTTTTTAAGAGAGAGAGAGAGAGGAAGGGAGAGGGATAGAGAGATAGGAACATCTCTGAGAGAAACATCTATCAGCTGCCTCCTGCATAACCCCCACTGGGGATCGAGCCCACAACCTGTGCATGTGTCTTGACCTGGAATCGAACCAATGACCTCTTGGTTCATGGGTCAGTGCTCAACCATTGAGCCATGCCAGGCAGTATTTCTAGTTTTTAAAAATGTATTCATTATTCTAGTTGCCTATAGTTCTATTTTTGTGGTAGTGTTGTTAGTCTTAGGTGGTAAATACTGAAAAATATTGATTGAATCTCTTTATTTGTGGTACTAAATATACTTCAGAACACAGTGTACATTTAATATGTCTTAAAACATTTTGTAAAAGTCCAGAATTTATATCACTTTAGAAATAAACCACTAAGAAATACTTAAAGTATAGGAGTCAACTTTCTATTAATAAATTGAGGTAGACTAAAAACTGAAATATCCTTTTAGATTAAAAAAAATTGAGTATGTTCCTTAAGGAAAGTCATTAAATCTTTGAATATTTTCTATATTATTTCTCTTAAAGAGGTAACTGCTTTATAAGCTATAGTAGAGTCAAAATCTTTTATTGTATTAAAATTGATTATATACATGATTTTTTAAAAATATGTATTTTTATTGATTTCAGAGAGGAAGGGAGAGGCAGAGAGAGAGAGAGAGAAAACATCAATGATGAGAGAGAATCATTGATCGGCTGCCTCCTGCATGCCTCCCCACTAGGGGTCAAGCCCGCAACCCCGGCATGTGCCCTGATGGGGAATTGAACCATGACCTCCTGGTTCATAGGTCCACACTCAACCACTGAGCCACTCCAGCCGGGCCTCCTATTCGTTTTTAATTTTTCCTTTCAATATATTGAAGAAATAAAGTAGTCTGTCCTGTAGAGTTTCCCACAATCTGGATTTTTCCCATGGTGATTGTTTAATGTGTTCTTCAGTCACTTATCTTTCTTGCAAATTGGTCATTCGGATTAGACGCTTGCTCAGATTCAGGTTCACTTTTTTTTTTTTTTTTAATAATACTTCATTGATGGCATGTGTATTATCATCAGGAGATATAATTAGTCTGTCTCTCTTCTTTGATGACCATTGCCTAGATCTGTTCATTCAAGAGGGATATAAATGAATATTATAATTGGCTTAGAAAAATGGGAGCTGGAGAGAATGACCTACTAGCCTCTACCTTAAAGCAAGCAAACCAACCAGCCTACATTTTGTTAGATATTTTGTCTTTCCATCATTTTACATTTAACCTTCTACTAAAGGGAGACATTTAATAAAATGATAAAACAATTTGATAGGGATGATTTATGCTATATTAACATCTGAAAGTTACAAGTTAGTAGTATTTAAATATTTGTAATGTTTAAACTAACCAAGTGGGAAAATATTGCTCAGTATTTCCTATTATATGAGTACTTAATTCTATCTTATATCTTCATTTTTTGGACTTGTTAGAGGTGTTCTTGTTCTTCTTAGAGGCTTGAGTAATGTAAAAAATTTGCTGGCATATGATGGGACTCTGGAACTCCTTCAGACCCTTTCATAGAATCCGTGAGGCCAAAATTATTTTTGTAGTAATACGATGGTATTTGATGTTAACTGCCTTTTTTCTCATCCTCTCATAAGTGTAAAGTGCACTTTTTCAGAGCTGTATGAGATGTGATGATGTCATTGCTCTGCTGAATAATGGATGTGTGCTTGTGTGTTCTTGTTTTTAGATTTTCCTAGTTTAATTTTTTTTTCTAGGCAGTGTTTTTTTCTTCATATAATAAACTTAATTTTGTAGAATAGTTTTAGTAAATTCTCACTTAACATCATTGATAGGTTCTGTGACTTTAAGCAAAATGATATATAACAAAACCAGTTTTACCATAGGCTAATTGATACAAACAAGAGTTAAGTTCCTTTGGCATCTCATCAACATTATACAGTGTTGAAGGAACCACATTATTTCAAGACCTGCTGTACAGAAAAATTGTGAACATAGTACAGAGTTGCTGTATACCTTGTCCCCAGTTTTTCCTTTTACCACCATAGTAGCCTATATTTGATATAATTAATGACTCCATATTGAAATATTATTAACTGAAGTCCATACTTGACTCAGATTGCCTTAGCTGTTACCTAATATTCTTTTTCTGTTCTAGGATCACATCTAGGATAGCACATTATATTTGATCGGCATGCTTCCTTAGGGCCCTCTTGGCTGTTATAGTTTCTCGGGGTCTACTTGTTTTTGATGACCTTGATGGTGTTGAGAAGTACTGATCAGATATTTTGTACAATGTTCCTCAATTGGAATTTGTTCGATGTTTTTCTCATGATTAGACTGGGCTTATGGGTTTTGGGGAGGATATCACAAAGTTAAGTACCATTTTATCACATTATCATGAATATATACTATCAACATGACTTACTACCTTTGATGTTGACCTTGATAGTGAATAGATGAATTAGTGAATTTCTCATATAGCAAATATAAATAGGTATAATCCATATAAATAACATCGCTTTGGAGTCCTCAGTAATTTCTAGGAGTATAAAGGAATCTGGAATACCACATGATCTCACTCATTTATGGATAATAAAGAACATTATAAACTGATGAACAAAAAGATAGATACAGAGACAGTAAAGCATCAAACAGACTGTCAAATTACAGGGGGAAGGTTAGGGAGAGGTGGGGGAGATAAGAGATCAACCGAAGGACTTGTATGCATGCATATGGGCATAGCCAATGGACGCAAAACTCTGGGGGGTGAGGACATGTATGGGTGTGGGGTGGGGGGGATAATGGTAAGATGTGTACACATATAATACCTTAATAATAAAAAAAGATATAAAAAAAAGAAAGGAATCTGGAAACCCAAACATTTTAGAATTGCTTGTTTAAATCTTCAGCAACCAACATTTAGAAGAATAATTGTTAAGAAAAGACAGACCTAGAAGGTGATGGGGGTGGTATGAGGGAGTGGTGACAAAGATAAAATTTGCCTATTTCATAATTGAAAACATTAAGACATGATCTATACCTTCAAAGAAATTTTTTGTTGTTGCTGTTATTTTCTTTCTTCATGTTGACATTTAAAAGATATCTGTTGAATGCTGACTTACTTTGTTTTTATTAGGTTTTAATATTTTGTCTGATTCATATCATCTGCAAATATTTTTTTTCTTTCTTTTAAATCCCTACACAGCTGAGTCTTTGGTTTTGTGTATGCATGTCTAAGGGTGAGAGTTGGGGTGGTCTATAGCTTTTCATATTTTTCAAGAAATTTACTCATTTTATGTAGGTTTCAAACTTATTTAAGATGTAATGTGTTTTTTTAAAAACCCATTATGTCCTCTTTGGGGGGTCTTCTATTTTGTGAATGTGGCACTTTTGCTTCTATCTTACATCTCCCAAGTTTTTTTATATTTTCCATCTTTTTTCCCCTTATGCTTTCTTGTTGAATTCTTTTATTATTATTCCAGCTCACTAATTTATTATCGTGTCTTTTTATTGTTGTTGAAACCTGCTGAATACTTTCTTTTACTATGCTATTTTATAGCTGGTATTGCTAGCTGTTTTCTTTATGATTGCTTGGTTCTGCTTTATTTTTCCAATATTCTCCCATGTCTTTATTATGGTTATTTTAAACTTAGTTCACTAATTTTTGCTTCTTCTACCAAGATTTTTCAGTTTGTTTTCTTTCACAGCACTTGGGCTCCGTAGGACATTAATTATTTTTGTTTGTGAGCTTATACTTTCTTGGAAATAATATTCTCCTGGGAATATTAACTACCTTGTCTCATACTGTCCCAGATAAAAAGGGAAGGACACAGAGACTCTTTTGTTCAACCTAGGGAATACATGTGTTAGGGTAGACAACCTCTTGTTAAAATTATTGCTTCATTATTCCTCATTTGCCCCTTCTACTCTTATGTTCTGTTTCTTATAGAACTTCTTGTATTTGTGCTGTGGGTCATAGTTCTTTTCCACAAGCTGCCTCCTTATTTATATTCAATTCATTTAGGGAAAGGGCAGTGGAAGGTAGTGGTCAGCTTCTTCATTGGCACTTATGTGCATATTGCAACTGTACATGTGCACAGTTTAAAAACAAAAGTCTTTAGAATTGTGTTTAATGCCTGTGGTTGGTTTAAAATCTTTTTCTGCCCTGGTGGTAAAGACAGGAAGGACAATGATCTGTCCATTATTGCAAAGAGAAAATGGGCACAGAATGATGGCTCTCAGTCTTACTTCCTACTTCCACCTCCCTTACCTTTCCTCCATCTGTAGTACTATACTCTCTTCTACTCTAAGGTTGCTCCCCATCCATCCATCAGTAGGCATGGCTTTAGGGAGGGTGTTGGTTACTTATAACTAACTCAGTTCCCATTTGCAAAAGAAATCGATTGCTTTCTTTTTGGCTTTGTGTTCCCAGCTTGAAGAATGGCTAAGGTGGTGGCTGAAAATGGACGAAGGATTCAAAGGAACAGTAGCTATATTGGGCAGTTCATTAATATAAGATCTTTGCCCACTGTGACATGCCCACAATTTAAAGGTCAAAAGTAGAACTATTAAAGTAACTATCTCCCAAGTAAATAGATTATGCCGTTTACCCAGTAGATTTCTTTTTTTGCTAAACTAGACTCGAGGAGGAACACTGACTTTTTTAAGATTTATTATTTCTTTCAATATCCATAAGTAATGCAATATTTATTTTTTTTTAATGTATGGATTAAAGATTTTTTATAAGCATTATTACTTGCTGTTTCTCCTTCATTTTAAGACATGCAGGTGCATCTTGTAAGCAGGATATAATTAAAGTCAAGACACCCACAGCTCTACGTTGAACTCTTAATTATAATTACGTGCATTAAAAATCTTAAAATAAATTTCTTCCTACTTAAAAATAAAATAACATGGGAGTCCCATAAACCTCAGAAAGAGGTTTTATGCAAAGCATTAGGGTTTTATCACGTTGGAGATACATGAAGATAAATTTGATTTAAAGTTAGAGAAAATCTTTACCTACCAACTGTGATGGGAGAGCAAGGAAGGATTTTTATCCAGACTCAAGATCACTTTAGTAGGTTTTCATTAACTTATGAGGATTTCAGAAGTCCCCTACTTTAAATTTAAATATAATTTAATATAAATTTAAAGTGAAAACAGCAGCAATGGAGCAAGAAAGGGTTTGGGGGAGAGAATGAATTTTTTAGTGTGTGTGTGTATATGTATATGGATTTATATTAATGTATGTACATGCACATACATTAATATAATGTATACACATGCACACGTACACATAGAATTTAATTTTGGTCAAACATTTATTGCGTTTAGCAAATTAACCTACCTTCAGTGAGTATACAGCTATGTTGCTAGGTTTTTTACTATATTATGTTCAGAGCAGGTTTTTAAGTCTTACAGGGAATATTGTTTACTGCTTTAGGGGAATTAGTAGAAAGTAAAACTAGAGGAAATGAGTAACAGCTAACATTTATTAAATTTCTATTATGGCCCCACCGGTTTGGCTCAGGTTGAGCGTCGACCCAGGAACCAGGAGGTTGCTGGTTCGATTGCTGGTCAAGTCACAAGCCCTGGTTGCAGGCTCGATCCCCAGTAGGGGCCGTGCAGGAGGCAGCCAATTGATGTTCCTTTGTCCTGGTTGTGTTTGGGCTACTGTATTTATGTGGAGAGAAAACAATTTTTTGCACACTTATTATGAGCCCTGACCTCGGCTTGATGTCTCCCATACTTTCTCATTTATCCTCTCCATAATTCTGTGAGGTATATAATATATATTACTGTACTCTGTTTTAAGAGATGAAGAAGCTGAGGTTCTTAAGGGGTTATAATTTTCCTAAGATCACATTGGTAGTCAGTGGGTATGTTATGGTTTCAATACAGATACTCTAAATTCTGTTATTCTTGTCATTGAATGCAAAGGCTAATATGTTTATGTATAAACGGATATGTTTTATACTTAGCCTTTTTAAAATATTTCTTTAAAGTTTGTATATACATTGCCTAATGTATACTTTGAAAAGTATGTAGTACATGATTTATTTTATTTAACCCAAAGCTTTGTTCTCCTGTAACTAATTTTGACTTCTTTATCTGGGGTGAATATTTCGGCATTTAGGCACTGTGTAGTTGCTGACACATGAAGAGCCGTTGCTAACTGCATTTTTATGTGTGGTAGATACTATGAATCATGGAGGTTGATGTTTCCGTAATATTATTCGCAATCTTGTCTGTGGCTTGCTACTGAACACCATGATATACTAATCAGTCATATGTTAGAAATAGAATAGAACTCTAGAAGGAAAGTATTTGCTATATAGTCCTTATGTCTTTTTAAAAATTACCTTTCAGTTATAGTTGACATTCAATATTATATTAGTTTTAGGTGTACAGCATCATGCTTAGACATTTATGTAACTTATAAAGTGATCCCCTGATAAGTCTAGTGCCCCACTTGACACTATACATAGTTATTAAAATACTAGAGGCCCAGTGCATGAAATTTGTGCATGGGGCAGGGGGGGTCCCTCAGCCCAGCCTGCACCCTCTCCAATCCAGGACCCCTCGGGGGATGAGCTGTACATGAGCTATCTCATAGAATTAGTTTCATACCTAACTTGGCATGATTGTGATGTGATAACATGGTTTCTGTTGTGCTGTTAATTCATAACATTTTCAGGTAACCATGGATGGTTAGGTCGGATATAGAGGAGAATGTTAGTAAGGTCAAAGGCCAAGATTATGGGTTTATTTTTTTTTAGTAGACAATCATTTCCCCCCCCCCTGATTTCATAACCACAAACTTCACCAGCAGTCTCACCAGATGCATGGCATTATTTACAATTGACATATTGATTGATTTTGAACTTCCCTTGTATATGAAGACCTAGATGAAGGAGGTTGATGTAATCATGGCAAGAGACCACCAGTACTGAAAGAAATATAATTTCTGTTCCATTACAAAAAACAAATGGTGAATCTCTAACAACGTTATTTATAAAGGACAGAATTATTTAAGAGAAAGGATGAGGGCATTCCTAACATTGGAATTTGGGTATATGATGATAGCCAAGACTGATAGTTGAAGAAGATATGAATATGCTTTAAGCACAACTAAGGATATTTTTAGCAATGAGGCACTTTTTTATGTTGAATTTTTAGTATAACAATTTTAAGACAGATCTCATGAACAAATAAGAAAATTAAATTTAAGATATTTATTTGTTTACCCAGGGAATCTTGTAGAGAGATTTCATGATTGTAGTCCATATTAGTTCTTTGTATATCTATATTAAGTGTGCAGAATGTTAAGTTTTGTAAAGTACAAAGATGAACAAGACTTGTTTTTTGCTCTAGAGAATTTAATTCATTTAGTAAACAGGAACTCAGCAAACTACATGTAAAAAATCCTTTGCTAGGTATCCTATATAATAAAAGGCTAATATGAAAATCCACCAAATGGTAGAACGACCTGTTGCTATGATGCACACTGACCACCAGGGGGAAGACGATCAATGCAGGAGCTGCCCCCTGGTGGTCAGTGCACTCCCACAGGGGGAGCACCGCTCAGCCCGAAGCCAGGCTCACTGCTGGTGAGCACAGAGGTGGTGGCAGGAGCCTCTCTCACCTCTGTGGCAACACTAAGGACCCCTCAGGTCATTAGCTGTTGGGGTCCCAGACTGTGAGAGGACGCAGGCTGGGCTGAGGGACCTCTCCCCCCCCCCCCCCCCCCCCGCAGTGCACGAATGTCGTGCACCGGGCCTCTAGTTAGGATTATAATAATGATTACACCCTTTTCATTTATGCATTTATTCAGTATTTGTTGAGTGTCTACCATGTGTCAGGTTCTGTTCTAGTTTTAAGCAGTACAACAGTGAACAAAACAAAGTTCTTACTCCAGTGAAGCTAACATTCTAGTGGAGGAAGAAAAAAAAAATACATAATTATATACTGTGTTATGTGATGATTGTTGTGATGAAAAATAAAGCAGGGGAGAAAGAGAGTACTGGAATAGGGGATGGATGTTGTTGTTTTCTAGGAATATCATGGAAGTCTTCTGATGAAGTGACTTTTGAAGAGTCCTAAATGTAGTTTTCAAGGCAGAGAAAAGAGCCAAGTGTGGAACTCACAGGTCTGTTAGGCAGACTGCTGATTGGGCTGTAAGTGTTGAGGTTTGAGGGAAAGGTGAGTGAGGGGTCTTTCCACCTCCTTAGTCAGGAAGACGGAGGTGCAGGGGCAGTGTCCTTAGAAACATGTGGAGCTCTTCCCTACAGTTCTGCCTGATAGAAGGATGCAGTGACAATCAGATGGAATATCCCTTCTTATGCCTGGCTGGGATATAGTATCCCTTTGTTATGCTTGACATGAGAAGTTAGGAAAGCCCTTAACCAAGGATGTGATATTTTATCTGGGGTAAGTAGAATGAATGTACTGGGAAGGTGATTGGGATGGCCTTAAGGGGTTGGAGCTCAGGAGAGGGTAGGTGGGAAACGAATTTGGGGAATTGTCAGGGAATAGAGCCCATTTAAAAATCAAGTCAATGGACTCAAGTCAGGGAGAGGATATTGAATGAGGACAGGAGAGATTCCAGAATGCAGCCTTGGGAATAACTATCTTAAGCGGGCAGAAAGGGAAGGGAGCCAAGCAGAGAGAGGGAAGAAGAGAAAGCAGAGAAAATACCTGAAAAACTAAGAAAGGGAAGGGAGTGTTGAGAAAATGAGTGGCCAGTAGTGGCAAATGCTAGATAGAGTGGTCAATTAAGTTGAGCTGGGGAAAGGTAAGGTTGTACTAGACCTGAGCTGTCCAATAGGGCAGCTATTTATGGCTAATTTACATTCAAAGTTATTAAGTTAAATATTTAATCCCTCAGTCTCACTTGCTACATTTCAACAATAGCTATATGTAGCTATATCTATTGATTAACATAGATATACCAGTAGAATATTTTCATCATTGCAGAAAGTTCTATTTGACAGCACTGTACTAGACCATTATAATACTAGGGAAAAGTTAAATAACAGTTTAATTTTTTTATGATAGCAATAGAGAAAATACTATAAGATAACTATGAATTGTAAAAACAAACAAGCTGATATTTGAAGGCCAGAGTTGGGGAAAGATGACTTTAGCTTGAAATTTGGTAGCAGAATTGGCTATTTGAGTTGAGCCTTCAGGGTCAAAGAACTTTCAAGCTATTGAGCAGGGAAGCAAAAAGAAAGTAGGTACAAGCCGAAACCGGTTTGGCTCAGTGGATAGAGCGTCGGCCTGCGGACTGAAAGGTCCCAGGTTCGATTCCGGTCAAGGGCATGTACCTTGGTTGCGGGCACATCCCCAGTGGGGGGTGTGCAAGAGGCAGCTGATCGATGTTTCTCTCATATCAATGTTTCTAACTCTCTATCCCTCTCTCTTCCTCTCTGTGAAAAATCAATAAAAATATATTTAAAAAAAAAAAAAAAAAAAAAAAAAGAAAGTAGGTACAAAATTGCAGATCACTCTGAGCAATCAATTTTCCTAGATAGAATTTATGTAAGTGGAGCTGTGGAGTTGCAAGGCTATTTCATAGGAGATCAAAACATTTCTGTGGAGTGAATAATTGTAGAAAACTTAAATATCGGTGTTTGGAGCTTATTTTCTAAGTAATGGGCGCTTATCAATGTTTTTAAGTTAGGGAGGAGCAACATGGCTGAAGTGATAGTTGGTAAATTAACCATTCCCTTCTCCATCCTTTCTTAGTCTTTGTCATTTGTTTTACTACTAAGTAATTTTGCCTTATGTCTACATATTGCTTTAAAAAAAAATCTATAAAGCAGCTCTAGCCAGATTGGTTCAATGGATAGAGTGTCAGCCCATGGACTGAAGGGTCTTGGGTTTGATTCTGGTCAAGGGCATGAACCTTGGTTGCAGGCTCTATTCCTAGCTCTAGTTGGGGCACGTGCGGGAGGCAACCAATCAATGTGTCTCTCTCACATTGATGTTTCTCTTTCTCTGTCTCTATCCTTCCCTTCCACTCTCTCTAAAATATCAATGGGAAAATATCCTCAGGTGAGGATTAACAAAAAAATTTATAAAGCAAAGTCTGGAAAGCTGTAAGTTTTAATAATTACGTATTTAAAGAGGAAAAAATTCACTTCACAGAAGTTAAATTACTTGCTAATGATGAGGCTAGCTTCAAGAATGAGTAATTTAGGTAGACTGGAGATAACTTGTCAAATAAATTACTATACAATACATATAGTCTTCAATATATGGTGATTGTTTTGACAGTAGGAAACATGTCTTTATCACGTTTGTGAATTCTAGTACCTACCATAGTATATGAATGAGGTGAGATTGAATGCAGGAATATCTATTGAAAGGGACATAGATGCAAAATTTGATAAATGAGAAAAGTGGATCTGGCCCTACATGGTATTAATGGGAATGTGAAAAAGACATCGTCTAGATAAAAATCATCAGAACTTAATGACTTGTTCAAATGTAAGGGAAATAGTTTCAGATGACTTAAAGGGTTTAAGAAGATGGTACCATTGAAAAATTAGGCAAATTGACGTGGAATCTTGTTTCTGAGGAAAACTACTGAGTGCTCTTTGTTACATAATGTTTTATAAAACAAACTTAAAGCTCTTCCTTTGTTAATAAAATTTTATAACAAGAACTTAATTTGCAATAATGTCTGAACATACAGATAGCAATGCTTTGTAATGAAGGTCTGAAAAAACAGAACATTCCAGAGAGAACTTCACAGGTTAAAAGATTGACTAATTTCCTGAAGCCTCAGGATTTTTTTTTAAGGATTTATTTTCCAGTGTAAGCTTAATATTGCACTCTTTATTTTTTTGCTACTTCTTAAAAGATTAATGCACCTCTTAATTCATTTACTCAACTGTGGGTGCTGTCTAGATTCAGATTCTGGTGTATGAGATTAAATCACTCCTGAGAAAATTTGTTTCTTTTTTAGATCTTGCCATATTCAGAAGTTGCTGAAGGTGAAGAGACAGTGAGTAATACATATGGTGCTACGTTTGAAATGTTAACATTTTAATATTTTTTTTAGGATTTCAAGTTGAATTCTTAAAATATATTTTTATTGTATTTAATCATAGATTATTTTGTCATTCTAAGGAGTAGCTAATGTAGCCTAAAAGGATTAGTTTAAAAAGTGTTTTTATTTTTTTCAAAATGTAAATAGGCTTAATCATTTTTACTATAAAAATAATACATAGTACTGTGGCATATTTAAACAATGTAAAATATAATAAATAAAATTCTACCTTATAAAGCTAACCACTGTTAATATTTTGGTGATATCTTTCCTGTGTGTTCATATGTGTATATCTTACATAGAAATTTTATAGAATTGGAGTCATATCATATACACTTGTACTTTTAAAAGCCAATATATAATGGATGTTTTTCAGTCAGTGAAAAAAATCTTTAATGACTACATAGTATTTTATTGTATGACTATAGTTTTAATTTATATCTTGTTTTAAATAGGTTATTGTTTTAGATGACTGTAAATGATATTGTGATACATATATATGAACACATCTTTTTGACCATTTTGGATGATACTTTAGTATACATTCCTAGAAGTGGGGGTCAAAAGTGGGATCAAATGTGTGATTAGGGTATTTTTAAATAAATACCTGGCCAGTCAGATCATATTTTCTATTTAGCAGTAATAAGCTCTGGTTTCCAGAAAAAAATATTTCTTAAAATCTCTCCTGTAAAACTCAGGGGTAAATGTGCACGTGTATGTTTTGCAGGCAATTGCAGGAATGTGAGAAATTCAGTTATATGTTGAAAGAACAAACAGATGTCAGCTGCATTATATATCCCTCACTGAAGTTTCTTACTGTTAGGGCCAAAAATAACACTAAGTAGAGCACTCTTGAAATGTTTTATATAATCCTGCTTCTGAATTGTGGCTTCTGAGAGCCAGCTGCAGTAGGATTGCTTCTAGGAATACAACCTGATTAGCTTTATTGGGGAAGAGATTCCACCTGCTTGAATCTTTATTTTCAAGGTGTACTCATATCAGTGCTTGATAAGCTTGTTGTGCTTTCACTTAAGATCAAAAGATGACTTAAATCAAATCAATATATATGTTAAGGAGGTGCTGTGCTAAAGGCAATGGAATCAAGTTGCTGTATAGATCTCATGGGATTATTTTGTTTAACAGGGTAGCCATCTGTCCTGGGTAGCTCTGGACTGAGGTTTCCCAGGACACAGGGTGTGATTGATTATGAGCTTCTACCTATTCCTTTACATTTCTTAAAGATTGCAAATTTTATGCTAATTATTCATGGCAAATACTTAAAAAGTACATTAAAGTAAAATCATATTTTTTTTCATAATGTTCTTTTTCTGAGATTTGTAGACTAAATTCAGTATTGACTTTCATGCTTTTAATTAAAGTATGTTGGTAATATACTAGCATGTCAGTATAATTTTACTATTTTCAGCCCATACCTTCTGCCAAAATAGATTATTTATTTATATGTTAAAAAATTATTGAGGTGACTGTGTGGACATTGTCTAAGGGATAATGGTAAACATGATAAATTACTCAAATAGAGAAAATGTATGTGTCAAATCTTAATAGTTTTTCTCTGAACAAGCTGAAGAAACGTTCCTAGATTCTTTGAGATTCTAGTAGTATTTTGGTTTGCTAATAAAAGTCAAGAAAAGTGGCTAGCTTTTTGTTTGTTTGTTTTTAATATCTTACAAGCTGCTTGTGTAAAGTGTTTCCACATCAGTAATTTCACATTGTCTTTATTCTTGTATTATACCAGTGATGGGCAACCTTTTGAGCTTGTTGTGTCAAACTTCGCCAAAAAACTGAGCATAACTAGGGTAGTGTGTCACTTTGAGGAAAAAACATTATTTCGCAAATGTTTCATCCTCAGGAGCAGCAAATGTTTTATCCTTGGCATGCGGCCGCTGAGGCGGCCGCGTGTCATCAGAAATGGCTACACGTGTCAGTGGTGACACGCGTGTCATAGGTTCGCCATCACTGTATTATACAATATGGAACTGCACAAATTAGATCCAGGTCATAAAAATGGTAAGAAGAAGAAGTTAGTAAGTTACTTAGTAAAATTAAAATTAACTTCTAATCTTTAATTATGTATGTCCTATTTCCTATTAACATCACTTGCTAGCAACTCTGGGAGGATTTCACTTGCATCCCAATTTAATGCCTTGGTTTCCACATCTTCCTGGGGGAGGTTTCTGAGGCCATGCTTATTTTTCATGGTGCTTCTGCTTTTATTTGGAGTGTTTCAGCTTGGTTCTTAGTTCTGTTCCATTATTTGTTTTCTGGTGCCTGTTGTTTCACCTTGTGGCATTTTTAAATCTAATAGGTAATATAGCTTAACTCTCACACACATAATAATTTATAATAATTTCTTACCAATCTACACCTTTCCCTATACCGGTCTGTTTGTCCAACTGCCTGTTTCACATTTTGATTTGGATGTCTAACAGGCATTTCAAACTTTACCTGTTCCAAACTGAGCTACTTACATTTCTCCCTGTAAAGTGGTTCCTCTCGCTGTCTTTTGCATCTCAGATAATGGCAATTCTGTCCCTCTAGGTGCTCAGACCTCAACACTTGACATCATTTTGATTCCTCTTTCTTTTATCACATAGTTGGTCTCTTTGGAAATCCTGTTGGCTTTACTTTAAAAATATATTCAGAAATCAGCTACTTCTCATCACTCTCATTGCTACCACCTTGGTTCAAGTCTCCTTCATCTCTCCCCTAGTTTATTGCAATAACCTCCTATCTGATTATATACCCTTGTTCCTAGTCTATTCTCAACAGCAGCCAGAGCAATACAGCTAAAACATAATCCGATTATGTCACTCGTTTTCATAGACCCATTCAGGCCCTCATTTCATCCAGAATAAAATCAAAAGTTGTGACTAGGTCCTATAAAGTCCTGTACAATCTGGCACCTATTTACTTCTTTGACTTCATCTCCTAATACTCTCCTGTTTGCACTGTATTTCAGCCTCTTTGGCCTTTTTACTAGTCCTCAAACACTCCAAACTTGCTTCCTTATCAATATTCTACTCTATGCTTGCTCCTCCCTCTGCCTGGAATACTCTTCCTTTTTATGTCCTAAGGTAAGTTACCTCATTTTACTCAGTCAACTCTGTAGTGGGGAAGTCTTCTTAGGACACTCTATCTAAAATTTTAACTCCCTCTTCCCTAACATTTTATATGTCCGAATTTTCTTACAAATTTTTACTTGTTTATTATGACATTGTTCATCTCCCCCATTAGAACATAACTGCCACAAAGACAGAATTTTTGTCTGTTTTGCTCACTAGTATATTTCTTTATTTTTCTTTCTTTTTAAAAAATATATCTTTATTGTTCAGATTATTACAGGTGTTCCTCTTTTTCCCCCCCATAGCTCCCCTCCACCCGGTTCCCACCCCACCCCATGCCCTTACCCCTCCCCCCCCACCACTGTCCTCATCCTTAGGTGTACGATTTTTGTCCACACCTCCCACACCCCTTTCCCCCTGAGGATTGTCAGTCCACTCCCTTTCTTTGCCCCTGATTCTATTATATTCACCAGTTTATTCTGTTCATCAGATTTTTTATTCACTTGATTTTTAGATTCACTTGTTGATAGACATGTATTTGTTGTTCATAATTATTATCTTTACCTTTTTCTTCTTCTTCCTCTTCTTAAAGAATACCTTTCAGCATTTCATATAATACTCATTTGGTGGTGATGAACTCCTTTAGCTTTTTCTTATCTGTGAAGCTCTTTATCTGACCTTCAATTCTGAATGATAGCTTTGCTGGGTAGAGTAATCTTGGTTGTAGGTTCTTGCTATTCATCACTTTGAATATTTTTTGCCACTCGCATCTGGCCTGCATAGTTTCTGTTGAGAAATCTGCTGACAATCGTATGGGTACTCCCTTGTAGGTAACTAACTGTTTTTCTCTTGCTGCTTTTAATATTCTCTCTTTGTCTTTTGCTCTTGGCATTTTAATTATGATGTATCTTGGTGTGGTCCTCTTTGGATTCCTTTTGTTTGGGGTTCTCTGCACTTCCTGGACTTGTAAGTCTATTTCTTTCACCAGGTGGGGGAAGTTTTCTGTCATTATTTTTTCAAATAGGTTTTCAATATTTTGCTCTCTCTCTTCTTCTGACACCTCCATAATTCGGATGTTGGTACGCTTGAAGTTGTCCCAGAGGCTCCTTACACTATCTTCATATTTTTGGATTCTTTTTTTCCTTTTGCTTTTCCGGTTGAGTGTTTTTTGCTTCTTTGTATTTCAAATCTTTGACTTGATTCTTACGATCCTCTAGTCTGCTGTTGGATCTCTGTATATTATTTTTTATTTCAGTCAGTGTATGCTTAATTTCTAGTTGGTCCTTTTTCATATCCTCGAGGGTCTCACTAAATTTATTGCCCTTTTCTAGAAAATTCTTGAAAAACCTTATAACCGTGGTTTTGAACTCTATATCCAGCAGTTTGCTTTCCTCCATTTCTTTCGTTGTCTCCGCATTTTGGCTGCTTCTCTGAGTTGATAGAGTGGCTTTGTGTGCTAGGTGTCCTATAGGGCCCAGTGGCTCAGCCTCCCCAGTTACCTGAGGTGGACACTCTTGGTGCATCCCTTTGTGGGCTGTGTGTACAGTCTTGTTGTAGTTAAGCCTTGATTGCTGTTGGTATCACTGGGAGGAATTGACCTCCAGGCCAATTGGCTATGAGGATCAGCTGTGTCTACGATGGGAGAACTTCTGTGCTGGAGACACCCTTATGAGGCAAGACGTGCTTCAGTGGGGCTTTGGTGCTCACTGAGTCTGCCCCCTGAGTGTGTCCCTTATGGATCTGAGGAGTTGTAATCTGGATGGTCCCACTCTGACCACTGGGTACACTGGCTCTTGGATCTCCAAGGAGGTGCTAATTTAGCCTCTGCCTGAGGCCACCCAGCAGGAGCTATGGAAAGATCTGCAGATTCCTCTTCTTTGTTTGGGGTTTGGAGGTGCCCAGATGAGGCCCAGCTGTGAAGCAATGCAAGCTGCTGTGGGGCCTTGGGCCTTCTTTTGGATGTTCTGGGTCTCTCTGACTCAGTTGAGTTTGTTAGGTAATTTTAGATTTTAAAGAACCAAGCCATTTATATACAAAAGCCTCTGTGCACAGCTTGGTGGGGCGGGGTCTCAGGGTGGAGCAAACAGCAATGGCTGACTGTCGGCCCTGCCCTAAGAGGCCCCTGGGTCTCAATGTCCCTCGGTAATCACTGCAAGCACCTCTGAGAGAGAGCTGTCCTCGAGTTCCGCCCGATGCCAGACAGTCCAGTTTCTCCCCGTATGAGTCTGATTCCCCAAAGTCTCGCCCGGAACTGGAATTCAGAGCAGTCAGGAGCTTGTGTCTCCCTCCTGATTGAAAAAGACAGCCGCGTACTCAGTTGCCAGGCTTTCCGTGCGCGCGCCACTGTACCTCTGCACTTTACTTCCGCAGCTCCTCTGGGTTTCAGTGTGCTTTTCTCTTTCCTTCTAGTTGTAGAATTTCCACTCAGCCAGCCTTCCTGTGGTTCTGGATGATGTCCATTTTGTCTTTTAGTTGTAGTTTTGAAGTGGTTGTGCAAGGTAGCAATTTCAGGTGTTTACCTATGCTGCCATCTTGGTTTCTCTCTCACTAGTATATTTCTTGGTGTCTAAAATAATACCTGTCTATATAGTAGCTGTTCAGTAAATATTTAGATGCATGGATGCATCTATGATAGTATTAGACTATGCTTATTTTAATTATTATTCATTTTCTTAATATGAAAACAATATTAGATTAAGTCAATATAATTAGATTTATATGACACAAAGATGCTTTAGGATATAAAATTGAAAGTCAGCATAATTTGAAACAAATATTCAGAAATTGCTGTGTGTACTAGGGATTATTTTATGGGAGTAAGCAGGCAAGGAGTACAGCTGTACAGAAGTTGAGAAAATGCTATTAATCAACAGAATTTGAGAATATAACAGAACTGTACAATAAAAGTAAATTTAATCTTTTATCCAACATAGAAGACCAACTCAAAAACCTTCAAATGTGACCAGCCCTGTGAAATTAAACACTCCTAACCATGTGTAAATGTTTAGAAACATTGCTTTCCATTAGGAATCTCTGGTGAAACTAGTAATTATTCATATTAGTACAGGAACATTTTTTAGAAAATGTCTATGAAACATTTGTAGTTTTCCACAGCTGTCTCTCTCAATTTCTTAACTTCTTTCCATTTCCAATGTTATATTTATTGGTATTAACATATCATCCTAAAAGTAAGTGGTATCAAATGAAAAGCATTTATTATCTTACAATTTCTGTAGGTCGGGAATCCGAGAACAGCTTTGCTAGTTGTCTCTGGCTCAAAATCTCTATATAGATGCAGTCAAGCCACTGAGAAGGGGGCCTGCTGTAGTTTTTTAATATATTCTTATTGATTTTAGAGAGGAAGGGAGAGGGAGAGAGAGATAGAAACATCACTGATGAGAGAATCATTGATCGGCTGTCTCCTGCTTGCCCCACACTGGGGATCAAACCCGCAACCTGGGCATGTGCACTTGACCAGGAATCTAACCGTGAACTCCTAGTTCATAGGTCAGCACTCAACCACTGAGCCATGCTGGGTGGGCCTGCTGCAGTCTTACTTGAAGCCTTGACTGGGTGAGTGGGAAGGGCAGGTGAGAAGGGTCAAGATGGAAAATTCACTTCAAAGCTCACTTAGTGATTGTTGACAGACCTCAGTTTCTCTGAGTCCTGGGCCTCTATAAGACTGGGCAACTGGCTTTCCCCAGTGACCTATCTAAGAAAGAATAAGAGACTCCAAACAAGATGGAAGTGATAATCTTTTTACAGTCTAATCTTAGAAGTGACATCCCTTCCCTTCTGCCATATTCTGTTCATTAGAAGTGATTTCCAGCAAGATGATTATACACCAAGAAGGTGGGGATCACTGTGCCCTTTTAGAGATTGCCTACCACAAATATTTTAATCTCTTACCACATGCTTGCTAGTTGTTCTCAAATGGTAATAAGGACTTTAGCATAATTAGTTCGTTGTCACTAAAGTTGTGGGGTGTGTGTTTTTTTTCTTATCCTGTGAAACTGAAATCAGTTTATTAAAAAATGCACTTAAATGGGCAACTACAGAAAAATCAATAGAGCATATGTCTCTTTATTTTTTAAGCAAATGTCTTTAAAAGGCATTGGAAAATAATTTCAAGCATTGTGAAATAACCATCACTTCAGGGAACTAAGAGGGCCAAGATTTTTTCCTAGGAGACAACAGAAGCCCAAAACAAACAACTACTATTAATTGTCATAGCCAATTAAGACTCCCTCATTCCCCTTAAATAAGGCCAAGCAGTATTGTAATTGGTGGGAATATTTGTTTTCGTTGTTATTTTACTTTTGTTATGTTATCATACTTGGTATTTGAAATGAAGGAGAGCTAAGGACTTTGTTCCCACTAAGGGAAACCAAAACACTTGTCTGTAGGTGACATTTAGTGTAATGTATGTTTAAATAGTAACTGAAGGTCAGCAATCTTTTTTTCTGTTTCTTTTAGTTGATTTCAAGTTATTCATTTAAGAATTGGGTCTTATAACTTCCTAAAGACTAGTAACTCTAGGTGGTATAGTTGATATTTAGTAGTCCCTAAGGAAACTTTGTCTGACTTAATAAAATTTATCATTCTAATCAATATTCCTCTTTGTATTTTTGCCATTTGAGCAAATAATTGTATTACTTTGTGTATATCTTTGTAAAAGGTCTTTGTACAATGCTTGGAATATAATATTCCTTTCTTTTTATAGAAAAAAATAAACTGTATTACCATATAGTATTAAGTGCTTTCATGGCATGCAGAACTAATACTTAATAGTGCATGGGTGCTATATAATTTTAAACTATTTAAATTTAAGAATGAATAAATTTTTGCTGTACCTTACATTTCTAAATAATTTTTACTACTCCTAACCCATATCTTAAATTCTAATTGAAAGTAGTTTTTGAATTGAGTAATTTTCAAAACAAAATACTTGGGTGATTCATTTTTTCTCTTTCTACCTTCATTTTCCAGAATAAAACAAATATTGGGTAATGCCTAAGCCAAGATCTTTTTATGTGTGGAAAAGGAAATTCCTTCTGAATTGTGATTATTAGGATTGATGTGCATGTGCTTTCTACTTATAAACTAATGCTATTTTCCTTGTCCTTTTGTTTCACTGCTGCTTCAATCCTGATGCATTATGCTTCTTCCTTGTTTGGATTGTATTTGTTCGCTGCTCAATTACCCTGCATTAAAAGCTTCTTGGTGATAGCAAAGATGTCCTTGGCCCACCAAGTAAGTAGCTAAAGTTCGAATGGCATGTTTGGAGACATGATAATATTTTGATGTGTACTTATAAAAGGCATGTGGTATTTTTGTTTTGATTATTTAAGTATTCTCCTTTTCTTTCCAGACATTGAAATATAAAGTAAAGAATATAAATAGTCATTTAGTGCTCATCTGTTGTCAATGTCCATCTGAGATTGATAGTATTTGTATATTTACATCTGGATTATCTAAGGATAGATTATTTACTTAATTATCTAGTTAATAATTTAGGACTTTTTCTCCATAGTATTTCTTTCTGCAGTCATCACAAAACTTAGGTCAGGCTACTTTGAGGCTGGACATGGTCTAAAAAAATCACTTTCATATGACAATGAGAAATACTGTTTTTATTTTGTCAGAATTTTTACATAATAGATAATTTGGTTATGAAATGTGTTATTTATACTTTGGTATTTCATAAGTGAAACATGTTTCATCTTAGGAATTTAGAAGATGTTCCCCCCCCCCCCCCTTTTTTTTTTTTAACTAGACACTGGTAGCTTTGGGGGATACACGATGAATAAAACCTATGCTCTGCCCATAAGGATCATTATAGTCTAGCAAGGAAGTTAGACCCATCTATAATAATAAAAGCATAATATGCTAATTAGATCGGACGTCCTTCCGGATGAAGCCGAGGCAGAGGAGGTGGCCGCCATGGCAGCAGGGGCTGAGCCCCTTGCACGAATTTTGTGCATCTATATATATAAAAGCCTAAACAACCATTATGACTGGATGACCGGCCAGTAGCTATGATGCGCATTGACCACCAGAGGGCAGATGCTCAACACAGGAGCTGCCCCCCTGGTGGTTAGTGTACTGTCACAGTCAACCTCCCATGGCCGGCCAACCTCCCGTGGTCCCTCTCCCGGGTCGGCTGGCCCCGATTGGCCCCGATCGCCAGCTAGACCAAGGAGACCCTCCACCGCCCCCCCCATGCAGAAATTCATGCACCAGGCCTCTAGTGAATACATAATTTCAAAGCATTGTGACAGGGGAAACTTTTGTATTAAAAGTCACAGAATTACTGCCCTGGCCTGATGGCTCAGTTGGTTGGAGCGTTGTCCTGGGCACCAAACAGGTTATGGGTTTGATTCCAGGTTAGGGCACGTACATAGGTTGTGGGTTCTATCCCTGGTCGGGGTGTGTACAGGAGGCAACTGATTGATGTTTCTCTCTCTCTTTAAAAAAAATCAATAAAACATATCCTCGGGTGAGGATTAAAAAAAAAAAATCATAGAATTACTGAGGTGAAAGGAACTTCAGATGTCATCTAAAAAGATGAAAAGCCTGAAGCTAAGAACTGAAATGTCCAAGAAATCAGAATTGGTTACTTGCCCAGTGTGTCTTCTACTGGTTTTCAATAATTAAAATATCACTGCATTGTGAATCGGACAAAGATTTTTTAACTTTATTGAAGAGCAATGTGGAAATTATATTGATATAGGAAGTTTTAGTATTTTTTCTGAAATAGATACCTGACTGTTGGAAGTTTGCTCACTTCTTTGGGGTTCATTTTATTGTTGTCGTTCCATTGGCAAAAGGAAGGGACTGAGCAAAATAATGGCAAGATTTCTTCTAGTTGTAAAATTATTTGGTCTAAAATAATTGCTATTTGTCTCTAATGTATTTTTTTTCTAAAAAGAGAGATGATTTAAGGTAATATGCTAAAATTCCTTTTTTAGCTATAACAACTCATAGTATTTTAAATATATTGTTTATTATACAACCAGCATTATTAGAATAGTAGAAATTTTGAAAGTAAAGTACACAAATACCAAAACATTTTTATGTTTTCTTATTCAGCTTTACTTGTGATACATGGCAGATATTTTCTTTCATGTGTGTGTGTGTGTGTGCTTTGTTGTTGTTGACAGTATTACAGATGTCTCCCATTTTCCCTTTTTGCCCTCCTCCACCCAACCCCGCTCCACCCCAGGCCTTCCCCATACTATTGGCTGTGTCCATAACTTATGCATATGTGCATATATGTTCTTTGGTTAATGTCTTGCTGTCCCCTGAGATCTGTTATTCTGTTCCATGTATTCATACCTCTGGACTATTTTGTTTATCAGTTTATTTTGTTCATTATATTCCACTTGTAAGTGAGACAATTTGTTTTTCTCTAACTGGCTTATTTCGCTTAGCATAATACTCTCCAGGTCCCTCCATTCGGTCTTAAAGGGTAAGAGCTCCTTTTTTACAGCTGTATGGTATTCCATGGTGTAAATGTACCACGATTTTTTTTATCCACTCATCTACTGATGGGCACTTGGGCACTTAACTGTTGTAAATAACACTGCTATGAACATAGGGGTGCATACTTTCTTTCTGATTGGTGTTTTGGGATTCTTTGGGGATATAAAACTAGCAGTGGGATTACTGGGTAAAACAGCAGATCCATTTTGAATTTTTTGAGGAAACTCCATACTGTTTCCTATAATGGCTGCACCAGTCTGCATTCCCACCAGCTGTCTACTATAGGGTTCTCTTTCCTCCACATCCTCACCAGCACTTGCTATTCATTGATTTATTGATAGTAGCCATTCTGGCAGGTGGGAGGAGATACCTCATTGTAGTTTTAATTTGCATCTCTTTGATGATGAGCAACTTTGAGCATTTTTTTTTCATGTTTATTGGTCATCTCATCAGTATGTTCTCTTTGGAGAAGTGTCTGTTCAGGTCCTTTGCCGATTTTTTAAATTGGATTGTTTGCCTTCCTGGTGTTGAGTTGTATGAGCTCTTGGTGTATTTTGGAAATTAATCCCTCATCTGATGTCTCATTGGCACATACGTTTTACCAAAGGATATTCCCTTTTCATTTTGTTAATGGTTCCTTTTGCTGTGCAGAAGCTTTTTATTTTTATGTAGTGTCATTTGTTTATTTTTTCCTTTGTTGCCCTTGCCTTAGGCTATGTATCGGTGAAAATATTGCTAGGTGAGATGTCTGAGATTTTACTGCCTATGTTTTCTTCTAGGATTTTTATGGTTTCCCATCTTACATTTAAGTCTTTTATCTCATTTGAATTTATTTTTGTATATGGTGTAAGTTGGTGGTCTAGTTTCATTTTTTTGCATGTACCTGTCCAACTTTGCCAACACCATTTATTGAAGAAACTATCTTTACCTGGCAGATATTTTCAATGGATTTTTCAGTTACTATAATTACCTTATACATTCAGATGTTGGCTCAGGTGAACTGATTGACATAGCTGAACTTTATAAATAGAATTTAATTTTTAATATCAATTGAAATGTTTCTATTTTGGGAACTGGGTTTTATAAGTGGAGGTCTTTAATTTACTTGGAATATAAGAAATTTATTGTATATTTTAAGCATATAGAAATAAAAATATACAGCACATATTAGGGATGAGTTTATATTGTACTCTGTCAACTGTTAAAAGGGAACTGGATAATTATTTCATGGAGACCATATATTTTTTAAAGTGAAAAGTAATTTCATATAGTACTTTATTAGGATCTGTACTATTGAATGAAAAACTATAATTTTATATCTACCAACATATTTAATTTCTTTAAGTATTTGGGAAAAGGTATACCATCTGTAAGGGGAGATTTAGAATTTACGTAGAGATCATTTATGACTTTAAAATAATTACTTAACTTCAGCTTATCTTATCTTTCACTTAGATTAAGGGCAAACACCAGACTTTGAAGCTTATACAATTCTTCAGATTTTATATTGATGAGTTGAATTCAGAAAGTAAAGAATGGTAGTTACAGAGTCATATTCTCCTTAGAAGTTGCAGCTGGTGTGTTAATTATGTTACTGCTAATTATTCCATTGTGATTAATTTATATTGTAGTTAAGATAGTAAAACAATATGAATAACAAAGTAGGTTACTTCACTTCCACTACAAAATACAACCATGAGAGGGCACTGTAATGCTATCATTAGTAGCTGAAGTAATTGATTGTAATGTTAGACACTACACTGAAATCATGCAGTCATTCATTTGTCAAATATTTATTCAGTCATTTAGCATGGATTTATTTGTCACTTTTATGCCAAGGGATACAAATAAAAACAAAGTCACTACCCTTTTTGAGCTTATACTTAACTAGTGTACAATTGTGTAAATGATGTAGGCTATCAAGATGACTTTTATATTGTGAAAAATCCCTTTTTTTGTATAATTGTTAATGTTTGTGAATGGGGTAAGAGAAAAAAATAGAAAAATGGGCTTTTTTTTTTTTCCCTAAAGAAGTATACTCTGTACATCGCTATTTCTACAACCTTCCCACTTCAAGGTTATCAAAATCATAAACAGTAATACCTCAATCAGTAAGAAGTTAGAAAGGGGTGAATGGAACTAAAGATTCACTTCTTAGACTATTGCCTTTTTTATATGGTAAAGTTATTCAAGACATAGATACCTATATCTTACTGATGGAACACTAAAGCATACTTTAATTCTATTAGTTGTTCTTCTCATAATGTATTTTAATGTACTGCCTGATACTGCAAAAAATGTAGCATATGTAAATTATAAAGCATGATTATACAGCCAAGACACTTTGAATGTACCACTTAAGAACATGAATCTTAAAAATATTTCATGTCCATCTTTGTGCTTCTTCTCTTTTCTTTCCCTGTGCCAGCCCCCAAGAGGTGATGACTATTTTGTATTTTATCATTCTTTACTTTTTTAAAATATACTTTTATGTTATTTTTAATTATGTATGTATCACTAAGGTTTACTTGGTTTTTAATTTTATGAGAATGGTAGCATGTCATCTTTTAGGACTTGTTTTTTAGCATTTTATTTCCAAGATTCAGCCATGCTATTGGATACAGCTAAGAGCACTCCTTTTTCAGTGCTATATACTATTTCATTATATGCATATACCGCAATACATAAATCCATTTTATTTTCAATTGATGAGTATTTAAGTTGTTTTGATTTTTGCTACTATGAACAATGTTGCTGTCAACATTCTTATTTTTATCTTTCGGTACACATTTATAAGAGTATTTCTAGTTATAAAGCTAAGAGTGGAATTGTTGGACTCATAGGGTATGCTGAAATGACTTTAATAAGACAGATCTAAGTAGTTGTCCAAAGTGCTTATTTTGGTTTACACCCCACCATCAGTGCTTAAAATGTCTGATTGATCCCACCCTTATCTATTTGTTATTATCAGACTTATTAATTTTTGTCAGTTTTACTGAGTGTAAAATATTAATTTCATTGTGATCTTGATTTGTGTTTTTCTGATTACTAAAAAGGTGAGCATCTTTTTTATATATTTATTGACCATTTGCATTTCTTCTTCCATTCGAGTTTCCCTCCCATTTTTCTTTTTTTTTTTTTTTGTATTAAAATATTTTTATTGAGGCATAATTGACACACAACATTATATTGGTTTCAGGTATACAGTGTAATGATTCAGTATTCATATATTGCAAAATGATCATAATAAGTTTAACATCTATCACCATACATAGTTATAGATTTTTTTCTTGTGATGAGAATTTTTAAGATTTGCTCTCTTAGCAACTTTAAAATATGCTATGCAGTATTGTTAATTATAGTCTCCAGGCTGTATTTTACATCCACTTGACTTTTTTATCTTATAATTGGAAGTTTGAACCTTTGCTCCCCTTCACCCATTTTGCAACCCCTCTCAACCTCTTCACCTCTGGCAACCACCAGTCTCTTCTCTGTATCTATAAGCTAAGTATTTTTGTTGTTTGTCCTTTTTGATTCTACATACCTTATTTGTCTTTCTCTGTCTGATTTATTTCACTTAGCTTAATGCTCTCAAGGTCCATCCATGTTGTCCCAAATATAAAGATTTCATTCTTTTTAATGCTGAATAATATTCCATTGTTTATAGGAACCACATTTTCTTTATCCATTTACCCAATGATAGACACTTATCTTGGCTATCCTACCTAATAAAATAGTAATATGCAAATTGACTGCACCTTCACCACACCCACCAGCCAAAACCACGCCCACCAGCCAATCAGGGTGAGTATGCAAATTACCCAACAAAGATGGCGGTTAATTTGTATACGCTGAGGGAGGGAGGAGTGAAGACTGAAGACAACTTAGAAGGAAGAGGGAGGGAAAGCAGAAAGCAAGGTGGCTGCCAGAGGGAAAGCCCGGGCGGGGCGGGGCAGAGCGCCGCTTGCAGGATTCTTCCTGCAAATGGGCTACTAGTTGTAAATAATGCTCCAGTGAACATGGGGGAGCATATTTCTTTTCAACTTAGTGTTCTCATTTTCTTTAGATAAATACACAGAAATGGAATTGCTGGGACATAGTTCTATTTTTAATTTTTTTAGGAACCTCCATACTGCTTTCCATAGTGGCTGTACCAATTTATATTCTCACCATCAGTGCAAAGGATTTTCTCTTCTCCACATCCTTGTCAACATTTTTTATTTCTTGATTTTTAAAATAATAGTCATTCTAAGAGGTGTAGGATGATGCTTTATGTAGTTATGACTTGCATTTATGTGATGATTAATGAAGTTGAGCACTTTTTCATGTGCCTGTTGAACATCTGTGTATTTTTTGGGGAAAAAATGTGTATTTAGATACTCTGTCCATTTTTTATTAGGATTTTATTTCTTTTTTGCTATTGAGTTGTATTAGTTCTTTATGTATTTTGGATATTATAGCCACTTATCAGATATTTGATTTGCAA
Source organism: Eptesicus fuscus (assembly GCF_027574615.1). Classification (NCBI taxonomy): domain Eukaryota; kingdom Metazoa; phylum Chordata; class Mammalia; order Chiroptera; family Vespertilionidae; genus Eptesicus; species Eptesicus fuscus. The sequence goes on from NC_072479.1 coordinate 36,639,537, forward strand.
ATATTTTCTCAGATTTAGTTATCTTCTTATTTTGTTGATGGTTCCTTTGCTGTGCAGAAGCTTTTTAGTTTGATGTAGTCCCATTTATTTATTTTGCTATTGTCAGATCCAAAAATCATCACCAAGTAAAGGAGCTTATTGTGTATGTTTTCTTCTCGGAGTGTTATGGTTTCAGTCTTCCATTCAAGTCTTTAATTAATTTTGAGTTAATATTTGTGTATGGTGTCAGCAGTCTAGTTTCATTCTTTTGTATGTGACTATACACTTTTCACAGGACCACTTATTGAAGAAGCTGTCCTTTTCCTCATTGTATATTCTTGGCTCTTTTGTCATAAATTAGTTTCGCATATAGGTGTGGGTTTATTTTTGAGCTCTCTATCCTGTCCCACTGTTCATATGACTTTTTTTTATAGCTAATACCATATTGGTTAGATTACTATAGCTTTGTACTATAGTTTGAAATCTGGGAACTTAATGCCTTCAGTTTTGTTCTTTCTCGAGATTGCTTTGGCTCTGCAGAGTCTTCTGTGGTTCCATACAAATTTTAGGATTATTTGTTCTATTTATGTGAAAAATGCCATTAGAATTTTCATAGGGATTGCATTGAATCTGTAGATTGCTTTGGGTAGTATGGACATTTTAACAGTGCTAATTCTTCTATTCCATCATCATGGACTATCTTTAAATATATTTGTATCTTCTTCAACCTCTTTCATCAGTGTCTTAACAGTTTTCAGTGTACAGTAGTTCCTCCTTATCTACTGAGGATAAATCCCAAGATTCCCGATGGATGACTGAATCCGCGGATTGTACCAAACCCATATGTATTATGCTTTTTTCTATACATATATACAGACAACCTATGATAAAGTATAACTTATAAATTAGGCACAGTAAGACATTAACAATAATAAATAATAAAATAAAACACATAACAATATACTGTAATGAAAGTTATGTGAACGTGGTCTCTTAAAATATTATATTGTACAGACAGCATGAATATGCTGGAAAAAGGCATGATTCACATCCCAGATGGGATGGAGTGGGATGGCACGTGATTTCATCATGCTACTCACAATTGTTTATTTCTGGAATGACACACAATTGTTTATTTCTGGAATTCTCCAGTTAATATTTTCAGTCTGCAGTTGACCGCGGGTAACAAACCATGGAAAGCAAAACTATGGCTAAGGGGAGACTACTGTACAGGTCTTTCACCTCCTTGGTTAAATTTATTTCTTGGTATTTTGTCCTTTTTGATGCATATGCCCCCATTTTAATATTGCAATGTTGATCTTTTTCACATTTATTTATGAGTAGTTGTTTTTTTAAAAGAAAACATTCTGGATACTAATTATATGTGTTACAGATATCTTTTGTTAATTATATTTGTTGCAGGTATCTTCTACTGTTTTGTGTTTTCAATTTCTTTCTGTTTTCTTTTGATTAAATTAAGACTTAACTTTTTTGTTTGTTTAGTGTGGTGGAAATTATCAGTTCTTTTTTTTATGGTTAATGCTTTGTGTTTGTTTTTTTAAGGAATCATTCGTTAGCCCATGTTTATAAATATACTCTCTTATATTTTCTTATAAAAGTTTTCAAGTTTTGCTTTTTATGTGTATGTCTTTAATTTTCATAAAATTATTCTTTGTGTGTGGTTTGAGGGTAGGGACCTATTTTTCCAATTTGGATAATCAGTTTTCCCAGTATCAGTAATTGAATAGTCTTTTCTTTCCCCACCTTTATTGTATATCTAGGCTCCACAACCATGGGCTTGTTTCTGCGAGCTCTCTGTTAGGTTCTTTAGGTCAATTTGTCTTTCTACATCAGCAACATACATTTTTTAATTTCAATAATAATTTTTAGGAGTTAAATGGATCTTGGATTTAGTAATTGAAGGAAACACCGTATACTTTTTCATAATGAAGTTTCATAAAACTATAAAAGTTGTTAATTGATTCATTCAACAAAATTTTGTTGAACACCTTCAGTATGCCAGGACCATACCAGGACTTGGGAATTATGGGAAAATAAGACAGACAAAATTTCTTTCTCTTATGGAATTTATAGATTAATGAAAGCATGTAATAAATGCATAATAGAAATCATATAAAGTGTTAGAGTATAACTGGTGAAATGGGCACTAGTGGGAAAAAATAAAATAATTGATACACTATATTAAAATGGGAACTTATTTATCAAAAGGCACCATGAAGGGCTTTTCTGAAGAGATGACGTTTGAACACAAATGATGAGAGGGGTTAATAGTGAGACGATGGGGGTAGAAGTATTTTGGGTAGAGGGAACAAGAAGTATAAAGACCCAGAGATTGGGGCAAGATGATGTGTTTTGAGGAATACCAAGAAGACCATTATGACTGGGAGCCAAGGAGTAAAGAGGAGAATGGTAGATAATTAGGTTGGGAAGATAATGGGGGGCAGACACTCTTGAATCTTTAGGCCATGGAATTTATTATAGGTGTAATGAAGAGCCATTGAAAAGACTTCTGCATGATGCAAATCTGACTTATGGTTTACAAAGATTGCTTGGGCTTCCATGTAGAGAAGGAACTCTACACAAGAAGGAATAAGCCCTAAGTCTGGAGACTAGATAGAAATATGATGCTGTGATCCAGTAGAAAGGTAATAGTGTCTCGGAACAGGGTGGTAGTTGTGTAAGTGGGGAGAAATAGAAGGACTCCGGATAAATTTTGAAGGTAGAATATAAAACTCTCAGAGATAAATGGGATGTCAAGTGTGAAAGAGAAACATTGAATAATAAATCTAAGGTTTTGGGCCTGAGAACAAGGTGGAAGGGAATAGTGGTTCCACTAACTGAATTAGGAGAGAGGCAGGTTTGGAAGATAAGCAGAATTAAGAATTATGTTCTGGATAAATTTGAGTCGCCTATTAAAGGATAGAGGCAATTAGCCCAGCTGGCGTGGCTCAGTGGTTGAGCATCAGCCTATGAACCAAGAGGTCACCGATTCGATTCCCAGTCAGGGCACCTGCCCAGGGTGAGGCTCGATCCCCAGTGTGAGGTGTGCAGAAGGGAGCCAATCAATGATTCTCTCTCATTGTTTATATTTCTGTGTCTCTCCCTCTCCCCTCTCTGAAATAATAAAAAAAATTTTTTTTAAATAAACCACCCCTTGTGTTTTGTTTGTTTGTTTTTTTGTTTTTATTTTTATTGATTTTTTACAGAGAGGAAGAGAGAGGATAGAGAGTTAGAAACATCGATGAGAGAGAAACATCGATCAGCTGCCTCTTGCACACCCCCTACTGGGGATATGCCCTCAACCAAGGTACATGCCCTTGACCAGAATCGAACCTGGGACCTTTCAGTCCGCAGGCCGACGCTCTATCCACTGAGCCAAACCGGTTTCGGCAAGAAATAATAAAAATTTTTTAAAAATTAGAAGAATAGAGGCAATTATAAGGCAGGCAATTGAATATGTGAGTTTGTGTTCAGGAGAAGATATATAAATTTTGGAGTCATCAATGAGTAGATTCTTTTTTTAATGGACTTGATGGGGAAATAATTTTTTAGGTCTTGGATGATAAATAGAAGTATTTTTGAAATTCAAGGAGCTAAAATATAATTTTGAAAACTTAGCACAGTAGAAAACATGATAAAGCAATTTGATTAAATGATATGATGATTGAAATGCTAACATGAAGTTCTGTTTAAGTTAAAAATTAAATTTAGAGTGAGGACAGAATCATTCCTGCTCAAAATAAAACTAAAGCCTTTGTAGACTAAAAGCACAAAAACATTAAATAAAAGGATGTGGAAATCCTAGGACACTGTGGTGTTGCTCACAATTATTTGCCCTATTCTTTCATTGAGTATTTTTCTTTTTTCTGTTCTCTCTGGAACTGGGCATTGCTTTCCTCTATTCGTAGCTTGGCCAAGTGGGAGAATAGCAGCCTGAAACACTATTTAAACTGGTTACTGGGGCAGCAAACTTTTAAGAGCCAGACGTTGGAACCAAATCCTGAGTTAGAATCTTACCTCTATTACTTAGTCTTAGACAAGGCAATCTCTGAACCTCAAGTTTCCCATTTCTAAAACAGGAATTATACCTGCTATCTATGAAAATTAGAGTAGAAATTCTAGTGAATGTACAATATTTTGTATTTTTTCTGATCACTAATGAGGTTGAGTATCTTTTCATGTGTTTATTGACCATTTGTATTTCTTCTGTGAAATGGCTTTTGCTTATAAAGAGTTAATATTAATAGCACAGTACATCTTGCAGTACTTTTTCTTATCATTTGAATACGTTTTCATTTTTATAATCTCCATAATTTGTATACTTTTACTCATACATACCTATCAATTTTGGGGGAATTGAAAGCAAATTAAAAGAAAAACAATTATGCAAATTTATTAAACTATTGAGTTGGTAAAATTAATATAAACATTAAGGCAGGTTCAATCATAGTTCTGTTCCATGTTATTAACTATGCCATTATGTAAATCTAGCACTGAAGTTCTAATACTTTTTCCTTTTTTCCCTTGAGCTGTTATAGCAAACAGTGAAGAATCTCAACTTCTGACTCCAGGAAAGATGAGTCAGCGCCAAGGGAAAGAAGCTTATCCAACTCCAACCAAAGACTTGTGTCAGCCATCTTTCAGTCCTGCAAGCCTTCATAGTCAGGGTAAGAGTTGTGGTTTTAATGTGTTTTGTGTTGTTATTTTTTAAGGGAAGAATGACATTTTGGGTCTATCATAACTTTTTCTTTTGAACCCTTTAGCTTTATAGGGTTTTTTTTGTTTGTTTGTTTTGGTCATACATACTACTCTTGAAATGAGTACATTTTCCTTTTGAGTCCTTTAATTTCTCTTATATTCTCTAGCATACTTTGTTAGTTATACCATTCTTCAAATTATTGATTCTCAAACTTCTTGGTCTCAGGACTCCTTTACACTGGTAAATTATTGAAGACGCCAAAGAGCTTTTGTTTATGTGGGCTAACCTATTGACATTTACTATATTGTAAACTAAAACTAAGAATTTTTAAAATTGTTTATTATTCATTTAATATTACAATAATAAACCCATTACGTATGAGTAACACATTTTTATGAAGATTACTATGTGAGAAGAGTGGTATTCTTTTCCCGCAGGTTCCTCAACCTTGGCACTATTAACTTCTTGGGCTGGATGATCTGTTGTCTTGTGCATTGTAGGATGTTTCACAGCATCACTGGCCTCTACCCACTAGATGGCAGTAGCACTTTCCCCAGTTATGACAATCAGAAATATCTCTTGACATAGCCAAATGTCCCTTGAGGGACAAAAATCATCTTTGGTTGAGAATTACTGTTTTATAGTTTCTGAAAATTCTTTTCATTTCTAGCTTTAAAAAAGACGTGAATTTTTATATCTGCTTCTGTAGTCAGTGTTGTGATGTGATGATTTAATTGAAATACTATATGAAGACAGTCTGGCCTCATACATATGTGTATTGACAATAATACCTTTTATACATAATTGTAGATATTCTTCTTTGATACTGCACCAAAACTGACAAGTGGTAGTTTCTTAAATGTTCATTGCAATGTGGAATCTGAAACCATATCAGTAAGCTTTTCATACTCTGTTGAATTAAAATCCACTGATCTATCTTGAACTTTGAATGGCTCTTTACTCATACATGATTTTGAAACATTATGCATTAGTCATTTGGAAAACAGTTGCTCACTGAATTATGCAGATCTACCAAGTGTTGACACATTTTAAAATATAGTATAAAGAAGTGCTTTATACATATTTCTCCTTTTTCACATGGAATATTAAAACCACCTGTACTCAGGGTTTATGATTTTTACTGCTTCATCAAGGACATTTGTAAGTGAAACTGGACAATTATTGCAAGTTCTTGGCAGTGAAGAAAGCAGTGACTGCTACTACAGTTGGTGCCTCTGCCTTGATCTGTGCTGAAGTGCTGGCAGTTTCACCCAACACTGCTTTCGTACCTTAAGTAGAAATGTCAATGCAATGAAAAAGTATTATGAAATAGTTTTAACCTTCCATACCCTCTAAAAGAGTCTCGGGGACTCCCAGGGGTCATAGATTTCACTTCCTAAATCTTAATAAGTTTTATGTATTGGATTCTACTCCTTAGCTAAAGTTTATTTAGTCAAATGCTTTGAACTCCTCTGTGGTTACTACTGATAGCTGCGGTGGAAAGACTACTGCTTTTAAAACCAAGAACTTAAATTTGGTGTTAGAAAGCTAATATATGTATTCAGGTTATCGAGTATTTTAAAAACTTAAATTTAGAGTTTTATACTATCTGTATAACTTGTCAGGTTTTGGTATTGTTACTTTATGAAATAGGCTTTAGTTCTTTTTAAATGAGTATTAACTGGTAAATATTAAGTTACATAATTATTTTTCTACTTTATTTCAATAGAAAATGTTTTTCTAGTCAAGTGTTAGATGGAACATAGTATTATTAACATTCATTGCTTAGTTGTTGGATATATTTTTGGAAAGTTTGAATTTTTGTTACCCAAATGTCTTTTTAAAGCCTGAAAGTGCATATATGGTACACTGGTATAAATAATTTTCATTAAGAAATGATACAGTTTACCTGTTTTTTCCATTCTGTGCATCAGAATTTTGACTGTTTTAGATATGGTTTATCTGATTCATGTATCTGTGCACTAGAACATTTAGAGGACTTCTTTAACTTGAAACTTAATGAAGCAACAGAAGGGTTTCTAATAATTTCCCTCATTTGCATCTATCAAGAACATTTTCAGGCAAACAGGGAATTTGAGAGATTAGTACAATGAACACTAATATACCTATCATGTAAATTTAAGCAATTATTAACTTTTTGTTTTGTTTATTTCATTTATTTAGAAGTGAGGCTGGAATATTTAAATTATAGACCTCATGATGTTGTGCCCCAGAATATTTAATGCATGTCTAAAAATTAGAACATTTTTATACTATCTAATAAAATAGTAATATGCAAATTGACCGTCACTCCAAGACACAAGATGGCCACCCCCATGTGGTCAAAGATGGCTGCCCCCATTTGGACACAAGATGGCCTGCAGGGGAGGGCAGTTGTGGGCAGTTAGGGGTGACCAGGCTGGCAGAGGAGGGCAGTTGGGGGAGACCAGGCCAGCAAGGGAGGGCAGTTGAGGGGACCCAGACCTGTAGGGGAGGGCAGTTGCGGGGGACCAGGCTTGCAGGGGAGGGCAGTTGGGGGAAACCAGGCCTGCAGGGGACGGCAGTTGGGGGGACCAGGCCTGCAGGCGAGGGCAGTTTGGGGCGACCAGGCCAGCAGGGGAGGGCAGTTATGGGCAACCAGGCTGGCAAGGAAGGGCAGTTAGGGGTGACCGGGCCAGCCAGGGAGCAGTTAGGCGTCGATCAGGCTGGCAGGGGAGTGGTTAGGGGTTGATCCGGCTGGCAGGCAGAAGCAGTTCGGGGCAATCAGGCAGAGGCAGGAGAGCGATTCGGAGCCAGCAGTCCTGGATTGTGAGAGGGACGTCCCAGATTGGAGAGGGTGCAGGCTGGGCTGAGGGACACCCCCCCATGCACAAATTTCATGCATCGGGCCTCTAGTATTATCATAAAACCTTTTTACATCTAACAAAATTTATAATAATTTAATATAACCTAACACCTAGTCCATATTCAAATGCCTCGGGTTGTCCCCAAGTCTTTCTACTGTAGGCTTGTTAAAACCAGGATCCCAGTAAGTTGATACATTACATTTGGTTGTTATGTCATTACTAGAGGCCCAGTGCACGAAATTCGTGCACTCGGGGGACGGGGCACGCGCGCCTCAGCCTGGCCTGCACCCTCTCGCAATCCGGGAGCCCTTGGGGGATGTCCGATTGACGGTTTAGCCCTGCTCCCTGTGGGAGTGCACTGACCACCAGGGGACAGCTCCTGCGTTGAGTGTCTGCCCCCTGGTGGTCAGTGCGCATCATAGCAACCAGTCATTCCGCTATTTGGTCGATTTTCATATTAGCCTTTTATTATATAGGATATCTCCTTTAATCCTGAAGAGTCCCTTGTTCACTTTTAGGATCTATTGTGCCTTTGACGTCTTAAAAGAAATTGGAATACTGTCTCTATAGAGTGTTTGACCTTTTGGATTTATTTGATTGCCTCCTTGAGGTATTGTTTTCACTTAAAGATATAAGCACCTTTTGATGATCACTGAATCGGTTATAACATTAGGGATTGAAAAAATTGTGATTTTCTAATTCTGACATTCTTTACATTTGTTACTGAAATTTTTCTGTGAAGAGAGATCTTAATCATCTTAGGGCTGCTTGGTAAGCATTGTTCTGATTCTCAACATTTTCTGTGATTTTTTTTTTTCTAAAAGTGTTAATAGTGTCAGTGCTTTGATCTCTCCCTTCATTTTTATTCTTTACTATCACCATCTTAGATAAGGTCCTTATCATTTCATACCTAGGTCCATATCCTCCTAACTTCTGTTAGGACCTTGCCCTCCAGTATACTAGGCTTATCTTCCTTAACAAAATAACCCAACCAAACAAAATTATTGTAAAAATATGTGTTAAGATGAGATTATGATGTGATTGAGGTTCTTCTAGATCCGTAGTCGGCAAACTGCGGCTCGTGAGCCACATTCGGCTCTTTGGCCCCTTGAGTGTAGCTCTTCCACAAAATACCACGGCCTGGGCGAGTCTATTTTGAAGTGGCATTAGAAGAAGTTTAAGATTAAAAAATTTGGCTCTCAAAAGAAATTTCAATCGTTGTACTGTTGATATTTGGATCTGTTGACTAAGGAGTTTGCCGACCACTGTTCTAGATATATACGGCCAGAAAATACATCGATTCTGTGGAGTAGGCCTCTGAGGGAAATAATATGAAAGAGAAATAAAAGTTGTAAATGAAAATACCACTTTTTATTATTCATGCTTTTAACTGAAAACTTCATTAGATGCCTACATTTATGTCATTCTCATTCTCAGAAAGTCAACAGCTGACTGTTGCCTAGAGCAATGGCGCCTAAGTCTGAGAGTCATCTGGGAACTTTGCTTAGATACAGATTCTACTGAAACCTTTTAAAATCTCTAGGGTAAAGCTGTGTAATTATAAAGCTCTCCAAGTGCATCTGATGTAGTAACATTTGGACCAGCAAGTGGAAACCAGCAGTTGAGAGCATAAATTGCAGACTCCATAATCTGGTAGTCAGTGCTCTTAGTATATTCGATTTTACTCTACCCTTCCAGTTTCATTTTGTGTTCCCCTCATCACGAACCCAGATAGATAGTTTTCTTCTCTATTCCCCAGTGAGATTGTGCTTTTATTTTATTTATTGTGGACCTCCACTGTGGAATATCCTCCCCCTTCCCTTTGCTTATCTAATACGTCTCAAATCCCAGGGTGCTGTCAGTAAAAAAAAAAAAAAATGGTCTCCAAATAAGAATCAGATCTTCTGTGAAATTCTTTGTTGGACCTCAGAAAGATTTAAGACAAGTCCTCTTACTAGACCTTTTCAGCTAGATAAAAGGGCTTCAAAGAGTCTTAAAGGCATACCTTTTTAGAATGTCTCAGCTAGTCAAAAAACCTTCTAAGTCTCTTAAGTCTGATGTCCCACAGCACCATGACACACAGCTCAAAGTAGAAAGTGGCCTATCTCAAAGAAATTTGTCTAATGGCATCTGTCTAATGGAATTAATTTTAATAAAATTCATAGATAACTCACAAAGTTTTTGTAAGAATGGTTCTAATGAAAGCACCACAGGATAGACAGAAAAGAATAGACATAGTTTAATTAAAAAGAGCCTTTGTGTGTTGGGGTATCCCAATCTTATATGGCAGGAAGCAGGCCAATAAAGATACATTGTTATAAATATGGACTATTTCTCATGAAATAGTCAGAGTGACTCACAGGATGGAGCTAGAATCTCAGAGGCAGAGTCAAGATTCACAGAGGACTATTTTTCAGGGAGAAGAACTGTGCTTCAATCAAGTTGCTGATGACATGTGACAAGCAGATTTCACAATTGCTATGGTACTGTTATGGGCCTTCTGTATAATTCTGCATCCATACATCTTTGAACTCAATTGCAAAAACCAAAGATAGCATTGCAGTTGTCTATTGAACCTGATTTCAAGCTAACAAGATCCTGGCCTTACAGCCAGTGCTGTAATAAGATGACATTTTAGTCGGGGTACAGGGGTGAGGGAGGGCCTTGAGAGTACTTTGCACGTGGAAGGAAGTGAATTGGGTAACCTGATATGTTTCATTTTCAAAGATAACTGCAGCATTACCTTTTATCTCACATGCTCTTTTTCTATATGTCCTTGCAACTTGCCCACCAAGAAATGGAGTCTATTCCTACTCCACCTCTTACCCCTATTGAATTTAGGCTGGCCATGTGCACATTTTATGTGTTGGTTCCTGCCCTTGTAAAGCTTACAGTCTGGTAGTTTTCTGTGCTGGTAGCTGTTCTCCAACATGAACCTCACATATAATATTGTTCCTGTGATTGTCAAAAGAGAGTCATACAAGAGAGTGAATGACCATATAGCAGGAAAATAATAACATTTTGTTTTAACGATAATTGTTGGACTCATACTAATAGCTACCATCTATTAAGCACTTACTGAGTTTGGCTATCATGCCAGAAGTTTTATATGCAAAATTCTATTTAACTCTTGAAACAACCCCACAAGATATAGGAATCGTTACTATGTCTGCTTTATAAGTTAAAAAACTGAGGATTAGAGTTGTTAAAAATTTGTTCAAATTCACAGAACTAGTAAATGGCAGATGCGGGTTCAAACTCAGGATTGTCAAAGCCCATAGTCTTAAATACTCCACTATACTGGAGCGAATTACAGTGTCAGCTGTTTGTTTTTTGTGTTATACACATCATGGTTTTATTTATTTATTTATTTTTTTAAATATATTTTTATTGATTTCAGAGAGGAAGGAAGAGGGAGAGAGAGATAGAAACATCAATGATGAGAGAGAATAATTAATTGGCTGCCACCTGCATGCCCCCCACTGGAAATGGAGCCCGCAACCCAGGCATGTGCCCTTGACTGGAATCGAACCTGGGACCCTTCAGTCCAGAGGCTGATGCTCTATCCACTGAGCCAAACCAGATGAGGCCACACGATGGTTTTAGAAATTTATGCCTGCCAGTGCTTTAGAATGGCACAGATTCTTATTATTCCTCTTTTCTGGCTGAGTCTCTTTCAAGCTTATTATTTCATACCAATTTATAGTAGGTCATTAAAAACAGTTTTGTTTTTTTGCAGTGTGGTTTTCTTCTATCATTTTAGGGTTTTCTTTTCCTTTTCTTTTTTTTTTTTTTTTTTTTTTTAGGAACTCAGGAGACTCTGACTCTCCTCACTAAAGCCCACACATCATGATATTCTTTTATGTGTTATACATTTAAATTATGATGGTGAATCAGATTATTCTAAAAATTATGTTGTTGCCAGACTTTTTCCCTTATTCAAAGACTAAGTACCAGTTTACTTCAAAATAATTTTAACTTAAGTATGATTACAATCTCTTCAATAGGATGGTTGTGTTTTATGGTGAGTTGTTTGAGCTTAATGTATTTCAGTTGTTTTTCAAGGAAGAAAGACATAGCTTAATTAGGTTTGTTGTCTTCCTGTTCCCCTCTACTTTTGAATAAGGACAATGGCCCGGGTGCCTAGAGACTAAATTATAGCTCATCCCTCTGGATCACGTTTGAGATTGGTATCAAAGCTTAATGAGTAATATAATTTACCTGGTAGTTACCCTTTCATTTTTGGTCATAAAAAACTATTCTGCATGTTGTTGTCTTTTAAATTTTAATTGTAGTACTTTCTGAGAGAATATGAAATGTTGCTTTGTCAAAACTTAAATTAATCCACTTCAAATTAATTTTTAAGTATTTAAAATTTTAAAGACTTGGAAACTAAAAGTTTTACTTACCTAATCAGTTTTATAAAATTAACTTTAACTACTTAATTAGTTTTATAAAATTAAATTCAATGCTTGGTTCATCTAAGCTTGAATTAAAATGTCTATATTTAGTACTGTGTTTCTCTTATCTTTTAGTAACTTCTCTTAAACCTGAGAAGTCCCTTCCCCTTGAATGCTCTGGCAGCATTAAACATGACATAATAGAAAACTTCAACGTAAAGAAGGGTTTCTTTGACCGATAGTTTACTAGTCTGAAAATGTACCGGATTTCCCAGGGTGACAGTTCTCGACATTGTTGGTGTAATCTCAGGGGACTACCACTGAGTACCTTCATTAAAGTGGTTCATAGACAAAAGGAGACATAGAAGTCTGTTTCTTCCATGAATCGAAGCAGTTCTTCCTTCCTTGGTAAGGATTTCTAGGATCAATTCTGAACATACATGAGACCATATGTGTATGGAACACATAACAAATGTGTTCTTGAATATGTGTGTTATATTTCATGAAAATTGTTTTTACCAGAAAGAGAACTCGAATTTAATCTTCCCCCACCCCTACTATCTTTAATTTTTCTTTCCTGAATGATGTGCTTTGGTTTATAGCCATAGATTGTTTTCTTTAGAATTAATATAAATTAGAGTTTATGTTTTTTTTCTGAGTTTTTCAACCCTCAAATTATGTTAGATTTCTGAAGTTATTTCTTAAGACACGGTTGTTTTCTGTTTCAAAATTCCTTAAATTTGGGTAGTTGCTTCATAGAGTTATGAAAGTACCTATTAAGTAATAAAAGAGAATATGTATTTGGCAAATTAAGAAAATTAGAATAAAATATTTTTCTAAGTTTCTCTTCTGAAATACTGTAGTATCTATGTTTTTCAGTTTTTCCAATGCTCCTATAGGGGAAACTGAAATACTTTGAAAGCATTTATTGAAAAGTGAGAAAGAATAATTTAGTTTTGTTTTAAGTATCTTTATAAAGATGAGAGGAATCTGTCTTATACTTGCCAGGCCTTATTAATTACTTTTTTAACAAAGTAGTAAGATGAACATTAAGAACACTACAGGATCCCATAAATGTCATTTTATATATATATATATATATATATATATATATATATGTATATATGTGTGTGTGTGTGTATATATATATATGTATATATATATATATATATACATATATATACACATAATTTTGTTTTCATTTTACTTAAGACAACATTAAAGGATTATCACATATGTACTAGTTTCTTAGCTCTTTTCTATTGTGATTTCCTCCCCATTTGTTTCCAAAGTCTAAGAGGTTGATAACACCTTAGCAAGAGTGGTAAAATAATTTTACCTATACAGTTAACTGCTACAATTTTCCTTTTCTTATTTGAGGTGTATAGAGACAAGTTTTCTGCATTTTTGATAAATATGTATCAAGATAATGTCAATTTAATTTACCAAGTAACATTTGCATATTTTCTGGGAGAAAAAAAAACAGTATTCACATCTGGGAGTACTTTGGTTGTTTCCATTTTCTTTGGTTGTTATAACTTTGAACATATATAAATTTTACTTAAGGATGAAACAGTGCAAATTTAGCAAACTCATCTCTTTCTAGGTGAAGGAAGGATGTTTGTGACAGGTGGACAAATACCCCCTTGGGGATACTTTTCTAAGTTTCTCTTCTGAAATGTTATAGTATCTATGTTCTTCAGTTTTTCCAATGCTCCTGTAAGGGGAAACTGAAATACTTTGAAAGCATTTATTGAAAAGTGAGAAAGAATAATTTAGCTTTGTTTTAAGCATCTTTACACAGATGAAAGGAGTCTGTCTCATCTTTGATTTTCCAAGAGTCTGCTTTATAGGGCTGACCATTATTTAGCCTCCTTTTTTACATAGTTATATACTAGAAAGCAAGAACAAACACAAAATGATATTCTCAGTTCACGCCTTCAAGAGTTAAATTTGTAATTAGAAAATTTAGGGAAAAGAAGTAGGGTAACATAAGGAAACCTGAAAACATGTAAGTGAACTTTCAGTTAAAAAACAACACACCTTCCTAGTAAGAACATTAAATGTTAGATACAGTGTTTTAGAATTTGATTTTTAAAGTGTGACTGAATTGTCAGTAGTGTAACAGAATTAATGGGGGTTGGGGAGAATTATTAGAGTAGGAATCCACATGGGCTCTGGAGCCGGCATTTGCCCTGACTAGCACTTGCTAATATCTGAAGGTCTAAAGCTTGGGTTTTAGCAAGAGATCTGAGGAAAGGCTCATTCATGATGGAAATTTGAATTGGAGATCACTTCATATGAAATTAAGAGTCCTGAGGGGCAGCATTCTTAGTTTAAAAACAAAAATTGGACAACATGGCCACAGAGGAAGTTGGTGGTGTATTTGCCTGTCTTGGTCTTGTCTCTAGGTAAAATGGAGGAGAGAGGGATTCTTCCTTGAGACATACTAGTACAGACTTGGGGCCAGAATTCATACTATTTCTGTGGCAAAACCAAAAACAACTCCCAGTTTAGTTTAAAATGATCTTGGGTTATATTAGTATTCTTAGGTGTTCAGTTGAGTTGACAGAGATCCTCTTTAGAGAAAGAGTTTTTTAAACACAGGCCTCAAAGAATTACATATCTATATTTATTAAAAGCTAGTGACCATAATGGCCATAACGACCATAATGACCCATTGCTATGATGCCCACTGTGGCCAGCAAACCGGCCCGATCAGGGGGTGGGGCCACTGGCCAACCTCGCCGCCCCTCTCCCCTGCCAGCCTGCCCCTGATCGGACTCTCCCACCCCGATCAAGAGTGGGGCCGGCTGACCAAACGCCCCTCCCCTTCCCCCCCAGCCAGCCCGCCCCACCACTGTAGGCCCGCAGCCCCTCTCCCCAGCCGGCCCGCCCCTGATCACACTCCCCACCCCAATAGGGGGCAGGGCCAGCCAGCCAACCTCCTGCATCCCCTCCTCCCAGCCAGCCCCACCCCCTATGGCCCCCCACAGCCCCTCCCCGTGGCTGGCCCCGCCCCTGATCGCCCCTCCACCCCAATAGGGGGCGGGGCCAGCCAGCCAACCTCCTGTAGCCCCTCTCCCTGCCTAACCCCAGATTGGCCACCTGCACCGCAATCGGGCAGGGCAAGCCAGCCAAGCACCCATGGCCCCTCCCCTAGGCTGCGGGCCCCTGATTGGCCCCCCCCACCCCATTCAGGGGCGGGGCCGGCTGGCCCACAGCCCCTCCCCATGGCCAGCCCCACCCCCAATGAGCCCCCACCACTCCAAATGGCCTGCGGCCTCTTCCCCCAGCCACCTCCACCCCTGACCCCCCCCCCCCACACACACACACACACACACCATTCAGGGGTGGGGCTGACCAGCCAACCTCCCCTTGCCCCTCCCCCAGCTGCTGACCCCGATCGGCCAACCCCCACCCCATTCAGGGGTGCGACTGGCCATTCCACTGCCCACAGCTCCTCCCCATGGCCGGCCCCACACCCAATCGCCCCCCCCCCAATTGGGGGCGGGGCCCGCCAGCCAATCACCTGCAGCCCCTCCCCCCAGGTGGCCCGGCTCTGATCAGGCCCAATCTGCCCTGATTGGGGCCAGGCCAGCAGGACCCCACCTGTGCACAAATTCATGCACTGGGCCTCTAGTAAGCTCATAATTAAAAATCAAAAAACAAGTTACCCATTAAAATATGCACCCATTAAAATGGCTAAAATTTAAAACACTGACAACACCAAATGTTGGCAAGGATGTGGAAAAATCAATAAACACTTGGGAAACAAGCTGCCATCAGAGAGAATCTGCTTAAACTACCTACCACCCAGTTCAGAGTTTGCACCAATTGGAATAAGTTTCAAATTATGATTTAATGGGTTAAAGGCAATATAAAAGAGATAATGCTAAGGACCTTTCGGAATTGATGAAAGACAATCCTCTAATTAAGGAGGCCTAACAATTCCCAAGCAGAAAAATCTAAAAAATAGTGGTTTAACGCTGATATTTGAGAAGAAGGAAGGCTGAAAAGTACTTAATTAACTAAGCATTTAACTTAGAAAAAGAATAGGATTAACCAAAAGAAGATAGAAGGAAGGAAATAATAAAGATAACAGAATAGGCATAGTAGTTGAGAGTATCAGGAAAAACAAAGTTGGTTCTTAGAAAAGCCTCAAAAGAATTATCAAACTTTTGGCAAGATTAAGGGGAAAAAGAAATAGACATTATCTACACTAATAATAGAGAAACATGTAAATTGACCGTACCTTCGCTATGCCCATAGCCAATCAGAGTGAGTATGCAAATTAACCCAACAAAGATGGAGGTTAATTTGCATATGCAGGCTGTAGGAGCAGCGCCCTAAGCCTCCGGTGGATTCAAGGGGACCTGGGCAGGTGGCAGGGGGCAGCGCCCTAAGCTGCCCTGCCCCGCCATCACGGGGCGAAGAGGCCAGGCCAAGCCGAGACCCGTGATCACCATCACGGGGCGAGCAGAGCAAGCCAGGCCAAGCCGAGACCCGCGATCGCAATCAGGGACGAGCAGAGCAGGCCAAGCCGAGACCCACGATCGCCATCACGGGGTGAGCAGAGCAGGCAGAGATGAGACCCATGATCACCATCACGGGGTGAGCAGAGCAGGCCGAGAAGAGACCTACGATCGCCATCACGGGACGAGCAGAGCAGGCAGAGAAGAGACCCACGATCGCCATCACGGGGTGAGCAGAGCAAGCCAGGCGAGCCGAGACCCGCGATCGCCATCAGGGGCAAGCAGAACAGGCAGAGACCAGACCCATGATCGCCATCATGGGGCGAGCAGAGCAGGCCAGGCCAAGCCGTACCCACCATCGCCATCACGGGGGAGCAGAGCAGACCAGGCAGAGCTGACCCGAGATCACGGGGTGCAGCCAAGGGAATTCTCCCTGTCCCCAGAGTTAGGAGCACCAGCCCAGGTCTACCCAGCGGCCTGGTCCTGAATGCGGGGGTGAGTTCCTGCAGGTTTGATCCCCACGGACCAGTGCCTTTGTTATTGCTGTGTGTCTGGGTTTTAATTGGACAAGTGCCCGGTGGTCCCAGGGGGACCAGCTTAGCAAAATCTTTTAGGAAGAGAATTCTGTCTGGGTTTCCTCAAATTCCCTCAGTCCCTACTTACCCCTCTGTAAAGGCACAGAACAAGTGAGGCCCTTAAATAAAAATCAGAGGTCTCCAGCAACAGTGGGCCTCTCTCATCACAGTCATTTGGACTGGATGGCATTTGAGTATTTATCTAGCACCATGACAGAGAAACACAAGCTCAAGTCATGATCTCTGCCCTTAAATAAATTCACTATCTTATTAGAGCGAGTGGATGATAAAAGCAAAGTAATAACATCAGAATGTAAGGCAACAATACAGAGAGGAACAGAGGCAATTGCTAGGATGATTTTCCAATAATTAGTACAAAGAGTATGTGCTATGAATTAAATTAAAAAAATATATGTGGAAGTAGCTGCTTCATGAGTATGGCATCCCTTTCTATTTTAAAGGAAGCTGAGTTCCATGTGAACTGTGAACTATGCTATGATATCTGAGGCACAGGACAAGGGAGGCCCTAAGTGTACAATGCTTTGATATTTGAGTCATTCTTTATTGTTCAATGTAATTTATTTCTATACGCCTCAGTTTTGTAATAGTTAAATTACTAGAATAATACATCTTGCTATAAAATATTACTAGAAGATTGCCAGAACCGGTTTGGCTCAGTGGATAGAGCGTCAGTCTGTGGACTGAAGGGTCCCAGGTTCGATTCCGGTCAAGGGCATGTACCTTGGTTGTGGGTACATCCCCAGTGGGAGGTGTGCAGGAGGCAGCTGATCGATGTTTCTAACTCTCTATCCCTCTCCCTTCCTCTCTGTAAAAAATCAATAAAATATATTTAAAAAAATAAAATATTACTAGAAGATCAAATGATCAGGTGACATTTATTGTTATTTTCTATAAATGAAGACAATCTCTGGTATGCTAAAGTGATAGGTATTATAGAAATATTCAGATAGAGAGACCAACAGGCTTGATTACAAGTGAGGTTTACTGTGACAACCCAAATTTATTGCTTAAAAATAAAGCAGGGAGCCAACTAGAAACTGAACCAAATATAAGCCCTTGAAGGGCAAATGTAAATTGGATAAGCTTTACTATTACAAGAGCAAGAAGAAAAAATTCAGATGCAAGAATGAAAACCACATTGCATCCACTCTAAGTAGCTGTTAAAGAAAAAGAATGGTATACTATGAAAATACTTAATACAGATTGTAAAGACATTAGTTCAAAGAGGATTTCCTAGAGTAGGTGATATTTCAGTTAATTTTTTTAAATGTGAAGAAGTTAGCTAGATAGGAAAAAGGTGTAAGGGTCCCGAATTGCAGAGGGTGCAGGCAGTGCTGAGGTGTCTCTCCCTTTCCCCCTCCCCCCCCCCACTCCGTGCATGAATTTCGTGCACCGGGCCTCTAGTTAGCAATAAAAAGGAGACAAGAAAAATACAAGCAGATGTTTAAAAGGTAATATAAATAACTTAAAGCCAATGCATTTGAAAGATTTTTAACAATTCTGAAATTGGGTTGAATCTTTAATTGATAGTGTTTTACATTCTCTGTTGGTCATTGTTGAACACTTTATAACATCTGTGAATCTGGGATATGTGTTATGCATGCTAAAATTGCCATCAGTCTCCTTCTCTCCCCTCATATTTTATGTCATTTCTGAAAGTCAGGATCATAGCTAATAGTTGATGGCATCTTAGAATTGATGAAATGGAAAAAGAAGTATTCCTTAAATGAGGCTTGTATAAGAAAAGCAGACAAGGACATTACAGTAGAGAAAAGTTATAAAACATTCTTACTCATGAACCTAGATACAGCAATTCCAAATAAACTGTTAGCAAACTGAATCAAGCAAATAAAAAGATAATAATAAATTACAATCACATTGGGGTTATTCCAAGTTTGATATTAGAAAATCTATGGTTGTCATTTAACACTTTAACAGATTAAAAAAGAAAATTGATGTTGTCATCCTACTAGTAAAGAAAACAGATTTGAAAAGTTTAACATGATTGGGGGAAAAAAACTCAGCAAATTAGGAATAGAAGGGAACTTTCTTAACCTTGTAAAGTTAGAATTAGGAACAAGAAAAAGGTGTATACCATCTACACTTCATTTCAACAATGCACTTGAAATGTAACCAGTGAATAAGGTAAAAAAAAAAAAAAGTAAAGGAAGAAACAATTTTTTATTTATTTGCAGCTAGTACAATTATTCACAGATAAATTCTGAAAATTATTAAGAAGTTACTGGATATATGTACCAGTAACAAATGGTTAGGAAAATGCAATTCAAAAAATACTGTTTAAAATAACAGGGAATAAGGTACATAGCAATAAATCTAGCAAGAGATGTGAAATATCTTTACATAGAAAAGTATAACATGTATTCTCAATAAATGGAGAGACATAACGTGTTTTCAACTCGGAATTCAATATCATTAGCATGTCACTTCTCAAATTGATTTCATCTGTTCATTGTGTTTTGAATCCATTTCTGAACAGGATTTTTTCATGGTATTTGATAAAGTCATCTTTTTTAAATTCCCTAGGGAGAGCAAAGGGCAAAAAGAGTCAAGACATTCCTGAAGCAGCAGAACCAAGCAAGGGTCGGGGGTTACTTAGCCTTCCTCTGGTGTTCTAGTAAATAGGGCCGGAGGTATTGGTGCTGAAATAGACACAGAGATGAATGAAACACAAAGAGACTTAGAAACAAACCCAGCATACATGGAAGCCTCAATTTATGGCATATTACTCAAATCATTCGGGGAAAATTAGTTTATATACTTGAGAAAAAAAATGAAAATAACTCTCTCCCACTATTTACAAAATCAATTCCAGATTAAATGTGAAAGATAAAGCTTTTAAACTTAATAAACTATAGAAAAATATTTTTATATCCTTGGTGTAAGAAAGGGTGAACAACACACACAAACTGAAAGAAGACTGGCATTCTGCCTTGTTGAACTTAAGAACATCTGGTTATCAAAAGATACCATAAAAATAGTGAAGAAACAGATGGTGATGCATGTAACTGACAAACAATTAATATTCAGGAAAAGTAAGGTACTTCTATGGATCAACCCAAAACCCACTAGAAAAAATGTCCAAAACTCATGAATAGCTGTTTACAGAAGAGGTAACTCAAATGGCAAGTGTGAAAAGATGCTAAACATCACTAGGAAACTGGCAAAGGTAAATTAATACTATAATGAATTGCCATTTCATACCCACCAGATTGAAGTAATTTTAAAGTCTGACAATTACAAGTGTCAGTGAGGATGTGAAACAACAGGAACTCTCATCTACTACTGGTGGAAGCATGAGTTGGTAGAATGATTTTGGAAAACACTTTTGGCATTACATAGTAAAGTTGATGATGATCACACCCTAACCCTAAGCTTTTATACTCCTTAGTATATCCTAGACTTAGTGAAACTCTCACAAAATGTGTACCAGCAGAATTGTTTGTAAGAGGAAAAGATATGGAAAAATTCAAATGTCCCATCATCAGTGGAATGAATATATATTACAATGTCTTTATATAGTAGTATGTCATACAGCAATGAAATGAATGATTTAAAGCTATAGGCATCAATATGGGAGAATATACAAAACAATTAAAATTCATGCTGTATGACGACATTTATGTAAAATGAATCAACACATATTGTGTAGGGTTAGATACATGAATGAGTAAAAGAGAATTTGGGATAATGTTTAACTCAGGTTAGATGGGAGGGGGATGCAACCAGACACACTTGGGAACCTTCAAAGGCACTTGTTATGCTCTTTTTTATTTGTTGGTGATCATTAGCTAGGTTTTCATTTTTATTAGTAATGTTTAAAATGTACATATGTTATATACATTCTTGTGTATACATATGTATAATAAATGCATCTCTTTTTTTTACAGTATAGTCTGTTGACTGATGCTGGTTCCTGTGGTTCTGTCTTAGTTCTATAACTAGTTAGGAAAAATAATTACACAAAATATGAGTTTGTTATTAGGTGGAATTCCTTCAGTGTAAAGGTCTCTCCTCTATTACGAGAAATAGTCTTCCTGCTATATGATATTTAATGTTCCTTTATGAATTGATGGACATTGTGAATTATAGGTTTTTTAAAAAATGTCTCATCTAGATGAAAACCCTGATAGCAGTGCCACAATTTTGGGGGGAAATTTTACTGGTCCATAGAATTCAAATCTAAGAACCATAGGTTTATGTAATTTACCTGTGTGAGGACATTGTGGGTATAGGGTAAAGATAGGGAAAGTTTGTTACTGAATGGAGTAATGGAACATGAAGTTAGTTGGATATGTGGATACAACTGTGAAACCAAAATAGCTTCTTCAGGGCCTTGTTGGCCTCATCATTAGAAAATTTCTGGAGTGTGGCAGCCTTTAATTTATGTCCAACTCCAAAGCTCCTGGGTTGGATAGAGTCTCTGGTGGGTAAGTAAAAAGATGTGAGCATTGGCACCAATATTTGATTATCAGCTGAGAGAGGGAATGGAGAGATCAGTATTCATGCTTGTCATGTTAGAACGAGCAATATTGTCTTATAACTTGGTTCTCATGCTTGGAGAGAAGGGCTAGAAGACTAGTTACTTTTACAACACTAAGAGATTCAAATTGGTACAGTGGGGAATGGGATTTTTCTTTATCTGTTATGTTTTTAGTTCTTTTCCCCCTCCTTTTCAATCCTCACCTGAGGATATGTTTCCATTGATTTTAGAGAGAGAGAGAAACATCGATCTCTTGCCTCCCCCATGCCTCAACCCAGGATTGAACCGAACCCACAACCTGGGTATGTTCCCTGACCGAGAATCAAACCTGCAACCTTCCTGTGCATGGGATGATGCTCCAACCAACTGAGCCAGGCCTTATTTGTTATGTTTTGAGAACTTAGTTATACAGAAGGAAAGAGTAAAAAGCTTCCTTTTCTAACACAACATTTGCATGGATTTCTAGTGGAAGAATCCTTGAAACATGTTTTTTAAGTTTTGAGTTGAGTCCTTGATTTACAAATTGCCCTTGTATATAAAGGGTGATTCAGTTGCGTGACCTATGTCCTATGGGCTCCTCTTTCTTCTTCACTGTCATTAACATGTCCCTCATTTTCTCCCTTTCTGCTACAGACTCTATTGTTGTCTGGTGTCATCTTTTTTATCCCTGGTTTTTGAGTCTCTTCTTACCACAAAACTGCTTGATGCTGGCATCTGTGTTGACAGGCTTAGGGAAAGGAGAATGAGGAGGAGCAGGAAAGTAAACCCTACTCCCAGGCCTGGATTCTGATCTTGGCTCTATTCTTGTTTACTATGTGATTGGTAAGCATATGTCTTTCAGAGCCTGATTACCTTTTCTGTAATACCAGGACACTATTCATTTTACGTATCATATTGTTATTTAACTCTATTGAGAATATATGTGAAAACACTTTTTTAAAACATTAATTACTGTATAATTATGAAGTAGTATTAGGTGTTTACATTCATAGGTACTATTAGTTTAGTACATTTTCAGTTAAATAGATTTTTGTCAACAGTCTTATAAACCTAAGTACCTCATTAAACATTTACCAGGTGTACCGGTTAATAATGCAGATATTTTCCAACAGATGGAGTTATACATATGTTGATATATGTGCGATTTGATATGTATGCTATTTTATTGTATTGACAGCAAGCTTCAAAACTTTATATGTCAAATTTGCTGAAGGTGTTAACATCATAGATATTTTTACGCTTAAAAATGTTGTATTTCGTGCCCAAAATAGTATTTGCGGGAAATTTTAATTCATTACTTTATTTTGAAGAAAAGTGCTTCTGAAAGTTATCGTATACTTCGGGAAGCTTATGGTGAACATGCTCCATTCCATCTCAAGATACATGTGAACGCTGGATTAAACGCTTTAAAAGGGATGATTTCGATGTGAAAGACAAAGAACGTCCAGGTCAACAGAAAAAGTTTGAAGACCAACAATTACAAGCATTATTGGATGAAGATGCGTGTTAAACTCAAAAACAACTTGCAGAAAGATTAAACGTTGCTCAGCAAACAATTTCCAATCGTTTACTAGCAATGGGAAAGATTTTAAAGGAAGGAAAATGGGTACCACATCAACTGAACGAAAGACAAAATGGAAAACCAAAAAGTCATCAGTAAAATGTTGCTTCAACTGCACGAAAGCAAGTCTTTTTTGCATCGAATTGTGACTGGCAATGAAAAGTGGATTTATTTTGAGAATCCCAAATGCACAAAATCATGGGTTGATCCAGGTCAACCATCAACATTGACTGCAAGGCCAAATCTCTTCGGAAAGAAGACAATGCTCTGTGTTTGGTGGGATCAGGAAGGTGTGGTGTATTATGCGCTTCTAAAACCAGGTGAAACCATTAATACTGATTGCTACCAACAACAAATAATCAGTTTGAACCACGCTTTGATTGTGAAATGACCAGAATGTGCAGAAGACACGGCAAAGTAATTTTGCTTCGTGATAATGCACCATCACACACTTCAAAACCAGTTAAAGACACGTTAAAAGATCTTGCTTGAGAAGTATTAACCCACCCGCCGTATTCACCAGACCTTGCTCCTTCAGATTACCACTTGTTCCGATCGATGGTACACGCACTTTCTGAGCAGCACTTCAAAATGTACGAAGAAGTCGAAAATTGGGTCTCTGAATGGTTTGCCTCAAAACAAGAAAAGTTCTATTAGGACGGTATCCACAGATTACCTGAAAGAGGGGGAAATGTGTAGCTAGCGATGGACATTACTTTGAGTCAAGCACTTTCGATGTTTCTCTTGAAATTATCGTGTTTTTGATTACAAAATCTGCCATTATTAACCGGTACACCTAGTAATTATAAAGAACTTTTCATCCAAAGGAAAGTACAATATTATACTTATTGTAGTGAATATCCTATATAATAAAGAGCTAATATGCTAATTAGACCGAACAGCAGAATGACCGCCGGACGACATTCCAGACAAAGCTGGGGCTGCGAGGGCCAGCCGAGGCTGCGTGGGGCTGCAAAGGTTGAGCCCCTTGCACGAATTTCATGCATTGGGCCTCTAGTGTATCTGTAAATAAGAATGCTATTCAGTCTAAGATTATCTTAAGTTATCCTGTTAATTTTATATATGCATTTGAATGTGCTTTTATGTTGAGAACATATTTAATGTTGAGACTCTATAGAGTTATTTTCTGAGGAAATGTAGGATAATAAATTTGCTTTGTATAATTTTCACACCATATAATCAACATGATTTTTACTAATTAACAGCTAAGAAATTACTTTGCCATATTGATGAGTGGAAATTGATGGAGACCTTTATTGTTGAGCTTTATTTTATTTCAAAGCAGATGTCATTATCTCCCATTTCAATTCATATGTCCTTTTAAAGGGTATTAATAGACTTGTTTGCTAAGCCTGAGCTGCTGCAATGTGAGAACTGTATTCTTTTTTTGTTTGTTTGTTTTTGAGAACTGTATTCTTATTTGGATTGCTTGCACTGTAAGGGAACTTACTGCTAAATTTGCATAGTTACATCTTCAGATATTTAGATCATTTTACAGGTTAGTGGTTCTCTTCATAATTGGACATAGTACTAAGTCTTTAAAAAAAAAAAGAATACTTCAATGTATTGGAAGTATTTTCGGCTTAATTTGCCATCATTTTTTGGTAGAATATATATTCTGGTACATATAGCTTTTCCCTTATGGGGTCCTGTGAGGGAAGTGAGGGAAGTAAGGCCTGTAGAAAATAACAAGTGAATATTTTCTCAATCTTCCCAAGGATATGGTGTGTGATTAAAGCCATTATAGATACATGGAAGAAAAAGTTAATTCCTTTTGAACAGTGGATATATAGTGCATTAGGCCTAATTCTATTGTAACCCCAGGTGAGAAGAGCTACTTTAGTAAATTCTTTAAAAACATGCATGGAAAGTAAATTTTTGAGATGTTGCATGGTCAAAAGTATCTTTATTTTACTGTAATATGTAATTGATAGTTTAGCGGGAAATGGAATCCTAATTTAGAAGACATTTTACTTCCAGTTTTGAAGGCATGCTTTTATTTTTGTCCTGATTCCAGTAGTATTGTTGATGTTGATAACTTACCTGATTCCTGATCTAGAGGAACTTGGTT
The DNA here is from genome assembly GCF_027574615.1 of Eptesicus fuscus. Taxonomy (NCBI): domain Eukaryota; kingdom Metazoa; phylum Chordata; class Mammalia; order Chiroptera; family Vespertilionidae; genus Eptesicus; species Eptesicus fuscus. The sequence goes on from NC_072479.1 coordinate 36,664,707, forward strand.
CTGTGAATTATGTGCAAAATGATCCTTTGGTATAAATAAGTTAGTTTTTACTGCTGTTGCTTTGTTTTTTTGCTTTCTTGAATCTGCAAGACAGTGACTACTTATTTATGTCATACTTTCCAGTGTCAAATTTATGTTGTTGATGTATCCTCTCTTGGACACATACTTGTGAAATATATAGCCATACCTATTTGTTGTTGTTTTTTCTTGTGTTTTTTATTTTTTATTAAAAAAAAAAATATTTCTTGCCCAGCCAGCATGGCTCAGTGGTTGAGCGTCGACCTATGAACCAGGAGGTCACGGTTCTGTTCTCGGGTTGTGACTCACTCCCTAGTAGGTGGCGTGCAGGAGTCAGCTGATAAATGATTCTCATCATTGATGTTTCTCTCTCTCTCTCTCTCAATATCTCTAACTCTTTTGAAATCAATAAAATATATATATATTTTAAATTTCTTTTCTGTAATTTTAGTTGAGATTTAAGAGTGAGCACATTAGGTCATTGTCTATATTCTGGAACATTTCTAGATTTTACATGCTATTCAATTTGATCCTTATAATAGTCCCATAATATAGGTAATATTATTAGCATTTTATAAATTAGAAAACACAGACCTAGAAAAATTAAGTTAATAGCTCAAATATATCCAGTTAGGCTAGAACTAGGATTTGAACCTAGGAAGTTTAATTTCAAATCCTGCTTACCCATTATACTATAATGCCTTTTGTGGTATTTTGTCCTTTATGCCTTGAGAGACAAGCACCATTTTATGAATTAATTATAATTATTTCTCTATTGTCTATAATTCATGCTAATTTATATTTCATGAAATGGAGATAAGTAGAAACAAAACCCTGTTGTAGTTGTGGGTATCAACTATACAGTTATTTTTATCACTAATTGATTTTGAAATGTCTTTGCTTAAGGAAGAATATGTTATATACAGGAAATCGAGTTTGTTTTTAAGTGTCCTTTCTAGTAAAGAGAAAGTCTTGGGTTATATGGAATGCTGTTGTATATGAGTGGAGTACCAGCCTTGAAATGTAAGCATAATGAAGAAGGAAACTGAGATCTGATCGTAAGGTATCTGTAAAAATGAACCACAAAGTCATTTGTAACTGAACTAGTTGTTGTCCAGCTAAATGGGTGCATTTCCAGATTGAAAGTAAGAACTATGGCTGGAAAAATCAATCTAGGATATATAAAGAAAATAACTGACTAGAGTTTTTTAACTTCAATTAAGGTAGAGTAAGGTAAATGGATTATAATATAACTAGGAAAGAATTTTTTGGAATTTTAAAGTTAGCTATAGAGAGGACATAGTGTAACATTTTGGCTATAGGTACTTTCCTATTAGATTTAATAGTGTGGGATCATACCAGTCACTTAGTTTTAAAGAATGAGATTTCTTTCTTTACTGTGAAAATAAGGGTAATTTTTTAATAGGAGTGTTTTAAGTGGAAAATACTCATTGTTAGATTTTATATTTTGAAAAGTTTAAATGTAATGAAGAAATGTAGCAGCTCATACTTGTTTCAAAGGAACATGTATTAGAGTATTATAGTCTTTTTAATCTTCTCTGTTGATTGGTTTGGATTAACACTGTCTTAATGACTCATATATCTCTGCTAGAGGTAAAACTTAAATGTTTATCCTTTGCTTTAGCTGTTGGAATCCATTAAAATTGCACTTGAAAGAATATCTTTCCTTATGAATTCTTAATCATGGCTGAGGCAAGCAGTAGATTAGATATAAATCTAGAGGCTTCAGGAAGGATAAACAGTATTATGTTTATATCCATTTTGGAAGTTAGCAAAAAATACAAAGGAAATAATCATAAGAGGTGGGTACTGTGGCAGATCCTACAAAAACATAATGGATATGGAGAAAAGTGTTGCATTTTTGAGAAAGGAAGAGAAACTGATTTTATTACTTCATCCTGAATCTTTTAAGTATTGATCTTGGTTTGTTTTCCTAAAGCAGCAATTCAGTGCAGGGCATTACTGGAAGCTAAAGCGTTAGTGGAATTGCCTTTCTTGTTTATCAGGTCATTTAAAAAACCCAGCAGCATGGTTTAATGCCTTTTCTGTCAGCCTCTTTCTCGGTCTGTTTATTACTGATTTGACGGGCTCTGGTCCTCCTTTGCTGTTAAACGTGTGTGTCCTTTGTTTGTGCTGGTGGCTTTTGCTATATTTGGATGTGAGAGAAAAGCCTGTCATTGCCATACTCATATAATTAGCCTTCTGGGTGAGCATATACATTAAATAGACTTTCTAAGCCATGAAAGAGGAAAGCTCACAACAGCGCAGATTTTCTTCCTGTACTGTTTTGCCTGTTTTATTTCCTCCACGAAGTGATGGCCGAAAGCTTGTCCGGAATGCTTCCTTTGGAGGATACAATGAACTTTCGTTGCCAGGTTTGTTTTTTAGTCTTAATTCTTAATTTCTTACACAGTTCTCATTAAAATAAAATAGACTTTTTAATATCTTAAACCTGCTTTGGTTTAAGGAAAACAACTCTATGTGAAAGGTTAGGTTTTAGTAGCTGCTGCTATAGCGCTTGGCTTTTCCATATTTTCTCTTACATTTCTTAAGCTCAAACTTGAGAACTAATGATTCAGTAAAGTACGAATCTTCAATGCTTATAGCATGAGTTTTTGTCTTAATTATAGAAGTAAATAGTCTGACCCTTTGATAAAATTAAAGCCTTTTCTGGATTTGAGATGAATGTAAAATTCTATAAGTGAACAAATTATTCTGAGATTTCTTTAAATGAAACCCAAATATTTAATATTCATATTTGTTTGGCTGTTTTCAGAAGAGTAACTAACCTAAAATTGATGTTTAGTTTAACTTTTAATAGCTCAAGCCCTGACTAAAGTGAAGTTTTCTGCCTGAGAATAATTTTTGAAATCCCTTACTTGTTGTTAGATGTGTTTGTGTATGTTGTTTTTGCTAAGAAAAACAAATTGTTAGGGTATTAGTTATTAAATGAAATTTAGTGTTTAACAGCTGTGATTTAGACATTAAATCATTTGTCAGTGAGAGATAAATATAAATTGATCTTTTATTGTTTGAAAAAGATTTATTGTAGTAAATATTTGGATATATTTTAAAATATAAACATTTTTTCTTTTCAAAATTTTAAACTGCTACATAATTATATCTACTCTTTAAAGTTCTATTTTTCTTTTAAAATAAAAATACTCTTAATATTCATGAAAAAGAAATATTGACTGAAACTGGTACTTAAACAATCTATATATTTTTCTGACCCTTATATTTTGTTATTCTATTTTCACACTAATTTTCATTCTTTACTTTTTGTGAATATTCATGTTGATAGGTGGTATATTCATTTCTTTGTGATAATGAAACACTATAGAATGTATTACCTGAGCAATTAAATAAATTATTTTTAAATTCACTGATTTCATTTTCTTTTTTAAGTGTTTCTGAAAAGAATTGGAAACCATAGTCCTGAACTGTTGCCTAAGTAGTGTAATCTTTAAATAGCATTCATAATCCATATTTAGTCTTATTAGTGAGCATGGTACTATCATACTTCTTTCTTACATTCTCAAAGGGTTATAAATATTAGTATTTATCTTTGTTTGAAGTGGCTTTGAAAATACAATATACTGAATTTTTTAAATGTTGCTAAATGCTCTATTTGCTTTTACAATGTGACTTCCATTTCTATATTTGTTTCTGCCTCGTTCTTTTTTTTTTTTTTTTAAGCCAGCAAGCTTGCTGGAACACCTTTGTTGACCTTGCCTCAAGTCTGCTCAATACTAAAGAATCATGTGACCCTAATAAAAGAATAGAAAATGTCACTTTTTAAAATTTGGTTTTTATTTAATTAGGTAATTAAAGGCAGAATTGTCAGTTTTCTTGTCAAAGAATATATTGAACGTTATTCTGGATCAATTTGTTTGAATGGAAAAATGAATGATTGGCTTGGTTTTCTAATTCTTGAAATAGAAAATATATTCATAAGGATACTTCCATATTCCACTTAATACAACCAACAGTTATATTATAACCAGCCATGATAAAAAGCTCTTTAAAATATGTTTTATCAGCTAAGAAGTAGAATGGAATTAAGTACTTCCATGAAGCAAGCAGCTTTTTATGTATTTTTTTTAATTAAAACTAAAAAAGAAAAGTCTTCTTGGTCATTTTATAATAATGAAAAGATAAATTTTGGGTGCATTTTTTTTTTAATCTGACATTTAAAGGTAACTTTATCTTACTACTTTGATCACAACCTTTTTTCATTTTAGTTTTCCTTAGGAAAATATTTGTTTAATTTTTTTGTCATTTCTACCTTCAGAAGTACATTTTATATGGCCTTTTTCTTTATAATGAGCTATAATATAGAAATGGTACACCTGCCCATGTACTCATAGTGATACTATAGTACAATTTTTTAAAAGTTTATATAGAGGATCTCTTATTTTTTAATATGTTTTTATTGATTTGAGGGAGAGAGGAATGGAGAAGGATAGAAACATTAATGAGAGAGAAACATCAATTGTCTGCCTCCTGCATGCCCCCCACTAGGGATTGAGCCAGCAACCTGGGCATGTGACCTGTTGGTTCATGGGTTTATACTCAACTACTGAACCACATCAGCCTGGCTAGATAATCTTTTAAAATGTGATTTGTTTATTGGTTTTGACAGATAACATACAACCTAGGTTTATCAATGTCCTTTTTCAACATTTGAAACTTTCTATAAGACATACTTGCATGGTAAAAAAAAAGTTTATTCAGACTTACAACTTCTACTTTTGTTTTAATTTACTGTTCAGTTTTTAAAATAATATGTGAATGTAGACACAGTGAAGTGGTATTTTTCTTCATCTGATAAATGGATTTGTCTAGATTCAGATGAATATAAAACTTCACTAGAGAAATTGAAGTCTGTTTTTGTGAGAATAAAAGAAGACATTTTTTATTTACAATATACTTTTAGAAAATCTTTATGCTCTTATACATATATTTAGAAGTTCTTTGAAGTGTTTTATATTAGTTTATTAGCATTGAGAATTACCTATTACAAGTATTTATTACTCTGAAATATTTTACAACTTTTAAGCTGAATTATATAACTTCAGTTTGTTTTACACTAAAAATTCTAATTCTGGTAAGTTTTCATTTAAAATTCCATATTGGATTTATGAGACAGGTGTTTTTCCCCAAGGGTTGGAGTTGTGTGATCATTCTCTTTACCAGAGGTGGCTGGGGGGGGGGGGGGTGGCTGGGGGGGGGGGTGATTCCTTCTTTATATTACAGAAAAAAATTCTATAAAATCTCTGAATTAGGAAAATGGAATGGACTTGTTTTTAGCTGATATAAACCAAATGCAGAATAAATGGTATTGTTGCTATGCTAGAAATTATTTTTAAGTCCTGAGCTATGAATAATTATATCCTATGCTATATAATAAAAGGCTAATATGCAAATTGACCAATGGCAGAACGACCGGTCTCTATGATGTGCACTCACCACTAGGGGGCAAATGCTCAATGCAGGAGCTGCCCCCTGGTGGTCAGTGCGCTCCCCCGGGGAGCACTGCTCAGCCAGAAGCTGGGCTCATGGCTGGAGGTCTCTGTGGCAGCGTTAAGGATGTCCAACTGACAGCTTAGGCCCATGGCCTAAGCCATCAGTCAGACATCCCTGAGGGCTCCCGGACTGTGAGAGGGCACAGGCCAGGCTGAGGGTCCCCCCCCCCCCCAAGTGCATGAATTTTGTGCACCGGGCCTCTAGTGTGTGTGTGTGTGTGTGTGTGTGTGTGTGTATTTATATATATATTTTAAGTATAGGTTTTTATTGGACCCAGAACAAATAGCTTTAGGGAAGAGTTAATATTACTTGCCCTCAAAAAGAGAAAGAACATTAAAATGAGTACTGCTCTTTCATGCCTGCCACATAAATTTCAGAATTAACATTTCTCTAATTACACCCTTATAACATTAATTTAACTACTTTTGGCATAGTGTTACATGATTGCAGATATGTGTGCATGTTTATCTCAGTACACTCTTGTATTTTAGATTCATCCTTTTACAATGTGTATAGCAATAGTGACAATGATAATAAGAGTCAGTATTAAATGAACATATACTATGGTGCAGAATACTATGCTAAGTGCTTTCTGTGCAATTTCATTTAATTCTCACTGCTGGAAGCCAGTTCCAGCATGTCATAATTGCAAGAGTTTCATCAAAAGGTTGATGGAACTTGGGGACTCAACAAGCGCTGAGTCACATATGTTACCGCCTGTTGGGAATGGCTAAAGGCATTTCCCCAAACCTGAAAAGGATGATTGTTTGCTGCCAGACAGCTCAGGGCATCTTAATCTACATGTTATTGCCTCCTACTGGCCAAACACCTGAACAGCCATAGGCTATTCCCCAATCTGACAATGCTTCTGTACGGAAACCCTACCCTTTGAAGTGTATATCTCCACCTTGCCGTAGGACAATTTGTGTTAATAAAAAGCAAGGGGTCCTGAGACAAGGAGAACTTGGTTTTTTCAGCCAGGCTCCTCTGACCCCAATGCCTTTCAAAATTATCTCTCGTCTCTGGACTCTTACTTAAGTTACGGACATCCTTTCTCCAGATTGCTGAACCCTTCTTAATGCCAGAACAAGAATCCTGGCATCTTACAATAAGTACATTATTAGATTTAAGTCTGTTCCTCAGTCCAGATTTATTGCCCTGGTCATCTTTTATCACTAATTCTGGAATTGTTTTCTAGTTTGGCAAGAGGTAAGAAAAGTATGTTAGATTGGTTTATCAGGATTCTTTGTAAGGAAACAGTTCACTAGGAAAACAAAAGCTCCATGAAGCCTGAATTCATCCAGAGTGCTCTAGGAGCAGAGAAAAGTGGTATGTAGCTTGATGTTTTTGGGTTCAAGGAAAGATTTCATTACCTCTGGGAGCCTTAATTTATTCTAGAGAATTATCATACTAGAAATCTTTAAACTTATAATAGTTTAAAACTGTATGTTCCGTCTAGGCTTAATGTACATAAAACAATGTATATTTGAAATTGAATGACTTATTTGCATTTGCTTTTAGTGCCTATATTTGCTCAAAAGTAGTGATACTGATATAATCATAATGTTTTTAAAGGTTTTGAAAGAGGAAGGGAAGACATTTCTCAAAATAGAGATGACTCTTCACTTTCTATGTCAAAGAGCAAGGTAAGCGTATTGTTGTCCCCAAATATATGATTACAACATTTTTCTAACATTTAAGATGAGGAAACTAACACTGTAATCCTATCAGGTCTTGTGAGATGTTCTTATGTTGGTATATCTAAACCATGTATGATATGGTGAAAAAAGGAAAGTTTCACTGGGTCTCTTGTTTACTTGCAAATACAGCCTTTTGGTAACCAGTATCCTCTCTGGAGTTATTGTTTCTGGTATGGCTGCTACAGCAATACTTCTCAAACTGAAATCTGATAGTTCCATTTGGAGAAATTCTCAGGGTTTATGTTTGTGTGTGTTTTTTTAATTCTTTAAGTATTTGGGGTTCATTCGAATGACCATCAAAATGTGTACATTTTACATAAGGCCAAAGATCTCTTATAGTAATAGCCTGCAATTGAAAGACATTTTCTTAGAATAAGACATATTTTCCTGAGTTACTTTTTCTCAAACTAGAATACCTGTACATATTCTTAGGTCTGCTGAGATATTTTTCTTTTTTAAAGTACATGTTTGAGAAATAAATTGAGAAGCACTATAGGATGCCTTGGTTTTCCTATGGGTTTGTAATTTACTAGATTTCTATAATATGTCAAGGGATTTGACTTTTGACTATTACTTCTGGTCAGGTTTAATAGCAGGAGAAACATATTTGTGGAATCAAACTTTGAAGATGTGAAGTAAGAAAACCTATTTCTTAAGCTAGTAAATTCTCTGCTATTCTCAGCAAATGGCTTTGCTTTAAAAACTACATTTTTTGTTCCTATTCTTGGGAGTGGTTGAGAAGATTATACATGTTTTAATGTATAATTTTACACAAATTTTATTTGCACTTAACTTTTCAAATATTCATTACATAAAGGTCTATATATCATATGTGTAAAAGTACTTAGGATGGAAGTTTAATAGTGCTTTATATGTAGGTAACATATACATGAGAAATGCCTTGATTATTTTATATAAAATATATACTTAAAGAAAATTAAAGAGAAAGTGATTATCTTGGGTCTGCCATGGCTAGAAATACAATGCAATTTATAGGATTTTAAAAACCTATTTTCAAACCTTAATGCCAGAATTGGTAAGTGTATGGTATAATACATTCCTTCCAACTCAGAAGCCTAAACACTTAAACCCCACACCTACACAGCCCCCTATATATAGTCTATAAATAGGGTGGTGGGGCAGGGAGCAGGGAACCTAGAAAGAAAGTTTACATACCTTAGTGAAACAGTATGCTTTGAAACTGCTCTTTGAGAACAGTAGCACCTAGTTATACATGACTCTTTAAATTTAAAGTAATTAAAATTAAATAAAATGAGCAATTCCGTTTCTCAGTTATATCAGCCACATCTCAAATGCTTAATAGCCACATTTGACTAGCGACTGCCATATTGGACAACTGAAATATGGAACATTTCACATTTCTGTCGTTTAGAAAGCTCTACTGGACAGCATTGCTTTAGAGTAAATAAAGCTAGTTTGAATCTTGACTCTCATGGTTAAGATAATGGTCAGTGCCCTGGCTGGTGTGGCTTAGTGCTTAGAGCTTCAGCCCAGAGCACAGTAGGGTCTCGGTTTCAATTCTCAGTCAAGGGCACTTACCTGGGTTGCAGGCTGGATCCCTGCCCCAGTATGGGGTGTATGCAGGAGGCAACCAATGGGTGTGTCTCTCACAGCGATGATTCTCTCTCTCTCACCCCCTCCTACCCTCCCTCCCTTCCACTCTCTCTAAAAACCAATGAGTGGCGGCGGGGGCGGGGGGAAGCAATGGGGGAATAAGGACACATATGTAATACCTTTTTGAATAAAGAAAAAAAATTAAAAAAAAAAACAATGGGAAAAATATCCTTGAGCAAAAGGAGATACTACTGTCTCATGGGATTGCCTTGAGGATTAAATAAGGTAGTGCACATAAAGTATTTAGCATAGTACTGTTTTTGTTTCTTTATTATGTTTTATCCCCCTAATGTGGATTAGTTTTTAAATCCAAATACTATACTACATGGAAAATCAGTATTTGAAAATCAATATTTGCCGAAATCATAGCAATAAATGGGAAGAATGTCACAAGCCTAGCTTGAACATTAATATTTTTATACCATATGTTTAGGATAAATGAAGGTTTTAATTTTTTGTTGTTGTTAATTTCTGTGTGATTTTAGTCTGAATCTAAACTTTATAATGGCTCGGAGAAGGACAGTACAGCTTCAAGCAAGCTCACAAAAAAAGAATCTCTCAAGGTTAGTTTTCACAGTCATTTCATAGCTAACATTATGCTTTGCATGTGCTTTTGAAAGTAGGCTAATAAGATAAAGAAGTAAATGAGTCTTCTTGAAAGAAGAAAAAAATCCAGAGAGGCACACATTAAAAATGTCAATATTTGTATGACATTCTGGAGTCAACTGAAAAGGCTGCATAATGACTCTCCCAGAGCTCTTTCAGGCCTCACGTGGCCACTGCTGGGGTGGAGGACTAGGTGTCTCTGCAGAGCTGCCTCAGTCAGGCACATCACTGTGCTCTTTGAAATTCCAGTTTACTAACTGATGGGCCATGCATGGGCTGAATTTGGCCATTGGGTAAATATACAGAAGTCCTCATTTAACATTGTCAATTGATTTTTAGAACTGAGGTGAAATGATGACAAAACCAATTTTACCATGGGCTAATAGATATAAACAAGTTAAGTTCCTGTAGCACCTAATCACTGTTATAATGAAGCAATGTTGAACAAAATGACATTGAGGACCTGCTGTATTTTGTTTGACCTATACAGTGTTTTAAAAATTCAACAATTACAAGTTCAGATTTCCAGCTTCTCTTAAGAAATGTGCAGTATGGATCCTGGAGCCTAAGGAGCACATCCTTTCCAATTGACCCTGATCCCTGTGTAGTCTCGTACCTCTTTACGTCCCCATATTTGATCTTGTATTTATTTGCACTTATAATTTCATATTAAATCTACTCTTAATTCATATGTGTATTATAATAAAGACCAAAAGTCTACAATTTTTTGGCTGTAGAATTATTAAAATTTTGTTACTTGTATGCAGTCTCTGTACCATTAAGTGAAACTAGGAAGATTTTGTGTTATAGTTAAAAAAACATATGCATATCACTGACAGGTTACCATCATTCTTCTCCCATCCATGTAATAATAACAAAACAATAATAAGGCTAGATTAATTCACTGCTACTTTTCCAAATTATCTCAGAACTGGCTTAGTTATTTATATTTTACATGTTAGTATCAGGAAACAGCAAAATTGTCAGTTGCAAACCGTTGCAGCATTGTTCATAATGTGAAAAAAACTGCTAACAGAGAAGATTTCCATGAGTATGAGAATATATTAAGAAAAATTTTAGAAGCAATATGGCATGGTGGTTAAGTGTTTTAGAGCCAGTCTGCCTCTGTTTGGATCCTGTCTCTGTGACTTACTAGCTGTGTGATCCTGGGCAAGTTACTCTCTGTGCCTCAGTTTTATCTTTTGTAGAATAAGGGTACTAATAGTCCTACTTACCAAGGTTATTGTAAAGATTAAATGAAGTAAAACATGTAAAGTGCTTAGAACTGTGACTGGCACACAGAATATACCCAGTAAATGTTAGCTCTTATTATTTATACTAGGAATTCTACGTAGCAGTGAAAAAAATGAGGTGGAGCCCTAGCTGGTTTGGCTAGAGCGTCAGCCCATGGACTGAAGGATCTTGGGTTTGATTTCGGTCAAGGGCACATACCTTTGTTGCAGGCTCAATCCCTAGCCCTGGTCAGGGCATGTGTGGGAGGCAGCCAGCTATATGTCTCTTTCATATCAGTGTTTCTCTCTCTCTGTCTCTCCCCGTCCCTTGCTCTCTAAAAATCAATGGAAAAACATCCTTGGTTGAGAATTTAACTGAATGAATGAGTGAGTGAATGAATGAATGAATGAATGGAAGAGAGAGATGGAAATGCTCCAAAAAATAATGAATGGGAGAACAATTTTTTAATGTGTTTAAAAACTCAAAACACAAAAGTTGTATATTTTTATAGGTTCTATACATAGAAAAGGGCTAAAAGGATAGTGTTTTCAAAACGATTAACCGTAATTCTGTGGGTTAGAATAGGATAGGTTATACGAAAGATGGCTTTTTAGCTTTATTTGTGTTGTTTCAAAATTTTTACCAGGAGATTGTATTTATGTATTATTGTGTAATTTTAAGAAGGTAGAATTCTTTAAAAAGATACAGAGAACTGAACTAGTGATCAGAAGAAGTTAGATTCTAACCATACTTCTCTAAAAATTCTACCAGTTCTTTAAAAAAAAAAAAAACATGAAAAAAATAGTTCTTTTATCCTAAGATGCTAGAATTCTAAAAGAGGGTTAGAATTTTATACTCTACATTCTATAGAACTAAATATTTTGAAAATAAATTGCCCATTTCTAATGAATTTTTAATTTTGCTATTGTTTCTGTAAAATAGGTGCAAAAGAAAAATTACCGAGAAGAAAAGAAAAGAGCCACAAAGGAGTTACTCAGTTCAATCACAGATCCTTCTGTTATTGTCATGGCTGATTGGTTGAAGGTCAGTTTGTATTGAATCTTGAATTCTCATTGCTGGATGTTTATCTACTGGAATAAGAATGCCCAGAGTACACTAAAGCCATCCTGCAAGACATAAATAACTACTAGGATGATTGTTTTTCACTGACAAACTATTAATTATATCCCAGAGGTTCTCTGTTCCAATATTAATGGGGAGAAGGAACCTTAATGTTGTTCTCTCTTGACAACATCAAATATGTATAGCAGTTGGTTTAAAAAGGCTTTTTGATTTGTATGACATTATGTAGTCTAATCAATATGTTGTAAAAAAAATATTTTGGCCCTAGCCACTTTGGCTCAGTGACAAGAGCCTCGGCCCACAGACTGAAGAGTCCTGGATTGATTCCCAATCAAAGGCACGTACCTCTGTTGCAGGTTCGATTCCTGGCCCAGTCTGAGTTGGGGCATGTGCAGGAGGCAACCAATCAATGGGTCTCTCTCACATTGATGTTTTTCTCTCTCTCCCCCTCCTCCCTCCTTTCCACTCTCTCTAAAAATCAATGGGAAAATATCCTTGAGGATTTTAAAAAAATTATTTTCAGATTATCATTTAGTATTTTTACAGACTTGGTATATGCATTATTGAGAAGATATGATACAAAGTTAATATAAAAATTATCATTTGAAAAGGATTAGTTTTCAGAGAAATGTACATATTGCTGTTTCCATGACTTATTATTTTGGCCTCTGGTTATTCCCACTTATTTTTATTTCCTTTTTTTATCATATCAGTCACTCTCTCTTGTTCTTATCAGGAGGATATTTGGTAGTAATCTTTCAGACTAAGGCTAACTTTGAGAATGATCTTATAAAACCCTGACTCTCAAGAAATTTTAGTACCTGGCATTGACCTAAAAATTCCCCCATTCCTGAAAGCTTTGCGCTTTCCCAAAGAGTTGGTACAATCACCAATCTAAAATCTTTATGAGATCTGTCATTGAAGTTCTCTTACTAACATACGAGTCTAGTGCTGGTTTCCCTGAGAGTTCAAGTAATATTAGGGTCTTCTTCAATGTTGTGCTGAAAACACTTCTAATTTTGGCTTTACTTAAAAGACTTCAAACTCTAGATCTCACTTGGGTTTTTCAGAGCTAAACCTACTCTTGTCTTTTTGACATTGGATTTTCCCAACCAGTTCCTAAAACTCCCTAATGCTTCCCCTGGCTGACTTTCTAAATCCTACCTGCATTCTGATAATTTACCATCCATGTTTTACTATCACATCTCCAAGATCTAGAATCTTATCTCAGAATAACTCTTACCTTTCTATCTCTTTTACATATATGCATACTTTTTCTTAAAGATTTTCTCTTTTCTTCATGTCTAATTCCAAACTCCCCCTTTCTAAATTTTTCTTGTCTAAAGTTACTGTGGTATGCCTATTTGAGAGAACGGATGTTTTACAGTAAATAAAACTGAGGATAATTCCTAGTCTTTAATCTCAATATTATATTAGCATCCTTTTCAGTACTGTGAATTCAGTGACTTACATAGAAACACTTTTAATGGATTACAGAAATAGAATAGGAAAAGCTAGCTATAGACTACATTTTTTACATAGCATTAAACCCTAGGATGAGGAACATTTTATAAGACTAGAGAGAGAGTTATGTGACTTGTGTTTTAAAATTTACCGAAGAAGTTTATATGGCACACTTTATGTAATTACTAACAATGGAGTAATTTAGAGAAGGTGATTTTAGGGATAGAGGATGTTATTCCCTTTTTATACCACTCACCAAATTTAGGGAATTTTGGTGTGTGTTAGCAGTGTTTGCAGCACTTTATGTAGTGGTAAGGGGGTAAGATCTTAAAAGGTAGGATAATCTTATACTCACAGAAATAAAATTACAGCTGTTACAGATGCTAAGAGGAGACTATTAGGAACGCATTCTATATAATAAAGATGTAATATGCAAATGGTCGTTATGCCTTGACACGTAACGAACTACCGGATCACGGATCAGCAGGAGGGTGGGGCAGCGAGCTACAAGCGGGTGGCAGAGAGCTACAGGAGGGGGCAGGACAGCAAGCTATGGGGGGAGGCGGGGGGGGGGGGGCTACAGGAGAGCGGGGCAGCGGGCGGAGAGCTACTGGAGGGCGGCAGCGAGCTACTGGCTCGTGTGCAGGGCTACAAGTATTTTAATAGTCCCTGACCTAACCTAGAAGGTTAGAAAAACCATTCTACTTAGTACAGTATTTTGAAACTGGTGACCCAGTCTCCCACTAGAATTTAAGATCCTCAGAAGCAGGAGTCATGCTATTTTTATATTTATTATTAGTGCTTGCCATTTAGTAGATTTTAAAAAAATATCTATTGACTTTAACATGTACATTTTCTAGAAATTTTAAATTAAAACATCCTATTTGCCATTATTCAGTTTACATTTTGTAGAGCAGAATGAGAAAAACAGAGCCTTATTTCTTATACTTATTTTCTGTAGATACGTGGTACTCTAAAGAGCTGGACCAAGTTGTGGTGTGTTTTGAAACCTGGGGTGCTACTGATCTATAAAACCCAAAAAAATGGTCAGTGGGTAGGAACAGTCCTGCTGAATGCCTGTGAAATCATTGAGCGCCCATCAAAAAAGGATGGCTTTTGTTTCAAACTTTTTCATCCTTTGGAGCAATCTATTTGGGCAGTGAAGGTAAGTACTTGTTATATAGGTAAAAAGTAAAGATGGTAATCTGTGAGTAGAGCTGAGACACTTCACTTAATCTAATGGTTGCTATTCTGTGCCAGCACTTATAAATTTATTTGTTTTTAAGGGTATTATTCCTCTGTCCCTACCCACAATGAAATGTGTACCAAATGTTCTTGTTTACCTTTAAGATCTAACTTAAAACATTTCTCCAGAAAAAATTTTTTAACTTATATTGTTTATTATCTCTTTGTCATGGGGATTCAGTTTGTACTGTTTTTTTAAAAATGGCAATTAATAATTTTGCTTTATAATGTTGTATCATATTTACTGTTTTTCTGTTTGTCAAAATTGTAAGGTACCATAGAACAGAAGCTGCCATTTATTTTTGTAAGTTTTTTCTGTAGTAATGTAAATATGTGGTAAGTATAAGCAATCACAGTCTTTCTTACTCTTGAGAGGCAATGTTCTTTGAAGATGGAGCTCAAATGCTTTATAACTAAATATCATTACTGTGGTCACTCCTGTGTTATAATAGCAGAAACTTAATCAGGAAAATAGTAAAGCCTTATTTTGATTAACTACCAAGAAATTCTACAAATAGTAGATGTGCAGTACATGCTAACAGAATAAATGTGTCTGAGCCTAGTTTAAGTTTTTACAAAGCCACCATTGTTTTAATTTGAAAGAAGGCCAGTTACACTTGAATAAAGGGTTTAGAACTCCTTTAAGGAAAATCACCTAATTGAGATTAGCACTAAGAAAAAGTAACTTCAGCTTTTAAATATCTTTGGTATTGCTTAATTGGGCAATATACATATACATAGGAAAAAAACTGGACTTTTTGCCTTTATTTCAGTAGCCTAGAGAGAAGAATAAATTTAGGATTACAGAGTTAGTTCCATTCTGGAATTAGACACTTCCCACAGGGGAAAGAATTTAATCCATACAGCTTGTGGTATTTATATATCATATGATACTCAAATGAAAAAAAATTCCTTTTAAAACCTTTTATATGTTGCATTTATTCTTTACTATTACTCTTAGGAATCATAAGAATTTTAATGAATTTTAAGTCATTAAAAATATTTTTAGCCCTGGCCAGGTAGCTCAGTTGGTTAGAGCATTGTCCCAATACACCAAGGTTGTGTGGGTTCATTCTCCGGTCAGGACACGTAAGAAGCAACCAATGAATGCATAAATAAGTGGAGCAACACATTGATGTTTCTCCCGCCTCCCTTCCTCTCTAAAACCAATAAGTAAAAAATTTAAGAAATAATAAAAAATAAATTTTGATGTCAAGTTCATTTCATTCTAACTATCTGTGAGAGGGAAGTTTGTTCAAGTACATGAGCATCAGAATATTCTCAACAAGCAAAACTTTCTTAGGACATTGTTTAAATACTTTTAAGGTCAGTGTCTATGATTAGAAAAAAATAATGTTTATGAGTGCTTAACTATGTGTCAGGGATTCTTTTGAGCATTTTACATGGAATATTTTTTTTAATTCTCATAACTTTAAGGAGGATACAGTTTTCTCCTATTAACCAGACAGAGATTGAGGCCTAAAGAGGTTACTTTAATAATTTTTCTAGCATGGAACCAAAGTTGAAACCCAGATAGTCTGACTAGTTACTACTCTATACTGGTTCTAGGAACTGTCTCATCCTATCTAATAATAGAGTAATATGCAAATTGACCATCACTCCAACACAAGATGGCTGCCCCATGTGGACACAAGATGGCCAGCAGGGGAGGACATTTGGGAGGGACCAGGCCTGCAAGGGAGGGCAGTTGAGGGCAATCAGGCCTGCAGGGGAGAACAGTTAGGGGGGACCAGTCCTGCAAGGGAGGGCAGTTGGGGATGATCAGGCCTGCAGGGGAGGACAGTTGGTGGGGGGATCCAGGCCTGCAGGGGAGGGCAGTTGGGGGTGACCGGGCCAGCAGGGGAGGGCAGTTGGAGGCGACCGGGCCAGCAGGGGAGGGCATTTGGGAGGGACAAGGCCTGTAGGGGAAGGCAGTTGTGGGGGACCAGGCCTGCATGGGAGGGCAGTTGGAGGGGACCAGGCCAACAAGTGAGGGCAGTTAGGGGTGACCAGGCTGGCAAGGGAGGTCAGTTAGGGGTGACCAGGCATGCAGAGGAGGGCAGGTGGGGCAATCGGGCCGGCAGGGGAGCAGTTAGGCGTCGAGCAGGCTGGCAGGGGAGTGGTTAGGGGTGATCAGGCTGGCAGGCAGAAGCGGTTAGGGGCAATCAGGAAGGCAGGCAGGCGAGCAGTTGGGAGCCAGCAGTCCTGGATTGTGAGAGGGATGTTTGACTGCCCTGATCCAGTGGGATCAGGCCTAAACAGGCAGTCGGACATCCCTCAAGGGGTCCCAGATTGGATAGGGTGCAGGCTGGGCTGAGGGACAACGCCCCCCCCCCCCCCATGCACGAATTTTCTGCACCGGGCCTCTAGTAAATTATAAAGCTATTTGAAAATACCCAAGGGATTTTAGAAGATTTGTTAAAATCATATTGATTTTTCTATTTTTAAATTTTGACTCTGCATCTTTACTTTGTAATGATTATACTTTTTAAAGTTCATTTTATTCCTTGATCTGAGAACTTGAAAATTATGCTTTTCAATCAAAATTATACTATAAATTGAATCCTCAGATTTTTCTTTTCAAATAAGAACTATGTCCTTCTAAGATTAGCTTTGATGATAATAATTACTGTAGAGCTCTTGGTGTTGTATACTTCTAAAACAACCCCACCCAACAACAATAAAATTTCTTTAAAATTAGCTTTTATAGTTGATATTTATAAATAAATATATTACTGCTTATAAATGGAGCTTTATTTTTCCCTAGACTTAGTAAAAATTCTTTTTTTTTTTTGCTTATAAATTATAGCTATATTTCCAGCTGTTTTTTTCTTTCCAGCTGTTTCTTTATAGGTTCTAGAAATTAAGTGTTTTTTCTAGTAGTACATGTGAGATGGAAATTCTCTGTTAAATTAAAATTTTGTCGCGTAAGGTGAATTTTAGATTTTCCTTTAAGTGTGAACAATGTACAGAAATAATGTTTAACTAATGATAACTATAAGTTGTTCAATTTTTTGGTAAGGAGGTATATTTGTTGGAAAAGGGAAACTTTCCTTAATACTCAACATTTGCTTTCTCAAGAAGAATGAAATTAAATCTTGTTTGCTTTTTATTATAATCCATGGCTAATTTAGATTGTTATTAATAATAATAGATAATATAAAGTCAAGATATTATAATACTTATGCCATTTATTTTGCTTATTTTTATTTTATTTGTTTATTTTAAGGGTCCAAAAGGTGAAGCAGTTGGATCCATAACTCAGCCCTTACCTAGCAGTTACTTGATCATCCGAGCTACTTCAGAGTCAGATGGTAAATACAGGTTTTGATGGATTGGATTTTGGTCTCATTTTAAAAGGTTTATTTATATTCCACTGTGTGTTTTCCTTTGGGAAAATCTGTCTTTAGTATGGTATTTGCAGCAGAAGTATTGTAATCATCAATTGCTTAGAACATCAAATATATCATTAACTTGGTAGAAAACAGAGGAATCCGATAGGAAGGAGGCATTGTATAATTAAATGATGAATTAGCAGCCTTGAGTTTCTTCTTTATCCTTCACTGACATGTTAACACCTTCTTGATTTGGTTAGTGTTCTCTGTGGTAACTCATTAAGTTTTATCATTTTAAAGGTACATTTAATACTATTTTTTATCACTAATTATTAACATTTTTAAGACACACTGTTACAATTTTTTTTAAATATAAACATTTGATTACAAACTGTTGTTCTGCACTTATTAACGTAATACATAATTCCTGAAGCAAATACAGGGAGAGCAAAACTTACTTATTTGAAATCAAGGTAACTTTAAAACTTTACTAATTGTTAATGGATTTCTGTTGCAGTTTTATATTTTATAGTTTAAACTAGCTTAGCCTAAGGAATCTTGTAACCTTCCAGAGTTTACTTGTACCAAATGACTATTTTTAAAATTAAATTATCATAGGCACAAGTATTTGTTATGAAAGTGTTTTATTTGGCTGATATTTCCAGCAGGTGCTGAAACAAATATATGAGGATTTTAAGTGAAAGTAACATTTTTTTCTGCTAATTATAGTTCTAAATTTCAATTTAAAAAATAAAGTTAATAATGTTTCTACTAACTAATATGGCAGTTAATGACAGTATTGTACACGCATTTCCCTGACTTAAAATTTTTTATACATATGAGTAAAATGGATGCTAAACCTGGGAATAGACCCACTACCAACAAAACATTTTTTAGTTTGTTTATAATACAAACATAACCCCTTCAGTATATTTTATATACCTTTTTGGTACCTTCAAATTATACTATATGTTAATGTTATAAAATTTTAAAAATAAAACATGTATTTTCACTAGGTATACTTACCAATGTGTGCTATATTCTATTCATTTACCAATAGTTTCTAGATACTTAGGATGTAAAAAACACTTGGTAAACTGAAAAATCACATTTAGAAATCCTTATAAGACTTTATGTTCAAAGTAACTTTTCCGGTGCATGTTTCTCAGAGAAATAATAGTATGCCTAAAGGCTAATAACAGTGTTACATTAAGATGGATGCTAGCTTGTGTAGTTTCTTGAATTATACTGCTTATGAATCTGTGTTCTTCTAGGAAGGTGCTGGATGGATGCTTTGGAGTTGGCTTTGAAATGTTCTAGTCTTCTTAAACGTACAATGATCAGGGAAGGGAAGGAACATGACCTGAGCATTTCATCAGAGAGCACACATGTGACTTTGTATGGCTTATTACGTGCTAACAATCTTCACAGTGGTGACAACTTCCAGTAAGTAGATATTGCCCCTAATTTGGTAATTACTTTGGAGACCATGTAATTCACTAGATTAATTGGTAGGCCTAGAATTTTTGTAGTGTTTGTAGGATTGAAACTTGGCTGTCTTCTTCTGATTATATGGTCTAAGGCCTGGTTTAAGATTTGTTTAGTTACTATGATGAGTATAGAAAGTTATTTCCGTGATCCTAGCTAATGTGAATTACTTGTTATTTCCCAAATGCAATCATGCTGTCTACCTTGTCTTTGTGCATGGTGTTCCCTTCATTAAGAATGATTTCTAGTCCACCTTGCTCTTTTCTCCCATCAAAAGACTATGTATTCTTCAAGACTGACCTCAAACATTATATCATATGTGAAAGTCTACCTTGCTCTTTTCTCTTGTCATATGACTACGTATTCTTTAAGACCGATTCAAATCTTATATGCAACAACTTTCATGCCTCCTAACCATGAAATATCTGGCCTTCTATTGCTGTTCTGTAATGGCACTTTTTTTTTTTTTTTGTAATGGTACTTGACTTAATTCTTTCTGGTATTTGCGGAATTCTCCTATGATATTGTGCTTTGAGTTGGAACTGTGTCTTATTTTGGTTTTATCACCTGAAGAATTTACAGTAGTTAATTTAAAAAAAAAAATCTTCAGGGAAACAATACTTTCCTTGAGGTTCAGATTTCTTTTGTTGCTTTGTAGGAAAAACATTAGACTTCCCCTTTTCCTCCCTTGCATCAATGCTCAATTTCTGCTTTACAGCCACTTATTACTATGGGCATTGGATTACTCTCCTGAAAGTTGTTAGACTGCTATTCTCCTCCATATAATCTGAGCGGAACTTTTTTTTTTTTTCTTTATCCTTTTGCTTGACTCTTTTTCTTCACTCTCTTTGAAAATTTCCATTACCTGACCTTTTACATCCTTTCTTTGCAGAATTATAATCTGGAGTTTTATCTTAATCCTCAGAACAAAAGCCTGAATGGGAAAAGATTGGGGGTGGGAGCACAATTTATATAGGAATGGATGTTTGTTGGGGCCTCTTCCTGAAATTTTTTCATTGAAGCTCTTCAGCTATAAAACATTCATTGTTTTTGTTGAATACCAGGTAATCTTTAAATGCTCTTATTTGGGTATCTTAACAATTCATTCGATTCACATATTTATTCATTAAAAATTTGAAGCCTGTTTTCTGTGTAAGATACTATACACGTTTCTGTATAATTTTGGATAGGGAGATGAATCTGATATGATCTTAAATTTGAATCCAGTGTAACAGTTTATTAGCTATGTGATCCTGAAGAGATGTTTTGTTTTATTTGAATCCTATAAAATGCCAGGCAGCAATAAATAGTAGAAAGAAAAGAATAACATAAGCAACCAAAGGAGACAAGCTTTAGGGTAACACAGGATCAAGAGAATTTATAGGATGAAGACATAACATTCTTCTAGGGAATCAGGGAGAGCATCAATGTAACAGATTTTTGCAAAAGTAGAATCAACATATCAACATGTTCATTTTGGCTGGATGACAGAAAATGAGCTGTGAGCTATGATGCAGAGATGAGGAATGAGAATCTGCTTGGAAGTAAGGGACAGGGAGTTGGTGAAGTTAAAGATTACCAAGCTTTATGCCTGAGTGATAGGGAAGATGATGGTAAAATAAAACAAAAGACCATGTTTGGGAGATAATAATTTATTAAATATTATACATGTTGAAGATGCATCAGTCCCTAGACATAGATGATGTCAGCCAAGCATTTAAAAACATGGGTCTAAAGCTTATTCCTGAATGCATGGGTGTGGATATCAAATAGAAATTTGATAGCTTGCCAAAGGAGAGAGACTAGAGAGAATAAAAAAGGGCCAAGGAAGATGAAAATATTTAAGGGTAGAAGGAATAAGAGGGATCAGAGAGCTTAAAAAGTAGAGCTACAATTACATGGAACCCACGCATTAAGACTATTTCAAGGAAAATAATTATCATCTAAGTTCAGTAATGCAGAGAAGTCAAAGGAGGTAAAAATTAGATAAGGCCATTGGGTTTGTTAACTAAGCCATCATTTGTGACTTTTGAGGGAACAGAGTCACTTGATTTAAGGGAGTGAAGACCAGATTGTAAGAGGTTAAGGAGAGCAATTTTAGACTACTTTTTAAAAAATATGATCATAAAGTAAAAGAAAGAAAGTAATATGCATGTAAAAATGAATTCCTGTTAGAAATTATCTGGTTAAAATCCAAACAAATGAAGATTTTGGAAAAATGGAGACTAACATTGGAATTAAATAGGACTTCTCTGCTCTGTTATTACCTCAGCATTGCTAAAATGTCAATGGTATATAATGGCATCGTGTATTCATTTTTAAAGTACGTAAGTGTTCATCCCTATAAGATTTTTATGCTAAATGAAACCCACAAAGTTTTTTTAAAATATTAATTCTGGAAGTAAGGTTTTTTTAATTCTTTTTTTTGTATAGATTATTGACCCTAATCACTTTGGGGTTAGGATAAATAGGATTGGTTATAGGAGCATATCAATTTTAGGTTACAGGTTTATTTCCTTAAACTAATATTTTCATTTCCAATTCTCCCTGAACTTTTTTCTCGATTATTTTATCAGTTAAGTATTAAGTAGCTGTAATTATTACCTTTCACATTTTCTTGTCTTATACTTATTTTGAGTGACTTTGGCGACCTTTACAGGTGGAAAGTCATAACTTCATTTGAGTTCACTTGATAATTTATCTGATGATCTTAACTTGAAGTTTTCCTTCAGACCAGAAGTGACAATGAGTTTGACTCAAGTGATGATGACTACAAAACTAAGAAAAAAAGTCAGCAACAGATTGTCTAAAATTTTGCTTTTGGACAATTTTAGCCTCAAGTGGTAGAGAGACAAAGAGTTCAGTGTCATTTTTTTTTTTTAACTTTTTTTTTCTTTTTTTTCCAATTTTTTTTTATTAAGGTATTATATGTGTACATATTTTACCATTGCCACCCCCCACCCCACTCCCATATATGCCCTCACCCCCCAGAGTTTTGCATCCATTGGTTATGCTTATATGCATGCATACAAGTCCTTTGATTGATCTCTTATCTCCCCCACCTCTCCCTAACTTTCCCCCTGTAATTTGACAGTCTGTTTGATGCTTTACTGTCTCTGTATCTATCTTTTTGTTCAAGTTTATAATGTTCTTTATTACCCATGAATGAGTGAGATCATGTGATATTTTTCTTTCATTGACTGACTTATTTCACTTAACATAATGTTCTCCAATTCCATCCAGGTTGCTGCAAATGATGAGAATTCCTTCTTTTTTATGGCAGCATAGTATTCCATTGTGTAGATGTACCACAGTTTTCTGATCCAGTCATCTGCTGACGGGCACCTAGGCTGTTTCCAAATCTTAGCTATGGTGAATTGTGCTGCTATGAACATAGGGGTGCATATATCCTTTCTGATTGGTGTTTCTAGTTTCTTCGGATATATTCCCAGGAGTGGGATTACTGGGTCAAATGTGAGTTCCATTTTCAGTTTTTTGAGGAAGCTCCATACTGTTCTCCACAGTGGCTGCACCAGTCTGCATTCCCACCAGCAGTGCACGAGGGTTCCTTTTTCTCCGCATCCTCGCCAACACTTGTCGTTTGTTGATTTGTTGATGATAGCCATTCTGACAGGTGTGAGATGGTACCGCATTGTTGTTTTGATTTGCATCTCTCGGATAATTAGTGACGTTGAGCATGTTTTCATGTGTCTCTTGGCCTTCCTTCTGTCTTCTTTTGAAAAGCTTCTATTTAGGTCTGTTGCCCATTTCTTTATTGGATCATTTATCTTCCTTTTATTAAGTTGTATAAGCTGCATGTAGATGTTGGAGATCAAACCTTTATCAGTGATGCCATTTGCAAATATGTTCTCCCATGCAGTAGGCCTTCTTGTTGTTTTGTTAATGGTTTCTTTTGCTGTGAAAAAGCTTTTTATTTTGATGTAGTCCCATTTGTTAATTTTCTCTTTAGCTTCCATTGCCCTAGGGGCAGTGTCAGTGAAGAATTTCTTTTGGCATATGTCTGAGATTTTGCTACCTGTGGATTGCTCTAGTATTTTTATGGTTTCCCGTCTTATGTTTAAGTCCTGTATCCATTTTGAGTTTATTTTTGTGTATGGCGTAAGTTGGTGATCAAGCTTCATTTTTTTGCATGTATCTGTCCAATTTTCCCAACACCATTTATTGAAGAGACTGTCTTGACTCCATTGTATGTTCATGCCTCCTTTGTCAAATATTAATTGAGCATAGTGGTTTGGGTCAATATCTGGATTCTCTATTCTGTTCCACTGATCTATATGTCTGTTCTTGTGCCAGTACCAGGCTGTTTTGAGAACAGTGGCTTTGTAATACAGCTTGAAATCTGGTATTGAGATCCCTCCTACTTTATTCTTCTTTCGCAGGATTGCTGTGGCTATTCGGGGTCTTTTTTTATTCCAGATGAATTCAGTGTCATCTTTAACATTTCCCCAGATTTTTCATTAACTTCTCTGTGCCATTTACTAATCTCATATGGTTATTTTGAAGATTAAATGAGTAAAACTATATAAAACATTAAGAATGGTGCCCGACACATAATAAATTCTCAGTAAATGTTACACATCATTCTTATTTATAAATTAAATATTCTTAACCTCTTTTATTCTTCCTTCTAATAATTCTTTTCCTTAAGGTTAAATGATAGTGAAATTGAACGACAGCATTTTAAGGACCAAGATATGTATTCTGATAAATCCGATAAAGAAAATGATCAAGAGCATGATGAGTCTGACAATGAGGTGATGGGGAAAAGTGAAGACAGTGACACAGATACATCAGAAAGGCAAGATGACTCATACATCGAACCTGAGCCTGTCGAGCCTCTAAAGGAGACCACCTACACTGAACAGAGCCATGAGGAACTCGGAGAGGTAAAAGTCTGTGATTTTCAGAGATTTGGGTTTTCTAATTCTAATGAAATTGAATACATTATCTGTTTGACCTATTGCTTATTTTCCCAAAAGAATATTTCTATACCTACTTTATTTTAAAAGTTGTATACATATGAAATATATCAGGATTTATAAACAACTAAAAACATAATATTTACACAAATATGAATATATTCTATTAAATTTAAAGTTTACATTTTCTTCAAGTTTGCTTTTGAAATAGGATGCTGCTAGATGTCATTGTCAGGTACAAGTAAAATGCAGGAAACTTGAGTTTATAACTTTGTTGTTTATTTCAAGTGCATAGAGGTAAATATATTACAATGGAGTATACTATTTTTGTAATAGAGTCTTTGTATATATCATTCACTTTGATATCTTTTGCAAATACCCTTTTTAGCTAAATTTTATAGCTATAGACTTTATTATTTAATGGGTTGTTTTCACATTTTAAGAATGCTTGGAATGATCAGATAGAGAGTTCTGGTTTTCAACATTAGCTGTCTTTTCTACACATCTATGTGTCTGAAATAAATATAATATTTCAATATTTTTTGTTAATTGCTGAAGGCAGGTGAGGCTTCTCAAACAGAAACTGTGTCTGAAGAAAACAAAAGCCTTATCTGGACACTGCTGAAACAAGTCCGTCCTGGTATGGACCTGTCCAGGGTGGTTCTGCCTACATTTATTTTGGAACCTCGTTCTTTCCTGGATAAACTTTCAGATTATTACTATCATGCAGATTTTCTGTCTGAGTAAGTAAATTCTTATTTCTTAGAGATTTCCCAGATTACTGTTCAGTGGTCATGCCTTACCAAAATCGGGCTCTAATGAGATAATCACTCTCTTCTTCACCACTCTGTAGTTGACCTTAAGAAGTAAGAAACATATTTAATTCTTTGGTATACTGTTTTCAGTTGAGTTAAGAGATCACGAGCTTTAGGAGGACAAGAATTTTACCCTCATCCGACAGCACTGCTATCACAGGCTCCCTGACCTTTTGCTGACCTAACCCAGGGAGAGGTGGTTGGCATTCTTTGTTCTCCCCACTTCAGCCCTGTTCAGGTCTCACCCTGTGGCTTGTGCTTTTGTTTATACCTATCCTCTCTGCACCTCTCTACATGCCTTTAAGACATGTGCAGCTTTCCGGATCCAGAATGCCCCACCAATTGTTGGCTCTTGGCATAAATCACCACTTTTGTCTTCGCTTTTTTCCCTGCCAGCCGATTCTGAAGAAGTCAGGCATAAAGGAGGTATAGAAGGAACTGTCCACCTGTTCCAATACTTGTTTGGAGAACCAGTAAAAGACAGCAACTTTGTATGTTTCCAAGTTTTACCTGCACCCCAGTTCCAGCTACAATGGTGTTGCAAGGCACTGTGTTTCTAAGTTCCGGCCCTGTGACCTGATTTTTAGATCCTGCATCAATATCTGTATTCAGTTTACTGGTTGCATTATTAGTCTGTTAGTTGTATTAATAAACATTGCCAAAATCATAAGCTGAATCAAAAGATCATTGATAAATTGTGGAAGATTTTTGCAAATTAGATCATACACAAAGTTTTTATCTCCCTAAACAAAAAGTGCTCTTACAAAGTGATTGAAAATGATCAACAGCCTAATAGTAAAGGAGTGGAGGAAATGACTATTCCTTAAACATACATACCTCACACAAAGTAAGGAAAATGCAGATTCAAACTATAACATACTATTTTTTTATCACATTGACCAGAAGTCCAAAACCTTCAATGCCCCAGTTCTGCCTTGTATCTTATTATATTTCTTTCTTTTATCTGTCTAGACATTCATTTCTCTTAGAGTGTGAGGAAGGTTCCTGTGAATCACAGTAAGATCTTGAGAGATGCCCATTATTCTCAAATTGGAAAGTTGCACTTTTTGGCAACACGCTATTTTATTGCCAAGGCTGTGTGCAGCATTCACTCCTGCACTGCTGCTGGCCGAGGTAAACTAGCACAGTGCCTTTGAAGAGGACCTGGAAGTACTTACCAAAATTAGAGATGCATTCAATCCCTTGACCCAGTAATCCTGCTTCTGGGAATAATTCCCACAGATATAGCTCCGCATATGCACAATGACATGTATATACAAGGTTGTTTCAGCAGGGTCTGTAATAGTATAAGATTGGTTAACTCAAGTGTCCAGCCACAGCTGACAGTTAAGTAATGTCTAGTGCTTCTACATATTAGGAAGAACCATATAAACTGATAAGAAGGGACCTTCAGCATTATATGTGTGTGTGTAAAAAGCAAGATACAGAAGAATGTGTGTAGTTTGGTACTTTTTATTTTTTAAAGAAAAAGACTACAGCTCTAGTCGGTATGGCTCAGTGGATAGAGCGTCCCGGGTTTGATTCCACTCAAGGGCACATGCCCAGGTTGTGGGCTCGATCCCCAGTAAGGGTGTGTGTGTGCAGGAGGCAGCCGATCAGTGATTCTCTCTCATCATTGATATTTCTATCTATCTCTCCCTCTCTCTTCCTCTCTGAAACCAATAAAAATACATTTTTAAAAAAAAAGACTAGATGACTTCTTTATGCTTAAAAAAAACTTTATTTTTTAAAAGCTAGTAGGAAGAGCAGGGGAAGATGGGACAATAGCAAGACATGTATACTTTTTTTAATGTATACTTTTTTTATATTGCTTTGAGTTTTGAACTGTGTGTCCTATGTGTATGTAAAATATAAAATAAAATATTTTAGTAAGAGAGATTAAGTCAAGATAGGAAGAGAGCAATCAGAAGATTGTTAACTCCCAAAAAGTGCAACCATTCAACTTGGCATAGTTGTCAGTAAGCATAGCTCTAGCCTCTTTAATCTTATACCTCATCTTAAAAAATCAGCACACTGGATCTTCGGACATGCTTAAAGAGTATAAAAAAAAGTTAAATTGTAAAATAAATAAATAAATAACAGATGCACTAACTTCACAGTAGAATTTACTTCTGACTTTCACAATCAATGTTTTGCAATGTTTTTGCATCAGCAAAAAGGCAAGGGGGTAGCTGAGTGGGGACTTCTAAAAATTTT
Source organism: Eptesicus fuscus (assembly GCF_027574615.1). Lineage (NCBI taxonomy): Eukaryota > Metazoa > Chordata > Mammalia > Chiroptera > Vespertilionidae > Eptesicus > Eptesicus fuscus. The sequence goes on from NC_072479.1 coordinate 36,692,036, forward strand.
TTTCTTTAAAATGAAAATTCTTTTTTGATTACCTGTTATATTGGTAGAGTTCGTTCACTCTGCAAAATCAGTTGATAGCACATAGGGAAGGTTGAAGGCTAAAAAGGGATTAGAAACCTTTTTATTAGTTTAAATTATTTTAAATCTTCCATCTTCGTGATTTGAAACTTCAGTGTTTTGTACAAGGGATTAAAAAGGCAAATAATCCTATACTTAGGGAGGCTGCGGAAGAGGCTGACATCAGCCTCTTCATGCACTACAGCCCCACCAGTTACCGTTGATCTCCTCTAATTAACATCAACAAATGAAAATAGACTAAATTCCCAAGTGGACATGGTCCTTCTCTGACATATGGGACTGGAGACCTCATACGAAGTTGTTAATGAGGTTGCTTGGCCATTGCCCCATTATTGCAAATGCTAGGTATCAAACAGTGCACAAATCTCAAAATCTGTGTTTAGTTTTTATAATTACAATTACAGAACCTCTAGCAACATTAAGGGTTCTGCAGAACCCCAGTTGAGAAATCTTGATTTGGAGAGTTTTCAAAACAAATTGAGCAAAGACCTGGGTAGCATGTTAAAGAATAGGAAAAATGGGAAGAAAAGTAACCAGGTTATAAAAACTGATTCTTACAAACTAATGTACATGGTTGTTTTTGACATCTATTTTAAATATGAATTATGCTTTTCAATCATATCTTATAGTCAATTGTTGACTTAATAACTATGAGGGAGAATTTGTGATATAGTCTCTAAAATTTTTGTGTTTACCATTTTGATATTTAGGGCTGCTCTTGAAGAAAATCCTTATTTCCGTTTGAAGAAAGTAGTGAAATGGTATTTGTCAGGATTCTATAAAAAGCCAAAGGTAATGTTTATATTTTACCTTTTTCAGCTTATATGAGTTATTTTTTTATCTATAGATTATTTATTAATAATTACATTGCAAAGCCTTGAGTTAGCAAAATACTTATCGTAGTGAAGTCGTTTAACTTTAATTCACGTCCCTACTGTGAAATTTTATAAGGATAGTTCCTACATAATACAGCTAAACCCATCTTGACTGGTTTGAACTATTTTGAGTCTTCTGTATTTATAATTTAAATTTGGATTTTTTTTTTCTAGGGACTGAAGAAACCTTATAACCCTATACTTGGTGAGACTTTTCGTTGTCTGTGGATTCACCCCAGAACAAACAGCAAAACTTTTTATATTGCTGAACAGGTATTAGAAATGTGTCTTAAGCTAGCTGTTTTGGTTCAGTGGATAGAGCATCGGCCTGCGGACCAAAGGGTCCTGGGTTCGATTCCAGTCAAGAGCACGTACCTCACTTGCAGGCTCCTCCCAGCCCAGGCCCAGGTCATGGCATATGCAGGAGGCAGCCAATCGATGTGTTTCTCTCACATTGATATTTCTCTCTGTCTTTCCGCTCTCTTAAAAAAAAAAAAAATCAATGGAAAAATATCCTCAGGTGAGGATTTGAAAAATAAAAAGAAATGTGTCTTAAGAAACAAAACTGATTCTGAAGTTACTGGAAAATATTAACTCAGTAAATTCACTGTTGATTAACCATTGTTAATGAAAATTTGGTAAGCATTTTACATTTTAGTACTGAGTACTACTAAGTACCATACTCAAAATTATTACTATTTCAGCCATAGAATCCTGTGACAAAAATAACTTTTTTTCCTGCCCCCTATCCTTTTACCAGCATTCTTCCCTTTTTCCCCAGATCCTAAATCAAACTTATACCATTTGTGGCATTTAAGGTCCTCCATATCTTTTTAAATTTACCTCAAATTATATGCCTTTCTGAGCTCTTTCAAACTAGTCAAACTTGTACATTCAGAATTGGGTAACCTGATATTACACTTTTTTTTGCCTTAGTATTTTTAAATTTAATTCTTCTATCCCAATATTTCTTCTCTGCTGTACTTCATCTAAATAAACCCTGACCTGCTCATCTTTCTTGGTCCAAATGACTACAGCTCCCAGTGTTTTCTCTCCTCAGACTCCTGTATTATATTTTGTGATTATCCATTAAGCTGTCAACACTTTTATAAAATATTTCTTTCCCAAATTGAATTGTTAGCTCCTTAAATGTATACCCTCCCCATAATACATCTCTTTTTATTGTACACATAGTAGGCATTCAGAATACTTCTTAGTTTTAATCTTTCATTAATTTAAATTCATGTACACCTATATTCATGATTGTTAATGTACATGACGACAAACTGTCCTAACAAGCCTGACGAATGTGATATTATCTTTCAATAACAGTGAATCCTTATTATAATAATTCTCACCTGTATTGTTAAGGAGGATGAGGAGACCATGTGGCATTTGAAAAACCTTCCTCTTCCCTAGAATTTTAATATATCCCTCAGATTGAAACCACATATCTGTATTAACTTTTTAAATTAATGATTAGAACACCTTTATTTTCTTTCACTATAATTCTTCTCTAAATTGAGAAGCTTGAGGAGAGTTTAATTGACTTTAGCTTTGTCTCATTTCAGAAAGGATAAGATGTATATATATATATATTAAAATATTAGATTAAAATAATATATTTGTCAAAGTTTTTGTTAGTTTTCTATAGCTATTCATAATTTATATGAAGAATCGCCACTGGTTATCCATTTTTGTATAACAATTACTGCCAAAACTTAATGGCTTAAAGTAACATTTATTATCTCATACAATGAGGTTCAGGAATCTGGGGCTCCTCAGCTGGGTGATTCTGGCTCAGGGTCTTCAGAGATTGCAGTCAAGATGTCATCCAGCTTTGCAGTCCTCTGAAGGCTAAAGTGGGATAGAAGTTTCTACTTTCAAGTTCATCACATAGCTTTTGACAATAGGACTTAGTTCCTCACTATATGGGCCCTCTCCATTGGTTTGTTCACAATATGCAAGCTGGCTTTTTAGAGCTGATTATCTGAGAGACACACACATCAAGACGGGTGCTGCATTATAACCTAATTTCAGAAGTGACATGCTATCACTTCCACATAAACCAACTTTGGTACAGTGTAAGAGGACCCCACCTAATGATTTGCATATTGGGAGGTGAGATTCCTTGGGAGACATCTTAGAGGCTGATTATTACAATCATCAATATTTAGTTTTACTACTTACCAAATCTTTCTTCTTTATTAATAGAGTGTGTTTTTAAAACTTGACTTTTTGATAATAGTACAATAATATTCTTAATAAATTCTGTGTTTTTTTCCTGTGTTCAATAGGTGTCCCATCACCCACCAATATCTGCCTTTTATGTTAGTAACCGAAAGGACGGATTTTGCATTAGTGGTAGTATCCTGGCTAAGTCTAAGTTCTATGGTGAGTTTCCTCTTGTCTCAGTAGTCACCATTTTCTGGGAGGTACTATTTTTTAGTGAGCTTTTATTTACATGGTGTCTTGAGATGTTTTCAGTAAGGAATTTTAAGTGTCATTTTTACTTGGATAATGACTTTTATAGTGTTTTTCTTGTCCAATCATAAATTGATATCTGCCTCATTTTATATATATTCTAGAGGCCCGGTGCACGAAATTCGTGCACTGGGAGGGTGTCCCTCAGCCCAGCCTGCACCCTCTCCAATCTGGAACCCCTCGGGGGATGTCCGACTGCCGATCCCTGTGGAATCTGGCCTAAACCAGCAGTCGGACATCCCTCTCACAATCCGGGACTGCTGGCTCCCAACCACTCGCCTGCCTGCCAGCCTGATCACCGCCTAACCACTCCCCTGCCAGCCTGATCGACACCTAACTGCTCCCCTGCCTGCCCGATTGCCCCCAACTGCCCTCCCTTGCTGGCCTGATCTCGCCCCCAACTGCCCTTCCCTGCAGGCTTGGTCCCCTCAAACTGCCCTCCCCTGCTGGCCTGGTGGCCCCTTAACTGCCCTCCCCTGTCAGCCTGGTCACCCCTAACTGCCCTCTAACTGCTCTCCCCTGCAGGCCTGGTCTCCCCCCAACTGCCCTCCCTGCAGGCCTGGTTGCCCCTAACTGCCCTCCCCTGCTGGCCTCATCACCCCTAACTGCCCTCCCCTGCAGGCCTGGTCACCCCTAACTGCCCTCCCTCCCCTGCAGGCCTGGTCACTCCCAACTGCCCTCCCCTGCTGGCCTGATCGCCCACAACTACCCTCCCCTGCTGGCATCTTGTGGCAGCCATCTTTGACCACATGGGGGTGGCCATCTTGTGCAAGGGCGTGAGGGTCAATTTGCATATTACCTCTTTATTATATAGGATATATACTCCATATGTATAAATTTATCCTAAACACCACTTATTAAAAAACTGAATAATGATTGCCCACTATGGTAGCCCTTTTAGTGCATAATGTATTTCTTTTGCCTTTAACCCTTACTAAGGTTTTTGTTCCATCTTAATGTACCCAAGGGATTCGTTTTTTTTATTTTGGTCTTTGACTAGAGAGAGAAAGAATCCAAGTACAATTAGAATACTTGGTTAAGTATCAGTAACAACATTTAACCTTGGACCCAAAAACATACCAAAAAAGCTTTTGTTAAGTACAAGGGGAAAAAGAAATATAGTTGTAATAAGAAATCTTAATCTAATAACTGTAACTATCTAAACAAACAAATCATGGCCACAGCTATTTACTAGTAGAAAATATATAACCTTAAAAGCTTTTATTTGGTTTTTAAAATGGAGAAAAATCAACAAATTAAATTTTAAACTTGAAAGAAAAAATAATTATGGTAAAATAGGAAAGATCAAATATGTCAACAGAAATCTAATCTTTGGTTATTTGAATAGGTGGAGAACCATAGATAAGTCTATGTCACGGAAATCTAATAGTAGTTTTTGGTCCAGGAACATGATTTTCTTTTCTTCAAGATATTTTTTTTTATTTCCCTTAATGTTAGTTTTATTTGGGTTTTGTTTTTTGCCTACTTTTATGTTATGTTTTATTTATTTATTTATTTATTTATTTTTAATATATTTTATTGATTTTTTTACAGAGAGGAAGAGAGAGGGATAGAGAGTTAGAAACATCAATGAGAGAGAAACATCGATCAGCTGCCTCTTGCACACCCCCTACTAGGGATGTGCCCGCAACCAAGGTACATGCCCTTGACTGGAATCGAACCTGGGACCCTCCAGTCCAAAGGCCGACGCTCTATCCACTGAGCCAAACCGGTCAGGGCTGTTATGTTTGTTTTAGATGGTGATTGTTTTCTTCTGAAGGTTACATATATTTGTTATTCTCTCCTCATTGCACCCTCCTTCCATCCACACTCCTATTCTGACTATAGGGTAAATGGCTTACAACTGTGAAGAACACTATCAACCACCTTACCATAATTGACATTTCTAAAACATCACAATCAATAGTTACAGCATACCCATTATTTTCAAGTACATATATGGTGTTGTCACTGGTCTAGACCATGTATTTGACCATAAAACAACTCTCCATAAATTTCAAAAGGCTGAAAATTATACAGAGTATGTTCTGTAACTTCAATGAAATAGAATTAGAAATAAATGATATCAAGATAAATTCCAAATATTTTGAAATTAAATAACACACTTCTAAATTCATGGGTCAAAGAAGAAATCACAAGAGAAATTATTAAATATTTTTAACTAAATGGTAACGAAAATATAACATTAAAATTTGTATGATGCAGCAAAAGCAGTGCTTAGAGGGAAATTTATAATTTTAAATTGAAAAAGGAGAAAGTTCTAAATCAGTGATCTGAGTTTTTACCCTAGGAAATTAGAAAAAGAGCTAATTGAGTTTAAAGTAAGTAGAAGAAAGGAAATGATAAAGAATAGACATCGGTGTAGAAAGTAGAAAAACAATACAGAAATCAAACAAGGGCTGATTTTAGACTGATTATAAAAAGAGAATAAAGATCAGAAATAGATGAGCAGAATTATTATTGATCCTACAGACCCTGAAATGATGTTAAGGAGACAATTTTATACTGATAAATTTGCATAGATTGATATGGGAAAATCCCTTAAAAAACACGTTACCAAAACCGACCCAAGAATAAATATAAAAATGTAATAGTCTTAAATCAATGTAAAAAATTGAATTAGTGATTTAAAATCTTCCTTTAAAGATATACTCTGGGCCCAGATGTCTTGAGTTCTTCTAAATATTTAGGGAAGAAAAATACCAATTTTATCCAACTTCTTACAGAAAATAGGAGAGGAGGATACACTTCTCAATTTCCTATATAATAAGGAGGTAATATGCAAATTGACCCTCATGCCCTCACACAAGATGGCCGCCCCCATTTGGTCAAAGATGGCCGGCAGGGGAGGGTAGTTGTGGGCGATCAGGCCAGCAGGGGAGGAAAGTTGGGAGGGACCAGGCCGGCTGGGGAAGGCAGTTGGGGGTGACCAGGCCTGCAGGGGAGGGCAGTTAGGGCCTGCACCCTCTTGCACTTCAGGAGCCCTTGGGAGATGTCCAACTGACGACTTAGGCCCGTTCCCCAATATTAAATGGGGAGCGGGCCTAAGCCATCAGTCAGACATCCTTAGTACTGCCATGGAGGCGGGAGAGGCTCCTGCCACCGCCACTGAACTCACCAGCCGTGAGCCTGGTTCTGGCTGAGCGGCGCTCCCCCTGTGGGAGCGCACTGACCATCAGGAGGCAGCTCCTGCATTGAGCGTCTGCCCCCAGTGGTCAGTGCGTGTCATTCTGCCATTTGGTCGATTTGCATATTAGCCTTTTATTATATAGGATTGTTATACTTCAATAAAACTGATGATGGGGGGAAAGAAAATACATATGGGATAAAAGCTAGAAGAAAATATCCTGAAATTTTATCATTGATTGCATGGATTATGGGTTATGTATATTTTTATTTTTCTAAAGTATCTATAGCATTTTTTAAAAATATATATATTTTATTGATTTTTTACAGAGAGGAAGAGAGAGGGATAGGAAGTTAGAAACATCGATGAGAGAGAAACATCGATCAGCTGCCTCTTGCACACCCCCTACCGGGGATGTGCCCGCAACCAAGGCACATGCCCTTGACCGGAATCGAACCTGGGACCCTTGAGTCTGCAGGCCGACGCTCTATCCACTGAGCCAAACCGGTTTCGGCTATAGCATTTTTTAAAAATATTTTTTTATTGATTTCAGAGAGGGAAGGAGAGAGAAGAAAGAGAGAGAAAGAGAAAGAGAGAAAGAGAAAAACATCAATGATGAGAGAGAATCATTGATCAGCTACCACCTGCAAAGCCTCCTACTGGGGATTGAGCCCAAGACTCCTGAGCCACACTGGCCGGGCTCTATAGCATTTTTATGTCAAAAGAACTTAAAGCTTGGGACTTAAATAATGCGACTTACAGAAGAAATAATGTTTTTATTAAAAATTGAACAAATTAACCTATACAGTGAAATAGTGTTTTTTTGCATGTCCTACATGTTTAAGATTTTTCTTAAAAGTCTCATAAATTAACAAATAAGCACTTTTAAAAGTATTCATAAGAATGAAAATATAGATCAGATATATTTCATATATAAAATAACAAATATGTGTTTGGGCACATTGAGATTGAGAGACATTTTTATTTTTAAGACATTCCATTGTAGATGTCTGGTAGGTGTCTTAAATATATTTCATTTGTTTTGAATTGGTTGAATTAGTTTTGTGAAATTTAATAAACGTTATTTATTTCAGGAAACTCATTATCTGCAATATTAGACGGAGAAGCACGATTAACTTTCTTGAATAGAGGTGAAGATTATGTAATGACAATGCCATATGCTCATTGTAAAGGTAAATATTTTCCAGACTTGAGGAAGATATTCCTAAAACCTTTTTAAATTAATGTATGTGCTATAATTTGTTGTGTTTTGAGATTGATGAAGTCAGTCTTTTATTTTAAAGTGTTCTTGTTTTATAGATACATAAGATTATTGCAGTTAAATTAAATATTTCTGTGGTGAATTAATCTACAGTGGACTTTTCGAACACATGTTTTAGTTGGAAGAGGCTGATTACAATAATAGAATTTCATTTGCCTTAATTGCAGGTTTTTAAATTGATGAAACTACCCATTATTTCAGAATCCTCAAAAGTGATTTTCATCATCTTGCACTACCACCCTTTTTAAAATTTTAATAAATTGTTTTTCAGTGTACCAAGTCCTTTAAAATTTTTTCTCATCCTCATTTGGAAATTTCTTAAAAGTTAGTGTATTATGATTTTTCCCCCATTATTTAGGGTACAGATACAGATATTAAAATAACTATTGTTTACAACAGTCCAGGCACCCAACTATTCTGTGCACTTTATATTTATAAACTCAGTCATTGCAGCAGCCCTTATACTGGTAAAGTAGGTAATATCCCTATTTTATGGGCAATGAAAATGAGACACAAAGAACCTTTCCTGATACTATATAGATAGGATGTGGCAGAGTCTCTGCAATCTGCACCACTGTGCTATAGGGCATCAGCCTAAACACTCAGGTTGGTCATTATCTATACTCTCCTTTCCAACCCTTTTTTTTTTTTAAATTGATTTCAGAGAGGAAAGGAGAGGGGGAAAGAGAGAGAGAGACATCAGTGATGAGAATCATTGATTGGTTGCCTCCTGCATGCCCTCTACTGGGGATTGAGTCCACAACCTGGACATGTGCCCTGACCGGGAATCAAACTGTGATCTCCTGGTTCATAGGTCAATGCTCGACCACTGAGCCACACGGGCTAGGCCCAACCCATTTCTTAAAAATAACTATTTCATGATCAATTCCTGTATTTTAGGAACTGATCATGAAAACATATAACTTATTTCATGTGACCTCATTTCACAGAGGAGAAAACTAGAAGGGTTAAGAATCTTATCCAAGGCCAAACAAGCTAGCTAGTGAGAACTGAGAATAAACTCTATGCTTGTTGATTCCCATCTACTGTACCATTAATCTAGTACTAAGTACAAGAATAGCCAACCTGTGGCCAATAGCTAGATAATTCTTAAAGTTTCATGTGTAGTTCTTGAAATAGACATGAAGTGAATTATGAAATCAATTGTTATTAGCCAGTGTCTCTCTCTTCAACCTTCTGTCAAAATTGTTGTTGTTTTCTTTAGGAATTCTTTATGGCACAATGACACTGGAGCTTGGTGGAACAGTCAATATTACATGTCAGAAAACTGGATACAGTGCAGTACTTGAATTTAAACTAAAGGTTAGTAGAGAATGAGAGTACGTATCACCTAATAAAAAAGGAGCTGCGGTATAAATACTAAAAAAAGAACACAGTTTAGTTTATAATTTAAAGACTAAATATAATAACACAGCATTCATGAAAGGGCAGTCTTGGAAGATCCAGCCATCATTTTTTATTTTTTTATTTTAATAAAGTGGTTTGCATTATATAAGAGATGAAATCTAAGAAATAAATGGATAGAAATTTTTCAGTAAATGAAAGTATTGCTTCACAAAATACCAAAAAAGTATGTGTCCGTTTGAGCTATAGCTGTGTATACTAAGAGTTAGTTATTATTTCTACCTAACAATTTACTCTAAAACTCACAAGCTTAAAAACAACCACTTTTTGATCCTTAGGGGTTCTATGGGTTGGGTATTTGGATAGAATATATTGGAAGTGGCTTATCTCTGCCACATAATGTCTGGGGCTTGAGTTAGAAAGACTTGCAGACTACAAGTGACCAGTTATGACCGAGAACCATGTGAAGGCTCATCAGTTAGTTACGTGTCTGATGCCTGGTTGAGATGATTGAAAGACTAGGACTGCTAATTTGAACACCTGTATATGCGGCCTTTCCATGTAGCCTGGCCTTCTCACAGCCAGTTGGCCGCTTCAAAACAATCAGACTAACCACTTGGCAGCTCAGGGTTTCACGTGCAAGTGTTCTTGTGAGCAAGGAGAAAGCTGCATCGCCGTCCTTGCCTCAAAGGTCAAGTTTCATCACTTCCACCACCCTCTAATAATTGAAGAGTTATAAACCTACCCAAATTCAAGGGGAAGGGATGTAGACTCCACTTCTCACTGGGAGGATGGCAGGGCATCATTGAGGAAGAAATTGTGGGCTGGAGAGGGAAGGATAGATATGCTTGAGATAATCTTTGGAAAATCCTGTCTGCCTTAGAGTGAAAGGGAAATTTAAGGCCTTTCACAGTGTCGGTGGTTGGTGTAAGATAGTACATTATGTTCAGATAAAAATATTTCTATGAACTATTAATACTTATTAATAGTTCCCATGTTGATATCCAGCTGACCAACTTTTCACTAATAAAAAGGATCTCTTTTAAGTGTTATATGATGTAATGTCCTTCATTTGATTTTTTTTAATCTTAACAAATTTTTATTTGTACGGTGATAATGATATTTGAAAATCATGACTAAAGAGCTCTTAAGTAACTTATGATATCTTTAACGATTAGACTGGAGCACCAAAATTTTGTCACTGAGGAGAAACATCAGTAATGCAACATAGTAACTCAAAGTGTAGTTCCTCTTAATTTTATTTTTTGGAGGTATTTTTGCTTGGGTATTATTTTACTGTTTTATTTTGAAGGAGGGGGTGTTATTTCTTTTAATAGATGAGTTAAGTCCTTTAGGTTTACTGAGTTATTTTTGCTTCATCTATTGCAACATTCATAGAATACAGTCCTGAGTTGGGAGAGAGCACAGGACTTGTCAGTTATACAGTATGATCTTTCTCAGTAAGTTTATTTGAACTTCACGTAGTCTCATTTTTTTAAGCTATTTTTTTCCATGTCAACAACTTCAAATTTCTTTTTATTGAACATTTCTGACCAAAATTTGAGTCAGTATTTCACCATTTGTGCCTTCAACAGCCCTGTAACTATGCAGTTACTTTTCCTATTATTTTTGTCACATTGTATCTAAATATAAGTTAAAAGCAAAGTATTTATTTAACATTTTCTTTTTTAAAAGCCATTTCTAGGTAATAGTGACTGTGTTAACCAAATATCAGGGAAACTTAAACTGGGAAAAGAAGTCTTAGCTACTTTGGAAGGCCATTGGGTAAGTATTTTTATGTTTTAGCTTAACAAAAGCATTTTCTATGGAAAATAATTAACAATCACATTTTATAAACTCACTGATTCCATTGCTAAAATCATCACTATTTAACATAAGCTTCACCCTAACAAATATTTTGGTGTTGCTCTGTTACCAACAATATCGAGTTGTATGTCATATTTTATCTTTCCAAAAGTTTAAATCAGTAAACCAGCTAGCACTTATATGTGTCACTTACTATGCACTGCATTGTTTATCAGTGTTCCTCATATTAACTCATTTAATGTTTAATATAATGGTTCTTTGTGGTGGTTACTGTTATTGTCCCTATTTTATAGAGGAGATTGTCAAGGGCATATGCCCAGGTTGCTCATTCGATCCCCAGTAGGGGAGTTTGTGGGAGGCAGCCAATCAGTGATTCTCTCTCATCATTGATGTTTCTATCTCTCTCCCTCTCCCTCTCTGAAGTCATATATATGTAATAATTTGCTGAAAGTAAGTGGTGGAGTGAGAATTCCAGCCTAAGCACTGTGGCTCCAGGACTGTGCTTTTATTACAGCAGTATACTGCCTCTCACCTAGAAGGACGGGGCATTTCCCATTAGAGTTATATTTCCTTTTCAGGAACATGGAAAGGCTATGGTCATATATGAGGGCAATGGGTTTTATTTACTTCACTATTGACCTAAATTCACATCTATGTATTTTTGTTAAGAGAAGCTTAACTGAATAAAAAGGATCATACCGTGCCATTGCCTAGGTGCACTCTCACTATGAACATTGAGTATTTTATGCATTATAATAAGCAGGAAATGATAAGAAATGTAAGAAAATGAAACTGGGTCTACAAACTCAACCACAGGGTTCTCTGTAATTTTAAAATTTTACTGCTATCTGCACAGCTGGTGGTGCTCAGTGGTTGACTGTCGACCTATGATCCAGGAGGTCATGGTTCAATTGCTGGTCAGGACACATGTCTAGGTTGCGGGCTTGATCCCCAGTGGGGGGTGTGCAGGAGGCAGCCAATCTCTCTCATCATTGATGTTTCTATCTCTATCCCTTCCTCTCTGAAATCAATAAAAATATATATATTTAAAATTTTACTTCTATCTGAATATCATTTGGAAAAAACAATAAAAGTTTTTCAAAAAATGAAATTTTTCAAATTGTGCTCACATTTTTAATGCTTAGAAAAGCTCTTTCAGGTTTTTATACATATGTTGGGTGTGTATATAGTCCTCTCCTTGTAGCTGTAGCAAACACTATGATCCACTGTGGCAATTTGGAGATGGTTGGTAAGGCTTTGCATATATTTGTTTGAAATTTGCTTATTAAGTAAAACTTGTGAAATCTCATGAACTTCCTGTGTATTCAATCAGATTTTAAAATTCTAGTATTACATATTTAACTTCAGTATTTTTCTAAAAATGAGGAAAGATTTGGGGTTTTTAGAAAAATGGTAGTTATATTTTTTTAAAAATGTGTTTAACTGTGGGATTAAGTATCAGTACATATTATTATTATACTAGTGGCCCTGTGCACGAAATTTGTGCAGGGTGGGGGGGTTCCCTAAGCCCAGCCTGCACCCTCTCCAATTGGGGATCCCTTGGGGGATGTCCGACTGCCGGGCCTAAACCAGCAGTCGGACATCCCTTTGCAATCTGGGATTGCTGGCTCCTAACCACTCACCTGCCTCCTAGCCTGATCCCCCTAACTGCTCTCCCCTGCTGGCCTGATCCCCCTAACTGCTCTCCTCTGCTGGCCTGATCCCCCTAACTGCTCTCCCCTGCCAGCCTGATATTCCTAACTGCTCTCCCCTGCTGGCCTGATCCCCCTAACTGCTCTCCCCTGCTGGCCTGATGCCCCTAATTGGTCTCCCCTGCCAGCCTGATATTCCTAACTGCTCTCCCCTGCTGGCCTGATCCCCCTAACTGCTCTCCCCTGCTGGCCTGATCCCCCTAACTGCTCTCCCCTGCTGGCCTGATCCCCGTAACTGCTCTCCCCTGCTGGCCTGATAGCCCCTAACTGCCTCTGCCTCAGCCCCACCACCATGGTTTTGTCCAGAAGGTTGTCCAAAAGTTGTTCAGTCTAATTAGCATATTACCCTTTTATTAATATAGATTACTATATTGTATAATCTCCTTTTTAAATAAAGATAATTCTCCACATTACTGTTTCATTTCTTTAAATACAGGATAGTGAAGTTTTTATTAATGACAAAAAGACTGACAATTCAGAGGTATTCTGGAATCCAACACCAGACATTAAGCAATGGAGATTAATAAGGCACACTGTAAAATTTGAAGAGCAGGAAGACTTTGAATCGGAGAAGTAAGTATACCATTTTTCAGCTAATTTTATGATGATAAAAAGTATATTTTTAATCCCTCAAAAGTGTAGTCATTTTTCTCTGCCTTCAATTATGTTTTAATTCAGCAAAATAGTTTAACATTTGTGGGGTGTGGCAGGATTCTGTTTTAGTTTATGTGAATGTCAAATAAAAGAACTTCTAGGTTTTTTTGCATACAATTATGGGACTAATTAATGATTCTTTGGCAGCTGTTTGCTAATGTGGGTAGGGCATATAGAACTCCAGGTGAAGGATGTGGTGGCACAAAATCTACTTTTGTTTCATTTTTTAAAAATACATGAATAATGCCATTGCATGTGCAGACTTGCATTAGTTGGGTAATAATTAAGGCCATAGTTTCTTCTCTTAAAGTCATCAAATTCTTGATAGCTAGATCTGTAATACTTTTAAACCAAATATATTGTGTACACATTATCCAATTTTATTCTTACTATATTTCTTTTTTTTTAAAATATGTTTTAATTGATTTCACAGAGGAAGGGAGAGAGAGATAGAAACATCAATGATGAGAGAATATCATTGATCAGCTGCCTCCTGTATGCCCCGCACTGGGGATCAAGCCCGCAATCCAGGCACGTGCCCTGATTGGGAATTGAACTGTGAACTCCTGGTTCATAGGTTGATGCTCAACCACTGAGCCACTCCAGCCAGGCCTTACTACAGTATATTTCTTTGTGTTAGAAGGGGTGTTTGTGTAAAAGACACTATACTGAGTACTTGATACACATTATGCAGTTTAGTAAACTCACATGCGTTATCATACTCTCTAAATGATTCAAATGTTTGTGTACTTTCCTTCTACGCTTAAAATTGAGGTTGTCAAAGATGGAATAATATATATGCACAAGTCCTAAAATTCTGATTCAGCTATAACCACATGATGCTCTTCATTTAGAGTGAAGTTTTGCCAAGGCATACAGTAATTTTTGAAGTGAGAAAATAATTTAACATATTTTAAAGATGAAGAAAACCAATCTGAGGTAGTGTAAGTAACTTTTAAGTTCACATCCAAGAAGTGATCTATGATTCAACCCAAGGCTAATTCCAAAGCCTTTGTTCGTTCAGTCCCAACATGCTATCTTCCCAGATTAGTGGAATATAGATACTATATTTTTATTTTTCTGATATAAAACTAAACTTTAGTAGGGGAAAAGATTTTATCTCAGTAGTCTTTTCTGGTAAATCAGTGGTTCTCAACACTGGCTGCACATTAAAATCACCTGGGAAACATTAAAATAATAATAATAATACTTGGGCCCTAACCAGTTTGGCTCAGTGGATAGACTGAACGGTCCCAGATTCAATTCTAGTCAAAGGCACATGCCTGGTTGTGGGCTCGATCCCAATGGGAGGGGGTGCAGAAAGCAGCCGATCAATGATTCTCATCATTGATATTTCTGTCTCTCTCCCTCTCCCTCTCTCTCTGAAATCAGTAAAAATTTATTTAAAAAAAATAAAAATACTTGGGCCCACTCCCAGATTCCTCTCATCTTGGGTCAGTACCATTCATTGCCATATGTTTAAGAGTCCAGTCCTAGCTGGTTTGGCTCAGTGGATAGAGTGTCAGCTTGCGGAGTGAAGGGTCCTGGGTTCAATTCCGGCCGAGGGCACGTGCCTGGATTGTGGGCTTGATCCCCAGTGGGGGTTGTGCAGGAAGCAGCTGATCAATGATTATCTGTCATCATTGATGCTTCTCTCTCTCTCTCCTCTCCCTTCCTCTCTGAAATCAATCCTATATAATAAAAGAGTAATATGCAAATTGACCATCACTCCAACACACAAGATGGCTGCCCCCATGTGGACACAAGATGGCCGCCACAAGATGGCCAGCAGGGGAGGGACTAGGCCTGCAAGGGAGGACAGTTGGGGGTGGTCAAGCCTGCAGGGGAGGGCAGTTAGGGGTGACCAGGCTGGCAGAGGATGGAAGTTGGGGGCGACTGGGCCTGCAGGGAAGGGCAGTTGGGGGGGACCAGGCCTGCAGGGGAGGGCAGTTAGAGGTGACCAGGCCTGCAAGGGAGGGCAGTTAGAGGTGACCAGGCCTGCAAGGGAGGGCAGTTAGAGGTGACCAGGCCTGCAAGGGAGGGCAGTTAGGGGCAACCAGGCTGGCAGGGGAGTGGTTAGGGGTGATCAGGCTGGCAGGCAGAAGCGGTTAGGGGCAATCAGGAAGGCAGGCAGGCAGGCAAGCGGTTGGGAGCCAGCAGTCCTGGATTGTGAGAGGGATGTCCCAGATTGGAGAGGGTGCAAACTGGGCTGAGGGGCACACAACCCCTCCCCCCCACCCCCGTGCCTGAATTTCGTGCACCGGGCCTCTAGTAAAAATATATTTTTAAAAAAGAGTCCATGTTAATAAATTCCTCTTGCCAAGAAAAAAAATTAGTCTCTACTGCTGCTCTACTCAAGGACCACTTTTTATATCTGCACTCATTTCTAAGCATCTCAGTATAAGCTTTGTCAAAGACAAAAACACACACGGGTATCATTTTCTTTCAAGGGGATTTAAACCTGTTCAATGTAGATTTGATTTTCTGTTGCTTTGTATACTATTTTTGTACATGTATTAGACTTTGGCAGCGAGTAACTCGAGCCATAAATGCAAAAGACCAAACAGATGCTACTCAAGAGAAGTACATTTTAGAGGAAGCTCAAAGACAATCTGCCAGAGATCGGAAAACAAAAAATGAAGAGTGGACTTGCAAGTTATTTGAACTTGATCCACTTACAGGAGAATGGCATTACAAGTTTGCAGAGTAAGTAATTATCAGCATAATTTATTGCCTTTATTTCTAGAATTTTTATTGTTAGTTTTTGAGTAAGCCATATGCATATATATGTAAATTAATGTGAGATTTAAACTTATTCCATCTTACCTAATAAAAGAGAAACATGCAAATTAACCATCACTCCACTATGCCCACAGCCAATCAGAGTGAGTATGCAAATTAACCCAACAAAGATGGGGGTTAATTTGCATATGCAGGCGCGGAGCGGCCGGGAGGGGTGTGATGCCTGCTATGAGGGGAAGCTGGACGGAGGGAACTACTGGAGCCATGCTCTGCACAGAAGCGAGGACTTGCTGGCTCCAGGCGGGCCGGGAGCTGGGACATGCCGGTTCCTGGGCAGCCAGGGAGCTGGGACTTGCCGGCTCCTGGGTGGCTGGTAGTGAAGCCAGGGGAAGAAAGGCCTATTTTTGCACAAATATCATGCAACGGGCCTCTAGTTTATTATAAATTTGAATCCATGATAATTGTTAGTCTATAAAATAAGCTGAGGATCAGAAAATTGGATATGACATATCTTAATTTTACTGCTAAGTTTATAATTACTAAAGAAAATCTAATCTAAACTTTGAAAATGTTGTCAAGTGTTTTGTTTAGTCATTAAACAAATGGTGTTTTTATTCCTTATGTAGTACTCGACCATGGGACCCACTTAATGATATGATACAGTTCGAAAAAGATGGTGTTATCCAGACCAAAGTGAAACATCGCACTCCAATGGTATGTAATAAAAAAAGTATCTAGATCTGCTAGGCATAAAAATGTTTTAAATCCTTACTAGGATCTTTGACCACCAACATTTAAAATTAGTTTCAGAATTTAAAATTTTTGGTTGGCAAAATGGCAGAGTAGGCAGTTTCAAGCTCTTATCCCCACAAAGAAAAGTAAGCAGAAACTGTCAGAACAATTTCCCAGAACTCTGAAAAGAGTAAGAGGTTTGCGGTAATTAAATGAACACTAAATCAAGAAAGAGGTGACTTTAAAAATTTAGGATAACTTTATGGCATTTATACTTGCCCTGACCCCAATCCGTTCCTGATGCAGTGGCAGTGAAGGATTCCCACATTCCCAGTATAAGCTCTGGTTACAGAAGGAACAGAACAAACCTTACTCACAAATTGTTTTATACATCTGTTATAACCTGTCTGGCACTACCTGAAGGATTTATACAGGGCCCATGTCTCTGTTTGATATAACTCAGAGCTCAGGTAGATAGGCTGCAGGCAGTGAGTGGAAGTACAATAAGCCAAACTAATAAACTTCAGACATCTAGAGCAAAAGATTATTATTGAAACATACACTAGATCATGAAAGGCTAGGGAAAGATTCTTTGGCAAACTAGAGCATTAAAAAGCCCCGTGTGTCCAGGGAAATTTAGAAAGCCATGCAAATGTCCAAGGCATGATGTTTATGCTCAGAATAGACCTGCAAAAACCCTAAGCTTTTGCCTCAGGCTCAGGTATTAGCATTACAAGCCCAGGTATTAGCTTTGGAGTGCCCCTGCAGAATCATTCTGCTAAGATTAGGAGAATATTTTTTTGTTTTTGTCATTTTTTTTCTTTTGTTTAGCTATTAATGTTCAAGGAAATCTCTGTCAGCTTAACACAGCTAAGGAGCAGAGATTTCAATGACCATGCACAACAATACAGTGGATTTTTTCAAAATTAGTTTGGAAAATTCACTGAACAAATTCAGTAATCAGAAAATAGCAAACCCTGGGGAAGATGGAGAATCTCATATCCAGATTTACCACATGTTAATATGTAGATGTCCAGTTTTCAAAAAAGAATTACAAGGCATGCCCAACTGATGTGGCTCAGTGGTTGAGTGTCAACCCATGAACCAAGAGGTCACAGTTCAATTCCTAGTTAGGGCACATGCCCAGGTTGCAGGCTCAATCTCCAGTAGGGGACATGCAGAAGGCAGGCCATCAGTGACTCATTATTGATGTTTCTATCTCTCTCTCCCTCTTCCTTCTTCTCTCTGAAATCAAAATAAGTATATATATTTTTTAATTTTTTTAAGAATTACAAGGCATACAAAGAAACAGGAAAGTATGACTCATTAAAAGGAACAAAACAAATTGACAAAAAACATTCATGGTGAAGTCCAGGCATCAAACTTACTAGACAAAGACTTTAAAACAACTATCTTCAATATCCTCAAAGAGTTCAAGAAAATAAGAGATAAAAAAACTAAAGGAATTCAGGAAAAAAATCTATTAAAAAATAAATATCAATAAAAAGAAATTGTACAAAGGAACCAAACAAATTCTAAAGCTTAAAAATACAAAAATGAAAAATTAACTGGAGATGTTTAATCAGTTAACTGCGACACATCCAAAACAGAAACCATCTCCACATGCCACAATAGACGCTTATGGCATACAAAGGGCTAACAGAAAAATCAGCGAATGTAGAAATAGGACAATGAAATTATCTAGTCTGAGGCAAAGAAAAGAATGAAAAGTGAACGGAGCCTAAGGGACCTATGGAACACCATCAAGTGATCATCATATGAATTGAGGAAGTCACTGAAATAAAAGAGGAAGAGAAAGAAGGAGAGAAATATTTGAAGAAAGAAGTCCTTCAAATTCCCAGATTTAAACAAAGATATGAATCTACAAATCTGAGAGGTGCAACAAATTCCAAGTAGGATAAACCCAAAGAGACCCATACCAAAACATAAGCAGACTGTCAAAAACGAAAGAGAATTTTGAAAGCATCGAGAGAGAAGCAACTTGTCACATATAAAGGATCCTCAATAGGAATAACAGCCAATTTCTCATCAGAAACCATGGAGGCCAGAAGGCATGAGATGACATACTTAAAATGTTGGAAGAAAAACTTCTCAACCAAGGATTCTGTATCTGGCAACACTGTCCTCCAAAGTGGGGAGAATGTGAGATATTTCCAGATAAACAAAAGCTGAGAGAGTTTGCTGCCACTTGACCTGTCATACAGGAACTGCTAAAGGTAACCCTTCAGATTGAAATGATCAAAGCCATCCTCCTATATAATAAAAGCATAGTATGCATATTGTCCCCTCGATGGGGTGTTCATCCTAGAGTTTGACCAGGGGTTGGGGCCGGCCATGGGAAGGGAGGGAGGCCACGGCCGGCAGCCGCTAGGGACCCTACCAGTGCACGCATTTCACGCACTGGGCCTCTAGTATGATAAATAAAGATTTTCAATAAAGATAAACAAATGGGCAAATATAAAAGCCAATGTTATTGTAGTTTTAATTTATAACCCTACTTTTTATTTCCTACAGTATTTAAAAGATAATGAATAATAATTACAAATATGTTATTCATTGGGTATACAGAGTCTAAAGATATAATTTGTGATACCATAAAGGGATGGAAAATGAGCTATATAGGAGCATAGTTTTTGTGTTCTGTTGAAATTCAGTTGTTATCAATTTAGGCTAAATTGTTATAAATTTAGATGTAAATGTCATTTCTTCAGTGACCATAAAGAAAACATCTAAAACATATAGGAAAGGAAATATGAAGGGAATCAGAACAATTCACTACAAAACAAAATCACCTAAACACAAAAGAAGGTAGTAATGGAAAAAATGAGGAACAAAAAAAGGTATAAGACATACAGAAAACAGTAAAATGGCAGGAGTCTTTATTAATCAGTTTCATTAAATATAAATGGATTAAATTATACAGTCAAAAATACAGTCAAAAAGCAGACTGGAAGAATGGATTAAGATAAATATCCAACTACATAAAAGAATAATCCCATTTACTGCTGCACTAAAAAAATTAAGATGCCTAGGAATAAACTTAACTAAGGAGGTAAAAGACCTGTACTCAGAAAACTACAGGACATTGAAAAAAGAGATAGAGGAAGACAAACAAATGGAAGAACATACCATGTTCATGGATTGGTAGAATCAACATCATTAAAATGTCCATACTACCCAAAGCAATCTATAGATTCAATGCACTCCCCATTAAAATGCCAATGGCATATTTCACAGACCTAGAGCAAACTCTCCAAAAATTCATCTGAAATAAAAAAAATACCCCAAATAGCCAAAGCAATGAAGAACAAAGTTGGAGGGATCACAATACCAGATATCAAGCTATATTAAAAAGCCACTGTTCTCAAATCTGCCTGGTACTGGCACAGGAACAGACATATAGACCAATGGGACAGAATAGAGAACCCAGAAATCGACCCAAGCCATTATGCTCAATTAATATTTGACGAAGGAGGCAAAAACATACAATGGAGTCAAGACAGTCTCTTCACTAAATGGTGCTGGGAATATTGGTCAGATACATGCAAAAAAAATGAAACTAGATCACCAACTTACACGATACACAAAAATAAACTCAAAATGGTTAAAGGATTAAACATAAGACAGGAAACCATAAAAATCTTAGAAGACTCCATAGGCAGTAAAATATCAAATATATGTTGTAGCAATATCTTTACCTATACAGCTCCTAGTGCAATGGAGACTAAGTAGAAAATAAACAAAAGGGACTACATCAAAGTAAAAGGCTTCTGCACAGCAAAAGAAACTATCAAAAAGCAACAAGAAAGCCCACTACATGGGAGAACATATTTGCTAATGCTATCTCAGAAAAGTGTGTAATCTCCAAAATTTACAGGGAACTCCTACAACTTAACAAATAGAAGATAAATAGTCCAATAAAAAAAATGGGCAAAGGACTTAGACACTTTTCAAAAGAGGACATACAGAAGGCTGAGAGACGTATGAAAACATGCTCAAAGTCACTAATCATCCAAGAGATGTAAATCAAAACAACAATGAGGTACCATCTCACACCTGTCAGAATGGCTATCATCAACAAATCAACAAATGACAAGTGCTGGCGAGGATGTGGAGAAAAAGGAACCTTCTTGCACTGCTGGTAGGAATGCAAACTGGTGCAGCCACTGGAAAACAGTATGGAGATTCCTCAAAAAATTAAAAATGGAACTCCCATTCGACCCAGTAATCCCACTTTTGGGAATATATCCCAAGAAACCAGAAACTCCAATCAGAAAGGACATATGCACCCCTATGTTAATAGTAACACAATTTACAATAGCTAAGATTTGGAAACAGCCTAAGTGCCCATCAGCAGATGAGTGGATTAGAAAACTGTGGTACATCTACACAATGGAATACTATGCCACTATAAAAAATAAGGAACTTTTACCATTTGCAACAGCATAGATGAACCTGGAGAGCATTATGCTAAGCAAAATAAGCCAGTTGGAGAAAGAAAAATATCACATGATCTCACTCATATGTGGGATATAATGAACAACATATACTGATGAACGAAAATAGATCCAGAGACAAAGAAACACTGAACAGACTGTCCAACCTCAGAGAGAAGGCTTGACCCACTCAAATCAACTAGGCCTACCAGACATATGTAGAATAGTTTACCTAATAACAGCAGGATATACATTCTTGTCAAGTGCACATGAAACATTCTCCAAGACAGACCATAAGTTAAGGCATATAACATGTCTCAGTAAATTTTCATACAAAGTATTTTATTTTATTTTTTGCCACAATGAATGAAGCTAGAAATCAGTAACAGAAGGAAAACTGGGAAATTTACAATATGTGGAAATTAACACATCTTAACCATTGACAAATGAGAAATCACAAGTGAAATTTAAAAGCACTTGAATGAAAATAAAAACACAACATCCCAAAACGTGTAAGATAAAACAAAGGCAGTGCTCAAAGGGAATATATAGCTGTGAATACCTACATTCAAAAAGATCTCAATAACTTAATGTAATAATGGAAAACTAGAAAAAGGAGAGAAAGCTAAAACCAAAGCTAGCAGAAGGAAATATAGAACAGAGAAAAAACGAGAATAGAACAAGAGAGAATCAGTGAAGTTAAAAGTTGTTTTTTTGAAAAGGTCAGCAAAATTGACAAACCTTTAGCCAGACCAGTGGTCGGCAAACTGTGGCTCGTGAGCTACATGTGGCTCTTTGACCCCTTGAGTGTGGCTCTTCCACAAAATACCACGTGTGGGCTCGCACGTACAGTGCGATTGAAACTTTGTAGCCCATGCGCAGAAGTCGGTTTTCGGCTCTCAAAAGAAATTTCAATCGTACTGTTGATATTTGGCTCTGTTGACTAATGAGTTTGCTGACCACTGAGCTAGACTAAGAAAAAAAAGAACAAAGACACTAATAACTAAAATCAGAAATGAAAATTGGGCCATTACTATTGACCTTACAAAATAAAAAGGATTATAAGAGAATAATATGAGCAATTTTATACCAACAAATTAAGTAACCGAAATGAAATGGACAAATTTCTAAAACCACATAAATTACATAAACTGGCTCAAAAAGAATTCGAAATTTTCATTGGACCTGTAACAAGTTAAGAGATTGAATCAGTAATCAAAAACCTGCATACAAAGAAAAGTCCAGGACCAGAAGCTTCATTGGTGAATTCTACAAACATTAAAAGAACAACTAACACCAATTCTTCTCAGACTTACAAAATAACAGAAGAGGTGGGAAACTTTCAATGATTCCAGCATTACCCTAATACCAAGGCCACATAAAGATACTATAAAAAAATAAAATTATCACAAAATGTAGATGCAAAATTCTCCATAAAATACTGTCAAGCTAAATCCAACAGCATATTTAAAAGATTATATACATTGACTAAGTGGGATTTATCCAAGTAATGAAGATGGTTAACATAAGAAAATTAATCATTAATAGAATAGCAAACAGCACATGAAATCATGCTCAACATTATTAGTCACTAGAGGCCCGATGCACAAAATTCGTGCAAGGGGCTCGTCCCTTGGAGCCCCGGCTTCATCTGGAAGGTCATCTGACTGTCCGGTCTAATTAGTGTATTACGCTTTTATTATTATAGATAAGGGAAATGCAATGAGGTCAGGTACTACACCTCACTAAAGTGATAATAATTTTTTAAAATGAAAAATAGGTATTGGTGAGGATGTGGAGAAATTGGAACTCATATATTGCTGGCAGGAATATAAAATAGTGCCACCCCTATGAAAAAACAATTTGATGGTTCTTCAAAAAGCTAACTATAGAATTGCCATATGACCCAGCAAACGACTACAAAAAATTTGAAAACAGGAACCCAGATACTTGTACATCCATGTTCATTGCAGCATCATTCACAGTTGCCAAAAGGTAGAAGCAATTCAAGTATGCATCAACAGATGGATTAAAAAAATATGGTATATGTTTATAATCTATACTAATAATAGCCTAGGTGACATCACGCCCTCACAAGATGGCTGCGCGCACAGTGGAGGCAGGGCCCAGCGGCCACTCTGCGCAATGAGGCCTGGGGGTCCCACAGCTCTGCGCGGTGCAGAGGAGGCCGGTCCCAGCGTCTCCGCTGCCTTGTGCGGAGGAGGCGGGTCCTGGCGGAAGGTCACGTCAGGGGAGGGCGGTTGTGGGCGATCGGGCCGGCAGGGGAGGGAGTTAGGGACGACCAGGCCAGCAGGGGTGAGCAATTAGGGGCAATCAGGCAGGCAGGCAGGTGAGCAGTTAGGAGCCAGCAGTCCTGGATTGCGAGAGGGATGTCCGACTGCCGGTTTAGGCCCGATCCTACAGGTATATCTATACTAATAAAAGGGCAATATGCTAATTAGAGCGGACATCTTCCGGACGTCATTCCAGACAAAACCACGGCGGTGGGGGCTGAGGCAGAGGTGGTTAGGGGCGACCAGGCTGGCAGGGTAGAGCAGTTAGGGGCAACCAGGCTGGCAGGGGAGGGCAGTTAGGGGACGACCAGGCCAGCAGGGGAGAGCAGTTAAGGGTGACCAGGCAGGCAGGCAGAGTGGTTAGCGGCAATCAGGCAGGCAGGCAGGCAGGCAGGTGAACGGTTAGGAGCCAGCTGTCCCGGATTGTGAGAGGGGTGTCCAGCTGCTGGTTTAGGCCCGATTCCTGCGGGATCAAGCCTAATCCAGCAGTCAGACATCCCCCGAGGGGTCCCAGAATGGAGAGGGTGCAGGCCGGGCTGAGGGACCCCCCCCCTCCCTTTCATGAATTTCGTGCACCGGGTCTCTAGTATACATAGAATAAACTTGCTTAACTAGACCTGCTTTCTGATTTAGCTAAACTTTTTCCAGCCCAGTGAAGCACACCAACTTCTCTTTCAGGTAATTGTCAGCAACACAGCAGTAAATATCAACACGAAGCAGATTGTTATTGTAAATTATGCAGGGAGAACAAAGGGTAAAATATTTAACTGCAGCAGTGTTTGACTATATTCTGCGCAGTGAGAAAACCTGAAGTCATTTTCAAGGTCCACCATTTCTTCTCTTCAGTCAGGTCAAGTTTCTAAGCTTTCTAAATCTCCATTTTCCAGCTAATGAAAAGAAAATAGGATTCCACCGAGTCTTCTGTCTACCTACTCCAGGACTTCTGTGAGGATCAAATGAGATGAGGCATGGGAAAACGCTTCACAGACATTTGGTTAAAGTGTAAAATGTTTCCACCTGGCTATAAAGCAAATCGTGTTCCTGGGCTGAAGAAACTCCAAGGAGGCTAGTCGCTAGGGAGGGGAGGCCAGACTTTGCTACATGACGTTATTACCCGGCTCCCATAGCCACTGTTTCCAGATTGGGCTGGGCTGTGGGCCGCATTTGCACCATGGGATCTCGGCAGCATCGGCTGCGATTTGGTGGGCTGTTGCTCCAGGGTGGTGGCAGGGCCTGTGTCCCACTTGGGAGAAGCCCAGTGTTGCTTTGTGGGCACCAGGTCCGCGTTGCCGTTTCTCTGTAAATGGACAGTGTGCATCATAGCAGCTTCTGCATTGAGCGTCTGCCCCCTGTGGTCAGTGCACGTCATAGCAACCAGTCAGGTGGACACTTAGCATATTAGCATTTTATATATATATAGACTAGAGGCCCAATGCAAGAAATTCTTGCAAGTGTAGGCCTTTCTTCCCCCAGCTGCTGGCACTGGTTTCCCTCTAGCACCCGGGACCCAGGCTTCCCTCCAGCCCCAGCTTCGTCCAGAAGGTCGTCTGGAAGAATGTCCGGTCTAATTAGCATATTACGCTTTTATTATTGTAGATAGCTTTTCACCAGTCTTCATTAAGCTCCAATTTGAACGTACTTTAAGAATGTGGATTTGGAATCTAAATGTTACAAAATTTTAAGTCTCCATGACTTGAAGTAGGAGGACACAGTGTAGGTTGAATACACATTATTTATTTTCTATAATAAAATTATAAAAATTTATTTTTTATTTTTAACACATGAATAACATTTTATAAAGTTATTTCAAAGAATAGGTTATTGGAAATTGTTTCTATTTAGAGCAGTAAATAGGTAAGAACAGAGTTAAAGGCATATGACCACTGATTTTGTTTTTGTAAGCATATAAATTACCTTGCTCTTCTGATTCTAGTTTCTTCTCTTGCAAGCTTCTTAATATAATAGAGTCTAAAGTTTATTTTTCTAAGGGAAATTTAGCTCTAGTTGATGGTTTGATATGCTTTTGTGCATGCACTCAGATGTTTGTAGTAAATTTACATCATGTTCTGCAAAGTGATATTATAAGATGCTTTCTACATTAATCAGATACTATTAAAAGTAAATAATTTTATTGGAAACACATCATCATCAAGTGGAAATGTTTATAACTTTGGGAACAAGATAAGTATGATTAAAAAGAACACTATTATTTAACATTCAACTAGAGGTACTAACTGGTACAGTTAGAAAAGTGGTGGATCTATATTTATATTTGTGTTTGTATTAAAATGTCTCTTGAAGGTTGTACAAATAGCAGTGACTATCTATTTGCAGGGGAGGAGAGGAGACTGAATGTATAGGGATCAGGAGTGGGAGAGGAACTCTTAATTGTATATCTTTTACGTTTTTTTATATTTGTGCCAAATTAATATTTCCTATGAAAATTAAATAAAATAGCCCTGGCCAGGTAGCTCAGTTAGTTGGAGCATTGTCCCTACACCAAAAAGTTGTGGGTTCAATCCCCAGTAAGGGTGCGTACAGGGAGCAGGCAACCGATTGATGTTTTTCTCTCTCTCTTTCTCTCTCTCTCCTCCCTTCCTCTCTAAAATCAATAAACATATCCTTGCATGAGGATTAAAAAAGTAAATAAAGTAATTTTATTATATAAGCATATTATATCTTATTTGTTAAGTTTTAATTAGACTATATCACCTTTGTTTATGTCTAAGTATTGTGCCATTGAACAGATAGTTTCAACAGTTGTACATTGGTCTTTAAAATTCAATGCAAATTCACATGATAGCATGTTTATATTTTCAGGTTAGTGTCCCAAAAATGAAACATAAGCCAACCAGACAACAGAAGAAAGTGGCAAAAGGCTATTCATCTCCAGAACCTGATATCCAGGACTCATCTGGAAGTGAAGGTAAAAATATTTATTGCAGATTATTCACTATAGGAATCTAATTTTTTTAAAGGATATCATCTGTGTTTGAAAGATGAAACATTTTTATATTAATTTAAGAAGATGTAAAAGTTTTGGTGGGGGCAGGAATGGTGTGCCAAAAAATATTTTTTAATCCCTATTTTAGATTATAGATAAATTTTAAGACCAGGCCACAGGTAAAGGCATGGGGTATGGAAAAGGGGGAAGCATGCAAATCAAGAACCACACTGTAGTGTTGCTCTTATGCCTGGTTAAGCTTCTGAAAAATTGTTGATGGCGTCCTAATTTCAATTCAGGAAGCATTTTTGAGCTTTGAGATTAGTTCCATGCTTTAAAAAGTTTTTCATTCTCTGAATAAACTGTTGTAATTATAGAAGTAAAAATATAGCTATACTAAAATTATGGGCTAAATTAACTAGTGTGCCTTGTTCAAATCAGATGTGTAAACTGTGTGGAACTACACAGAGATATAATCAAGAAAGGATTGAAGTAATGTCTGAAACACTGAGAACAGGTTTTTTTAAAGGCCTACTCTTCAAGCTCACACTAAACTGGGGAGCTCATTTTTATAGAGGCAACACGTGAGGTGAATAAATGATAAATGCCAGGAAAGCAGTAGAAGAAAAATAGTTAAGAGTTGAAAGGTAGCTGAATTCAGTTTGGGGAAGTGTTCTTAGAGGAACTCTGATGAGTTTATAATTAATTAAATCTAAGCTTGAGAAATGCAGGTAGGGAACAAGCTACTGGAGTAAGGAGGAATAGACTGGATAAAGGTTTAACAGCAGGAGTTGCATGGTACCCATGTGCTAGAGGGAGTGTTTGATACACTGTTGTTCCCATTTTAGAGAAAAGGAAACTAAGATACAGGTTAATCTGCCCAAGGACATATGTCATCCCATAAGACAATATATCTATATATATAAAAGCCTAAGCCACCGAATAACTTAATGACCAGTCGACCAGTTGCTATGACTCAGACTGACCACGAGGGGACAGATGCTCAACACATTGGATTGGGCTCCCTCCTGTCTGGATTGGGCCTGCGGGGATCAGGCTCCCTCCTGTCTGGATCAGGCCTGTGGGGATCGGGCCGTAACCAGCTATCTGACATCCCCCAAGGGGTCTCGGATTGCGAGAGGGTGCAGGCCAGGCTGAGGGACCCCACCAGTGCACGAATCCGTGCACCAGGCCACTAGTCTGTTATATAAGCAGATATTTTGGCTCCATAATTTACTCTCTTCTCTTATCCCTCCACTCTATTACCTATAATGTATCAGCTGTCATTTATTGAGTTCTTAATGTGTGCCAAACTAGATCAAACACACCTTACTACTATGAAATTTGGGTGTTAATGATACCTATTTTACAAATGAGAAAGCTGAAACCTGGAAAGAGGTTAAGATCTGAACAAAAATGGAAAGGAAGGAATAGATACATTAGGAGAATTAGAAAAAAAAACACAAAACATCAGTACAGTTTGCTGGTTGATAATAAAAGTCTATAGAAGTATCAAAACCAATTGAAAAAGTTTAAAGTTTGGGTGACTAGGGGAATAAAGATAACATTAACAACTAATATAAAATTGAAAAGGGGACTCAAAAAGCTGACTTCCTCAGATGTAGGCAAATGGGCAAGAGATAGAAGAGCATAATACCTTCCCAAGTTAATATATGTATTTATTGAGCTATTTTTGTCTATTTTA
The DNA here is from genome assembly GCF_027574615.1 of Eptesicus fuscus. NCBI lineage: Eukaryota > Metazoa > Chordata > Mammalia > Chiroptera > Vespertilionidae > Eptesicus > Eptesicus fuscus. The sequence continues at coordinate 36,720,335 of NC_072479.1, forward strand.
ATTAGTTAAAAAATAAAACTGATACCATCCAAAACTTAACTATTTTGTGGTTACTTTAAATATATCTGTAGTGTTCTAGTTTTAGAATGATATGATTAAAACTTCAAAAATGCAGATTATTTGTATTATTAATGTTAATCTCTAAACCATAAAAATGGTGCCTGGGAAAATTTTTATTACATGAGAATCATTAAGCTAAAATATAGATCGTTTATAATTAAATATGTTCACTATTTTCACCATGTTTATTCTAAATATTCTTTTAGCTCACCCAGTAAAACCAAGTACAAGAAGAAAGAAAGGGATAGACTTGGGAGACATTCAAAATTCCATTGAATCCATAAAACAAGCACAGGAAGAAATTAAAAGGTAATTTATGCTGACTATTCATTTGAGTCCAGAGGAGTAGTTAAGAATCCTGTTACAATATAAATTTCTTCCCTCATAAGGTTATTGTGGAATGCCACTAATGTTTAAAGTATAAGTATTAAGGTACTATGTGGTCTTAGAAGTAGAAGCCCATTATATATTTATGAATTAACAATTATACTGTATAACACATAATTATACATTAATGTGAAATTACTATTTCAGCTACTGTGAATACAGATATTAGGGGGGGGAATGAAATGCTTACAAAGTGGCTTATAATAAATTTGAGTTTAAAAAAAAAAGAATCCTGTTACATAGGAAATCATATGCCAACTTTACATTTTTAATATCATTACTAAACTAAAGTAGAGCCTTGGCTTCTGTCACCTGATGACTGAAATGCATGAAAATCTTTCAGCACTAAAATATTGGGGGAAATGTTGAGGTTGCTTTTTTCTCATCTCTGAGGGTGAAATTGGAATCTCTTGATCTTACTGCTGTAGCATACTAAGAATGCAGCTGACCTGGATGTGGAAGTGGGAGGTTTCTGAGAAAGGCCATTAACAAAGGCTTCTGCAGTCTCCTTTGTTCATGGCTAATATTTAATTGCAATGCACCAGTTGAAATATTGAAATACTTTCACACGTGGGTAAAGAGCCACTACCCTGAGACTTTCATGTGCCCACTGGCAGTCCCAGACCTTTTCCCCGCACACCTCCCCAGATCCAGCAACTAAAAGTCATTAACACCTATACAGGTTCCTCGGAGGGAAAAGGACGCTTACACTGCTCCTTGCTAAGGCTAGCATGAGTTCAGATCGATTGTCTTCCGTTGCTGTATCAGATGTTAAATTTTTTTAATACTAGCCAACCTGCTTTTGTAGATTCAGTACTTAGCACTAGATGTTCTGGAAGATTTTTTCAAAGATATCTTCTCTTTTCATCGTGATCTTATAACTCATATTTAGTTGCTATTTTCATCCACAGCCTCATCTCCTGCCATTCCCCTACACCAAGCATGTCAAACTCAAAGGCTAACACGGGCCAGATAAACAAAGTTTAAGTTTATGTGGGCCGCAAAAAAACAAAAGCTTCAATTTTTATCGAAGTGTAGGTTTATTTTGATAGAGACATGCTGAATACAAGGGCTGAAACAAATGAGTAATTGTTAGCATAAAATAATAGAACATTTTAATAAAAATTGATATTTTTTTTAAGCATTAACTTACCAGATACTGAATAACTGCACAAATTAATAAGCGTAACACAAATAAACCTATTTTTTCTTGTTCTCCAAAAGTGAAATATTTCCTGTTGTGCACACCGAACAAGTCAGTCCAAGACTAATGACGTGGCCATCGGCTGCTAAAATATTTGCTGCTAGTATTAGTGGAGAGAAATGGTGCACCTGTGCCTAAGGCGTGTAAGGGAAATGAATGCAACACGATTATAGTGATCAGTCATTAGTGAACGTTGTAGTTCATTTTTAATAATTATGTATAACAGGATATTGTAAAAATTAAGTTACGAAGTTTTTATTAGAACGTTTCTTACATACCGTTATATTGGCTGGGCCGCAAAAATGTTCCTTGTGGGCCGCATGCGGCCCGGGGGGCGCGAGTTTGACATGCTTGCCCTACACCTATCCCTGCTTAAGTCCTATGAAACTCCTCACATCTTCAGAATTACTCTTCCCTCGCATCTTGGGATCTTTGCCCACACTGAACCCACTTCTTAGATGGCCCTTCCTCCCACCCTGCCCATCAAAAAATCCCTGTTTATCCTTCAGAATATAACTTTTTGTAACATGTCTCGTCACTTACCTTCCCCTGTAGAGTTATTAAGCCCTCCACTCAGCTTGTTTAGCTCTCCGTACATACTCCTTTTGAGCACTTACTACACTACAGGTATTTTTGTATGTGTCTGTTCACCCCTGTTGGACCATGAGCTCCTCTAGAGCAGGGAGCCTGTCTTCTGCATCTTGGTATCTCTGACCCTAACATAACGTGCTCACATTTTCTAATTTAATTATGTTTATAAATTGAGTCTACTTGTTTGTTTTGCCTCCTTTTCTTTCTCTGTAGTAGTAAGACACTTTAATAGAAGAAGTCAGAAAAAGAAAAGGTCTTCACTAATCAGCTCTTTTTAGCCAGAAGCAGTTAGGGTGGCATGAGGATATTTTAAACTCACTTCATAACTAAATTGACATTTTATTTTTATTTGCATATGAAATGTCCATAGAGCATTCTCTTAAGTTATGAACGTCATGAAATCTGTTACATTATTTTTTCCTGGGTAATTTAGGATTTTTCTTCAATTCCACCTCTGTCTTCCGAAAGTAAAGATAAAGAACTTTAGTGAGCCAACTAAGAAGCAAAATTTTTGTTTTAAAGCCACTGTAATAACAGAGAAGGTGATATATTTCTACATCATCAAACTAATAATTATGTTTGATGCACAGCATTAAGTATATATTTGGTACAATGTGGAATATAGATTTATACAAGACCTAATAATAGCATAATTAGCTCCTTGTTCAGGCAGCAGTGATTGAGATAGTTACTTTTGTTACAGTAATTAAGTGCTCTGTGGCCATATATGAAATTATGAGTTCTGTGCTAACATTTTTCACAAATAATTTAAAAATTTACTGTTCCTTATTTTTGTAGAAATATTACGGCTCTTCGAAATCATTTAGTTTCAAGCGCACCTACCACGGATTATTTTTTGCAACAAAAAGACTACTTCATCATTTTCCTCCTGATTTTTCTTCAAGTTGTAATAAACTTCATGTTTAAATAGCTCTTTACAGTGAATCAATGAACTGGAATGATCAGATTCGGCCTGGGATCAATGTTCAAGTTGGTTCGGTTTTATTAATACATCACTATATTTCGAAACAAAACCTTAGAGATAAATGCAGAGGTGTTGATCTTTCATACCTTTTATCCTTAACCTGAAACGAGCTAGTCTGTTTGGTTATTAAAGTGAGCTATGTGTTACGTGCCAGAACATTTCTAGCTTTTGTGAGAATGTGTCTACATGTGAGTATAATAAATCCACATGTATACACAACTGTGTCTTATGTATACCTGATAGTAAGTCTTTGTATTCTATAATATGTTCTGAGATATAGCACTAATGGTCATAACAAAAATGTTATCAATATTATAAATATATGTGTAGTAACTATTTTCTTCATAACAGGCACAAACTTTTATCAATAAGGAATTACAAAATAGAAAATGATGGGATAATAAACATATTATAATAATAGTTCAATACACTCTAGTGTTTAAAAAATAATTTCCCCAAAAAATAAATAAATAAATAAATCATTTTCCAAGCCCCCAGCTCAATTGTCTTCTTAGATAAAGCAAGAAAAAGAGTGGTCAAAATTGATATATTGAGAGACATGAGGTGGCAACTTGCTTTTTTTAAAGTTTACACAAGATTTTTTTTTTTTTTTTGGACCCTTGAATTTAGTATTTATAGATAAAGGTACAAATGTATACAGGTGTATATCAATATAAAAATGGTATACAGCTACTTGGATCTGTTGATTGTATCTTTCTTATATCTGTATAATATTACCTTAAGCACTTGCTGATAAAAGTGTGGTCAAAATTGGTTGCTGTCCTTTTTTCTTATTTTTGTTTTTTTAACTCAATCTGATAACACAGGCCAAAATCTAGAGATATATATATGGCAGCAAATTTCAGGCTTTTTCATCTGATGGCACCCATAAACTAATTACTAAAATTCTGCAGCACACCAAAAAATATATATTTTGCTGATCTGACAAAAAGTAGATATAATTTTGATTCATTTACACTGAACAGCTGTTGTATTGGCTGTTGTCATTTTTTATTTGAAGGAAAAAGAGGTCAGTGCCCCTGACTAAATAAATAGTCAAATATTGCATGTTTTAAAAATTCTTGCAGAAAAACAAAATCTGTGGCACACCAGTGTGCCTGCCACAGCACACCGGTTGAAAATTGTAATTATAAGGCATATAAAATGCTGATAATTCATGGGTTTTTTTTTCATTATGAAGAACTTACTTTAGCTTTCATTTAGACTCTAGTGTGCTCAGTGAATAAATAGGAGAAATTATAACCAACATTTTACTTCAAAAGCCAAATAAAAGAAAGATGCTTTGTGTGGTGGCATTTATGTGTACAATAAAATTGGTTTCTTTAAAATGTGCAATAAGTTGAGCATCTAAGAAGAGCATCAAGTTCTGAAGTTTAATTTTTTATTCTCCTTGGTTCTTAGTAACTTCATTCTGTTACAAAACCATAATTCTTCAGGATTTCTTTTCAGACAAACTTTTCCTACTTTTCAGATTCATATTTTTACTTTGTTTTTTACATAAATGTAGTCCTCAAAAGCAATTTTTATAAATATAAGTTAAGTTTAGGAACATGTTCTAAGACATACCTTAGAAACCTAAAAATATCAATTTTGAAAATAAAGGCAGAATAATTGCTCTGGCTACATTTGCCTTTGACTGAGAAGAGACTGTTAGACACTAGTAAAATTACAATCAGCTGTTTAATGCCATGATAAATATAAAATCAAAGAATGGTTGCTAAATTATGAAAATTGAAAATTATAAAGAGCCTGCTTCCCCCTCTCTCCCAACCATTATAGCTATCTTAAATATTCTAAGGTTTTATGAAGAGCCATTTCCTGTGTATTTTTGGCAAAACAATGTATGTGCATGTAAAACGTTGTTTAAATTGATTAAAACATAAATAAGATGTACCTATACCTAGTATAAGTATAGGTATAATGTGACTACACTAGAACAAGTGGGGGTTTTTTGCTTGTATTTCATTCTTGTCAATACAATTTTTGTACTCTCTGTTACCAATGTTATGCTCAACTGCCTATTCACTGATATATATTTTGTAAATATTGTACAATTTGATCTTTTTTATGGTTTAAATTAGTATTAATTTATATTACATATAACTTAATTGGCTGATCACAAAGTCATTTCATCATTAAACCCTGAAAACTTAAAATTTTTGTTGATAACCCCCTTTTGGGGTTTTAGTCTTATCCGCTTGTGGGTTATTTACACTTGGTCTAAATAGTGTTTATTTGTATAGGTATCTTCTAAGACTGGAAATGTAGTTATTTTCTTTACTTTTTTTATTTTCCTTTAGGGCAGATGTTATGGGTTCCGATTACCCAACGAGTCAGAAACTATTTCAATGAGAAAGCAGGGTTACTTATGACTGTTCCTTATACACTAAAAGCATATATCTAATCCAAAGGTCTTCTGATGCTTTTAGTTGTATGAGTTCCTTTCTGCAAACTGAACACAAAACTCAGGAATTGGTGGCTTAGTTTTAGATCAATGCTTATACCAGGTTTAGTATGTGAATCTTTTAAAACACAAAATTAACTTTGTAGTTAGCCATATATGTTATTGACTTTGAATGTTCTCTACCTGGAATTACTCTTCCTTCACACATGGATTCATAAAAATTGTGATTTACAGTTCTCAGTTGTCTGAGAACTTTATAATGATTTCTATGATTTAAGATCTTATGTCCTGTTTATTTTCATTTGATCAAAAACTGTATTTTTTCACAATTTTTGAAAATTTAGGTAATAATTGACATGTGCATTTCTATTTTGGTTGTTAAGTGTATTATGCTTTCAGTTATTCACCATTTAATGAGGGGTAACTGGCCCAGGAAAAGACAATAAACAGGGCATGTGAAATAAGTACGTTTCAGCAATAGATATTTACTGTATTTCATGTCAGTACTTTTTGTATCATTTATAAAGTGTAAACTTTGTCACCATTCCATTGAAAAAGTTGGCCTTGTAAAATACAACTCTCATTTAGTAGTATCACGCTTTTGTGCCTTTAAGAAAATACTTTTACTCATTTTGTGTTACAAAACTATATAATATGATTCAAAGTGTTTATAGGCTTAAGTGTCATAAAGGGTCATTTCTCTTTGTCACCTTATTTCCTTTTATATAGCTAAGTATATTTCAATGGTAATGCTGTACTTTTATAAGGGTTTGTTTATTTACCTATTTCAAATATATTCTTCACTCTCAGACTCATTGAAGTAGACTTGTGAGATTATTCTGAGTATTGTAAGCAGTGCCTTTCCGATGGAATTCACACTGTTTTGGGTGTCAACTTGTGCCATAAATATACAAAATTCTTTGAAAGGCGGTTTTAACTTTTTGAAGACTTATCTTAGTCAAATATTTAAGAAAATAAATGTATAAAATTCCATGTTTCCAGTGTTTAGCATTTCTAGTGAGCAGTGAATATATTTTGGGGGTTTGTTTGACATAAGTTGATAATGACATTACTGTTGAGCCAAATATGATGCTATAAATTATTTTGAATTATGCTAAATGTGCAGAACTAAAATATTAAAATTAGCATTTATACCAAATTTTCCAATTTGAACCGATGGTGGGAGGTGACCCACACAAATCACTAAGTTTACATTTCAACTTCTGATTATATGGAAAAGGAGATTCTTTAAAAATATATAATCTGCCACTATTATGTAATTTGGTTTCATTTTGTTTACCTATCGTGTGAATTTAGTATATTTAATTTACTTTTTGTTACTCTTAATATAGTTTGTTTTGTTACAGTTTTTATTTAAAGATGGACTATTAAAATTGTATAGGACCAGTATCTCCTTAATATGATTCACATAATTAGAAGAGCCACAAGAACCCCATGACAAAATGAATGTGAATATACTTTCTAGAAAATTTTGTCTTTCTGTATTTATCATGTAAAATTATTTTAGTATTATAATATTATAATTTATTTAAAGAAAAATGCCACAAAACATTTGAACTGATGAGCCACAGAATGTCAGTTGAAAATTTTTTCACTTTTTAGCATGCTAAATATACATCTAAGTTAAATATTTTGATTGATGGCCACTTATAAATTCATACTACCACTGGTCAGTTTGTATAATAGAATAAAAGTATGTTATCTGCAGTGTAAGTAGAGCACACTGTCAAATTCTTTTCCTTGAGGTGCATCGTAAATGTACAGATAGTCATAGGCTACTGTTTTGTAATGTATTACATTTCTAATCTATTATTCCTAACCTATTATTATGTGTGCAGAGACAAAGAATTGAATTTTTCTAATGATCTGTAAAATTATGCTAACTTCTACAAGTAGGCATTCTAAATAAAATTTTTAAAAAGCAAATTGTGATCATATGACTTTGAATATAACACATTAAATTACTTAGTCCTAATTTTTTAATTAAAAAAAATTTGATGGGTGTAGTTGTGAAGGATGGTGCAGGGTTTGGAAGGGATTTAACAGTTAGAATCCCTAATGCTTGCTTTACTTGGTACTTTATATTCATTTCTCTTTGAATACTCATAATAACCTTAAGGTAAGTGGAAGTTAACCCGATTTTAATAGAGGAAGAATCTGAGGCTCAGAGAAGTTAAATGATTCCAAAAGCTTCATAGAATAAGGGTAATAACAAGCACAAGTTTGGATCCAAGTCTGACTGCAGCATCCATTCCTTTTCCACCACTTTTAAATGTTTGGAATAATCCTCTGCTCCAATCTTTATTGAGTAATGTAACCCCTTTGTGATGGGTAGAACCAGAAAAACAAACACCTTACTATTAAAGAAGCATACACACAAAACCCACATGAAAAAGTTTTTTTTCCTCTTAAATCACTTATCCTACCTAATAAAATGGTAATATGCAAATCGACCGCACCTTCGCTACACCCACCAGCCAATCAGGGCAAGTATGCAAATTACCCAACAAAGATGACGGTTAATTTGCATACGCTGAGGGAGGGAGGGGTGAAGACTGAAGACAACTTAGAAGGAAGAGGGAGGAAAAGCGGAAAGCAAGGTGGCTGCCAGAGGGAAAGCCTGAGTGGGGCGGGCAGCAGCGGCGTGGGGTGCAGGCGTGGTGGCTGCAACGGCGGAGGCAGCTGCAGCGCACGCGGCCACAGTGGCCACTTGCAGGATTCTTCCTGCAAATGGGCTACTAGTATGTGTATAATGACATCAGATAAGTTCCAAGAAATGACTCTTCCCTTGGTTTTCCTCATCCTCTTGCCCTCCCTTTCTTGCTCTCTCCTCAGGGTCCAGTGGCTTCTGACTAGTAGTCCGTTGGTTCTTTCTTATTAATTGGGGGTAGGGAGGGAAGGGCTTATAGCTTATAGAACATGGGAATAAGGAGCAAGGAAAACAGCCCCTCACTGTTCAACCTCAATGAAAAGATACAAGATACTTTTCTTACTAATATTGGCCACACTCTGGGATGCCCTGTGTTATGCTATTATCCTAATTGATTCTTCTGCACCTTACAGAATACCCCTTTCTTGTAGAGAGAGTAGGTCCATACAGGTGACATGTCACAGTAATTTGGTGGGTGAACTATTAGACTGCTGAGTGCTTAGAATGTGCTGGGCACCATGCAAAAAGGCGCTTTGTAAACACCCTCCTCAAAACCTTGAGATTTTTCATTTACATACCTATTATCTCCATTTGTTTAAATCTGAGAGATTTTGGAGGCAGAAATAGTTACTTGCTGGCAGATAAATGGCAGAGCAAATCCCAGACCTAAATCTTAAGCCCATGCTCTTGACCACTTCATCTGTGTTTTAATATGTAAAAGAGTATGTTCCTTCTGCCTAACACTATGTTTTTCTTTCCTGCCGTTGGATTGTATCCAGTAAATGTTACAGCACTGTGTTTTAAAGCATACTATTGACGACTAACCAATGTGGCCAAGCATTCACGTCACCTCTGCTAAAGTTCAAGAAAATTACGGTGGCTGGCATTCCGTAGTGATGCCTGAGTCCAGGAAATGCTGCAAAGCACCCTGCGAAAAGCAGAAAGCCTGCAGCTTGTGACCCTACCCAGGCCCCCGCCATCTATCCTGCAACCCCAAATTGCTTTCGTGAATGCGGAGAGCAGCTGATGGGTGTGGGTTCAAGGCAGAGGTTTTGCTGCGAAACAAGGAGCTTTGAACTAGCCGAGGTCGGCCCCGCCGCGTCCGTTCCCTCCCTCACAAGGGCTCCACTACCGCGCCGACGGCGGGAGGTGGCGGCTGGAACCACTGGAGGGGGACCCATGCACCTAGCGACCTGGGGAAGGGCCAGCGGTGAAGCCACCGGAGGGGGACCCATGCACCCAGCGACCTGGGGAAGGGCCAGCGGTGAAGCCACTGGAGGGGGACCCATGCACCCAGCGACCTGGGGAAGGGCCAGCGGTGAAGCCACTGGAGGGGGACCCATGCACCTAGCGACCTGGGGAAGGGCCAGCGGTGAAACCACCGGAGGGGGACCCATGCACCCAGCGACCTGGGGAAGGGCCAGCGGTGAAGCCACTGGAGGGGGACCCATGCACCTAGCGACCCGGGGAAGGGCCAGCGGTTCTGGGCAGGGGCAACCCGGGAAGTCACACCGCTCCCGGATCTTCGCGGGCTACTGGCCCGCAGCGCAGCCTGTCTGATGAGTGGGCGGAAGAGCAGTCTCCTCGCCCAACCAAGAAGCCGAGCTGCCCTGGTTTCCGGCGTCCTCCCCGCCCTTTCCGCTTCCTGCCAAACCGCGCCCCGCCCCCTCCAGGCCGCCCTGGGGTTCTGCAAACAGCCCGCCACGACCCGAAGGGCGATGGCTGCGGCAGGGTCTGTGAAGGCGGCGTTGCAGGTCGCGCAGGCGCTGGAAGCCATCGTGAGCGGCTGCGTGGGGCCCGAGGGCCGGCAGGTCCTGTGTACGAAGCCCACCGGCGAGGTGCTGCTCAGCCGGGACGGAGGCCGCCTTCTGGCGGCGCTTCACCTAGAGCATCCCCTAGCCAGGTACCCGCGCCCCACAGTCCAGCCCTGAGCGTCCTCTGACGGTCACCCAGGCCATCTCCCGGAACTCAGTGCCCCTGAGGCTGTGCTGCTGGGGGAAATGACTCTGGGTGAGACCAGTGTGTGCTCAGGGCGAGAGCGCTGCCCCAGCGAACACCATACTGGACACCAAATCTTACCAACTCTTAGCGTTTCTCACTCCTCCCCGCCGCAGCCAACCCTAGAATCTAGGACTGGAACCAGTAACCTGGAAAAGGAAAAACTAAAACTAAGGACATACCAAAGGGACAGCACTCTCATTTTATGCTTACAGCTGTGAAAACATGGTTTCAACTTGGTCTAGATGTAGGAAGGCAGCCCACTGAAAATCTGAGTTGCTTTATTTCTTTTTTTGTACAGGGTGATGGTGGCATGTGTTTCCAGTCATCTAAGAAAAACAGGAGATGGTGCTAAGACATTTATTATCTTTCTTTGCCATTTGCTCAGAGGACTTCAAGCAGTCACAGACAAAGAAAAAGATTCTTTGATTTCCAAAAATATTCAAACTCATGGAAGGCATTGGAAAACTTGTTGTCGGTGGAAATGTATTTCCCAAGCTCTTCTAACATTTCAGACACAAATATTAGACTACGTTGTGGACCAATATTTGAGTAGACACTTTTTGTCCATCTTTTCTTCATCCACTAAAGAGAGAACACTGTGTAGGAGCTCTTTCGAGTTGCTCTTAGAAGCATACTTTTGTGGGAGAGTGGGAAGAAATAATCACAACTTTATTTCACAGTTGATGTGTGACTACTTTTTCAAGTGTATGCCTTGTGAAAGTGGGTTTGAAGAAGTATTTGAGTTAGTGGATGACTGTTTTGGAGAGCTGAACGTTGGTGTCACTGGCCTTCCTGTTTCAGATTCCAGGATCCTGGCTGGGCTTGTGCTTCACAGAGACTTTTCTGTGTACTGTCCAGCAGATGGTGACATAAGAATAGCGTTAGTAACAGAAACCATTGAGCCTCTCTTTTCAACTTCTGGATCAGAGTTCATTCTAAATTCAGAGGCACAGTTTCAGACATCTCAACTTTGGATTATGGAAAGGACAAAAGCAATAATGAAAAGTTTACAGAATCAAAATGTAAAATTGCTCCTATCTAGTGTGAAACAACCAGACTTAGTTATTTATTATGCAGAGTTGAATGGCATATCAGTGGTGGAATGTTTATCATCTGAAGAAATTTCTCTTATTCAGAGGATCATTGGCCTTTCTCCCTTTGTGCTGCCACAAGCCTCTTCACAGTATGAAATCTCGTGCACTGCTTTGGTGAAATTTTGTAAGCCCCTTATCCTTAGATCCAAAAGGTACGTTCATCTTGGCTTGATTAGCACATGTTCATTTACACCACACTGCATAGTTCTTTGTGGACCTGTGCAGGGTCTTGTGGAACAACATGAGGCTGCTTTCCATGGAGCATTTAAAATGCTTCGGCAGTTATTTAAAGACCTTGATCTGAGTTACATGACACAAACCAGTGACCAAAATTATCTATCAAGTCCTCTTATTTATAAGAATAGGGAAAGTAATCAGTTACCAGATATTGTTAATGGCTCCATACAAAGGCCACAAAAGAACGAAGGTGAACTGGCAAAAACTCACACATATTTAAAAGTATATTCAAATTCGGTAGTTCCAAGTGTAGAATTAGAAACATGTTTTCCTTGTTCAAAACCAAAAGTGACACCAGTGGATACACACCAGACAGATGAAGTGAGATGTTTATCTGCAAACAAAACCAGGATAATTGATGACCATGATTTGTTTATTGATGGTGATCCTACTAATGAGTCAACTGCAGAAAACCCTAGACTAGAAGCTTCTTATGAAAATTTATCGATCACAGAAATGGGTGGAAAGGGCAGTATGTTGCCAGTGAGATGTAAGTCATTGGAGATGGGTACCTTCCAGAGCTACTGTTTCTCATCTATATCAGCAGGTTGTGTTTTGCCAGTGGGCGGTAATTTTGAGATCTTGTTACATTACTATCTTCTCAACTATGTCAAAAAATGCCAGCAATCTGAAGCAACCATGGTTGGTATGATAATAGCTAATGCACTTTTAGGCATTCCCAAAATCCTGTATAAATCTAAGAAAGGAAATCAGAGCTTTCCACAAGTATATGTAAGAGCTCTCCACGCACTGCAAACCAACCAACCCATGGGAAGCAGTCAGACAGGTTTGGAATCGGTATCCGGTAAATACCAGTTACTAACTTCAGTTCTTCAGTGTTTGGCAAAAATTTTAACCATTGATTTGGTAATCAGTATTAAGAGACAGCCTCAGGAAATGTATGATCAAGAGTCAGAAGAAGAGCTATGAAGTTGGAAAGTCTTTATTAAACAGTTATAGTCTAACTCAAGCCATAAAGTAAAGCAGGCATATGACTATTGATTCTCAAGTCAGTTCAGTCTAGGTAGGAAAACAGCATAATTTAAAAAGTCTTTAGAGGAAGTACACTAAGAGGCCAGCACACATTCAGACACAAATATTGGATTGTTACGGAACAATTCTGAGGATAAAGCCTCCTGGCTGAAGGAAGCTAAGACCTGACTATGTGTTCCCCCCACACAGACACTTCTTAATGTCCCTGGGTTTCAGCTCTGTGTCCGTCTGTTTGGGGGAGGGAGTTTCATTAGAGCACCTTTTCACTCTCCAGCTCTGTTCCCTCGCCTGTCTGTATTTAGTTCATAGAATCATTTAATCTCGGATTTGGATGAGGTCTTCAAATGCCATCCTATTTTAATTGTTTACAATATATTATTTACTTCATTTAAAATAATTACTCATGCCGAAACCGGTTTGGCTCAGTGGATAGAGCGTTGGCCTGCGGACTGAAAGGTCCCAGGTTCGATTCTGGTCAAGGGCATGTACAATGGTTGCGGGCACATCCCCGGTAGGGGGTGTGCAGGAGGCAGCTAGTCGATGTTTCTCTCTCATTGATGTTTCTAGCTCTCTATCCCTCTCCTTTCCTCTCTGTAAAATAATTACTCATGATTTCTAAAGCAATGAGTACAAAATCTATTCCTTTCTCAAAAAACATAAATTGATTTTTTTTAATATATTTTATTGATTTTTTTTTACAGAGAGGAAGAGAGAGGGATAGAGAGTTAGAAACATCTATGAGAGAGAAACATCGATCAGCTGCCTCTTGCACACCCCCCACTGGGGATGTGCCCGCAACTAAGGTACATGCCCTTGACCGGAATCGAACCTGGGACCCTTGAGTCCGCAGGCCGACGCTCTATCCACTGAGCCAAACCGGTTTCGGCCATAAATTGATTTTTACTTTCATATGGTCTCTTGTTTATTTCCATTGCATTGGAAAGCCTAAAGAGTTTCTCACCCTCCATATGCCATTGAATATATGCTACTCAGAATAGGACTCTGTGCACTGTGAACATATTTTCATTTTTGTAGTTGAAAGTTAATTCCAGAAAGGATATGAATTCATACTTTAACTTTTCCCTGGCCCCTAAGAGCTTGTAAAAATAATAAATGTTTTTGCTGGTTTCTTCTTGTACTTGGTGCATGGCCAGACGTTAGTAGTAACAAATAATTTAAGAATTACTTATTTCCAATGTGAATTTTAAACGTTTTTATTTTATTTGAAAGGTTTATAAATGCAAGTAATGTGCATCTACCCTTGAATAAGACAGTGTCTTCTACTTTTAGTTCTGTGTAACACCCACGACAATGTTGTGTTTATACCAAGTACTTAGAAGTGTTTGTTGAATAAAACTGTTATCTTTAATCTGTTCTCCTAAGTACATATTTCCAATGTAGTAATTCAACAAATTCTTTTTTTTTTAAATATATATTTTATTGATTTTTTTACAGAGAGGAAGGGAGAGGGACAGAGAGCCAGAAATATCGATGAGAGAGAAACATCGACCAGCTGCCTCCTGCACACCCCCCACTGGGGATGTGCCCGCAACCAATGTACATGCCCTTAGACCGGAGTCGAACCTGGGACCTTTCAGTCCGCAAGACTGACGCTCTATCCACTGAGCCAAACCGGTTTCGGCTCAACAAATTCTTGATGAGGCTTACAATATGCCAGGTGCTGAATAGACCCCGGCAAACAAATACTGTAGATACGGTTCCTGCCTTCACGCACCTTTCCTCAAGGGTGAATGGATAGATAGTGACACTACTTGGGTTGGGATTAAATTTAGGAAAACTGACTTTTAAAAATGTAATTACAGGTAAACTTGAAAAAAGTGGTGACTAATAATGTATTTAAAAATTATAACATCCTATAATGCAATATCTCATAGTCTTTTACATTAAGTATAAATTATTTTATAAGGTTTACGTCATAACATTATTTCTGTGAATAAATAAATTAGCTCTATTTCTTATACTGAACTCATAGTTATGTGAACCTACTATAAAATTGCTGTATACTTTTTTCCACTTACTTTTTTTTAATTGCCTTTCAGGTCATTTGATAGTTTTGCTTTATTATTCTTTTGTTGTTGTTTTAAATACTTCTCCATCATTGAAGGCATTCAAAGACTTTTCCAGACATGCCCATTGCCTTACATATGGTGGGTGTTTTATAGCTGTGAATTACCACTAGTTTAGGAGCCCCTGTGTAAGCTGGGTACTGAGTCTTTGTATATTTGGCACCTGGTCTAATATCTGGCACACAATGTCTGTTGAGGAACTATTTGGTGAGTGAGTCATTTGATGAGGTCATAATTATTTCTATCAAGGTTTAATGGAAAAAGAATCTGGAGGGAGTAGAAGGCAAAAATGTAGAAGAGATGTACAGAAAGCAAATTTTTTTAAAATAAAAAAATCCTTTAAAAATTGTGGTAAGGCTTGCTTTCATGGGTTATAGAATAACACCAGGGAGTTTCTATCATTGGGTTAGATAGAAGAGCACTCTTAAAATGTAATTATATCGTACTTAAACCCTCTTCCACAAAGGATTTGAGATGGCCTGCAATAAGAACAGACAAAATTACAAATTTGAATAAAAAAAATTAAGGAACCGAGACCAAAGACAATGTAAAGACGATTAAAAGTCAGGACTCTCTGGCCGGTTTTTCTCAGTGGTTAGAGCATCGGCCCATGGACTGAAGGGTCTCAGGTTCTATTCCCAGTCAAGGGCATGTACCTTGGTTGCAGGTTCCATACCCCAGACCTAGTCAGGGCACAAACAGGAGACAACTAATATATGTGTCTGTCTCACAACAATGTTTCTCTTCCCCTCCTTCCTCCCTTCCTCTCTCTAAAAAAAAAAAGAATATTCTCGGGTGAAAACTAAAAGAAAAAAGTCAGGACCATGTTCCTGTTTTCTATCCTACCTTATAATAGAGAAACATGCAAATTGACCGCGCCTCCGCTACGCCCACGATTGGGCCGGTGGGAGGCTGGGGGGCGGGACTCCGGGTGGCCTATCCGGCTGTTGAGAAGATCAAGATGGCGGCACCCAGTCCTCTTAGTTCCGGGGGTCGCTGGGAAGATCGCTGCCCCAGGGAGGCGAGGCCGGGCTGCCCAGCCGCTCCCGGGGGTCCCTGGGGAGATCGGCAACCTGGGGGGGCATGGCTGCCCTGCCCAGCAGCTCCCGGGGGTCCCTGGGGAGATCGGCAACCTAGGGGGGCGTGGCCAGGCCCATCCAGATGTTCCCAGAGGTTCCTGGGGAAATCAGCAAAATGGGGGGCATGGCCAGGCCGCCCAGGCTCTCCCGGGGGTCCCTGGGGAGATTGTCAACCAGGGGGGGCATGGCCGGGCCCATCCAGCCTCTCCCGGGGGTCCCTGGGGAGATCGGCAACCAGGGGGGGCATGGCCGGGCCCGCCCAGCCCCTCCCGGGGGTCCCTGGGGAACATTGCAGGCATGTGGTTGCTGAGACCCAGACCAGGCCTCTGGCCACAGATTCATAGCTTTGCAGAGACCTAGGGCAGGGATCTGCCTCATCTGCAGAGAGACAGAGGTTCTGCAGTGCCCCCAAGACGTGGGTGGGCCCAGCCAGGGATCAAGGGGCATGGAAGGACTCCTGGCAGAGGGGCAAGGACCCTCACCCCTGAGGCGGGGGTTGAGGGGTGGTGCCACCTCAGTGGAGGGGTGCTGCACTGCAGGGTACTGGACTGACTGATGTGATTCAGAGAAGCTCTCAGTGCTAACCGGCCACGCTCAGGCGGCCTTCACACTTCAGAGGCGGTGACTCCTGCTCCTGCCTTGACCCAAAAGCAAGCTCGCGACACCCTGCCCCATGGCAGAGCATGCATAGGCAGTGAGTGGGAAGCCTTCCACCTGCTTCGGAGAGGGGGGGCAGTAAAGAATGGGGGGAGAGGAAAGAATGTGGAGCATCCTCAATGAAGAGGTCCTCGAGAAAGAGGCTCGGAAGCCTGACTGGAAGGTTTGTTCTGTTTGCCGGGCGGCTGCCTCTTAGGAAGCGCAAAGAGCATGGCTCTGAGGGCTTCCTGTGTGCTGAGTCAAGTTCCACAGCCAACTGGAATTGGCCTCAGTTTCCTGGTCTGTAAAATGGGTGAAGCGTGTCCCAGTGCCTTCACTGAGTTTTGATGGCCAATTGAGATACTATATAAAGAAAATGAGGGAAGAAGTGAGAAAGAAAAGGAAGGACGAGCAACACAAAAGAAAGACTGAAAGGAACCTGTAAACCCATTGTCACTTAAATAGGGAATATAGTCAGTAGTGTTGTAATGATGGTATGATGCCAGGTGGGTACTAGAAATATCGGGGAACACTTTGTAAAGTATATGATTGTCTAACCACTATTCTGTAACTAATATAAAACCTGAAACCAATGCAAAATAATGTTGAATGTAAAGAAATGAAAATTGGAGTGAAATTTTTATAAATTTCAAAGTTTAAATAAAAGCTGTAAAGGAAGGAAGGGGAGAATAAAAAGTGTTTTTCATTTTACCACTTCATTAAAAAGACAGTTGTCTTTATATGGTGCTTTTATACTTTTCTAAGTCATTATCTCATTTTAATTTCCGGGCAACTTAAAGACAAGATAAGTATTCCCTCCACTATTCAAAGAAAGGAAATCTTGGTGTCTGGTCCTAATGATTCAATCGTCAAGCCCTTATTGTAAAGCAGGGTTAGTAAAATTTTCTGTGCAGGGTCATATCTATACTAATAAAAGCCTTGGGGGTGATCAGGCCAGCAGGGGAGGGTATTTGGGGGCAATCAGGCCTGCAGAGGAGCAGTTAGGGGGCAATCAGGCCAGCAAGGGAGCAGTTGGGGGCAATCAGGCAGGTAGGTGAGCGGTTAGGAGCCAGCGGTCCCGATTGTGAGAGGGATGTCCAACTGCAGGTTTAGGCCCGATTCCACAGGGATCGGGCCTAAACTGCAGTTGGACATCCCCTGAGGGGTCCCATATTAGAGAGGGTGCAAGCTGGACTGAGGGACACCCTCCCCGGTGCACAAATTTCATGCACCGGGCCTCTAGTTGCTGTATAATGAATAACCTTAAAACTTACTAGATTTGAATCACTATTAATACGTCTCTTATTTCTGGGAGTTGCCTGGACTTAGCTGTACATCTCCCACTGTATTCTGGTTGAAGTTCAAGGGGAGGGAACACAGGCCCCACCAATGGGAAGAGTGCAATATCATGTTATAAGAAGAGCACGTGGGATGAGATATATTGAGGCTGCTATCTTTGAAAGCTACAACCTGCTACAACATGGGAGAGAAAAAGAGGACAAATATATGTATTAACTTCTTAGCTGAGTTTTTAATTATTAAGTTACATCTTAGTCCACCTCCCATAAGCACATATTCTCCAATAACCTTTATGAACCTCTTTTTTTCTTTTTCTTCATTGGGTCAGCACAAGCCTTTTTTTATCCCCAAAACAATAGGCATTAAATAGTTGAATTTGAACATCCCTGAACTGTTGTAGCTAGAGGAGCTATGCAATCATGTTAGAGTCATGGTATCCATATTTCAGACTAAAAGGGAAGTGGGGAAGGAATGTAATTAGAGCCTGAACTTTGATCAGAAATTACTCATCCCCTCCCAAAAGGAATATGATGTCTTTCCCATCACCACAGGACAACAAAGAACACAGAAACAATCGCTCAGACACCATGTATACAGGGTGTGGCAAAAGTAGGTTTATAGTTTTGAGTATGGGAAAGTTTATGGTTGTATTATTAATTATTGTATTATTTCCATATGAACAACTATAAACCTACTTTTGCCCCACCCTGTATGTTTGTGTATGTATGTACTTATTTATTTATTTTCCGTGGCAGCAAGAGATTGGTAACAACCCGAATTCTAGACGATGCACAAAATAAATGGGTAGTGACAGTGATTTGGGAGGGAAACATGCCCAGGGAAGAGGTGGGAGAGTGAATTCTCAGTGTGTACTTTATACCATTTTTATTTTCAAACCCTTTGAGTACCATCCAAAAATGAAATAAAATTTAAAAGCTGGATTAAGAGCAAGCACATAGAGAATACTCTCCAAATAGTAATAAAGTAATAGGGATTCTGCTATAAAGAAATGCAAGACCAGCATGGAAGGGAAACTACATGAGCAGCACCGGGACAAATCAATAGAACTTTGGAAAGGTTTATCACCTACAGAGGAATATTCTCTTACATATTCCTGGGTTGAGGTTTTCTCACCAGTTCTGGGAACATTCCTTCTTTGCGGCTACTGTGAGCTAATGAAAAGTGCCAGCAAGCAGTGTGTTATTCATTTCCTCGGGGAATTTCCAGCCCTGGGTCTGTTCCTCTTATGCAGACTGACCATCAGCTTTTGTCAGCACACTGGGAATGGATCTGTCTCAGGGGCTGACTCAAACCACACTTGTGAGTGTGATCAATTGATTTACAATGAAAACCGTCCTGAGAACTAGAATATTCCAACTTCATCTGACCAATCTTTCCGTTATGGATAGACTGATACGGGAAGTCAAAGTAATAATCAGGTGGTTACTCAGAATCAGAAGAGAAATCCATTTAACTTCATGATCCACCCCCCAGTCTGTCCGTGTGCTCAGTCCTGATCCTCTTCTCCACGTACACTTGCTTCCTGAGGGATTCTGTCCACGACCTGGCTACCACTACATGCTGATAATTCCAAATTGTTTCGTTCCAGCCAGTCTTTTCGCTGAATTCCCAATTCATTTATCCAACTACCAATCCAGTCCCCACCGGGATGCTCACCACCATGTGTCCAAAACAGAATTGCTATTTCCCAACTCCTAAACCTTCCCCTGCTGTTCCATCTCACTTAATGTCAATACCGACCTCCCACTTGCTCAGGACAAAAACCTAAAAGATAACTTGACTCCTTTCTTTCCTTCACATCCCACAACCAATCAATCTGTCGGCAAATCCTGCTGGCTCCACATACAAAGTAGATTTCAAATCTGCCTGTTCCTCACGATTGAGAAACACACCAGCCCAAAACACTTCATGTCTCGCAGCAGCCTCCTAATGGTTTTCTTTGCTTCTCTTACTTTGTAGTTCTCTAAAGTGAACTACAATGTTTTATTAAAAAAAAAACATTTCCTTCCAATGTTTTATTAAAAATTTTTTGAACCCACAAAAAAGTTGAAAAGTACAATGAACATCTACATGCCCTTCATCTAGATACACCAATTACCATTTTACTCCCATAGTGCATGTACACACACACACGCGCACACACACACACACAGAACACACATTTTACTGAACTATTTGAGAATAAGTTGTAGATATTATACTTTATCCCCAAATACCTCAATATGTATTTCCCATGAACAAGGACTTTCCCCTACATGACTGAGTGATTCTTTTTATATGCAAATCATGTCATTACCCTGCTCAAAGTCCTCCAAAGGTTTTTCATTCACACAGAATGAAATCCAAATTTATTATTGTCTATAAAGCTCTGCATGATCTGTCCCTTGCCTATACCTTAGCCCTCATCCCCTACCACTCTCCCTCTAGCTTTCTCCCCACCAGCTACACTATACCAGTTAGGACAGGTTATGCCATAGTGAGGTAACAACTCTAAGCCTCAGAGACTTGAAACACAGAAATTTCCTTTTTTTGTTTTAATTTTGTAAAATTTTATTTGAAAGAGAAAGAGACATCGATTTGTTGTTCTACTTACGCATTCACTGGTTGATTCTTGTATGTGACCTGACCGGGGATCGAACACACAACCTTGGTATATCAGGATGATGCTCTAACCAACTGAGCTACCCATCCAAGGCACACATTTATTTCTTGCTCACATTCATATCTATTAGGGATCAGCTGGGGACTCTGTTCCCACACTGTTTTCTTCCTCACTCTTAGTTTCAGGCTGATGGAGCAGCTGCAAGCATGTCAAACTTACAGCCAGTGGGCTGAGGCATGCGGCCTGCTGGCCACAAGTTTGACATGTTTGATCTAGAACATTTCCATCACCATGCCAGAGACACATAAAAAAAAAAGTGCCCCAAAGGGCCTTTCACTGGGTCTCTCCATTGATGGTAGATGTCATTTCTGCTCATGACTCCCTGTCCAGAACTCACCACATGGCCCACCCATCTACAGAGGAACCAGGCAGTGCAGTCCTACTTTGTGCTTGGAAGGAGAGACAACCAGAACATTTGACAAACAGCACCAACAAGTACAACACTAGCTGCCTTTCTGTTCCTTGAATACACACAAGTTCATTCCAGCCTTGGCGCTTTCCACTTCCTGATCTGGCTCCTTAGGATTCTCTTCCCCTCTGATCTTCAGGTAGCTCACTTCCTCACTTTATTCCTGTGTCTCTGTTTTAATATCACCTCCACAGCGTTACCTTTCTTGACCTTTCCATGTGACATAATGCCATGTTCCCTCGTTCAATCTCTATCTTCCTTCCCTGTTCCTTTTTTAAAACACTGACCTCATGTTATTAGAGAGAGAGTGTGTGTGTGTGTTTATTGACTGACTCTCCCACTAAAATGCAAACTCCATGAAGACTCTGACTTATTCATTTCCAGCATGTAGGATAGTGCCTGGCCTAGTAGGCACTCAATAAAGTTCAATGAATCAATGAATAAATAGGATGGGACCCACTGAAAGACTGACTAAGGTTCCCTTCTCCTCAGCAGTGATTGGATTGACCCAACCAACATTTGCCTCGGTGACTCCATTTTTGTTTGTTTCCAATGTGCCTAAACTCTAATGGAGAGTTTTTTCTCAAAATGCCAAATCCCTGCAGAGTCCTACAGGCCTGAGAGCCGTTCTGTTTCTTCCAGGTGACTGATGTCTCTGTTCTAAACAATTACTTGTTCTTTTTAAAGAGTAGCTTTCAGTAGAAAATTTTATTTCCAAGTCTATAGCCATGTATTGACGACACTGTGCTATGGTCTAATCACATTTATGGTTAGATGAACATTATGGTAAAATATGCATAATTCTTAGAGTCTCTTGTCATTCACAACTGCTCCTTTGGAAATATTTAGCATCAGGTAAAATAGGGGCATTCTTATCCCTCCACCATTGATTCCAGATCCTATATAATAAAGAGGTAATATGCAAATTGACCATCACACCCTCACACAAGATGGCCACTCCCATGTGGTCACAAGATGGCCACGCCCATGTCATCACAAGATGGCTGCCCCCATGTCATCACAAGATGGCCAGCAGGGGAGGGCAGTTAGGAGTGACCAGGACAGCAGGGGAGGGCAGTTGGGGGCAACCAGGCTGGCAGAGGAGGGCAATTAGGGGCGACCAGGCCGGCAGGGGAGGGCAGTTGGGGGTGACTGGGCCTGCAGGGGAGGAGGGCAATTGGGGGGACCAGGCCTGCAGGGGAGGGCAGTTAGGGGTGACCAGCCTGACTCCCATGTCTGCCATCCAGTGGGAGGGGCATTATTTATTCGGTCTCCTAAAGCTCCATCCCTATAGACATTGCCAGTGTCAGGTAAAGTAGCAGCAAGGACCAACTGAAACTGGACAGTGTCACTGCCAGTGTGCCAGCACTCACATGTGCACAGGGCTGAACTCTTCCCCGGTCTCCACTCATGCCACCAACCCAGGAGCAGGCCCAGGGAGAGGGATGGAGAAGGAAGGCCCACGCCTCCCATCACACAGCTGAGCTGTCCTCGGGGAAAGGACTGTGACATGGACAGGAGACTGGATTTTAATCATAAGCTTTGAAAGAATCATTAGAATGGGCTTCATTTGGCCAAAGAGACCCAAGTGTTGTTTTATGGCATTATAAATGTTTTCCAGCTCCAGGGCGAGTGAGTCTCCGAAAAAGAAAAGTTATTGGGGAAACCTAGGTGTTCTATGTTCTGTGCCACTAAATAGAAATTCTTCAATGAATCCCACTCCAGATACATAAAGATGGAATCACAGATAGAGAAGAGAGAGAGTGCTCTCCAGTTCACAGCTCCAGAGCTTGCCATGGCTCAGCAGTGTTCCTGCAGGAGAAGGGAACTAGTGGCAACACTTTAATAAGGAAAGAAAATCCAGATTAGCAGATTTATTAGATGAAAGGAATGTTTTATTAGTTTGGTTAGGAAAATGGAAGGTGGAGAGAGAGAAAGGGAAATGAGTCATTCCAGGATGATGGGATGGAGATATCAGGTCTAACCAGTGTAGACTGGAAGACTACGGGGCATGCATATAATTAGCTTAAAAGGCCAGTTAAGGTTGTGTTTTAGATTGGTGCTTTTTGTGCCCACTACAAGGCTCGGGCCCTGGGGATGGTAACAAAGAAATCTCAGGGAAATACTGAATTCCAGTTATTCCTCCATAAATACTAAATATAAGTATTCAAATGCATACTTATATTAGAGATACATAATAAACAATATGAAACACAAATGTATATATATATAAAGTAATTTAGTATAATTCATTAACACTCAATGAAATCTATTTTACAATACCATAATATAGCTAAGGAAAAGGTTATTTTCAAGTTATCTCTTTTCTAATTTATAGCAAACTTGCTTCAGTCTCATCTTCAAAACATCTTTACAACAAAATGTCCTCAGAATTTAAAGAATTTCACAGAATTTCTTTAAATAGCATTGTACACTTAAACTTCTTCATTAGAATGCCTTTTTATTCACCATTCTTTCAGAAATTCTTCCAGTCAGCAGCTTCTTTGGAAATCCAGAAAGCAACCTCCTGAAGCTATAACACGGCCCAATCTGCAGACTTTATAATTGCGCTGTCAAATGATTTTGCATTTGCCAGACTAAGCACATTTAGGAGGCAGCCTGGCACGGGGATATGGGCTGTAGAGCCTCATAGACCTGCGTTTGGATCCTGGATCTGCCATTTACTAGTTGTGTGACCTTTAACAACTTGCCTAAACTTGCTGAACTTCACTTCCCTCATCAGTTCTTTCAGTTATCTATAGTTGCATAACAAATTACCCTAACTTAGTAGCTCGAAATAACAAGCATTTATTCTCTCACGCGGTTTCTGTGAGTCAGGAATCTGGAGTGGTTTAGCTGGGTGCTTCTGGCTCAGGGTCTGCCAGAGGCCAGACATTGTCCGGGCTGCAGTCATTTAAGTGGTTGGCTGAAAGGACCTACTTGGCTCACTCACAGGGCTGTCAGCAGGAGGCCTCCGTGCCTCCACCACAGGAGCCTCTCCATGGGGCTGCTGAGGCACCTGCACCGCATGGCAGCTGGCTTCCCGGCCAGCGACAGAGAGAGCAAGGAGGAGGCCCAAGGTCTTTTCTGACCCTGTCCCTTCTGCTGTGTTCTCATCATGAGAAATGAGTCACTGCGTCCGCTCCCACTCAGTGGGAGGGGAATTAGGCTCTACCCTCTGAAGGGAGAAATAGCAAAAAAAAAAAAAAAAAATATATATATATATATATATATATATATATATATATATATATGTATGTTTTAAGATAATCACACTTGTAAAACAGGAATAATAATATTTATTGTATTGCACCCTTGAAAAAAAGTCAAAGTTAAGCATTTAGAACTGTGCTGGCTTCAAAGTAAATATTCATCTACTTAGTCTTTATTGAGCACCTACTACTGAGCTGCATGATAAGAATATGATCGTGAGAAAATCCAGCAGAGTCCCTGCCCTCATGAAGCTCCCAGTTTAATGGGAAGATAGACACTAATCAAATAATACATTAACCAATGTCAAATCACTGCTTCACATGTGAGGAAATGATGTTGAACTGAGATCTCAAAGATGAGTAGGAGTTGACTCAGTGCAGCAGGAAGAGAAGAGAGTTCTGGGTAAAAGAGACAACAGGGGTGAGCTGTGTGTGTGTAAGTGTGGAGAGGACAAGGCCAGGGTGGTGGGTGTGGCGGGGCAGGGGAAGCGCTGCCGGCAAAGGCTAAGGAGGTAGCAAGGAACTAGCCTCTGCTCTGCTCTGTTTGACAAAGGAGGGGAAACACTGCATATCCTATCTAATAAAAGAGTAATATGCAAATTGATCATCACTCCAACACACAAGATGGCTGCCCCCATGTGGTCCAAGATGGCTGCCCCCATGTGGACACAAGATGGCCGCCACAAGATGGCCAGCAGGGGAGGGACTAGGCCTGCAAGGGAGGACACTTGGGAGTGGTCAAGCCTGCAGGGGAGGGCAGTTACGGGTGATCAGGCTGGCAGAGGAGGGAAGTTGGGGGCGACTGGGCCTGCAGGGAAGGGCAGTTGGGAGGACCAGGCCTGCAGGGGAGGGCATTTAGAGGTGACCAGGCCTGCAAGAGAGGGCAGTTAGGGGTGACCAGGCTGGCAGGGGAGCAGTTAGGCATCAATCAGGCTGGCAGAGGAGTGGTTAGGGGGTCATCAGGCTGGCAAGCAGAAGCGGTTAGGGGCAATCAGGAAGACAGGCAGGCGAGCAGTTGGGAGCCAGCAGTCCTGGATTGTGAGAGGGATGTCCGACTGCCCGTTTAGGCCCTATCCCAGTAGGATCGAGGGTTCCCAGATTGGAGAGGGTTCAGGCTGGGCTGAGGGAGACCCTGCCCCGTGCACGAATTTTGTGCACCGGGCCTCTAGTGCTTTTATGAGAGAGGTGGCTGCCGGGAGTTGACTGCAAAAGGGTGTGAGAACTTTAGGAGGTGATGGGTGTTCTCTATCGTGATTGTGGTAGTGGTTACAAGAGTGTGTGTTTGTTGGAAATCATAGAACTGTAGAGTAAAGAGTGTGAATTTTTCTATACATAAATTATACCTCAATAAGCCTGAGCTTTAAAAAATACACTTCTATGCAGGCACTTTTATGGAGAGGTACTATAACATTGTGAATTTTCCTATAACATGGGTTTTGGATTTTTTCCAAAGAATGTTAATCAATAGAAGACTGTCACGATGAAGTTTAACCTGTCTAGTGGTGCTGTAGCTAAAACCCTACGGTCTGTGAGACTGAGCTGTGTGTGTGTCTGTGTGAGTTTTGGTGGAAGGAATAAACACATCAAAGTAAACTAAATATAGTACAGTGGTGTTTTTTTTTTTTTTCATTAAAAGTAAGACGTTTACAACTATGTAAAGCATGAAGGGAGGGAGTTTTCAGAGATGATAAATCAAGTTACTTTAATGTACGTGCTGACCTTTTTGGTTGCTCTATTTTTATTCTGAAAAGATGTTGCTGTATGAATACAGTTCCAAAATCAACAATGATGCTTAACAATGGAATTTAAGAGACTATTATTTGATATAAAAACAATAACAGATACGAAGTAAAACGGGTTTTCCTGGCTCAGAAGCTGATAGAATGCCTGTAATCTTATCCTTAGGCCAGACACTGATGCTATTAAGCTTTTTGTGAAATTAAAGATTCCTGAATAGTACTGTGTTCATTGCAGCATTGGACTTCACTTCCAACAGCTGAGCTCTTGAGATTTCCAATATAAGATGCTGTCAGTGAAAAAAATGGATAGGATTGCATTGTATAAATTTACCACATTTTATTTATCTACTAGAGGCCCAGTGCACGGATTCATGCACCTGTGGGGTCCCTCAGCTTGCGGGGATTGGGCCAAAACTGGCAGTCCAACACCACCTGCTGCTCCTGTTCATCCTGGCCCCGCTATGCCTGTGGCTGCTGCTTGGTAGGCTTGCTGCCGCTCCGCTGTGGTCTCTGGGCTGCGGCAGCCAGCCTTGAGCCCTGCATCTGGCACCCGCCCATCAGTCAGCTGAGTGACGCTCCTGCTGTGGGAGAGCACTGACCACCAGGGGGCAGCTCCTGCATTGAGCATCTGCCCCCTGGTGGTCAGTGCATGTCATAGTGACTGGTAGACTGGTTGAGTTGACAGGTCAAATGGTCACTTAGGCTATTATATATAGAGATTACAAAGCAATGGGAAACAGTCTACAACTGTTCTCCACACCGAGGATGAATTTCACAAACAAAATAAGCCTTCTACACATGTGCATCTTGTATGATGACATTTCTATAAGGTACGACACCTGGCAAAGCTAGTCAACGCTGTGACACATCAGTAGAGCCGACCCCTGCAGAGGGGCTGGGGAGCCACTGACTGGTATGGATAACGTACTCTTTCTTGATCTGGAAGCTGGTTACACGGGTGTGTTCAGTTTGTGATAGTCATTGTGCTGTACATTTATGATATGTATACTTTTATAGATGAATGTTATATTTCATTAAAAGGTATTTTTTAAAACTAAAAATGAAATATATGAAACAACTCCTGGAGACATGTTTCCTAAAACAGAAAAGGAGGACATTAGCCCACGCTTCCACCATGGTCACAGATGGCGCCAATGGAAGGCTGCTACACACACGGCTGCAGAACGCTGAGGAGGCTGCCTCCCCGAGCAGGGGCTTAGGAAGCAGCCAGCACTCAGAGAGGGTAAGGAGTTCAGGGGCACCGACCAAGCCTCGCCATCAACAAGGTAATCAGAGCCGATCACCCTCACTTGCTCATTGTAAGGTTTGGAATTTTGCACAGTAATCCAGCAGCTTAAAAACTGACCCAGCCTTGCTGGCTTGGTTCAGTGGTTGAGCATCAACCTATGAACCAGGAGATCACGATTCAGTTCCAGGTCAGGGCACATGCCTGGGTTGCGGGCTCGATCCCCAGTAGGAGATCAGCAGGAGGCAGCTGATCAATGATTCTCTCTCATCGTTGATGTTTCTATCTCTCCTTCCCTCTCCCTTCCTTTCTGAAATCAATAAAAATATCTACATATATTTTTAAAAACTGACCCAGACTGTGTGAAAATGTTTGGGCATAACACTTCTGTAGGGCTTGGGAGTTAGAAAATCTGTTTTCTAGTATTTCTGATGATGTCACTATTTATAAGCAAATTTATCAAACACAGTTTTATTCAAGTCCCTTTGCCAGAAGCTGTGGAAGTGACAAAAAGATGTAGAAGACACTTCCTTGGATTTAATAAGCTGGTGATCTGTGGGGAGTTGGTCCACACCGTGAAAAGATTAACCAAAAGTACATAGCAGCCTACAAGGTTTGAATGAGGAAGCTCTGATTAAATGCAGCTATTGGCATGCAAGGTAAATTTACTATGTTCAGCAAAGGACAGGGAAAGCAAAGGAGACAGAAACTGAGCTAGAATTTCAGGGAAGGAATTTAAAGGAATAAAGTAGACATGGAAATGTGAAGAGAAATTTAAGAAGGGAGATTAATGGTGTAAACAAAGATGCCAAAGGATTTATACACAAAGGGGATTTAATTGGGATGGTGCTGTGGCTCCATCTCTGAGAACACTTAGTCAAAGAAACTGTCCAGCATTAAAAGTAATTCAAATCTTTACTGGAACCTTTCAAAGGCTGTCGGCAGGGAGCCATCCAATTGATAATTCTTAGCATCACTTCTTAAAATATCCTTTTCTACATTCCTGGAGCTTTAATATCTCACATATTGCAGCTGTAACTAGACCAGGGGTTGGCACATTTTTTTCTGTAAAGGGCCAGATAGTAAATATTTTAAACTTCCGTGGGGCAGATAGTTTCTGCCACAACTACTCAACTCTGCTGTTGTAGCACAAAAGCAGTCAGAGACAAACTGCAAATGCTGGAAGTGGCTGTGTTCAAATAAAACTTTATTTACAATAACAGGTGGAAAGCTGGATTTGGCATGCAGGTCATGGCTTACTTAGCCCTGAATGAGACTCATCCAATAGTGGACAAAGACAACTCCTCCTCACAGCCTACTGTGTCCTTTTCATTTTTCTCCCCACCCTTATTCTTTTGCTATTTCTCTCTCACAATTAAATTTTATTCCTTCTAATTTCAATCCTTTCTTTATTCTCACCCGAGCATATATTTTTATTGATTTTTAGAGAAAGAGAAGAAGTGGGGGGGTGGGGGGAAGAGAGAGAGAGAGAGAGAGAGAGAGAGAGAGAGAGAGAGAGAGAGACATCGATCAATGGCCTTCCATATGTATCCTTATAGGTGATTGAACCAAAACCTAGGTATGTGCCCTGACCAGGAATTGAACCCAAAACCTTTTGGTGTATCGGATGACACTCCAACCAATTGAGGCATCCGGCCAGGGCATCTAATGCCAATTCTTGTTCTGTGATAAGAATCAGAGTCAGGCCCTAGCTGGTTTGGCTCAGTGGATAGAGCATAGGCCTGTAGACTGAAGGGTCCCAGGTTCGATTCCGGTCAAGGGCATGTACCTTGGTTGCGAGCACATCCCCAGTAGGGGGTGTGCAGGAGGCAGCTCGTCAATGTTTCTCTCTCATCGTTGTTTCTGACTCTCTATCCCTCTCCCTTCTTCTCTGTAAAAAATCAATAAAATATTAAAAAAAAAAAAAAGAATCAGAGTCAGTGGGTTCAGATAAAATAGGAATCCCAGACATACCAGGGAACTGTGGACTCCTTCTAACCAAGGAAGTGAGGTAATCCAAGTGATATTTTAAGGAAACTAATTTGGCAGCACTGTGTAGAATAGATTGTTGTGATATAACCAAAGCAAAGAGACCAATTAGGAGGTTACTGCAAAAAATCTATGCAACAGATGTGGAGTCTAAGCTAGGAATGGAAAGAAGAGATGGGTGTGGGACAAAGTGTGATTCAAAGATTAGCTGAAATTAACAACCAATTAGATGCAGGAGAAGAAGGCAGAGGAATCAAAGATGACTGAGATACAGAGACTAAGTAGGAAAACACTTGCATCATTTTAATCTCCTTTTTGAGTTCCCTTCTCCTTACCCCATACATGTCAGTGTTTCTCAGGTTTCTTTCCTTAGAGGCCCCTCTCTTCCTTTCCCTTCCCACTTCATAAAATTTTCCTGGATGACATGATTCAGATTCATAGCTTAGACTATGACTTCTCTGGTGATGATTTCCAAATCTCTTATCTCTAGCCCAAATGTCTCTGGTGAGCTGCAGACTCATTTATTCAACTCCCTGTTTGTTTTTCCCAGGACTCATAGGCCCTCCCCTCGGGGTCTGGTCGAGGTTGATTTTACCCTACTTTCAATGCAGTGAGGTGGCCTATCACTGTTACATGGGTGCAGGCAGAAGAAACAAGATTCTGTTCAGCGACAAAGGTCCTTACTGCTCACAGCACAGCAAGCAGCATGAACGCAGCCTGTTGACATCAGTCTCCTTGCACCAGGTCCCACAGGGTAGAATGGAGGGCCAGATGACATGCTTCCTATGCATTGGACTGAGTGACAGGAGAGGGACACTGAGCTTGAGGAACCTGCTGTTTTATTGCAAACAGTGAGCAAGACTGCCTCTTGTCCTAGGAGGAGTCCCCCAAGGTTACTCACTGCAAAAACAAGCTGGAGAAACGATTCAGGTAAAGAGCAAACAGAGCCTTGCATTCTTAACACACTCAGCGAGATGTGGGGAGAGACCCAGAGGAGGCTGTCTGTTCCCGCAGTCAGCATGACCAGAACAGAATTCACCAACTTCTTCCTTAGACAGGGCTTCTGTTTCCAGTTTTGGTGAAAGGCTAAACCAGGAACTGGCAACTATCTCAGGCCCTGCCCTATGACCTACTCCCCACATCCAATTAGCCATGTATCAGTTTCCTGTGGCTGCTGTAACAAATTATTACCAACCGGGTGGCTGAAAACAACAGAAATTTATTCTCTCACAGTTCTGGAGGTCAGAAGTCTGGAATTAAGGTGTCAGTATAGCTATGTTCCCTCCAAAGACTATAGGGGAGAATCTGTCTCCTGCTTCTTCCAGCTTCTGGTGGCTCCAGGAGTTCCCTGCTTTGTGGACACATTATTTCAGTCTTTGCCTCTATGGTCACATCCTCCTCCTCTTCTCTCTGTCAAATCTCCCTCTGCCTTCAGCCTGATTCTTATAAGGACACTTGTTATCAGATTCAGAGCCCACATGGATAATGCTGGATAAACACCTCCATAATGTAATCACATCATTTGCCATATAAGTTTGTTTGTTTGTGTGTGTGTGTGTGTGTGTGTGTGTGTGTGTGTATATATATATATTTATATGTATATATATTATATATATCTACCTAGTAAAAGAGTGACATGCTAATTGACCGTACCTTCACAACGACCACCAGCCAATCAGGAGTGAGTATGCAAATTAACTCAACAAAGATGGCAGGTTAATTTGCATACACAGGAGCCAAGCAGCCGGGGGGCAGCATGGGAAGGTGATGCCGGCAGCCAGGGGAAAGAGGCCCATTCTTGCACAAATCTTCGTGGGCCTTCTTTCCCCTGGCTGCCAGCACCACCTTCACTCTGGCCCGGAGCCGCCTTTCCGCCTTCCCACGCTGCCCAGAGGCCCAGAGCATCCCCCAGCCACTTGGCGCCTGTATATGCAAATTAACCTGCCATCTTTGTTGGGTTAATTTGCATACTCACTCCTGATTGGCTGGTGGGCGTCACAAAGGTATGGTCAATTTGCATCTTTCTCTTTTATTAGTGTATATATATATATATATATATATATATATATAAAAATAATATTTACAGATTCTGGGGATTAGAATGTAGACACAGCTTATCTTTTTGGCTAAGTCTACTGCAGTCACCAAGTTCCCTAAAAATTCTAGCATAGTCATTTTTATGCAATAAATATCAGTTGAATTTAGAAGTTATCTACATAGAAGTAATGGTTAAAGCTGTGAACATGTAGCTAGTGAACAGGTATACCAGATTCAAACCCAGGCTGGATGACCTCAAAGCTCGTGTTTTTAATCACTGACCAATACTGTCACCTTTTGCCCATTTTTTTATGTTAGTTGTCAATGTGTTCAAAAGTCAGCAGCTGTAGAAAGGAAGCATGGGCTTCAGCTGCACCTGTGTCCCCTGGGTCCTTGTGTTGGCAAGGCTCCCATGGACATAAGAAGCCGTTTGCATCACCACCACCCCAAAACCTTCCCTACTGAAAATTAATATGGTGCACGGGTGTCCTGCAGTTGAGCAACCAGGAAGCCGAATTCTCTCTTGTCAGCTCCTTTAGATTTACAGTTCAGTGCTCAGACTTTCAGTCCTGGGAGTGAAAATGACCCTGACTATCATCTGCCTTCCCAGTGAGTTCTCTGAGGGGGTTCCGTGCAATCTGGTGAGAGTCAGCTCGGATTAGGGGCATTCATAATCAGCATCTCTGTCCTACAGCTTACCGAGGACACAGGACCATAAATCCTGAAGACTTATGAAACACTTAGCTGAAATGAATTACCCAGTTAATCTCCAAGGATGATAACCAAATGATTTATTTTTTAAATTATCATTATTTATTATCAGACTAGAAGCCTGGTGCATGAAATTTGTGCACTCGTGGGGGGGGGGGGGTCCCCTCAGCCCGGCCTGAGCCCTCTTGCAGTCTGGGAGCCCTCGTGGGATGGCCAACTGATGGCTTAGGCCTGCTCCCCAGGAGGAGCACGCCTAAGCCATCAGTCAGACATCCTTAGCACTGCCACGGAGGTGGGAGAGGCTTCTGGCTGAGTGGTGCTCCCCCTGTGGGAGTGCACTGACCACCAGGGGTAGCTCCTGCATTGACCGTCTGCCCCCTGGTGGTCAGTGCGCATCATAGCAACCAGTCATTCCACCTTTTGGTCGATTTGCATATTAGCCTTTTATCATATAGAATTAGAAAGCTGATGAAGATATTTTTCATGAGTTTCCACGGGGGAAATTGGAGTCACTGAGGAACCAAATTTCAGTCGTTTTAAGGTCTCTCAACAGAAAAGCAGCAGAACCCAGACTCACTGCGGCAAGTGGGACCCACAGGGGAGGGGCACTGGAACCTGTTCATCTCCCTGTGTGGCAGTCATAAGGTCACCAACCCCTCAAGGCTTCTATCCTCTGTCAGCCACACACCACAGCTCTGCCCTGCTTCTCTCACGGAGCTGACAGGTGTTACAGTCTTGGAGGAAATGAAAATGTTATGCTCTGGGAAGGTTGATTGATTTGCATATTAGGTTAACTTGAAATAAATTATAATTAGCAAGAGTGCTTTTAAATCATGGATCCCTTAGTTATTATGTATTACATACCTGGCTTTGTTGGTGGTATGTTTTTGTTTAGAACACAGGATCTGGAGCCAAATATCAGGATTTGAATCTCACTTACTACCTGGATGACTTTGGTCCAATTGCGTGTCTTTTCCATAATATGGGCTTTATGATAGTATCTATCAGATAGTGTCATCTTGAGGACTAAATGAATCAATATAGGTAAAAACACAGCCTGGTTCAAGGGACATGGTAGGTGCCCAGGAAATAATCATTAAGGACTTGGAACTTTTATCACAACAAAAAGAAAACATGAGCGTGTGTTCCGTGTTTCTCTGTCACCACAACCTTTCACTAGATGGGCACTGGCCAAGCATCCAGCAGACTCACTCACCCCCTCACATCCCTCTTCTCTTTCCCTGATTCCTCTGTCTGTTTTTCTCCATCTCTCCTTCTGTTGCTCCATCTCCCTCTCTTCTCCTTACCTCCCCTTTTCTTCTTATCTTCTTTTTATCTCCTCTTCCTGTATCCTTATCATCTAAGACAATGAGAGACCCTACAATTGGCCGCATCTGCTTGTGGGAAATATATTTGTCTCCTGAAGTTTCCAAGAAAAACAACCAGTAAAGGCCTCTGAATATATGATTCTCCTTTTTGTTTTTAACTTTATTTTCTATTGTTGACCCTATTACAGATGTCCCCATTTTCCCACCCTTTGCCCACCTCCACTAAGCCCCGGCTCCCCCTTCCTCTGGCCATCACCACGCTGTTGTCTGTGTAGATGGGTTATGCATATATGATCTTTGGTTAATCTCTTCACCTTCTTTCTTCCAGTCCCTCTCTCCCCTCCGACAGCTGTCAGTCTGTTCCATGCATCCATGCCTCTGTTTCTATTTTGTTCATCAATTTATTTTGTTCATTAGATTCCACATGTAAGTGGAATCATATGGTGAATATACTCTCCTTACTGAACTGGCTCTGTGTTTTTGTCTTTACTCCACTTTTCATATCGTCTCTGTCTACTTGCCTCTGTCTCCACCTCTGTCTGCCTCTCTGAATCTGTCTCTTTCTGACTCTTTTTGTCTCTTGGTGTTCATGTCCTTCTCTGTTTCTCTTTGTATCTATTACTGTCTCTTGCTGTGTGTGTGTGTGTGTGTGTGTGTGTGTGTGTGTGTGTGTGTGTCCTCAGCTGTGGGAGGTAAGCTCCCTGGGCTCTCTGAAAACTTTCTGGTAGAAAAGAAAAGGGGAAAGACTTTTGTGCAGATCCTTCCCCTGCGTTGCAATGTGATTGAGAGGACAGTTTTCTCAAACTAGATGAACTGTCAGTACAACCTGCAGTCTTTTCTGGAACTCCAGGGCATCAGGTCCCTCTTGAAAGCATCTGAAGTAGCGGGGGCTTTAAGCAACATGTCCCTGAGCAACTGTCTAAGTGGAGCAGAGGTGGTGACTAATCAAGACAACTTACATGAAAGTTAACTGGGCACATATTTAATGATACACATGATTATGATCGTGCTGCATGGTAATTCAGCATAACTGGTAAGGGCTCATGTAAATGACTGTAATTAGTATTACTTTTTCACAGCTAAGCTATATTTTATTTTCCCTTTCTACACTGCTAATTCACCAGCATCTGTAATCAGTGTCAATGTTGATAATTTCTTGATGTTACATACTGTTTAATCATTCACCCAATGAATATACACATGGACACACACACACACACACACACACACACACACACACACACACAAAGAGAAAGCCTGGACCCATCTCTCCAAAACAAGGATTTCTTTGTCCCTGGCTCCCTGGATCACTTACTTCCTTCTTCAGCTCCATCCATCTCGTTCTCCCCCATCCTGGCCCTGTAGTAACTGAGGTTTCTTTAGAGAGAGAGAGGCTTGACCACTGGCTGATGTTATTTGTGAGTTCCCTTCTAATCCTGAAATTCTACTTTAAAAATATTAATGGGTGTGTGTGAAAACATATAAATAGGTTTTGATACCTTCATAATCATCACCATCATCAAAAACCAATAAGTAGTGAATTTTAATATATGTTAGATACAATGGTGTGTTCTTTACACACATAATCCTTTAACATTTTGAGGTAGGTGCTATTCTTCATTTTCGAAATAAGAGAACTGAGACATTGAGGTTGAGTGTTGGCCCAAGGTCATGGAGCAAGTATACTTTAAAGTCTATAATATGTAACCAACTTGTTCTTCTAGCAAAATATAAATGCTAAGGGGAGATATTTTCTTTCTCTCAATCTTCATTTTTTCACTGGTAACTTACTTTTTTCACTGGGCAGATCTTTTATTTTTATAGGAAAAGAAGGGGTAATGGGCATTGGATACTTGAAAGGGGTTTTGCTGCCAAAAACAGACAAGAGAAAAGAAAGAAGAGGCACAGAGCACAGCCACTATTCAGATGTATATTAAAACCAAACTTGTTTATCTTCCCTAAGCGACTGTGGTGATCATTTTAAAAGTTCCAAGGATGTCAGAAGAGGAAGTCTGGGCAGTAGGGCTGAGTCTGGTCTGTCTTTAATAACACAGCCTCCCAGCAGTTCTCTTTGGGGTTGCTCTGGAAGAAGCTTTCACCTCTGCGGCTGGGTTTGCTCTCCACACTCATTAGGCAAAACGTCCTCTGAGTGGTCCTCCCTAAGCAGTGTCCCCTAGAGGCAAAGTTGAGCTGTTCACCGGGAAGGAGGGAAAGGAGGGTGTCATGGACACACATGGAGAGAAAGGGTGGGGGCTGCCCTGCTCCCTGTGAGACCCTCAGGGGCCAGGTCTAGGCTCCTCCCTTTCAAGAGCTGCTCCTCCCCCTGCTCTGACCTCTGGGTTGGCCTGAGAGCAGCCTCTTTGTTTTTAACCCTATTCCTTGACCACAGTAAGTGGTTCAGAGATAGGCATATGTTCCAACTCAAAGCAATAATAAGACTTTCCTAGGATTTAGCCAACTGCATGTGAGAAAAGGGTGTCTATGGTTTGATGACTGAAAAGTTTCCACTGTCCACTGTAGCTTTGCATCCTCATTTGCACATGACCTCAGCCCTTCATGCTTCCTCCCATTTCTCTTGGTAAATCCAAATTGTCCAAATAATGGCTGCTAATTAGTGAGAATAAGCCCTCCTTTTCCCGAGAACCATCTTTGAACAATTATTCTTGAAACTAGCTGAACTTCATCTGACCCTGCCTGCTGAAGCACTATAAAAAAATTCCACCCTCCTTCCCAAGTTAGAACACTCCTCATGCCGACAGTTTTGAAAAAAAAAAAAACCCACAAAAAAACTTATGGTAATGGTGCTCTTGTTTTTTTCCACAAAAGATATGAGTAAGAGATACTGAGATGCTAGAGCTGAGCTGGTAAGTCAAAACTTGTGGAGAAGGCAGCCTGGGAGAATGAAGTTAATGGTGGGAACAGGTGGCGAGATAATTGCTGGGGAAAGAGAGAGAGAGAGAGAGAGAGAGAGAGAGAGAGAGAGAGAGAGAGAGAGATCCAATGGTATTTGTTTTTCTATCCTGTTTTTCTAAGGCCATCACAACATCTGTTATTACCATTTTCTTTGTTATGTAAGTGAACTAGTTAAAATGTAGGATTGAAAAGAGAGAGAATCACAGCAGTCCTCAAATTTGGCTGTGCAAACATAGTGTTTTTTATAACTCTATACCGAAATAAACCCAAATCGGGAGCCTCTATGTCCAGGAAGGAGGGTAGACATTATCTTGCCCTTATAAGTAGCTCATTCACTAGTCTCTTCTGGGTAAATGCTTAGTTGCCCCTTGCCAGCCCTATTTTTTTTGGGATGAACTAAGTTGCTAGAGAATCAGTGTGCTAAAAGGTGATTTTTAAAAATTGTAAACTTTCACCCTGGCCTGTGTGGCTCAGTTGGTTGAGCATCATCCCATGCACCAAAAGGTAACTGGTTTGATTACTGGGTCAAGGCTGGGGTTTGGGGCTCAATCCCCAGTAGAGAGCATGCAAGAGGCAGCCGATCACTGTTCCTCTGTCATTGATGTTTCTCTCCTTTCCTCTCTAAATAAATAAATAAATAAATAAATACAAACATTGAAAAAATTGTGACTCTCATTCAAATATAAAATGAATGTGTCAAAGATTTTTTACTTCACTATTTATTGAGAAAACCAGTAAGAAGCAAAAATTGATTCAAAGGAGAATCCAAAGGAAAAACACATACATAGGTATCAGCAATTCTGAATTGAATTTACCGACCGGTGCAAAACTGATCTCTTCCAAAGAGTGGAAATTGATGCACCTTCATTAGGCAAAATTCATTTGTATTTCTAAAAGTGGGAATTAGTTACATCACTATCAGTCTTCCAAGAACAATGATTTTTCAACCTTTTTCATCTCATGGCACAAAAACTACTGAAAATCTGTGGCACACCAAAAAATATATTTTTTGCTAATCTGACAAAAAATATAGGTATCATTTTGATTCATTCACACCAGACAGCTATTGTTGTGTTGGCTGCTGTCATTTCTTTCTTTTTT
The DNA here is from genome assembly GCF_027574615.1 of Eptesicus fuscus. Taxonomy (NCBI): domain Eukaryota; kingdom Metazoa; phylum Chordata; class Mammalia; order Chiroptera; family Vespertilionidae; genus Eptesicus; species Eptesicus fuscus. The sequence continues at coordinate 36,757,452 of NC_072479.1, forward strand.
TTTTTTTAATTTGACAATCTCAGGGAAAAGAGGTCAGTGCCCCTGACTAAATAGCCAGATATTGCATGTTTTGAAAATTCTTGCAACCCACCAGTTGAAAATCACTGGTCAAGAACAATGAAAGACACAGACCTCTGCAGAATCAGATAATCCTGGAAGGGTCTTTTCTCCAAAGATTCTGCCAAGAATTTCATCTGTGCAATCTGATCGTCTACACAGAATCTACAGACTGCCTAAAATAGAAGTGAGATTTGAATAACCAAATTTGAGAAATTTCCTGCCACATATGGCAAACTAAAATTATTCTTCTATTTTTATACAGTCTCCCAATCCAATTCATGGGTACTGTGACAACACAATAACCACCTAAATATCTGGTTTACTCCATTAATTTAATTAGGGCTATTTATCCAGGCTCATTGGGAAACTCTATCACAAGCCTTGGTGCCCACTTTGAGATTCATGTGTAGATGGAGTGCTCTCTCAGAAACTAGGGTTTCTGGAGGAGGAGGAAATAAGTTTATTATTTCAAAATTAGACATAAGAGAATATATGAATGTGGATTTGTACCCCAATTAGGAAAGCCTGAAAATCATGAAGAAAATACTTGAAAACCAGCACCCATCTTCTCAGGCTTCCACCTGCCTCTCAGGCACGTGGTACTTACATTTGGATACTTCATCCTGACTTTTTGTATCAGGAAACATGATGCACACTTTTGGTTTAGTAAGGGATCAAGAAATAAACATGCTCATGGTCTGGTGGGATTGCTCCTCAGAGCTCACGCTGGATTTAGTTACTCCTTACTGGGAGAAGAATGGCCAAATCAAGCAAATGAAACACCTCATGCAGGTGGAAAATCAGCCTCTCGAATAGCATCCCCCTTCACCGTTGGGAGGAGGTGGAGACAGAAACTGAGTCAGAAATTGCAAAGCCAAAGCCAAATGAAGGTTCAATACAGGCCCAGGTGAAGGCCCCCAGTTAAAATTCTAGATGGAGGGTCAGAATATTGAGAGGAGCCAGACAGGTGTGCCCCATTGATTTTGCTAGGGCAGTGGTCGGCAAACTCATTAGTCAACCGAGCCAAATATCAACAGTATGATTGAAATTTCTTTTGAGAGCCAAATTTTTAAACTTAAACTTCTTCTAACGCCACTTCTTCAAAATAGACTTGCCCAGACAGTGGTATTTTGTGGAAGAGCCACACTCAAGGGGCCAAAGAGCCGCATGTGGCTCGCGAGCCACAGTTTGCCGACCACGGGTCTAGGGTGGCCCTCTGGGGTTTGAATACCAAAATTGGCATTATACCCAGTAGTACAGTACTAGGTCTATTATTCCATCATCGCTTTATGCATGTATGTACTAAACACAGGCTGTCATTTTGAAGTCCGTAAGTCCTCCTGTCTATGTAGTTGCTTATATATTTAACTAGACGCCCAGTGCACAAAATTCATACACAGGTAGGGTCCCTAGCGGCAGCCGGCTGCTGGCTGGGGCCTTCTTTTGCTCGGCGCCACCCCTGGTGGTCAGTGCATGTCATAGCAAGTGATCAAACTCCCGGTCAGTCAAACTCCTGAGGGGACAATTTGCATATTAGGCTTTTATATAGAGAGATGTTTAAATTAAACCAGCTGAGTCCCTATCCTACATTCTGTGGAGATATCAGTGCCTTTCCCAAGATTTCTGCAAACCCAAGCTGCTTCCATGGCTGTGCTCACTCTTTGCTCAAATTTTTGGTTCCACTAAAGTCTCAATCCAGCTAACATTCACTTCTTATGGTTCTTCTCCCTCCCCTGCCCTCTCCTCCCTTCTCCCCCTCCCCTCACCTTCCCTCCCTTCCTTTTCCCTCCCCTCCTCTCCCTACCTTTCCTCTCCTCTTCTCTTCTCTTCATGCACTATCACCTTACAAGGGGAAAACAGCACATATTTCAGATTTTTTTCACCAATACATGTGAAGAAGTTCACATGTAGCAGACATTTAGTGAACTTTGAAACAATCAATAGTTTTACAATGCTGAACAGTTTTGCAGGTAATTTAAAATAAAATATGCCTCTTCTTGAAACCTCTTAAAAAACAAATGAAATAAATGTGGTGAAAAGTTAGTAAAGTCTAAAACTAGATGATTACAATGGGTTAATTATACATTTTCCTATTTTTAAGTTATAAAGTTTTCATAACAAGAGTGTTTTTTTTAAAAAAAACCACACATTAATCATGGGGACTAGAAATATATTTTGCTGTCTGCATTACTTAGGGTACTGTCAGGACAATCCCCCAAATACAGGAACTAACAACGAGGACACAAGTCTTGAGGGGAGTAGTCGGATGGGTGGGATGGCTCTACATGGTGGTGCAGAGGCCCAAGCTCCTTGCATTTGTTTCCCTGCCTCTGCCTGGGGCCTGGTCCTTGACTTCAGTCACAGCTGGGCTGCAGACAAGGAGGTGCTACCATTCACAGAAAACAGAGTGGAAATGCAGGTGATCAGATTTTTTTCTTCTTTCTTTTCTTTTTCTATGTGGGATGGTTAATCTTGAGCCTGCAGGAAGTCTTGAGGTTCCAGACTTCTCCAAGTTCACATTTCTTTGCCTCCAGTTACGTCCAAAGACAGGGAAACCACAGACATGCCTTTGTAGAAGGGTCAGAATTTCCTAAGTACCGACATTTCATACATCACTTTCACTCACATTCCATACTCCCTGACCACACCTACGCACAGAGTGACTAGAACATGCAGCCTCTAGCTTGGAGGCCACACGCCCAGCCCAACACTATTCCTCTGGAAGGAGGGCAGACACCTAGCAGGCTCTACCACACTGTCTGCCCCTTCCAGAGGATCCCTGGTCCCCTCCATGGGGTGGGGCTTCCATCTTCCCTCTTCTGTCTCTTATTCTCATCTTCCCAGCCTTGATCTGATACCTGTTTGTTATGGGTTGAATGTGTCCCTCCCCCAACTCTTATGTTGAAGTCCCAACTTCCTAGTAGTACCTTTGAATGTAACTGTATTTGAAGATAGGCTCTTTTTAATAAGTTTTTTTGAAGTGTATTTGATATACAAAAATCCACACATATTTAATACTAGAGGCCCGGTGCACGAAATTCGTGCACGGAGGGGGGTTGTCCCTCAGCCCAGCCTGTACCCTCTCCAATATGGGACCCTTCAAGGGATGTCTGACTGCCTGTTTAGGCCACAATCCAGGACTGCTGGCTCCCAACTGCTTGCCTGCCTGCCTTCCTGATTGCCCCTAACCACTTCTTCCTGCCAGCCTGATCACCCACTAACCACTCTGCTGCCAGCCTGTTTGCCTCCAACTTCCCTCCTTTGCCGGCCTGGTCACCCCTAACTGCCCTCTCCTGCAGGGTTGATCACCTCCAACTGCCCTCCCTTGCAGGCCTGGTCCTTCTCAACTGTCCTCCCTTGCAGGCCGGGTGCCTCCCAACTGCCCTCTCCTGCTGGCCATCTTGTGGCGGCCATCTTGTGTCCACATGGGGGCAGGATCTTTGACCACATGGGGGCAGCCATCTTGTGTGTTGCAATGATGATCAATCTGTATATTACTCTTTTATTAGATAGGATTTTATTAGATAGGATAGAGGACTGGTACAGGGGTGGGGGCCAGCTGGTTTTCCCTGAAGGGTGTCCCAGATCAGGTGGGGGTTACCTTGGGGCATGGGGCGGCCTGAGCGAGGGGCCTGTGGTGGTTTGCAGGCTGGCCACGCCCCCTGGCAACCCAAGTGGAGGCCCTGGTATCTGGAATTTATTTTCCTTCTACAATTGAAACTTTGTAGCCTGGAGCGGAGCCAAGCCTGGGGCTCCCTCCGAGGCCGGCAGCCATTTCTGTTGGAGTTATAATTGAAACTTTGTTGCCTTAAGCGGGTGGGCCCGGCCAGGGTGTGCAGAAAGCTTTGCTTCCCCTGTTGCTGGTGGCAACCCTGGCCTGCTCTCTCAAGCTCCATTCTGCCGCCATTTGTTTGAATTTGTTTACCTTCTATAATTGAAACTTTGTAGCTTGAGTGGAGGCTTAGGCCTGGCAAGGGCAGGGGGAAAGCTTGGCTTCCTCTGTTACCTAGGAAACCTTGCTCTCTGTGGCTGTAGCCATCTTAGTTTGGGTTAATTTGCATGCTCGCTCTGATTGGATGGTGGGTGTGGCTTGTGGGTGTGTTGGAGGTATGGTCAATTTGCATATTTGTCTATTATTAGGTAGGATATTCAATTTGATGGGTTTGCACACATGAAACTATCACCATAATTAAGGTAATAAGCATATTGATCACCTCCAAAAGCTTCCTCCTGCTCCCCTCCTTTTGTGTGTGTACGTGTGGGTGTCTGTGGTGAGGACATGTAACTTGAGATCTACCTTCTTAACAAAGTTTTCAGTGCACATCAGAGTATTTTTAATTATAGGCACTATGTTATATAGTTATTTATCTTTATAACCAAAAGTTTATATCCATTGAACAACTCCAAATTATTACCCTCTCCCAGCCCCTATAATGACCATTCTACTCTATGAGTCCATTTTAGATACTTTATATAAGTGGAATCAAAATGAGATATCACCTCACACCTGTTAGGATAGCTATTATTAAAAAAAAAAAAAAAAAGACAACAAACAACTGTTGTTAAGGATGTGGAGAAATTGAAACCCTTTTATGTTGTTGATGGGAATGCAAACAGTGCAACTGTTATGGAAAACATAATGGAGGTTCCTCAACCAAATTAAAAATAGAACTGCCCGAGGATCCAGCAGTCCCACTTCTGGGTCTATATCCAAGAGAATTGGTATCAGGATCTCCTAGAGATATCTGCACCCCCATGTTCATTACAGCACTAGTTATAACAGCAAAAATCCAGAAGGAACATAACTGAATGGATAAAGCAAAAGTGGTATTGATACACATGCCATGGAGCTATTCAGCCTTAAAAAGAAGGAAATCCTACAACATGCAACATCCAAGTCCAGGTTCATCTGGATGAACCTGGAGGACATCGTGCTAAGTGAAATAAGCCAGTCACAGGAGAAGATAGTCTTTCAAGGGGCAATTAAGTTAAAATGAGGTCATTAAAGTGGGCCCCAATCCATCTGTATAAGAAGAGCAGATTAGGCCACTGACACATGTAAAGGAACAACCATGGGAAGGCAAAGGGAGAAGGTGGCAAACTACCAGCCAAAGAAAGATGCCAACACCTTGATCTTAGGCTCCTTACCTCCCGAACTGTGAGAAAAGAAACACCTGTTGTGTAAGCCATCCAGTCTGTGTTACTATGTTATGGCAGCCCTAGCCAGCTAATACACTACGCATTTTCACGCAGAACAGTTTTATTCTCCACTGCACTGCTCTGGACTCATGAAAGCCTCCCTTGGTAAATCCTTACCCCGCGAAGGCGCTCCTCTAACAATAGGCCATTCTCTCGGGATATCTGCCCTCCGCAGCACAGAGCACCCACCGAAGCTGAGAAATCGGTCTCTTTGAATGACATCAAACTCTTGGTCACACCAGTCTCCTTAACTGGGAAGGGAGCAGCGTAAGTCTCTTCTTCCTCAATGAGAACGATGCCACCTCTTCCAAAGCTGGAAGCAAGTACAGCCAGACTTTCCTTTGATGGAAACGCACTCTTCCGCTCCCACTACACGCACACGCGTGCACTCAGCATCCCACCAACAGCAGTGACTTCGTTTCTGCATGCAGGCGCTGGGTCAAAGCTGCCTGCTCGGAGGGAAGGCCACCAGCTCCAGCGCTCATGGGGCTCACATGCCAATGGCGAGACAGTCACGAAAAGAGTCAACAGACCAATAAAATCTAAAAATGACAAAATCAGCCACAGGTTGCCCTCGCTTTCCGAAAGCAGAGCATTCCTATGAAACCTTTCATACCCAGAAATGGCAAAAAGCGGAAAAGCAATTACTCTTAAGTTTATATGAAATATTTGTAAGTGTTCCAAGACCCAAACTATAACCTACCAAATTATCCCAGATATGCTTAAGTATGTCCAGCTTCACACCCTCCCGAGCTCTTCCTGACACCCGGGGCTGTCCCGACACCTTGGGGCACATCTGGCTAACAGATGCACAGCATAAGCCGAGACAGAGCCCAGGTGCTCACAGCCACAGCCCAGAGCCACCTCGGCCTGATGCTGCGTGTGGTTCCGGGAGGAGGGCAGCGGAGCTACCACAGCTCGTTGCAAACAAAGGCTGAATGCTATTTTCACCTTTGCCCCTTTTTCATAATAGCAAAAATCTGCTTTGGATTTTTTTCAGTTAGCAAGAGCAGGTATTTATAAAAGCAATGTGGCAGAAAGCGAACTGCCAAACAGCCAGGGATGCCTGTACTGGGACAGAGAACGAGCGCCAGCGGGTTTAACCCACTTCAGAGCTCTCTGAGGAGACACTAATCAAACGCCCCAGGATGACAAGGAACCAGCATGCCTTGCGGGAAACCTGGGGGGAGAGCAGTCCCGGAGGAGCTTTTCAGGAGGTCTATCCAGGGATATTCTTCTTGGTTAAAAGAAACAAGGCACCATGGCCATCCAGGTACTGGAAACACATAAGCGGATAGGAAAATAAAACTCTGTGCATAGAGCTAACGGTTGGTCTAGTGGGAAGAGATTGAAAAAACAGCTAGCCGGCCCCAGGCTCGATTCTGCTCAAGGCCATGTACCTCGGTTGCAGGCTCATCCCTGGCCCTGGTCAGGCGCCTGCAGGAGGCAACCAATGGATGTGTCTCTCTAGCTCTCCCCGTCCCTTCCACTCCCTCTAGAAACCAATGGGAACATATCCTCGGGTGAAGATTGACAACAGAACAGCCAAGTGAGTAAACACGTAATGGGTGGCGGTGAATGCTAGGAAGGGTGGTATAAAGCAGGACAGGAAAAGTGAAGGGGGCGGAGAGGTTGCTCTTTTGTCTAAGGAGGAGAGAGAGGCTTTTTCTGACGAAATAAGATTGGAGGCATTTTTTTCTTTATTTTTAAGAGATTGGGAGATAGCTCAGAGAGACTGAGGGAGCTGTACAGGATCTGGGGGAGAACATTCAAAGGGCGGGGAACAGCGAGGGCCAAGCCTGTGCAGACACTGTAAGCAGGTGAGAGGGGCAGGAGAGAGGCAGCGGATGATGCCAGAGTGAGTTTGTGCCAACCGTGGTCCAGCATTGGGGTCTGGTCCTCAGGGAGATGACGTGTCACTGGAGAGTGTGGAGCAGAAGAGGAGTGTGATCTGATTTATATTTTACAAGGATCATCGCAGCTGCTGTGTGGAAAACAGGGGGGTGGGCCGGGGTGGAGTGGGGGGCAGGGGTAGAGGCTGGGAGAGCAAGTAGGAGGCTACTGCGGCAATCCGGGCAGAGAGTCTGGTGGGCGGGTGTGTGGCTGTTGCGGAGGTGGTGAAAAGCTGTCAGGTTCCAGACACACTTCGATGGTGAAGCCTGAAGCCAAAAGGACTTGCCGAAGAGGATGCGTGTAGGATGTGAGAGCGAGAGAGGCATCTGTGATGACTTCAGGGTTTGGCCCCAGCAACTAAAAGAATGGAGTTGCCATCTATAGGGCATTCCTCTCTGTGCAGTTCAGAGCTGCTCCGGTGAGGGGCCCTCATTTCTACCAGCAACTACTACTGACAGGTGCAGGGCAGAAGAGCAGGGAGGGGACAATGTTTGCTGGGGGCTTAATGCTTATTAGTCACTCTATCGGGTGCTTTGTTATGCACTATCTCATTTCTTCTCTACAAGAAAAACCCTACAAATTTCATTTTTATTTATATTTTACTAGAGGCCCAGTGCATGAAAGTTCATGCACTGGAGCAGGGGGTGGGGGGGTCCCTCAGCCCGGCCTGCCCCCTCTCACAGTCTGGGAGCCCTCAGGGATGGGAGGCAACCCAGCAATCAGGGGAAGGCAACGCCACATCACACCTCTGCTGCTGCCACTGCTGTCAGTGCAAGCCTCGGTCGGCCCTGGTTACCTGAGCCTCGGGTGGCCCTGGGTGGCTGGGCAGCCGCCATCCGAGGCTTGCCTGCGCCTCGGGCTGGCCTTGGGCTGCTGGGGGGCTGAGGAGACTGGGGGACGTTGGAAACCTTGCCGCACGCCTGCCGCCCTGGCGGGGCTGAGGGGACTGGGGCTGCCATCTTGTGTCTGTGGGCGCCGCCATCTTTGAGGGCATGGCAGTCAATTAGCATATTCCCTTCTTATTGGCTGTGGGTGCCGCCATCTTTGAGGGTGGGGCCAGTCAATTAGCATATTCCCTCCTTATTGGCTGTGGTGCCGCCATCTTTGAGGGTGGGGCAGTCAATTAGCATATTCCCTCCTTATTGGCTGTGGGTGCTGCCATCTTTACGATGGCATAAGGGTCAATTAGCATATCCCCTCATTATTAGATAGGATTATTAAAACAATTGGGGGTGGGGAAGAAAACTGAGACCAGTGGGCTAAAGAAATGCTCCCCAGGTCCACCAAGTCAAAAGTGGCAGAGCCTCTCCAAACTCAGGAAGTCTAGTTGCCTCTCAGGTGTATATGCACCCCACTGAGAAAATCCACAGGACAGGAAGCCTGAAAGGTGCTGGGAAAGACATAGGGGCCCAGGGCTCACACTGTAGGTAATGAGGGTAAGTTCCAAGTAAACCAGAAAAATCTTTAACCAGTTCTTTTTAGGTTCATTATCTGGACCAAGCCATATATCTGTGTGTGTGTGTATCTGTGTGTGTGTATTGCCCTGCTCCACACTTCATTTTTCCATGCCTCCATTGCCACAGCCCAGCCCTACCCTCCCTGTCCCAAAATCATTCTGAGACATCCCCCAAGGGAGATAGGAAACGTTGCTATTAAGGCACTCCTCACTCTTCATCTCTAGGCTCTTCCTCTCTCCTGACATCTCTACCTAGTTGTAAATCCAGATATCAGGTTAAACGAATTTAAGTTTAGAACTTGTCAACTGTAAACTAGCTCCTCTTCCACTATTTCTCACTTCTATAATAGCATTATATTTCCTGTCAGCTGGGCTTGATGCCTAAAAGTCCCTCTTATCTCACACCCATTCAGGTGGAAGATCTAACTCCTCAATGTCTTTCACAACCTTTCCTACAATCCAAGGTCACTGCCACTCTGTCACGCCCTTCATGACCTTTCACCTGGATTCTAGCAATAGCCTCCTGTTTCCCATCCCATCTCAATCACTTTCTCCTTCCATCCATCCTGTATATCTCTGCCAGATTAAGTTTTTCTAAAGCTCAGCTCTCATCATGTCACATTACTCCTTAAACACTGTCAATGTTTTCCTGTTGTGGCCAAAATAAATACAAATCCTCAGGCTCGCAATCAAGCCCCACCCAATTTCCTTTCTCATCCCTGATCTTCCGTAGCATCTTCTATGAATAACTACAGTAAGTGCTTCTATACACAGTTTCCCTTGAACTTTTCCATCTCCATGCTTTTCTGACACCGGATGCCTTACACTCATCCCTCCGGCGCTGCTGACATTTGGAGTCCTATGAACCATGCAAAGTTTATCTCAAAATCCTATCTCCTCCATAGAGTGATTTGTTGGGAAACTTTTCCTTGAGCCGCTTAACACATACCTCTCTTGTCGCATTTATCCAGACACTTACAGCTGGCTGTTTCTTTTCTGTAGTGGATATGAATTTTCAACTACAAATTCAGATGGGCAATAAATGCCAACTAAAAAACAATATTATATCTGATTCCATGTCAAAATACCTTCAGAGTACTGGAGAATTCAATATTTCCTAGGGATGAATGAGAATTTAAGGAGCTTAAATGGTACCACTGAGCCCAGATAGTAAGGATTATGAGCCTCATCATTTGGTCTCATTATCCAGGCCTTCACAGTTCTTGAAGGGAGCCCACTGGCTGGGACGTACCCTCTCTCCATGGCCCATTCTTCCCCTCTAAGCTCTGTCCTCCTGTTTATGGTGCTGCTGGAAGGAGGGACAGGCTCCAACTACCCTTGGATCCAGCTGAATTTTATTCCCTTTCCATTTGGGAGCCCTCTCAAAGATGCTCTTTTTTCTCTGCCTCTTTTTACTAGATATCTAATATATATTTTTAAAAAAATTATAATGCTTTCACACAAAAAAATAGGAGATATTGTCTTCCTCTTATTTTGCTTTCTAGTCTAAAACACAAGCCTCCCTGCGGCAAAAGAGTCAGTGGGCCCAGCTTTCTTCTTAGTCTGGGGAAGGCTGAGAAGTCAGAGAACAAATCTCAATAAGGACTCCTGTCCTACTTGTGTGACTTATCTGTTGACAGCAATGGCCTTATTCAGTTTCTATCCTTTGCTGCCAGTGCACATTGCAAAGGTATCTGGTTTAATAACTGGGCGGGACTCAGGAGGATTCAAGCAGGGAGTATACATTTGTGCTATTTTGTTTTTCCTCTATCACTAACATCAGATGTCCTGTTGGTTTTTCCTTCTCTGCCCTCAGACAGTATCTCAGGCAGATAACTTGGCTTTACCTGTCCAAGTATTAGAACACTCTTATTTCCAGTAATAGGGAAATGTGACCAGTCAGGCCAGACTTTTGCTCTCTCCTCCAGTTCAAACCTTCTTCCCTTTCCCTAGCTCATGTCTAACCTATGCTCAGACCCTGGATTAAGGAAGGGGACTGTGGTCTGTCTGACTCCACATCCTCTCCTGTCCTCCAGGATTCTATCGACTGTGGGAGATAAGGGTGGAGGGGAGGAAGGATGGTAGGAAAACGGGCAAATTGTGATTATTAAACCAACTGTTAGAACATCTCTCTTGACCACTGAATGCCTTTTCTTTCTTTGAAAAAGCTCAAAGGCTCGCTTGTTTTCCTTGTGAGGAACATTTGTAGGTACTTTGAAGGACTTCTCCATGACGGCATCCAGACTTCCACTCTGTCTAATGCACTCTTTGTCTAATGCCCACCCCACACAGTTCTTTCTCTTGTGCCAGCTTCTTTCCCTGGTGTCCACTTGGCCCCCTGGGATACATAGTACAGGCTTACCTCCCTCACTCCCCTCCCCACTGAAACCTAGAAGATCAGGCCCACAGGGGCCTTTGAGGGCAGCCTCTGTCCTCACCACATCCACACTCAAACTCTTGTGGCCACATGTAGATTCCTGGCTCTGGTAGGAGAACTGCCGCACCTCAGTGAGCATCTACGTGGGGACTAGTGAGCTGTCCCTTTCCTCTACTGACACCGCACCCCCAGCTCCGAGAGGCTCTCTGGCTGCTTCCTTCACTTGGCTTGGGGTACAGGGGCAGTCCAGAGCCCATTCTCCTAACGGACAACCCTCTTCAAAGAAAGCCTCTTTTCTCCACCAAATATCTATCCTTCCTTAGACAAGCTGAAGGTAGGTAAAAGGCTGAGGGTCACACGATCACATTTGGCCACTCTTAGCAAGTCCTAAGTTGGCATGTCCAACACCTCTCTCTTTAGAACTTGTACTCCTTAGCTGTTGTTCTCCGCTTTCAATTTCAACTGAAATTCTGAGTAAACAGGAAAAAGCTGATGAATTACATAACCTTCAAACACATTCATTTTGGGGGACATATACATGCAGAATAACAATTTAAGGAAATGACTTCTGACCAAAAAAAGAAAGATAAAAAGAAAATGGACTTCATTCTTGTAAACATATTTCGAGCACCAGTTGGACTGGTTGTCTGTCTCCCACATCATAGGATTGGAAAAGGGCTCTTTGTATGTTCTGCAGCTTCTTGAGTAGCCTTCCACTTATGATCAATTATGGTAGATATTCCTTTGATCACTTTAATTTATTACATGGCAAATGTTGGCATAAGTAATTATATTTCAACTGTTTGGGGAAAGTATTTTTTAAATGTTTTTTTTATAAGTTGCGGTGCATGTGCAAAAATTAAACTTCGTAGACTTACATGTCAGTCAACTGCTTTCTTCCTTTCTGAACCCAGAAAAAGGACTATCACATTCCCCTATTTCCTACCACTTCATGGGGGGGGGGTGGGGGGGGGAAAACCCCAAAAAACAATTACATGGTGTTCTAGCAGAACTATTTGCAGGAGAGAAAATAGCTTTTGGACTCACACAGGGCCTTCCTTACCACCTAAGCAGCTTGTGGGCTTGGGGAGCGCCATAAAAGGTGAGGGTCAGGATCTCAGGTTGCACGGATGAGTAGAAAATTGTGGGTGGGACACAAAGGCGGGCTCTGCAGGGGCCTGGAATTTGACCTCGTGACCTGGAGGAAGTGCTAGTGTTTGCATTTGTAACATGTTTTTCTTTTAATCATTAAAAATTCTGACTTTATCTGTGTTTCCCAGAGTGTGGCTCATAGACCATCTGTACTAGAATCAGCTTCAGAGCAGGTTTAAATGCAGATGCTGGGCCCCAGGTAAGACTACAAATCAGAACCAAGCAATCAGAATCCTGGAACCTACATTTTCTTTTTCTTTTTTTCTTCTTTTTTTATATTTTATTGATTTTTTTAAAGAGAGGAAGGGAGAGAGATAGAGAGTTAGAAACATCGATGAGAGAGAAACATTGATCAGCTGCCTCCTGCACACCCCCTACTGGGGATGTGCCTGCAACCAAGGTACTCACCCTTGACCTTTCAGTCCACAGGCTGACGCTCTATCCACTGAGCCAAACCGGTTTCGGCTGGAACCTACATTTTCAATGAGGCACCCACTTCTCAAGTTTGAGAATCCTCGTAGGCTATGCTCTCCATGTTGGCACAGACATTCTGGAGAGGTTATCGGGCTCAGGCTATTCATCTTCTTGGAGCAAAACCACCAAAGCCCCCAATTTCAATTTCCTGTTCATCCTGACAAACTGGTTTCACAAAATAATGTCATGTTTTGTCCCCCACTAGTTGCTGAATTCTTTCTTTTTTCTTTAATAATTTTTAATTAAAGTTGACATGCAAACTGTATTAGTTTCAGGTGTACAACCTAATGGCTAGATGTTATATAACTTATTAAGTGATCATCCCAGTAAATCTCCTACCCATCTAATACCATACATAGTTATTAGAATACTAGAGGCCAGGTACATGAAATTCGTGCATGGCGGGGGGGGGGGGGGGGGCGGGGTGTCCCTCAGCCCAGCCTGTACCCTCTCCAATCTGGGATCCCTCTCACAATCCAGGACTGCTCGCCTGCCTGCCTGCCTGCCTGCCTGCCTGATTGCCCCTAGCCGCTTCTGCCTGCCAGCTTGATCATCCCCTAACCACTCCCCTGCCAGCCTGATCAACACCTAACTGTTCCCTTGCTGGCCCGATTGCCCCTAACTGCCCTCTCCTGCTGGCCTGCTCACCCCTAACTGCCCTCCCCTGCCAGCCTGGTCACCCCCAACTGGCCACTTCTCCTCTCCTGCAGTCCTGGTTGCCCCTAACTCTCCTCCCCTGCAGGCCTGGTCACCCCCAACTGCCCTCCCCTGTTGGCCCAGTCACCCTTAACTTCCCTCCCTTGCCAGCCTGATGGTCCCTAACTGCCCTCCCCTGCAGGCCTTGTCCCTCCCAACTGCCCTCCCCTGCAGGCCTGGTTGCTCCCAACTGCCCTCCCCTGCTGGTTTTGTTCCCCCCAACTGCCCTCCCCTGCAGGCCTGGTCACCCCTAACTTCCCTTCCTTGCCAGCCTGATTGCCCCTGCTGTACTTTATATAACTTCGACTCTTCTGTAACTACCAATTTGTATTGCTTAATCTTTTCACCTTTTTCACCCATACCCCCCCAAGCCCCACCCATCTGGCAACCGTCAAAATGTTCACTGTATATATGAGTCTGTTTCTCTTCTGTTTGTTTGCTTATTTTGTTTTTTAGAATCAATCATTGATAGATATGTATTTTTTTAACATAGTTTTATTGATTTCGGAGAGGGAAAGAGAGAGAGAGAAACATCAATGATGAGAGAGAATCTTTGATCAGCTGCCTCCTGCACGCCCCACACTGGTGATCAAGCTCATAACTTGGGCATGTGCCCTGACCAGGAATAGAACCATGACCTCCTGGTTCATAGGTCGATTCTCAACCACTGAGCCACACTGGCTGGGTAGATATGTATTTATTGCCATTTTACTGTTCAGATTTTTATCTCTCTTCTTCTTCTTCTTCTTCTTCTTCTTCTTCTTCTTCTTCTTCTTCTTCTTCTTCTTCCTCCTCCTCCTCCTCCTCCTCCTCCTCCTCCTCCTCCTCCTCCTCCTCCTTCTTCTTCTTCTTCTTCTTCTTCTTCTTCTTCTTCTTCTTCTTCTTCTTCTTCTTCTTCTTCTCTTCCTCCTCCTTCCCCTCCTCCTCTTCTTTCTTCTTCCTCTTCTTTTTCTTCTTTTTAAAGAAGAGCCTTGCCCTAACCAGTTTGACTCAATGGATAGAGCATTGGCCTGCAGACCAAAGGGTCCCAGGTTCCATTCCAGTCAAGGGCACGTACCTCGGTTGCAGGCTCCTCTCCAGCTCAGGCAGGAGGCAACCAATTGATTTGTTTCTCTCACATTGATATTTCTCTCTGTCTTTCCCTGTCTCTTCCACTCTTTCTAAAAATCAGTGGAAAAATATCCTCAGGTGAGAATTTTTTTTTTTTTTAAAAAGAGCCTTTAACATTTCATGTAATACTAGTTTGGTGGTGATGAACTCAAGCTTTTACTTGTCTGGATGTTCTTTATCGAACTTCAATTATAAATGACATCTTTGCTGGGAAGAGTAATCTTGGTTGTAGGTCCTTGATTTTTATCACTTTGAATATTTCTTGCCAATTCCTTCTGGCCTGCAAAGTTTCTGTTGAAAAATCAGCTAGCAGTCTGATGGAAGCTCCCTAGAGGTAACTAACTGTTTTTCTTTTGCTGCTTTTAAGATTCTCTTTGTCTTTAACCTTTGGCATTTTAATTATGATGTGTCTTTGGGTTCATCTTGTTTGGGATTCTCTGCGTTTCCTGGGAAGTTTTCTGTCATTATATTTTCAAATAGGTTTTCAATTTTTTGCTTTTCTCTTCTCCTTCTGGTACCCTCATGATGCAAATGTTGATGTGCTTGAAATTGTCTCAGAGACTCCTTACACTATCCTCATTTTGGGGAGTTCTCTTGTTTTTTCTGTTCTGATTTGGGTGTTTTTATGCTTCCTTATATTCTAAATCACTGATTTGATTCTCAGCTTCATCTATTCTACTATTGATTCCCTATAAATTATTCTTCATTTCAGTTAGTGTATCCTTCATTTCTGATTGGTTCTTTTTTATGGTTTCCATGTCCTTTTTTATGCTGTTAAAGTTCTCACTAAGTTCATCTACTCTTCCCCTAAGTTCATCCTTATATCCAGAGTTTTGAACTATGTATCTAATAGATTGCTTGCCTCCATTTTATTTATTTATTTATTTATTTATTTATTTATTTATTTATTTTGGTAATCCTCACACGAGGATATTTTTCCATTGATTTTTAGAGAGAGTGGAAGGGAGGGGGAGAGACAGAGAGAGAGAAACATCGATGTGAAAGAGACACATGGATCTCTCGCACACACCTGATCAGGGCTGAGGATTGAACCTGTGACTGAGGTACGTGCCCTTGACTGGAATGAAACCTGGGACTCTTCAGTCTGTGGGTTGATGCTCTATCCACTGAGTCAAACTGGCTAGGGCTTGTCTCCATTTTTTTTTTTTTTTAGTTCTTTTTCTGAAGTTTTGTTCTGTTGTTTCATTTACGACATGTTTTTTTGTACCCCACCTGAATACCCCATCTGGACCTGGATATCCCACCTGGACCTCTTAGAGCCAAGGTTAAATACCTTGTGGTTTCTTTAAAACCCCTCGCCCCAGCTGCCAAGGTTAAATGCACAACTGTAAAAGCTTGCCTGGCCTAATACAAACAAATCTTTACAAACCGCTAAAGTAGAAGGCCCTGCCCACACCTCCAAATCCAAGCCCCAAAGCCATAGGTCATGGCATCACCAACATCCTCCCCTTCTTAACCAAAATCTCACTGTTTTAATATTTCAACACTCCCAGCCAAGAACCAAATACTGGAATCTCTGAAGGGTCAGGTCTCTTCTCATCTGAGTTATTAACCAATTGAGAAACAAAACAAAGGGTGGCAAATGAAGACCAAAATATCATCAACATTAATAATAATAAATATAAATAAATTCTGAGATTGAAATAGAGACCATGACTAAATTAAGCAGCTGGCCAAGTCCTAATAAAGCGGAGTACCTGCTCCCTCCTAAGGGCAGAATGGATGGGGCTGAGTGGAGCATGACATTTGTTTTTCCCAAGGTTAACAATCAAGTTAATGACTGCACAACCCCCTCCCGCCCCTCCTTCCCCAATGGCTGAGTACAAGGCCACAGGGAAAGAGGCTAGGAGAATAACTAATAGGACACCATTTATTTGGAAGGAAACATAAAATGGAAGCATGGTTCTCTTGCAAATTATTTTATGAACCAAATTGTTAATGCAAGTCCAAAATCCTATATATATATGATTCCAAAGTCAAAAAAGCTCTGAAACAAAACGTTTTCTTACACATTTATGGAAAACTCATGTGGTGGCAAAATCTTACCAGACCTGATACAAGGTTATCTATAGTCTTTGTTGATTATTCATGTTTTCATACCAAAATATAAATGTGTGTGATTATAGGGTACTTCCCAGATCCCACTGAGTGTGTTTTTAAATTTATTGATTACAAAAAAATTTTTTTTTAATTTCAGAGAGGAAGGGAGAGGGATAGAGAGATAGAAACATCAATGATGAGAATCATTGATCGGCTGCCTCTTGCATGCCCGACACTGGGTGTTGAGCCCACAACCCAGGCACGTGCCCTGACCAGGAATCGAACCTATGACCTCCTGGTTCCTAGATCAATGCTCAACCACTTAGCCATATCAGCCAGGCCTAATTTATTGATTTTATGAGAGAGAGAGCAAAGGAGAGAGAGAGAGAGAGAGAGAGATTGATTTGTTGTTCTACTTATTTATGCATTCGTTGGTTGATATTGTATGTGCCCTGACCAGGAATCAAACCTGCAAACTTGGTGTATTGGGACAACACTCTAACCAACTGAGCTACTCGGCCAGGGCTGGGTGTGTTATTAAAAACACAGCACATGTCCCATGTTACCTTTCTAAAAAAAACAAACAAACAGACAATTCTAAGTTATTAGAGTTATGAAACATATTAGACATCAAAAGTTTTTAATGAGGAATTGTGTTCAGTGTGGAGATAATAAATTGGTTGAAGATAAATTAGACAGCATCTTGGGAATGTGAAGAAAGCAAATGTAGGAGAGGAAATATATCTTTATTCTGCATCCTTCTAAGTTCTTGGTTGGGACCCCTATAACAAAAGGCAGGCTAATAAGAGAAAAGCTTATCACTTTATTTAACTAACTAGAGGCCCGGTGCATGAAATTCGTGCACGGGGGGTGGGGTGTCCCTCAGCCCAGCCTGCACCTTCTCCAATCTGGGACCCCTCAAGGATGTCCGACTGCCCATGGGGATTGGGCCTAAATGGGCAGTCGGACATCCCTCTCACAATCCAGGACTGCTGGCTTCTAACTGCTCACCTGCCTGCCTTCCTGATTGCCCCTAACCACTTCTGCCTGCCAGCCTGATCACCCCCTACCCACTCCCCTGCCAGCCTGATTGATGCCTAACTGCTTCCCTGCCAGCCTGTTTGCCCCTAACTGCCCTCCCCTGCAGGTCTGGTCCCCCCCAACTGCTCTCCCCTGCAGGCCTGGGTCCCCCTGAACTGCCCTTCCCTGCAGGCCTGGTCACCCCCAACTTCCCTCCTTTGCCAGCCTGGTCACCCCTAACTGCCCTCCCCTGCTGGCCTGATCGCCCACAACTGCCCTCCCTTGCAGGCCTGGTCCCTCCCAAATGCCCTCCTCTGCTGGCCATCTTATGGTGGCCATCTTGTGTCTACATGGAGGCAGGATCTTTGACCACATGGGGGCAGCCATCTTGTTTGTTGGAGTGATGGTCAATCTGCATATTACTCTTCTATTAGATAGGATAGAGGCCTGGTGCATGGGTGGGGGCCAGCTGGTTTGCCCTGAAGGGTGTCCTGGATCAGGGTGGGGGATTCCCTTGGGGTGTGGAGCGGCCTGGGCGAGGGGCCTGTGGTGGTTTGCAGGCAGGCCATGCCCCCCAGCGACCCAAGCGGAGGCCCTGGTATCTGGAATTTATTTATCTTCTACAATTGAAACTTTGTAGCCTGGAGCAGAGCCAAGCCTTCTGCTTGCTCTGTGGCAGCAGCCATTTCTGTTGGGATTTATTTATCTTCTATAATTAAAACTTTATAGCCTGGAGTGGAGGCCTAGGCCGGCTAGGGCTGCAGAAGCTTGGCTTCCTCCATTGCCTGGGGCAACCCTAGCCTCCTGCTCTCTCCAGCTCCGTGGCTGCCGCCATTTTTGTTGGGATTTATTTATCTTCTATCATTGAAACTTTGTAGAATTGAGTGGAGGCCTAGGCCAACAAGGGCAGGTGGAAAGCTTGGCTTCCTCCATTGCATGGGAAACCCAAGCCTCCCTCCTGCTCTCCGTGGCCGCAGCCATCTTGGTTGGGTTTATTTGCATATTTGCTCCTGATTGGCTTGTGGGCGTGGCTTGTTGGCATGGCTTGTGGGTGTAGCAGAGGTACGGTCAATTTGCATATTACTCTTTTATTAGATAGGATTTTTACATGACATGGAAACCTTCATAAGGAAATGAAGACCCAAAGAAGTAGTCAAAGCTGAGTTTTTATGCTAGGGTTAATGGAGAGTTGTGGGAAAATGTGATAGGATGGAAAAAGTATGAGTTAAGTGTAGTAATCTTGGGGAAACAGCAAAGTCTGTTTTCTGCTTTTATCCAGGTATAGGGAGAGCATTTCTCACATAAGGTTTTATGTCCTGTTTCTGGGGAACGTCAGGAAAGTCTTTCCTGCATATACTGCTTCTGAAGTTTCTTCAGCTTAAAATATTCTATCTGTTGGCCCTGGCTGGGTAGTTTAGTTGCTTAGAGTATCATACTGTACACCAAAAGGGAAAGGTTTGATTCCTGGTCAGGGAGAGTCCCGGGAGACAATGGATAGATGTTTCTCTCACATCAATGTTTCTCTCTCTTCACCTTCCTTCCTCTTTTTCTAAAAATCAATAAATCATTTCCTCAGGTGAGGGTTTAAAAAAAAAAAACAACCCCAAAGAATCAACCAATGAATGCATAAATAAGTGGAACAACAAATTGATCTCTCTCTCAAATCAAATTTTTGTTTTAATTTCTGTGTCAAGATGGCATATTTTAGGAAGCATATTCTGAACACTGTCACAAGGGAGGGGATTTGTTTAGGGTCCTTACTTGGGTTGTGAAAATAAAGGTGAGAGTTTATAGTAATTAGAATATCCTTGATAATTTATTTCTTTTTGGACAATTACATATATATATATATATAAAGGGACACCTAAGTAAGAATCATTCCATCAGGAAAGGTAGATGCCAATGCAGAAATGCTGCTGGCGCAGTGCCCGGAGCCATAGCGATGGGGTGGGGACATTGCCAGTCACCTGGAGTGAGTTGGAGGCCCAGGAAGATTATCCCACTTTTCTATAGATGGGCCCAGACTGAGGTGTGCAAATTACAAGTCTATGCCAAGAAAGATTTGAATTCTTTTTTTCCTGGTTGAAAATTTCCTGATTCAATGCTGATGACATAGTTCCATATAAATAGCCCAAACCATCTGGACACAGTCAGGCCCTTCCTGAACCTGCCCTCTTGGAACATGGACAATATACAATGAATCTTCTAACGGCCAACTCTGCCTTAGTGTGTAAAAGCATATGAAATTATTCCACTAGCAATGGACAGGTACATTCCAAGAGAATATTTTCTTCTGAAGAGAATCTCTGATTGCTATCCATTCTGATATCGGAGCCATGGAAATACGTCTGCCATAGATTTGCAGAATTTTTGTTATTAGATAGAAGCCATTTGTTTTCACCTCTCAATCAGTGAAGGGTTTTCGAGCTAGAGGCTGTCAATAACCACTAAATAATAATGAGGTGATGGTACCTCACCTTTATGGAGCACCTACTCTATGCACAATGCTAAGTGCCTTGCAAGAGTGATTTCATTAAATAATGCTAATAGCTACCATTTCTTGAGCACCTTCTCTATGCCAGGCACTTAATTTATACTCATTTAATCCTCACATCAGCCCTAACCGATTTGACTCAGTGGATAGAGCGTCAGCCTGCGGACTCAAGGGTCCCAGGTTCGATTCCGGTCAAGGGGCATGTACCTTGGATGCAGGCACATCCCCAGTAGGGGGTGTGCAGGAGGCAGCTGATCGATGTTTCTTTCTCATCGATGTTTCTAACTCTCTATACCTCTCCCTTTCTCTCTGTGAAAAATCAATAAAAAATAAATAAATAAATAAATAAATAAATAATCCTCACATTATATCAGCAAGCTGAGTAGTATTCTCACCTGCCATTTCACTAAGAAAGAAACTGAGGCAAGTAAGTTAAGAAATTTATCTGAAAGACAACAGAGTGGCTAAGTGGATGAGTCAGGGTTGAGATTCAAATGTTTAACCCCAAAGATGGCCAAGGCACCAGCCAATCAGACTGTCATGAGCAAGGGAACATCCCTGAAAAGAGTAGCTCGCACATGTTTGTGTCTGTCCACAATGCCAGGTTTATCAGGGGAGACCTCCCCAGTAAGCCAATAAAGTCACATGCAAGTTATACAAAGAGAGGGGGTGCTATTGGTTCTGCTTCTCTGGAGAACCCTGACTAGTCCAGAGGGTAATAATAGTAATTGCCTTAGGAGGCTGTTGTGAGATTAAATCTAAGTTTGGTACTTATACACATAATAGACGCTCAATAATTGTTAGCTTAAAAAAAAAGTCCTCTGATTTACAACTTGATATTAGCCAACATAATTCTCACAAAAGTCCAAATAAAATAATTTGAGACAAGCTCTACTTACTCTCCCAAGCATAATTCTTTAGTTCACTCTCAAGGTGATCTGGTCAACCCCAGCACCTTGCCCTGGGACTAAAACCTTTGTGTATTCTTGGCTTCAATTTATCTCCTCCCAGAATAGAATCTCACACTGCAAACCACCACCCCAACTGAAGTGAATTCAGTATTTCTATTTTCTTGCCTTCATTGCTTAAATGTATATACCTACTCTGTGGCAATTGCATTTAATTTTTAATTGTTCATTTGCATGTCTATCTTTCCATGACATTGTTTCTTTAGGAAGAGGACCAGATCTTTTCTTCTTAGCACCCCTCAGAGCCCAGCATAATTCTCCACATATTGTAGATGCTCGGAAACTAAGCAGAATGAATAAGAGAATGAATGAACAGTTTGAGTATCTAGTTCTGCAGCATTGATTCAGGCTACCTAGACTGACTTCTTTCTCCGGTCCACCTTTTCCCACCCTCCAGACCTCAGGACACCCCACAGTTTCTCACTGTCAAGACAGACAGACACACTCCAAAAGCAAACCACATGACACACACAGCACAGTGGCTTGAGAACATGTTCCTCTGAAATGAAGTGGGTTTTATCTGAGTTCTCTGTGTATCAAGCCTCCCTGTGAACTATTGAGGAGGAGAGAGAGAGAGAGAGAGAGAGAGAGGTTGGAAAGAAATTTTCAATTCCAGGTTTGCTGTCACAGGCAGCAAGAACTATTAAAAACTGCTTCCAGAACAGAAAGCCCTGTTTTCTAGTGCATCAAGGGAAAGGAACTTTGATTTAAAAATAAGATATTAGCAGAGCCAGAGCATTGGAGAACCTTTTCACTTATTCTGTCTTGGGAGATTGGCTAAAATGAAGGAATGGTGCTGATAAGAAGTGTCATCCCACCATTGATTATATTTTTTTAGTTTGAGGGTCTGAGATCCTTTTAAGAATCTAATGAAAGGAAGAGGCTATCTTCCTAGAAAATATGTTTATATGCATGAAACATAATTTCGAATTCGGAGACCCTTAGAATTAAGAATCAACCCTCCACATGGATACACCCATATATACTGACCCTCTCCTTGCTGTTTTCCCACTCTTTCATGTCCTGGCCTGGCTGGAAGAGCCCCAGTTCTGTGTGACATAACATCAGAGGAAGGCAGGAATAAAGAAGGAATGTCAAGAGACCTATTCTTCCTCTCCCAAGTTGAAATACCAAACATGGTTCTCCATAGAAGTATGCATGTATTTGTTGATCATGTTCTAGGTCAGCTATTTTCAACCTTTTTCATCTCATGGCACACGTAAACTATTTACTAAAATTCTGTGGCACACCAAAAAATATATTTTGCCTATCTGACAAAAAGTTAGGCATAATTGCTTGGCCGGCCTGGCTCAGTGGTTGAGCATCAACCTATGGACCAGGAGGTCACTAGTTTGATTCATGGTCAGAGCACATACCCAGGTTGTGGGCTCAGTCCCCAGTGAGGGGCATGCAGGAGGCAGCCAATCAATTATTCTCTGTCCTCATTGATGTTTCTATCTCTCTCTCCCTCTCCCTTCTTCTCTAGAATCAATAAAAATATATTTTAAAAAATTAGACATAATTTTGATTCATTCACACCAGATGGCTATTGTTGTGTTGGCTGTTGTCATTTTTTTTTTTTTATTTGACAATCTAAGGGTAAAGAGGTCAGTGCCCCTGACTAAATAGTCAGGTACTGCATGCTTTAAAAATCTTTGCAGCACAATGGTTGAAAATCTCTGGTCTGGGTTATTATTAGGTCTATATCTTTGGTACCTGGTGGGTTAATAAGCTGTGAGCTCTTCTGGAGACAGACCCACTCTTCTTGTCTCTTGAGGAATATGTGTTTAATTTGTTCCATCCAAACAACTTCTGAATGAGGCTTTGGAATTTAGTAAGTTGGGGACTTAGTAAGTTGGGGACAGTCTGTGTTCCATTTGTGGAAGAGGAGAAAATGTCCTTTGAGTCAGCCATTGAATTGGGCTACAAGCCCAAAGACTGAACAGGATGCACATTAAAAATTGAACTACATATCCCACAACATTAGGACTCTGTATCTGTCAGCCCTTTGTGTTCTCTGTGGCCTAATGCATCACTTCTGTGGCATTGGTAGGTGTAGGGTAGACTGTGCTTCTTCCAGGTGATAAGAATTTTTATAGAAATAGGTTTGTTTTTTTTTAAAGAAAATCTTTCTATAAGGTTGAACAACCAGCTATTTTAATGGTCTGAAGCTACCTAAGATTTGAGTACTTTGGACTCGATTTTGATGCATAGTGTTCTATAGAAAGCACAAGAGAAATTGAATAATTCATGAATGATGTGGTGCATTTATGATTTATGTGCCACAGCTCAGAACTCCTGGTAACTCAGAGAACATCAAACGCCCTATCCCCTGGCCTGCCATTTCAAGCAGCTTTTGGTGGAAAGGGGACAAGACAGAACACAGGAGGTGTACTGTTGACTTTATATAAGGCAATAAGTAAGAAACCTAAGTATTTCTTGATAAATAAATTCAAGGATGATGAAAATAATAGGTGGCTTTGAAAAATATAGAAGTCTCAAGAGATCAACCATTGATGCCATGAGAGAAATTGTATTTGCTCTTGTGTGTTACAGGTTTCTCTCCATACCTTGTCCTAATTAATTCTTCATGCTGTCTTTTGATTTTTTTTTTCAGTCTTTCTGAGTATTCCTATTTCCTAATAAAATCTTAACTATGAAAAAACCCTGTGATGATCAGGAAATGGACATTATTTTGTCAGTTTTTCAATATACTTACTAGTTTGTTGTTTTGCAGACATTTTGTGAAATACCACAGATTCCTGTCTCCCCTTACAAGCCATGTCCTCATCCTTAGCCCACAGGTCCTAGGCTGGGAGGCAATTTCTGGCATAACTCATTACTGGGTAGTGGGTTACCCTAATCTAGAGCCATCCTATCAATGATCAAACCAAGAGTTATGGGGGTGGGTAGGTGGTAGTAAGAATGTCATAGTATCTTTCATTGGTAAAAATTTTTTTTCTCCACAAATATAGTGACCATATTGATTAAAATTGGGAAAAATTTTTGATAAAAAATAAAAATTTATTTTAGAATCTTTCATGAGTTTTCATGAAGTTCAATTCCATGCATATTGGGGACCCTGAGGCTAAAGCACGCCCTCTGCTTCCGGCCCTGGGAGCAGTGTATGTCCCCTGAGCCAGTGTATGTCCCCTGAGCCAGCAGGGATCCGACAGGGTGCCTCACTGCTTAGACCTGGGCTTCCCCTCCCAGGGTTGAGCTAAATCCCAATGATGAACAAGCTTTTGGTGAAACATTGGTGGTTTTAAGTTTCATTTCCCCAGGAACCATCAAGTTCTGCCTTCTCCTGATGCTACCTCAGTTAAAAACACAGTCTCACTGTTATCTTGGTCTTTATTAAAGATAAAAACCTGACTTTAACACATTCCCATTCTGCTGGGGTGGGATTCTCCCTGTATAATGCCTCCCACCACCCCTTGTATAGATGGAATTGATGAAAATAATCACTCTCCCTGGGAGATTCTCTGGCAGGTGGTCCTTAGCATGGATTTTAGTTCTTTTTTTCTCTTCACATATAACTAATATCTTAGTTAGCTCGGGCAGCTATAACAAATTACCAGAGATGGTTGGCTTGTAAACAACAGATTTTTATTTCTCACAGTTCTAGGGGCTGGGAAGTCCAAGATGAAGGTGCTGGCAGATCCCATGTCTGGTGAGAGCCCTCTTTCTGGCTTGCAGATGATGATCTTGCCATGTCCTCATAAGGTAGAGAAAGATCATGTCTCTTGTGCCTCCTCTTGTAAGGGCACTAAGCCTATTCTTGAGGGCCCCATCCTCATGACCTAATTACCCTCCAAGGCCCCTCCTCCAAATACTGTTACATTGAGAATTAGGGCTTCACTATATGAATTTGGGAAAACACAAGTATTCAGACCGTAGCAGAATTTATTACAAAGTGTTTTTTTTTAAATCAAGATAAAACAAAACAAAAAACACAGGAACTCTGAACAGATAAAGGACACTCAGTGGGCTAAAGCCAAGGGGGTCCATAAGGTCCTGGCTCCCGGCTCTAAGGCAACATTTAACCACCTCACACATTTACTCTCATAACTGCTGCATCACTAGCAGTGGTTGCCCCAGGGTCCCAATCATTCTAGGACAGTGGTTCTCAACCTTTCTAATGCCGCGACCCTTTAATAAAGTTCCTCATGTTGTGGTGACCCCCAACCATAAAATTATTTTCGTTGCTACTTCATAACTGTAATTTTGCTACTGTTATGAATCATAATGTAAATATCTGTGTTTTCCGATGGTCTTAGGTGACCCTGCTAGCGGTTCTCAACCCTAGGGCTTTGCAGAAAGCATGTTAACCTGTATAGGCAATCATGTCAAATTGTGCCATATCCAAGCCTGTTGTTAAGGGGCGATATCCCCGGAGCAGGTGTGAGTCCACCACAGCAGGTTCCAGGCTGAAGACCTCTGAGGAGGATCATCAATGAAGACAAACTGACTCCATGAAGTATGTTGTAAAATATGTGGTTCCTCTCCTCCTTCCTCTCCCTTGGGTTTTTTAGTTTGTCTGTGTGATATGATTAGACTCTATCTTACTTTCTCCCTTAGGACAAAGAATGAAGTCAGTTGCTTTAGAAGAAAGCATCTTGCCAAACAAAGAGGAAAACTGGGCTCTTTAGGAAATGCAGGCCTCAATTAAATAGAAACAAAATGAAGCAGACCACGAGTAATGGAAGCAATGGTTACCTAATGGATTAAATTCCTCAAAGGAGAAATCTTGGACTCAGTCTGATGTAGGCTTCATAGTATAAACATCTCCCATGAAGCACATACACTAGTGAGCCAAATCCAACTGCCAGCCTAAGTTATGATGCTTCTATGGGGCTTGAATCTATGTACCCAATATTAACAACCTACAGTCTGAATACTGTGGACCAGCTGTGCTGTGATGCGTCCAGCTAGAGGAGCAGTGTCACTGTGGAGCTGGTCTCATTTGTCATTGCAAGGGTAGAGGTGGGTGGTGGGAATGAGAGACTTTCTAATACATCTGCTTTTGCTAAGATGGTTTCCTCATCTGATATTCTCTCTGGAGCAAACTGCCAGGATTAGGATCTGTCTCCTGCCATGACCTGTAGTGACCAGTGGGGAAACTCACCTAAAAGGGGACTGAGCCTAAAGCATAGCAGCCTATGAGGTAGCCTAGAATGTCAGCCAGAGAAAAACCCCTAAACCAAGCTGTTTATTTAAAAAACTAGAGGCCTGGTGCACAGATTCATGCACCGGTGGGGTCCCTCGGCCTGGCCTGCACCCTCTTGCAATCTGGGACCCCTAGGGGGATGTCAGACTGCCAGTTTCGGCCCAGTCCCCGCAGGCCAGGCCAAGGAACCCCACTAGTGCATGAATCTGTGCACTGGGCCTCTAGTATGCATATAAGATCTTTGGTTAATCTCTTCCCGCCCTCCCCCCTCCCCCTTCCCTCTGAGATTCATCAGTCTGTTCCATTATTCCATGCCTGTGTGTTGAGCATCTGTCCCCTGGTGGTCAGTGTGTGTGATAGCTACTGGTCAGTCAAACGGTGGCTTTTATATATATAGATGCTGAAATCCTCTGGTCTGCATGATAAGTACTAGTACAGTAAAGTAAACCTAGCAGATTCGGCCTGGGCTAGAATTGATCAGAAATGAGCTACACACAATGGCAAGTAGGTTTAATTGGCACACTAAGTCCACCCGGCTCTCTAGATCAGTGGTCGGCAAACTCATTAGTCAACAGAGCCAAATATCAACAGTACAACGATTGAAATTTCTTTTGAGAGCCAAGTTTTTTAAACTTAAACTTCTTCTAACATCACTTCTTCAAAATAGACTTGCCCAGGCTGTGGTATTTTGTGGAAGAGCCACACTCAAGGGGCCAAAGAGCCGCATGTGGCTCGCAAGCCGCAGTTTGCCGACCATGGCTCTAGATCATTGTATCTGAGCCCAACAGGAAAGAGGGCCATGCTTAGTGGAAATATCTCCATGATGCTACCTCAGTTAAAAACACAGTTTCACTGTTATCTTGGTTTTTATTAAAGATAAAAACCCGACTTTAACACATTCCCATTCTGCTGGGGTGGGATTCTCCCTGTATAATGCCTCCCACCAACCCTTGTATAGATGGAATTGATGGAAATAATTCCTCTCCCTGGGAGATTCTCTGGTAGGTGGTCCTTAGCATGGATATGGGATATCTACCATGGACCAGGGATAGAAGAGTAATAGTCATGTGCTATATACATGCCATCTTTAAACTACACACTGACATTGAAAGTCTGGGTGTAGAAAAGTAGGTTGGAATCTAGTAATGGAAAGCTTTGACCATTAGAATGAAGAGTCTGGCCTCTATTTTGTGAAATTTTGTGGTTCATTTGGTCAGAACAGTAGTTCTAAGAATATGGAATGCAAATTCCTTTCACGGGATCCATTCTCTGAACACAAGTATTCAGAGAGGCCTCTTCCTGGCTTGCAGAAGAGGACTCTCACTTGCCAGCAGGTCTACACAACCCCCTCTTGTCCTCCTTACCATTCAATCACATCTTACACTTAAATCACCTAGAAGTATTTGAGTTTGCAGTCCTGTTGCAGGAATTAGAAAACCACTGAAGGATTGTGAGCTAAAAAAATGACATGCTCAAAATATATTTTAGGAAGATTATTCTTGCAGAGATGTAACACATAGATTGGAGAAGGAAGGAAAAGAGTAGAAACTTCAATACCAGTTAAGAAGTCCTTGAAACCCTCCATGTAGGCTATATGTACCTAAACTAGAACTGCGGGAATAAAAAGAGATATGTTGTAGAAGTGTTATCAAGGTGTAGATTGGGTGTAGGGGATGAAGAGAAGAGAGAGACTTCAAAATGATGTCAAAATTTAAACCTGAGGACTGGGTAGAAACTGGTGATCCAAATTTAGGCTGGAATGTGGGGAGGAAGAGATGAGTGAATGACTAGTAGAACTCAGTTATTTTTCTGAAGATGCCACTGTTACAGATGGGCTCACTCACAACACAGCATTTCCCTGAGAAAAGCTGTGATTTGGACATGGCGTCTCCTCCTTTTTTCCAGGATGAGTGGAGCGAGTCCAATTTGGACAGCTGGCTGGGTTAAAGGTTTAGTCTGTGGCCATGGAATAAAGCCAAATTAACTGGGATGAAATCTGTGCCCTTGACCAGAGAGCAGAGGACTCACTGGTAGTTGGCTTCAGCCATTTCTGTTATAACATCTCATCAAGTATTGGATTCCTGTCCTTAGCTTCTTGCCAGCTGGATGGTCACCTTGCCCTACTGCCTGGCATAGCTATAGAGAGATGTGACACTGAACTTGGTTGATGCCTCATTTCTCTTGATCAAGTGCGGGACTGCCAGGGTGAGCCTGACAGAGAGTGAAATCACCAACAAGGGTGGGTACAGTTGTGCTGGATGCCTAGATTGCACCCTGTCTGCCCAACCGGTCTACGTTCCCTGCTTCATGATTCCAGATGTGGGGCTTGCTAAGCGTACATCCCATATTCAACATTTTCTCATCAATGCTTGATGCCAAGACCCATTCTCACCTGTTAAGTTCTGTTTCGTTTATCAGTTAACTTAGTGGCTTGGTATAACCTTTTTGCTGTTTCTCATTATTCCATAGGATTGACTGGGGCTTACGTGGATGTCTCATAGGGGCTTTGTGCAGCTGTGGATGAGGCTGGAACATCCAAGATGCTTCATTCACAAGTCTGGCCCCTTGGCAAGGACAGCTGGAAGCTGGACTCAGCTGTGCTGCTGATGGCTGGGTCTCTTGCTCTCCCCCATGTAGTCTCAGGCCTCTCCCTTTCCACATGGCCTCCTCACGCGGTCTCTCCAGCACTGTAGGCTGAACATCTTACACGCACCCAGGGATTTTCAAAGCACAAAAGCTGAAGCTGCCACACCTTCTGATAACTTAAGCCCCTAAGTTGGCACAATGTCACTTCTGCCTTGTTGTGTTGGTTAAACTGGGTCATACAGCCAGCTCAGATTCAGAATTGGAAAAGGCCACAGAAGGATGGAATGTTAGGAGGAGCTATTCATGGCGGGGAGTGGGGGGTGCGGAGCGCGGGCATCCAATTGATTCCCAACCCCCTCAGAACAAAATCCTCTGAAAATATCTGTGAACTGTACTCCACAGCCTCTGGTCTCAACTACATCCTCCCTCCCTCCCCCACTTCCCTCTGGCTTCACTGGCCCCCTGGGAGAGGTGGGGTGGAAGGAGGCATTCAGGAAGGTGTTGGTGGGAGTCTGAGTGAGTCTTGTGGGACATGTAGGAATTGTTTATAGAGACAACTGATGGTACGGAAATCCCCAAAGAGGGTAGAACATTGAAGAGAGTGAGGATTTTGAAAATCCCAGTTTCATAGTTAGAACATAGAGTAGCTATTAGGGTTTGTAGAATATGAGGCTAAAAGAGACAGGAGGGGCCATATCATGAAGGAAGAAAGTATATGCCAAGCCAAATAATTTAATTTGGTTCCCTATTGAAGAGTTGTAAGCAGAAAAAAAACTCGATTAGATTTGCATTTCAGAAGGAGCACTCTGTCAGTTTGGAAGATGCACTGGAAAGTGTAGAGAATGAAAAATAGAGACCAATTAGGAGGTTATTACAAAATATCAGGAAAGACATGGTAAGAGTCTTAGCAGGGCTGTCCATGGTGTGTGAGTCACTGGGCAAAATATTGGGGGGAGGGCTGTCTATAAAAATTTTGATTAAAAATGTATTACAAAACTTATGGGCCCATGAGAGATGATTAACTGGTGATTTAGAAAAAAAGGTAGAGCAGAGGCACTTAGAAGTATTTTCTATCCACTCAGTGTTTGCAAAGATTCTTTGTAGTATCCAGGCCCCAGCTGCTCTTGTTCAAGTCCAGGAACTCTCTCTTCATGCGCTTTATTGTTAAATATGCTCTTCCTGCTAATTCATATCTCCCACTGCAAGAAAAATGTAGCAGTCATTACTCACAGTGCATGGTTCTCGGTAAGCTGTTAGTATAGGAACAATATAGATCTTTTTGCTCCTATAGTTCCCTAACACCAGTTATTTCATGCTGGTTCCTTCATGACTGATGTGGCACCACCCACCGTGCTGCCTGTGAATACTGGCTTCCAATGACCCTCTCAGAGCTGGTCATGCTGTGCATTGATGCGGCCATACATGCAATTCTTACCGAGGGTATGCAAGAAAGTGTGAGCAATAATTCATTTTCTGTGCATGTGATATTTATTGTCCAGAACTGCATACCTTAACTGTAAAATAACACATATTCCAAGCATGCTTTCTCTTGAACTCTTTAGGCCATAATCACTGCATTCGTGGAATATCATCTCTATTAAAGTTGAACATACTTCTACCTTCCACACTACCACCTCCAATATGGATAGAAGAGGAGCCTGTGGGCCCAGTGGGAAAAGCATAGTTCCATTCATTCAAGGAATATCCCTCCCTCATCTGACAGGCCTTAAGACCAACCTGAGAGAGAACAATGTCATCATATCAGTCAGAGGAAAGAAAGGGCATTGATCGGAGGGCCTGTTGCTAGTGCATGGCAATGATCTCAAAAGTCCTTGGAGGAGACAGGCCTGGTCCCCCCTGGAGGACTTCCTGACATGCGGTGCATAGCCTCAAAAGGAGTGTGGTGACTGTCCTGGGCGCCCGCAACAAGGGGTTGGAGGTACAGGAGTCCCTTTTGTGAGTGTCAGCACTGCTCTGGCACCTGAATCTTAAACAATCCTGTGAAAGAAATACCACCCTGGCCAGTAGGAACAATGTGCTAATCAGTCTGTACTTCTGGAGTTGGGGTCCAGCCACAGGATGCCAGAACAACCCATAAGTGCAAGTTCCAGACTTCCTTGGGACAACTGGTCGACCACCCATACCAGACAGAGTTTCAGAAAGTACTCTAAGGAGGAAACACGGGGACCAGGGACCATGTGAACTAGGGGTTCTTCACCTGATGGCACTGCTGGAGCCAGCCTGTCCCCGGCACCGGGGGAGACAGAAACCTTCAAGAACAGCACCCTAAAACACTCTGCCACAGGGTCTTAGACAGGTGCGCTGCTTGCCCATGGCTAAGGGTGGAGCTTGCAGACCAAAGGTACTCACACTGCAGTGAAGAGCTGGAGGTTCCTTGGAGAGGTTCTTAGATGATGCTGAGAGAAATGATGCATAATAATGATTTCCAAACTCTTCTTTCCCCTTCCCCTCACTTGAACATACATATATTTTCAAACAAATGTTACAGGGAACACCAGTATGTAAAACAGATACAAACCCAGACCATGGTGGTTGAAATGGGACACGGGGGCTCAGAATCTAGTTCATGGCCCAAGTTTATTAGCTCTACCCCTGAGACACTGCCTCCTGGAACCCTAGGAAAACCTTAGGGGTCCATGGAACACAGTTAAAACCACGCATCTAAAGAATGTGCACGTAGGCTAGGGTGGGATTTAAGGCTGACTTGCTGTTCACCCCACTATTAGTATTACAGCCGTCCAATATTTTTTCATGGGGTGCTTTCTTTTTTTAAAAAAAATATTTTTATTGATTTCAGAGGGGAAGGGAGAGAGAGAGAGATATAGAAACATCAATGATGAGAGGGGATCATTGATCGGCTGCCTCCTGCACGCCCCCTACTGGGGATCAAGTCCACAACCTGGGCATGTGCCCTTGGCTGGAATTGAACCCGGGACCCTTCAGTCTGCAGGCCGACGCTCTCTCCACTGAGCCAAACCAGCTAGGGCATGGGGTGCTTTCTAATCTGTTGAAGAACTTAATTCACTTTCCTTAACTTTTTAAGTTTCCTTTCCTCCTCAGAAAGCCAATTCAAATCTTTATTAGGTCATGTAATTCTCTCCTGTTCCTCATTGCCCTATACAAAACCATAAGGACATTTTAAGGAAGGGAATTGTTATTTTGAGTCAATCTATAATGGCTCCTTCCCTGAAAAATGCCAAAAGAAAAAATAGTCCACCACAATCCTTACAACTTAAATGAATCGGAGCCAAACATGTCACACACCTGTGCTTGGTTCTGTGTTGAGGATGGTGTCCCTGCAATTATATTTAAGACCCAATTGCAAATGACTTATTTTCTCTGGAAAGCCATGTAATGGTTTTTGTGGTTTTTAAAAATGTCTTTACAGAATGGCTTCAGGAGGGTTTCACTGTTTTCTGAGAAACAGCAAAGCTATTGTGCATTGACTGGAATGACTGACAGCCAAGGAGGCGGACCTCAGCGCCCCCACACCAGAGATAAAAGGGCTTTGAAATTTGTGCCCACCGGTTGACAGTATTTTCATCATTTCTGGGAAGCCTCACACTGGAAATCTTTTAAAGGAGCAGCACTTTGTGCCCCACACCCAGAATAAGTTAGCTGACATCGTAGTTCGTATCCTACCTGTCCTGATGCTTCCAGAGCTAAAGGCCGACAACCTACAAAAATGGCTTCACTGACGATGTAGAAACAAAACCCAAATGAGTTGTAAGAATATCAGGCCAAATCTGACCCCTGAAGAAAATGTGAAACAACCAAAAGAAATCTGTTTCAGTGGCCTGCAAGCAAAGGCCTGCCTAGAAATTGGGAGAGGGGAGCAGAAACTAAGCCAGACCAGGGCAGGGCCTATTCCACTGGTGGATGGTGTAAGTTCATGAAATAGGAACTGATGTTAGTCACCTTTCTCTTTGAGTGTTTGCAGAGTGATCCCTGATGTTTTTAGTTCCATGTCTCACCAATTTTTGAAAAGATGACACTTTTTGAGAATTTTTAAAAATACACTTTTATTGATTTCAGAGAGGAGGGGAGAGGGAGAGAGAGATAGAAACTTCAATGATGAGAGGAAAACATTGATTGGCTGCCTCCTGCACGTCCCGCACTGGGGACTGAGCCTGCAACCTGAGCCTGTGCCATGACCGGGAATCAAACCATGACCTCCGGTTCCTAGGTTGACACTCAACCACTGAGCCACACTGGCTGGTTTTAAGAGTTGACTGACTTGCTCCTATGTCCTCCTTCCTCTCCCACCACCCCTCGAAGTGGGAGGTGCATATTATCAGCTCATGCAGTTGATCACCCATCAGGGCACAGCTGTGTCACCTCCTCTGAAGCCTCCTTGTTTCTTTTGTTCTGAATTAAGCTATGTAGCCACCCTGAGCTTTAAACCTTGTCTTTACACCTATGCCTTGCACTTTATTGTGTTGTATATTTTAATGAGTTGGTCCTGTAGACACAAATCCTGTCTTATTTATACTTGATTCTCTGACAACATCCTCACAGCACTTGACTTTTCTGGATTTTCTGATCCTTGGATCTTAGTTGAGAATTCCACGGACTTGGTAGATTTTAAAACAAATAAACCTATGTTTATTCGGCCATCTTAATGACCGCTTTTGTGAAGTGCCTATCTATGTCTTTTGCCCAGTTTTCTATTGGGTCACTTGGCTTTTTCTTATTAAGTTGTAGTGTTCTTTCTATATTCTGGATAAGAATCCTTTGTCAGTTGTAAGTATTGCTAATATCTTCTCCCACTCTGTGACTTCCCTTTTCGTTCTCTTAAAGATGTATTTTGGTGAAAAGAATTCCTAATTATATTTGGTCCAATTTATCATTTTATTTATGGCTGCTGTTTTTTGTGTCTCAAGAAGTCTTTACCTAGCCCAAATCATAAAGGTAGTCTCCTAAATTTTCTTCTAGAAGTATTTTTTTCACATTTAGATAACCAATCCATCATAGAAAAAAGTGATCAACCTTTTTTAGACAGAGCTATGTGCATGTCCATAGCTCTTAAAATAATAGAGAGTGAGGAGGCAGGGGGCAAAAGGAAAGGCCTTAGGGCCTTGGTAAGGGAGGGTATTAGTGAGATGCAGTTTTATGTAATGGTTAAGAACATAGTTTGTGTCAGCAAATTCTCTAAATTCAAATGCTAGCTTTACTATGTATGTGATGCTGAACATTTTATGGCACCTCTTTGTGCCTCATCTATGTCCTCATATGTAAAATTGGATTAACAATATCAAATTGGGCTTGAGAAATTCTGGCATTTTTTTGGCACTAGATAGAGAGCTAAAATTAAAACATTTCATTTTTAACCTTGTAATTCATGGAAGCTGTTAAGCCTTTACTTGCATAAATACTGAAAATGGATTTTGTGTTAACTATATAGAGGGTGGTGTTTCAGACTACTATCATGAGATAATAAACAGAAGAGAATCAGTGATAGTATTTCACTTATCAGTGATAGTACTAATCCCTAATTACAGTGGCTAATCAGTGATAATATTTCAATCAACAGGTGACTTTTTATATTATCAATGAGTTTCCAATGAGATTGGAGAAAGGGTCACAATCTGATTGCATATCAAAATGAACTTTCTCTAGGACTAATTTAGAACATCTCATCAAGATGGCTCAAGTCACATGAATAAAGATGAATCTAGGCCATACGGATATGTAGCTTCTAAAGGAAGACAGGCATTGACAGAATGACAATATTAGTGTTCTAATATGCAAGATAATTAGATTTCAGGTCTAGACGCTTCTGAAAACAACACAAGCAGAGAAGTACATCAGGTCAAGATTTTAATTCAGAGAGTGGGATGAGAATAAATATTTTGTGGGTTTTTCTTATTAAAGGGTGACCTCTATCACAATGTATGTGTTAAGGTCTGGTATATATTTGGCAGTGCAAAATCTTTGATGTCTTTGATTCACATCCCAAAGTAGAGAAAGAAACACAAATGAAGAGGAAGTGGGATTTATTAGGATCCCTTCTTTCCAAATGCAACACATACTGCATTGACATTTCTTACTGCCTCAGGTCACCATTAGCTTAAGACTAAAGAGATTATTCTTTTCTCGGGGGTAGTAAGTAAGCAAATGACTTGAGCAGCACACTGTATGCCACATTCTGAGTTAGGAGTGGTTGTGATTATAAGAAGTCCTGTTTCTTTTTCATGTCTTCAACCTCACTTTGTAAAACACCCACCATGGTGGCCACGAGAGGCTCTGAGTTCCACTCTCTCTACTACCTTTGCTCAGGATCAAGGGCCAGAAGAGTCACCGAGACGTCTTATCAGAAGGCTTTAAATTAGTCTGTTTTAGGGAAAGTGTTCCACTGACACTGACTCTTCGGCTACTTTTCATCCCACAAGGCCAGATAAGATGGGCCTACAAGTTAAGTGTATGGGATAATAGGTCAAGGAATATAAATCAGGGATGCTATTAACCAGGAGATATTCACAGCTCCTCCCACTCCTTCCCTCATTTTACCCCTACCAGGGAAGAATTTGGCCATGCTATAGGCTCTGGATGCCTTTTCCTTGATAAGGCCAGAAAAAAGACAAAAAGCCCAAGAACTCAGACTAGTCTTTGAAAACTATTTCCCGGAATGCGAGAGGGCGCAGGCCATACTAAGGGACCCCACCGATGCATGATCAGAGCCAGGGAGGGACGCAGGAGGTTGGCCAGTCAGAAGGGGAGGGCTCCAGGGCTTGTCCAGCCTGTCTTGCTCAGTCCTGATCGGCGGAACCACAGAAGCAAGCTAACCTACCGGTCTGAGCGTCTGCCCCCTGGTGGTCAGTGCACGTCACAGTGAGCATTTGAGTGGCATATTACGCTTTGATTGGTTGAACGGCTGACCAGCCGACCGGACACTTAGCATATTAGGCTTTTATTATATAGGATAGGTGGCAGAGATTTGGTGAACCAAGAAAGCATATTCCCTGAGGACCAACATTTGGACAGTAGAGGCCCTCAGAGAGTAAGGGAAGCTTTTGTAAGATTTAGCAATAAGGATTCCTTTTGGGTGCCAGCTTGTCCAGGACTTAAAATGCTGGACCAGCAAAGAAAAGTGGGAGCCAAGGCCAGCTCATCAGTCAGCTCTGCTGATGGAGCTAGAGGCTCTGACAGCCCTGCTCTGGAAACCCAGCCAAGGAGTCAAGCCAAGAGGATGAGGTCACCAGCGCCTTATTAAAATCCCTGTGTAACCAAAGTGGGTGGCAGGGAGAGGTCTCTTCCCAGAGGACACTCTGTCTTCTTGCTTAGTCAAACAAGGACAAGTGCGTTTCAAAACATGTGACATTTCAGCAGGAGGCAGGTACAGGTCCACAATCCTTTCTCGGCTATTACAAAACCCCAAAGAGGAGGCCTTTTATAAGTGTAGGGACTAAACTCACGAGAGCAAAAGCAGTTCTGACCTTTAGTTGTGTGTCTCTGAGCTCTTACCCCTCAGGATTACATCTGCCATTTGCATTTTTGCTATTTTATTTTTTAAATTTATCTTCATTGTTGAAAATATTACAGGTGTCCCCTAAATTTGGGTTTAATTTTGCTCTTTGAGAAGAGTTAAAGCTGCCCCTGTAGGCAACAGGGAAGAAGAAAGAAGGGGGAAAAAGGAGCTGTTTTAATCAATAATGCAGTAAGAAAAATTAGTACAGAAGACAGATTATGGTGTCTTCATGAAACAAATATCAAAATCAACAGTAATTTATGACCAAAAGTAAATGGCAAAGTGTGGAAGGTTTTCTGTGCATTAATGATCAAGAACTAATGAAAGGTAAGAAGACTTTGCAAAGGGCAGACAATGCAGACCATTGATAAACTGGATTTGACAATGGAGAAGTGAATATATACCACTACTTTTTCCATGAATCAAGCTATAATATACAAAAATTGAACATTGAAAGCAATGAGAATATTCAGCAGGCAGTTGTATTAGTCAAGGTTCTCCAGAGAAACAGAATCAATTGGATATTATTTTTTATATAATATATATAGATATATGAGATTCTTTTTTAAATATATTTTTATTGATTTCAGAGAGGAAGAGAGAGAGAGAGAGCAAGAGAAATAAAAACATCAATGATGAGAGAGAATCATTGATCGGCTGCCTCCTGCACACCCCCTATTGGGGATTAAGCCCGCAACCCGGACATGTGCTCTTGACTGGAATCGAACCTGGACCCTTCAGTCCACAGGCCAGTGCTCTATCCACTAAGCCAAACCAGCCAGGGGTGTAAGAGATTCATTTTAAGGAATTAGCTCACATGATTGTGGGGGCTAGCAATTCCAAAATCCGTAGGGCAGCTGGCCAGACTGGGAACTAAGACAGGATTTCTATGTTAGCGTCTCTTCCTCTATCATAAGCACACCAGTTCTATCAGATCAGGATTCCACCCTTATGACCTCCTTTAACCTTAATCACCTCCTTCAAAGCCCTATCTCTAATACAGTCGCATGGGTGCTGCATTATCGAATGCTCTGACTCAGGTGTCAGGAGAGCAGCCCCAGAGCATGCTGAGAACTGCCTGAAAGGATCCCTGCCATCATGTCACAGTTCTGTCAGGTTTCTTCCTGTATCACAACATCCCAGCTTCATTGACTGCCTGAATCAGGGCTTCCTCTTATGTCTTTCATACTCATTTGTGAGGGTTACATGGGAAATTTTAATCTGCATCAAATAAGAGAGGCCGTAGTGTGGAAATGCAATATTAATATTAATTTCACTTGTTTCTTTTTAGTCATTTAATGTGGCTACTAGAAACTTTAGCATTATATGTGGCTATATTTCTATTAAACAGAGCTGCCATAAAGAACTCTAATCATTTTAAAAATAAAACATATATGTACAAATTTTAAAATATTTAATTTTGGGGAGTTGCTAACAACTTGCATGCTTTCCTTAAGTCTCAAGTTTTCTTTGTAAAGCATCTTTTTTTGTTGTTGTTGACCCTCACCCAAGGATATTTTTCCCATTGATTTTTAGAGAGAGGAGAAGGGGGAGGGAGAGAGAGAAAAACATTGATGTGAGAGACACACAGATTGGTTGTTTTCCACATGCATGCACTCAGACCAGTCCTGGGATAAAATCTGCAACCCAGGTACGTGCCCTTGACCGGGAATCAAATCCACAACCCCTCAATACAATATTCACTTGAATGATTTATAGAACTCAGGAAAGTGATTTACTTATTTTTACTGGTTTATTTTAAAGAACATAATTCAGAAACAGCCAAGTGGAAGAGATGCATAGGGCAAGGTACAGGGAAGTGGGGTGGGCAGCTTCTATACCCATACCCCCTCCTGACATACCACTCTCCCAGAGCCAGGAAGCTCTCTGAACCCCATTATTTAGGATTTTTAATGGAGGTTTCATGGTTGCTTAAATCACTAGCCACTGCTGATTTTTTAAAAAATATTTTTATTTCAGAGAGGAAGGGAGAGGGAGAGAGATAGAAACATTAATAATGAGAGAGAATCATTGATCGGCTGCCTCCTGAATGCCCCACACTGGGGATTGAGCCCACACCCTGGACATGTGCCCCTGACCAGAATCAAACCCAGGACCCTTCAGTCCACATGCCGACGCTCTATCCACTGAGCCAAACTGGCTAGGGCTTTCCGTCATTGTCTTTCAACTGTTTCTTATAAACAACATTTTTTAAAGCTCAATTACTCAGTTTCTGATTTTAATGGCAAATTCAGTCCATTCACAATTAGCGTAGAAACTGATATACTTGGTTTAATTCTTCCATTTTACTCTGATTTAAAACACACACACACACACACACACACACACACACACACACACACACCACCTAATTTCACTGTTGTTTCTTTTTTCCTATTTTTCCTGGTTTGACCATCTGAATTTTTATCCCCATTTCCCTGAATAATCAAAAGTTAACTCCATGTCTAAAGAAAAGAGTAGGGTTTTCCTTTTTCTTTGAGAAAAAAAGCAGAGTTTTAAACTGCTGTTCTTCTAATGGTCATAATTGTTAGGTCTGATAAAATAATTGAATCAATACCCCTGCCCCTGGGAACTGACACTTCACAACCCACATTCCCTTTCGCTTCAACCACATTCCACTTGCTAAGACCATTATCTTTCCCCTCCAGACTTTCCCACGATCTGGACCCATCCAGACAGTTCCTCACTGAAAAAGCCCACCCGGAGTCCTTTAAAACCTCTGACTCCCCATCCGTGGGTGCTGGTGCCATCCAGATTACCTAATCTATAATAATAAAAGCATAATATGCTAATTAGACTGGACAGCCGAACAACCTTCCGGATGTCATTCCAGATGTCCTTCCTAATGAAGCCATGGTGGCAGGGCAGAGGCAGAGGTGGTTAGGGGAGTTCAGGCAGGTAGACAAGCAGTTAGGGGTGATCAGGCAGGCAGGCAGGAGAGTGGTTAGGGCAATCAGGCAGGCAGGTGAGCAGTTAGGGGCGATCAAACAGGCAGGCAGAGCAGTTAGGGGAGACCAGGCAGGCAGGCAAGCACTTAGGGAGGATCAGGCAGGCAGGTGAGTAGTTAGGGGTGATCAGGCAGGCAGGTGAGCAGTTGGGAGAGATCAGGCAGGCAGGCAGAGTGGTTAGGGGTGATCAGGCAGGTGAGCAGTCCCAGGTTGCGAGTGGGATCAGGCCTAAACTGGCAGTCGGATATCCCCTGAGGGGTCCCAGATTGTGAGAGGGTGCAGGCTGGGCTGAGGGACCCCCCCCCCTCCCATGCACGAATTTTGTGCACTGGGCTTCTAGTAAATTTATAATCCCTTACCACTTTTGGCCTTATGTGTTCCTCCTTCCACAACCCTAACAATAATCTCATTCATAAGGTTCTGCCAGGAATTTCTTAGGGAAACTAGGTTGGCGGAATAGATACAGAAGATGTCATCCAAGTACTATAGACCCCACAATGGTGAGATTGCTTTGGCTATCCATTGGATACTCCATCCCTCCACTCCCCACCCACCACATACACCTCTAAAACAAAGAAATTAAAGGGGAAAAGCTTGAAATAAAAAAAAAAAAAATCTGCTATGAAAAGAGCTAATGAATTGAATTGATGTGAAAGTTGTTGTAAGTTTTTATGCTGATATGCTTTGGTATGCTTTTTCCTCTATCAAGAAAGCATTGCTTACACTGGCAAACTCCTATTCATCCTTTGAAAAGCAGCCCAAGGGGCTTTCCTGTAATTCTTTTCTGACTATCCTTTACAAACTTGCTTCCTTCTTTGTGCTGTCTCCGCCTTATGCATGCCTCTATTACAGCCCCTAAAACATTGTTTTGCAATTAGTTTCCTCTGCTACAGGCTACACGTTGCTTGAGGGCAGAAACTTCATTCATCTTTTTATCTCCGGTATTTAGCAGCAGTGCTTATAAACACTTGTTGAGTAAATGACTGGCTGTTTCCCCAATGGTAAATGGTTTATTTACAGCATATTTCTGGCGTTTCTTTCATTATTTACTTTTTTCCTAAAGCAACAGAAGAAAAAAAAAACAATTTTAGAGTTAATGTTGTCTCTAAGAACATAAAATAATATCTTAAGAAGTCCTATTAATGTATTCCCCTAATATTCTGAGAATTTGGTTGAGGCCTTCTGTACCCATGTGTCTCTGCTCCTCAAAGATCCTTGGGCAGATTCCCATGTGTGTATGTATCAATGACAGCATCTGAAGTCAATTTGAACCTTCTTGCTTAATGGGAGCAAACAGTGGCAACTAGCCTAACGGATAGTCCCACCAGCTAAAATCATTGTCAAGGAGACACCTAATCCAGTTTTTGGTAGTTTAACCACCCCCCTCCCCTTTTTTTTTCAGAGACACTCTCATGAACCCGCACTTTCATCTAAAGTCATCTTTGTAATCTGTTTCCCCAGGTTAAAGCCTTTAGTTAGCATGACAGCAACTGAGTGTTCTCCAACTCTGACTGATATTCCACTTGATTATAAGTTCAGTCAATACTTAAAAGCAATGCAAAACAATTGAAGTCAGAAGATTTGAAATGTAAATTTCTTAAGGCCTGACATTTTCTGGAAATTGTAGTGAATAGCATACAATCACTCTCTGCTCCAACTATAAAAATAACACTGTGAATTTAAACTAAAATAAGTAATCTGGACCTCCTTTGTAAGAAATTCATTATTTAAAAAAAATTCAGAGAAACCACTGGGAAGCAATTTCCATAAAATTCAAGGATTCCTCATTATAAGAATGAAGATAGTTTATTTTCATTTTCTTATCCATTACCGAGG
Source organism: Eptesicus fuscus (assembly GCF_027574615.1). NCBI lineage: Eukaryota > Metazoa > Chordata > Mammalia > Chiroptera > Vespertilionidae > Eptesicus > Eptesicus fuscus. The sequence goes on from NC_072479.1 coordinate 36,798,462, forward strand.
GAGGTACAGGGAAGAAAAAATAATTTTCCCTATACACTTTTAAGTTCTTCTGGATGGTCTAATAATAAAATTGGCATGAGACAGATTAACAGGAGAATATAACAACATTTATTAGGTATGTACATATGGACTTTCATAAGAATAGGGGACCCGAGGACAAATGGGGCAGTTGAGGCTTATTGGCCATCTAAGGAGTAGGGGCTAGTGGTTTAGATTTCAAAGGAAGGTAGACAATTCACAGGTAGATGAGAAGGAGCAAACATTTGGCAAACAATTTCTTGCCAGACCACCCCAAAACAATGAGACACAGAGGGGAGTCTAACAGACTGCTAGGTTCCTTCTCATCACACTTAGCTCATATTAAACTACTAGAGGCCCGGTGCACAAAATTCGGTGCACAAAATTCATGCACAGGGAGGAGGGGTCCTTCAGCCTGGTCTGCACCCTCTCCAATCCAGGACCACTGGCTCCTAACCACTCACCTGCCTGCCTGCCTGATCACCCCTAGCCACTCTGCCTGCCTGCTTCATCGCCCCTAACCACTCTCCCCTGCTGGCCTGATCGCCCCTAACCACCTCTGCCTTGGCCTCTGCCACTGTGGCTTTGTCTGGAAGGACGTCCGGAAGGATGTCTGGAAGACGTCCAGTCTAATTAGCATATTACCTTTTTATTAGTATAGATAGTTATTTATATGATAACTAGAGTACCGGTGCACAAAATTCATGCACTTGTGGGGGGTCCCTCAGCCCGGCCTGTGCCCTCTCACAGTCAGACATCCTTAGTGCTGCTGCGGAGGTGGGAGAGGCTCCTGCCACTGCTCTTGCACTAGCCAGCTGTGAGCCTGGCTTCTGGCTGAGTAGCTCTCCCCTTGTAGGAGCGCACTGACCACCAGGGGGCAGTTCCTGCATTGAGCGTCTGTCCCCTGATGGTCAGTGTGTGTCATAGTGACTGGTCATTCCACCTTTTGGTCGATTTGCATATTAGCCTTTTATTATATAGGATAGCTTCCTTCTAAGAGCAGGTCCTCTATCTGAATTCTTTTAGGATCTTCACTTATTTTTATTTTATTTTATTATTTTCCACTTTAACATTTCTTAATAATTTTTCCTTTTTTTGATTGTTGATTCCCCCCCCCCCCCAAGGTGGGTAGTTAATTCAGTTATTTTTATACTTTTTTACGTATTAATATAATTATTGAAACTGATCATTTTCTTATGAGGATTGCTTTGGCTGTAATCCGTGGACACTATTTTGTAATGCACTAATGTTTTCTAATTAAATTGCAATTTTGGTTTTAAAAAAAGAAATCTTTTAGGCAGTTTAAGGGAAGGGAAGGTCAAAGGTTCTTTCTTCTTATTGTTTTTTTTAAATAAGCAGCTTAAAATAATTAATATCCCCCAAAAGGCATATTTTGGGTTGGGAAAACTCTGCTCCACCTCAGAGGTAATAGCCAGAAGATATTTCAAAACTGGTCAAGCAGATTTCTCGCATCCTGACTGTCAGAGGTATTCCTACTGCTTCTTACCTGCGTCCTTCTCCACAAGTGCTCCCCTTGTTCCTCTTCTGTCTAGTGCTCTAGGTACTTACATCTTATCTTCTTTTTCCTTCAAGACTGGGCTGAAGCCCTGCATCCTGGACCAGGAGAATTGCTTTCTATTAAGTAATAGTATAATTCCAAAATTCTATTTGTCCATGTTAGACTTTGCACTTGTTTTTTTTCAAAGAACTTTTCATCATGTAAATGATTATTGTTAATGATGTTATTGGTTATTGGTGGGGAGAGCCTCACGTCTCCGCTGGTTGTTAGTGGGAATGGGCTTCTTGCAATATCCCAAGAAAATAAGTTTTCTGAGACTCGCACAGGAGGATGAGAAATTGTAAAAAGCTTTATTTCTATGGAATCAAACCCCTGAGTTTCCAAGGTCCCATTTCCCTCAGTCCCACCATGGGAGCCCCATTTTGCTTTCAGCAGAGCCAAAATCAAAGCCACTGTCCCATTTCTGTTCTATGTTAGCACACAGTCCAATCAGCATCACGCTAGCTTACTCTGTGTTCCCAGCTGCAGTCCATTAGTCCATTGCATGTGGGGTCCACATGGCCACATGGCCAGGGAGGAGACATGGGCAGGAGCAAAGCCAAAAGAACCAGAGAGCAGAGAGAGAGGGGGAAGGGGGGAGGAAGAGAGAGGTCCTTTGAGGGATTATGTATTTCCAAATTTTCACGGGTGTGCATTGGTCCCACCTCTTCTAGCCAATGATCTCTGTTCTCAGGTTTGCCTGACAGCAAGCACCTTCCCAATGTCACCCTGACTCACTGTACATGTGCCATCTTCCCCGCTGTCCAATCCCTTCCCCTAGTGATCTGCAGGGAATGGACCACTTACCACTTTCTTATCTGTTATTTATTTTCTTTAAAAATTTCTTTTTATTGATTTCAGGGAAGAAGGGAGAGGGGTAGAGAGATAGAAATATCCATGATGAGAGAAAATCATTGATTGGCTGCCTCCTGCAACCCGGGCATGTGCTCTGACCTAGAATAGAACCGTGACTTCCTGGTTCATAGATCGATGCTCAACCATTGACCAGGCCTTAACTATTCCTAATGGTCCATCTCTTTTACTTCTCCAAGCAGTTCTTCTTTCACTTCAATTCTGCTCTGCCTTCCTTCATCATAGCAATTCCTGAAATCTGAAATCCCATTTTCTCTGAAAGCCTTTCTTCCATTAACTTTACCCCACTCAGATCAGTGCATTAGATGATGTCAATGTTCAGATATATTTGGTCTGAGTTTAAATTTTATACAATAGTCTGCAATTGTTCTGAAGCCATGCCACTGCTGCTCACCCACTCCTGCAGTCCAGTCTCTGCAGTCTAAGGTCTTACATAATAGGAGTAGCTGCTCTGTTCTACAGCTGCTCTGCCCAGGACAGTAGCCATTAGCTATTTAAGTTCAAATATTTAAAATTTAAACAACATTACATATATTAAATTGACATTAAATAAAATTTTAAATTCAGTACCTCAGTTGCATTAACCATCCTTTATGTATTCAGTGGCTACTTGATATCATATTGGACACTATAGGTATAGATATTTTCATCATAGCAGGCAGTTCTATTGGAAAGCACTGTTCTTCCATCATTCTCTACAACACCAAACATAGGTCTTTGTTTACAGAATATAGTCAACAAATAAATATGTAACAAACAATCTAGAACACATGATCCTATCTAATAAAAGAGTAATATGCAAATTGGCCATCACTCCAAGACACAAGATGGCTGCCCCCATGTGGACACAAAATGACTGCCACAAGATAGCTGGCAGGGGAGGGCAGTTGTGGGCAGTTGGGGGGGACCAGGCCTGCGGGGGAGGACAGTTGGGGAGGACCAGGCCTGCAAGGGAGGGTAGTTGGGGGGGACCAGGCCTGCAGGGGAGGGCAGTTGTGGGCGATCAGGCCAGCAGGGAGGGCAGTTAGGGGAGACCAGGTCTGCAGGGGAGGGCAGTTGTGGGCGATCAGGCCAGCAGGGAGGGCAGTTAGGGGTGACTAGGCCTGCAGGGGAGGGCAGTTTGGGGGGACTAGGCCTGCAGGGGAGGACAGTTGGGGGGGGGACCCAGGCCTACAAGGGAGGGCAGTTGGGGGGGACCAGGCCAGCAGGGGAGAGCAGTTGGGGGGGACCAGGCCTGCAGAGGAGGGCAGTTGGGGGGGACCAGGCCTGCAGAGGAGGGCAGTTTTGGACGATCAGGCCAGCAGGGAGGGCAGTTAGGGGTGACCAGGCCAGCAGAGGAGGGCAGTTGGGGGAGACCAGGCCAGCAGGGGAGCACAGTTGTGGGGGGACCAGGCCTGCAGGGGAGGACAGTTCGGGGAGACCAAACTGGCAGGGGAGGGCAGTAAGGGGTGACCAAGCCGGCAGGGGAGGGCAGCTAGGGGCAATCAGGCTGGCCGGGGAGCAGTTAGGCATCAATCAGGCTGGCAGGGGAGTGGTTAGGGGGTGATCAGGCTGGCAGGCAGAAGCGGTTAGGGGCAATCAGGCAGAAGCAGGTGAGCAGTTGGGAGTCAGCAGTCCTGGATTGTGAGAGGGATGTCCAACCGCCCATTTAGGCCCGATCCCGGTGGGTCCCAGATTGGAGAGGGTACAGGCTGGGCTGAGGGACACCCCCCACCCCCCATGCATGAATTTTGTGAGCCAGGCCTCTAGTAACTAATATATTGCTAAGGTAAATAAAAGTCACATTTTTGAGATCTCATAAAAAAAAAAAAGAAACATTAAGGGATTGGAATGGAAAGAAATAGACAATGAGAGACCTTAAATAGACATGAACAATAAAAATGAAAGAGAATATCTGTTCTGTTTTCACAGTTGTGTGAGAGTCTTGTGAGAATAAAAATGAAAGGCTCCATGAATTATAAAGCCTTAGACAAACGTGAGGTACTGTTAGCAATAATTACAACAACATGAACAACAATTGGTCTGTTATTCCCAGTTTTAAGACCAAAGGAGATGGGAGAGATTTGAAATTGTTTGAGAAGCACTGGACCCTTTTCCTTATTATTTTTTCATACTATATTCTGCCATAGAGTTTGCAGACTCAGTCTCTAAAGGGAGCTAAATGCAAAAGAAACAGTTCACTGAGAAATGTTGCTTTCAAGAGCAATAAGCTATACCTCAGACCAAGAGCTTTCAGCCTGTGACTAGCTGAGCTTGTGGACAGGAATCCTTCCTGTCTGGTGAGCAGCATCCTTGGGCTCTGCATCCCATCTCTAATTAGGAAACTAGCTGCCCCAGGCAGAGAGGCCACAGACTCTCTAGGACCTCTAGGACCTCTGTCCTGAGGGACCCGAATTGATGGCTGCCTTCCAGCAATGACATTGGACTGTCACTTTTTCTCCATTCCTTTTTCTTTTAAACTGAATGTAGGCTTCACAAAATAACAGCTTTTGGGAGATAGACACAATGATTTGCTCAACAAAATGTAGAATTTTTATAGAAATATGTTGCTGTTTCATGTATAATTGAATAAAAACATCATGAATGTCTTTATGGGTGTAACTGTAAGCAGCATAGAAAGACCCTCAGGGTTGGAAGAGATATTAAGAATTACTTAGCCCAAACAGGAGGAAATCCTTGCTGAGAAGTCTCGGCTTAAGAAATGCATGTATAGCAGTGAGTGTCCTAGCAAGAAATACATGGCACACTCCAAGTGGGTCCCTGAAAAGTGATTATTTACAAAATGTGGGCAGGCTTTATGAAAACCAATATGGACTTTAGCAGGACTTTGAGCCTAACAAGATCAGGGAGCCCCCACCTTCCCTCAGGGGACAATGGAAGACAGTGGTTCCTGGAACTCTGAGAGGGTATCTGTCTTGGTCAGCTGGGGCTGCAGTAACAAAATACCGTAGACTGGGTGGCTTAGTCAGCAAACTGTTTCTCACAGTGCTGGAGGCTGGGAAGTCCAAGATCAAGCCACTGGCAGATTTGGTTCCAGGTGATAGCTAGCTGCTGGGCTTGCAGACAGCTGCCTTCTCACTGCATCCTCACAGGGCAGAGAGAGAGAGCAAGCTTTGGCCTCTCTTCCTTTTCTTATAAGGCACTAATCCCAGCCTCATGACCTCCCCTAAACCGAATTACCTCCAAAGGCCCCACTTCCAAATACCATCACTTTGGGGTTAGGGCTTCAAAGTATGAACTTGGGGAGGCATGCAAACATTTAGTCCACAGAGTAGCAGTACGGAGAGGGCTGCCGGAAAGCAGCTGTCACCTTCCACAGCAACATTACATCAAGAGAGCCAGGGGGATCGGTGTCCTGATCCCACTCTTCACTGGCTCTGAGCCCCACTGGCCAAACTCAACAAGTAGCAGGTGGATAAGGCGGCCAGTTGATGTGATGCATGTCCCTCAGCCTTCTTTGGCAACAAGCAGTGGGGATATGGCTGTGGAGAGGCAAATGGAAAATATCCAACCAGCCTCTTGGACTACTTATTCCCCTGGAATAACTAAATGTGGCCATGGGTATAAGGCTCTTAGCAGCGCCTACAATGCTATAGAAGCTCAATCAATGCTAGTGTGCTGAGTATAAATTTGTGTTCGCAGACCTTATTACTCAGGTGTGCACATTGGGTTTTTTTTTTGTTTGTTTGTTTTGCTTTTGCTTAACAACTGAATTTGCATCTCAAGCTTCCAAATTCTGTTGAGTAGATTGCAGAAGACATAATCTTACCAAATCATTATAACTCAGCCATTTTTGAAAAAATGTCTTTACTTTAGACAAATTGTCACATTCAGGGTTTTCCAGGTCTGGTCTCAAATCCTGAGGGGTCTTATGAATTATCTGTGCATTGGAAATATGGCTCACTGCCATCCTCTATCCTCTTCTGTGTATTAGCATCTGCTTTTTCCATTTCTATGGTTTATAACATGCACTCTATACTCTGAGTCTTTCGGGCTTTATCCTTAATATTCACAATCAAACTTTGGAAATATAAATAAACAAGCCAAATATATTTCATCCTCACTTGTCCCCTTAGCTAGATATTCATGTGTAATGAATGGTCTGTACCATACAGAGCAGTCTTCAAATTTGGTGTTGAAGCATGTTATTCAGCATCAAATGTCATAGAATTCTGTCTGAAGTAACTGAAATAACCAAGGTAATATTTAGTCAAAGACAAACAGCTATTACTTATTTATTATAATACTGATTTTGGGGTGCTTCATATTTATTAGGGAGTGAATAATACTGGCCGTCTAAGAGCCCTACATTAGTGATATTTGACCTACTTTCTCAAGAGAGATTTTAATTATCATAGAAGTGTAAGTTTGAGGTTTGGCTGCCACTGAATTTCTGCTTCCGGATAATAACTAATTTCTTCCTTTGGCCTCGTTAATATGAAAATAGAAATACGTTTGCTGGAATCTCTGGAATTCAGTTTGTATATGCTGCAAGGGGATAAAATCAATGATAATGCTTTGATTTTTAAAAATGTATTCTGGAAGTAAGTTTGCACAGTTTCAAATGCTCTGAATATTGGAATTTTGACATTTTGGAATAAGATTAATATGGGCTGTGGGTTGCACCAACATTCAAACAGAAAGAATGGTGCTGATTCTAGACTTGAAGGTCATCCTCTAAATGTAACTAATGACACAGGAATGTGGAACCATGGCAGTCAGGAGGAGTTAGTTAATCTCTGCCCTTTGTGGTTAGTTCAGAACAGGTGAGGACCTAAAGGTTAATTCCTTTGTCCATATTAACATGTGTTCATTCAAAAGAAAAATAAGAATGAATGTTCTTTCCTCCACATGCACACCCAGAGTTCAGTAGTAATAATTGCAAAATTCAAACTTCCTAAGGGCTTTGTTAAATTATATAAAATGCAAGTAATTTATATACATTGTCTTTGCTAGAACACAATGTATTCCCAGTGTATTACTATTAGTTCCTCTTGCGGGACAGAGCTTGGTGTTCACTGAGTAACAAGAGAAGAACCAGTATAAATTGTAGAGGAATTATAAGAGCTAACACCTATTTTGCAGTTTCTCTGTGCCAGACTCTGTGATAAGCACTTTATATATATTAACTTATTTAAAAATTCTTCCAATAACCCTATTATGTTGTTACTATTCCTGTCATACCCATTTTACTGATGGAGAAACTGAGGCACAGTTTTGACTACTATTTACAGGTCTACTATGTACTTGACATTGGCCTAAGAATTAAAAATGCAATAAAAGCCCTGGCCGGTTTGGCTCAATGGATAGAGTGTCAGCCTGCATACTGAAGGGTTCCAGGTTTGATTCTTGTCAAGGGCACATGCCCAGGTTGCAGGCTTGATCCCCAGTCAGGGGCGTACAGGTGGCAAACAATGATTCTCTCCCATCATTGATGTTTCTATTTCTCTCTCCCTCTCACTTCCTTTCTGGAATCAATAAAAAAAAAAATTTTTTTTAAGAATTCAATAAAAAGTATCCTTGCCTTCATGGAACTTACCATCTAGTGGTGAGAGACAAAAAATAGACTATAAATATATTAAATCAAATGACTAATTAGAAAATGATAAATGATACGTAAAAAAAAGTAAAGCATTAAAGAAGGAAAGGATTGTGTGTCTGTGTGCATGTGTGAATGTGCCATTTAAAGCAACCGATGATGGACACAGAAAGCCTCATCAAGAAGGGAAAGAGCCCTAGCCTATTTGGCTCAGTGGATAGAGCGTCGGCCTGTAGACTGAAGCGTCCCTGGTTCCACTGAGGTCAAGGGCACATGACTGGATTGTGGCCTCCACCCCCAGTAGGGGGCGTGCAGGAGGCAGACCATCAATGATTCTCATCATTGATGTTTCTATCTCCCTCCCTCTTCCTTCCTTTCTGAAATCAATAAAATTATATATTTTTTAAAACAGAAGGAAACGAAAGGGAAGGGAAAAATTCAGGAACTTAGCTTGGAGAAACCCTGACATTAAGGTATCAGGAAGATAAGAAGGAGCCAGCAAAGGAGGCCTGGCGGGAGAAGCTAGCGGAGTAAGGGAACAACCAGGTGGGTGTGCTGCCTGAAAGGCAAGTGAAGGGAGAAGTGCAAAGAGAAGGGCTGATGGCCTGTGCCAAATGCTGCTGATAGTTCAGATAAAATGAGGATTGGGAATGGATCCTTAGACTGTGCACTTTAAAGATCATCAGTGATGCCAAAACCGGTTTGGCTCAGTGGATAGAGCGTCGGCCTGCGGACTCAAGGGTCCCAGGTTCGATTCCGGTCAAGGGCATGTACCTTGGTTGCGGGCACATCCCCAGTAGGGGTTGAGCAGGAGGCAGCTGATCGATGTTTCTCTCTCATCGATGTTTCTAGCTCTCTATCCCTCTCTCTTCCTCTCTGTAAAAAATCAATAAAATATATTAAAAAAAAAAAAGATTATCAGTGACTTTGACAAGAGCAGTTTGGGCAGAGTGGTGTGGGCTAAATCCTTTTGGAGTGGATTTTAGCAAGAACGAAAAAACAGAATGAAGACAGTGAGTATAGACACCTTTAAAAAGAGTTTTGCTAGTAAAATGAGCAGAGATAGCTGAAGATAAAAGTGTACTTTGGGGTGTGAGGGAAATAACAGCTTATTGGTACGGTGATGAGAATGACCCAGCAGAAAGGATCAGAGAGATTAGGTAATTTGCTCAAGGTCACAGGACCATGTAGAGCAGAGACAAAAGATGAGGTAATCCAGACAAGCCCACCCCCAGAAGTCATCAACCTGGCAGATGACTACATATTCCTGAGTGAGCCCAGCCAAGACCAGCTTAATAAATGGTGGCTGTTTTAAGCTACTAACTTTACAAGTGGTTGTTATGCCAAAAAAGATAACTAGTACTAGGTCGAATTATTTACATGTATTTGGGGTACAAGTCACCACATAAGTTCAACATCATAACTAATACATGCAAAAGCTGTTATTAGTTTCATTATAATGAGATTGTAAGAGACCTTTTGCTCTCCAAGGTCTGCCCAAGTACAATACTGTATATTTTATGCAACATTTCTAATTTCCTTTTTTCACTAGTAAAAAAAGGGAATGTGATCACCTTCAGTTAATTATTTATGATCTGAAAGTTGATATATCTTGTCTAAACAACACCCAGCAACTGCTTTCTCTTGCTCTGGTGTGTCGTAATTGACATTTTTTACACTGCCTTTATTTCTTTTGTAAAACCATGAGAGAATTGTTTGCAACAAACATAAAAACAGTCTTCAAAATTCTTCAAAGGTCATTTTGTCATAAAATAAAGAGCAAATGTATGAATTGAAGAAATATTGAAAAAGAAACAAGCACTCCAGATGTGTTTCTGTTACAGCAATCAATCGATTCAAATAAGAAAGCATGACAGTGGATAAGTAACGTGGCAATTGGACAGCCATGAAAGAAGGGAATTTTTGGCAAAGGCAAGGTGTAATCTTGAAACGGGAGAGATGGAAATCATAATGAAACCACTACCACATGCAATATGTAGCTTGAAAAAAATTTGTGGTTTGAGTGAAGCTGAGTTTTAAAACCAGATGGCTACTAAAATGCTAGTCCTAATGTGTGTCTTTCTTATGAAGTGTATGTTGCCAAACAAATTCCTGTTTTCCAGGGATGGTAAAATCGACGTTGATCACGTGCCTCAGGAGGAGGAAGAATTTGGGATGAAAAAGTGCATTGCCGCATGACAAATTACCCCAAATTTTGCAGTTTAAGACAACAAAACTGTAGTGCTAGTTCCTGAGGGTCAGGAACCAGGAGCAGCTTAGCTGAGTGGTTCTGTCATCTGGGGCTGCAGTCTTCAGCGAGCTGGACCGAGGCTTTGAGGAGAATTAGACGCATTCCTGTGGCTGTTGCAGAAGGCTTCAATTCCTCACTTTTTATCTTTATAACTTAATCTAGAAAGTGATGTACAACTCTTTCTGGTCAAACAGACCAACTTTAGCATCATATGGGAGGGAACTGCACAGGATGACAATTTCAGGAAGTGGGATTGTTGGAGGCCATCTTGGAGTTGGCTTTGTTTATAGTGTATTCTTTTATAAAGAGTCATTTGGGAGGCCATGGTTATATTCCTGGTCAGGGCATATGCCCAGGTTGTGGGCTCGATCCCCCGTGTGGGGCATGTAGGAGGAAGCTGATCAATGATTCTTTCTCATCATTGATGTTTCGGTCTCTCTCCCTCTCCCTTCCTCTCTGAAATCAATAAATATATATCTATATATTTTAAAAAGAGCCATTTGGCCCCACTGGTGAATGGGCCAGCGTATACCCCTATATCTTCTTGGGTTAAACAAATCATAGTCACAGGAAGTTAGAGTTGGAAGAAACTAACCCAACCCCTCGTTTCCTCCTAAGATTCATCAAGATGGAGTAGGAAAAATAAAGCCCAGAATCTATAAATCATTTTCTCAAAATCATCCTCCCCAGAAGAGCCTATTCAGAATTTTATGTTTAGATCTATCAGTACCTTTTTAATAAAACATTTGAACCAATAGTATTTTTTTATGGTTTATTTTATTGATAAGTCACAAGAACTCAAAAGTTGAGTTAAATTTAATTTTTCACAGTTCGGTATTCCTTCAAGTCAATATTATCCTTTATTAATTTCTAAATATGTGTTAAGTTTTATTTTGTGTCAAATGTATGTTAGATACTGGGTAAACTGTTTAACATAAGAGAGAGAATCCCTTTCCCAATGAATCCTACAGTCTTTTTGAGGGAGAGTTGTTTACTGAACACAGAAATAGGTAATGTGTGGACACAAAAATTAGGAAAATATTATGCTTTCTCTAAAGGAGCTTAAAATAGAGTAAAAATAATTTTGGAATTGTGCATTTAAGATGCTAATTGGCATACTTTAACTCTTTATATAAATGGCCACGTGGCACTGACTGGTATGGAGCCAAAAGGCTCTAAAGCCATGTTGGTGATGGCTGGATTTGTTGCTGGCAATCAAGCTGGCTCCATGTTACTTTAATGTGTTTAAATTTTTAATGTTTCTGTAAGATGTTCTTGTTATATAAACACTTAGAGTTATATGCATGAAAGAGAAAAGTGATAAACCAAGTGGATACAGTTAAAAATTTCTACTTCTATGCTTCCTTGGGGTGATTAAAGAATGCTAAATGATGACAATTGTCCCAATTACCAGCAGCTTGCAGTGGCATCACATGTCAGTAGGAAATTAGTTTTTAAAATAGAGGTGACATCAGGACCAAGATCTGCATGGCACCAGGAAAGATGGGTTTTTCCCAAGGACTGGGGATGCCACACGTTCTTCTTCTAGCCTGATGGTGATTGTAGCTTCATCAGTCAAGTGTTTGTATCCAGGAACAAAACCATGAATTTTTTGCCAGGAGCTGACTGTATATGAGATAAATTGCTTCTTCACCATATCCCGTTGAGAAAGGTTTTGGGTGGAAAGGTTTTTTTTAGATGACTTCCACAGTTCCCATTGATTGGCTCAGGTCTTTGTTGTATGTGCGGTGTGTACTCCATTTGTTCATCGGCGCCAGGGCTGGCTCTCCCAGTGAGCAGCCAATTTGAGGGGAAATGGAGCCAGAGATAACCATTTTTATTTGATTTTCTGCACGGTACATAGCAGAATATCACATCCAAGAAGGCACGTAATAAATGTTCTTTGATAAAGGCAAGAACTGCTGGCAGCACAGTGTCCAGGCTCCGGAGAGGTCGGGCTTGTTTTTTAATTTCCTTCTTACATAATACTGAATCTAAATTCTTCAGCATTATATAGCCCATTCCCTTTCCCCACAACATACTCAGATACTTTGTGTTCATCATATCTTCTGAGACTATTGTGGTGAAAAGGGAATGGGCTTTGGAATTAGACAGATATTAATTTAGCCATCCTTTTGTTCAACAAATATTTGTCAAGAATGTACACATACTGCCCTAGCTGGTTTGGCTCAGTGGCTAGAGCGTCGGCCTGTGATGGAAGGGTACCAGGTTCGATTCTGGTCAAGGGCACATGCCCGGGTTGTGGGCTCAATCCCCTGTAGGGGGCGTACAGGAGGCAGCCGATCAAAGATTCTCTCTCATCATTGATGTTTTTCTTTCTCCCTCTCCCTTTCTCTCTGAAATCAATAAAAATATACTAAACTAGAAAAAAAGGAAAAAAGAATGTACACATACTTGTGAATAAAACTGACAAAAAGTCCTACCATCTTGGAACTTGCATTCTAGTAACTAAAATGTGTTGTGTGTCAGAGAGTGATAGAATACTTTGGAGAAATATAAAGTGGGGAAAGTGAGGGATAGCAGAGTGTTCAATTTTTATAGAAGGGTTAACCTTTTGCACTCGGATGTCGAGTGTGACTCGACATGGTTAGCATTAGAATAAAGGAATCGAGAAAAAAAGCAAGCGAGTGCAAAGGGTTAAGGAATGCCTCTCTAAGAAGGTGACATTTGAAAAAATATTTGGAGGGGGTGATGAAGGGAGAGTGTAGATATGGGGGAAGAATGTTCATGCAGAGGTAACAGCTAGGACTAAAATCCTGCAGTGTAGTGGGTCCAGCAAGCAGGCCAGCATGACCAGAGAAGAGGCTTGAGTCTAAAATTACTCACCTAATCTTAATTAGCCACCTAACCTCCTTTAGCCTTGAATCCTCTAAATAAGTAGAGATGAAAATGTCTAAATAGTTTGTAGGACTGTTGTGAAGAACAAATGAAATAAGAATGGGAAAGGAACCAGCAAAGGGCCAGGTATCTAGATAAGAGCTTTAATTAAAATGTAAAGAATGTTTCATAGCAATCATGCTGTTTTTTTTTCTTCCTGGAAAATAAAGGAAGTAACAATACATGGCAGGATTCTCATGAGGAGTGAAGGGTGGCAGAATATGCCACCCCAAAATATGCCTCTTTGACATGAAGATTATTTTGAGAAATAGCAGACACAGGAGAAGCTCTGAACAGAAGTTACCCTTTTGTAAGGGAAATCCACACTTATAAGGAAATCTCCATTTGCAAGGGTGTCTCTTCTTTGTAAGGAAGAGAAGGATGACTAAATCATAAGAAACTCATCAATGGAGAAGGCACCAACTTAAATCTGTATTAAAAAACCTTACACTTGTTAATCATACTTTTCCTGGTCACCTCCCATAACTAGCCTCCTTCACACCCTCTCTTTTTTTACTTTAGCTGAAGATGGTATTTAAGCCTGAGTTCTAAACCATCTCTGAGAGTTATTAATTTTTTCTTGGGTATCTCTCATACATACATGAGGTATACATGTTAATAAACTTCTGTTTGTTTTATTTTATGAATTTGTATTTTTGTTACAGAATTCCAAGCAGAGAACTTAGCAAGGTAGAGAAAAAATTATTTTCCCTCTCTTACAAGAGTAAATATAGTAATACATGTACACTACTACCAAGCAGAACTATGGTAGACCCATAACTAGTTCTCATTGTCATCAGATGCTTCAATAAAGCATTCATTAGTATAGAAATAGATAAAGTTGGGAGAGCAACTCTAAATCACCAAGCAATAGGACTAAGTGAAAAACAAACACTAGGTTCAGAGCCCAAGATCCCAGGAAATATATGAGCAATGGATCTGACAATCAGGGAGAAGTGAGAATGAATTCCATAAAGGTTTTACTCAAGTCCAGGGCAGGCTTGGTGGGTAATCTAATTTATTTGAAGGGCCTGTAGTGGGAGACACAATAGAGCAGGGGCAAAAACTAAGTGAACTTGAGTCTTCAATATAAAGAAGGAAATATAATTAATAAATATCATAGAGTGAAGAAGGTAGAATCATCATAAGCTGACTTGGCTATGAATGGGTATAACTGGTGAAAGAAACAGGCTAAGATGGAAGGGAGAGAGATTAATGCTGCAGGTCAAGAAGATATCTACATATGTGAAAACCCATCATTGTTAGGTGAGAGAACAGAGTGGAGAGCATTTGGATGAGGATAAAAGTGGAGAAAAGCAAAAGTGATATAGTTGTGGGAGAATACTAAAGACAGTTCCATCAAAAGTAGGAAATAGCTGTTGTGTTTCTGAATCAGACAGCAAATGCTGGCCAAGCTCTCCAGAAGATTATCCTCGGTCCAATTAAGAACAATGCATTAAATAAATCCTTGAAAGTCAGAGTATCCTGGTGGTTAATCTAATGGACCATAAAGGAGAACAGATCTAGCTTTAGATGTTTCGTGTGACCTTGGATAAATTAAACTCTTGATTTTCTAGCAATTAAAATTAGGGTAAATAAAGTTCTTGTGAGGAAAACAGTCTTTGAAAATGGTTAAGCATTTTTCTAGAATTTTATCTTCCACTTAATATAGAAAGTAACAAAGGGAGTTGTTATTTTGAATTTAATTTTGACTAATAAGGAAGAACCTATGAGCTGAGTTGAGAACATCAGAACAAAGGGGAGTAAAAACAAAGTAGTTACCTACATTAGAGTCCTGGCTAGAGAGAGGATCACTCAAGGCATGAGCCTTAGATCAGAATGTTCCAGTGCATTCCTCAAAGCACAGCTTGACATGAGCATTGTTTTTCCTTTTTCAATCAGACCACCCAGACTCCCACACATTTCACACCTCTTTGAAACATTCCTTTTTCTTTTGTTTTCTGTTTGACAGTTTTGTGCAAACATCATGTCCTCCTCCCCTAAGCCCCCACTCTGCCCCCGAAAGTGGTTCTGAAAGTGCTGAAATCAGAGTCAGGAGCACTCAAGCTCTCGGTTTTATTTCACGCCCAAGCACATGCTGCCACCTTTTTTCTCCATTCCTCTTCCTTCTCTTTCTTCTTCTCCTCTCTCTCTCTCTCCATCCAGACTCATCTAAACTTAAATTCTAAATATATGGATTGAAAGAGAGAGGGCGGAGAGAGCTTGAGTTTAGTGGGTGAGGCCTGGGCAGGGGCGGGTATGGGGGATGGTGTGGAGAGGGAGGGGTGTGTGTTTGAGGGTACAGGTTAACCAACTTGGGGCAAACCCAGTATCTATTCCTGCCTTCGCCCCTATAACAGAATCCTGGCTGTATTCAGAACTGCACTGTGTCCAGCCCAAGGTAGTGAATCATGATTGGGTACAACAAATCATTATAAACCTGCTCTGCTTCCCCAGCCTCCCTAGCTATTCAGGTGGAGTGGTAGATATCACTCATGACCTTCCCTTCCTGGACACAACTTCCTTGAACTTAGGCATGACTGCGTGACTTGCTTTGGCTAATGAAACATGAGTGGAAATTTCACCTGTCATTTCTGGATGGAGGCATGTAAGGTCTGGTACACAATCCTCTATGCTCTCTTTGATTGTCTTCATAATCAAAGAAAAATAACCTTGGCCCTTTCCCACTGTCCCACTTTTCAATTGCTGCATAACAAACAACCTCCAAAGGAGCGGCTTACAGCACCACTATCCCATGTTTCTGTGAGTTAACTAGGCTCAGGGAAGAGCTTTTGCAGGTCTCTTTGAGGCCTCTCATGCAGGTGCAATCAGATGGTGGCCAGGACTGTAATATCCGGTGACTCTCTCACATGTCTGGCACCTTGGCCGGGATGGCTGGAAGCCTGGGCTTGGCTGGGTCTCTCTCTTTCTCCGTGTTATCTCAGGGCCTCTCACATTCCATCTCAACTCTCCCTGTGGTTTTCTATGTGATCTTTCTAGAGCATAGTGAAGGGTAGCAGAATATGCCACCCCATAATATGTCATGCTAGCATAAGGATTATTTTGAACCGAATTGCAATCAAGAAGAAGCAGATATAAGAAAGCTCTCTTTCCTGTTCGTATTTGCCTAAAACCAGGACATGAAATACCCTCCCCTCCCCTCCCCCGCCACCACCAGGAAGGACAGAAGTTTACCACCAAGGACAACTTTATACACTTAGCCCATAGCCTGCACCAGAGGAATGGACATAGCAAACCTTGCTAAAAACTAGCCCTTATTTAGCAGGAATTTCCCGTATTTTTACCTTCCCACAGAAACTCAAAGTCCTTTTCCTTTGTCTTACCGCTTTTCTAAAAATGTATTGGTCCCTTGCTAAGATGCTATATAAGCCCAAGTTCTAACCATCTCTTTGATTTACACATTGCTAAGTGCTCCCATGTATACGCATGATACACATGCTAATAAACTTCTGTTTGTTTTTCTCTGGTTAATTTGTCTTTGTCAGTGAAGGTGCTTCCTGCTAGGGTAAGGAGAATCCGGGAGGATAGAAGAATTTTTCCTCCCCTGTAGGGGCTACTTGGTGACACGGGGCTCTGAAAAACATGCGCTGCCCGATTCTCAAGACTCGGTTCCAGGACTGGCATAGCATCACCACCACCATCACCACCACCACCACCTCGTCTTCATTAAAGGAGCCCAGGGCCAGGCCAAATGCGAGATGGAGGGAAACAAGTACTATTTGTTGGTGGTCACTTTTACCTACCACACTCATATTTAGCATCAGAAAATTCATTCACACCTGGAAAAACCCAAATTTGAGTGGAAGTAGAGAAGATACCTGTCCATATTGTAGCTTGTCAGCTCTCACCCCAAACTCCCACTTCCAGATTTTTCTCAGTTGCTTCCGGTCATTTTATTGCTGAAGCTCCATTTCTTTCTGTTCTACTTCTTCCCCAAACAGGCCCTATCTTCGTTCTCCAAGGCAGTGCTACCACCAGGGTGACCACGGGGAGCAAATGGGTGGGAATTAGACATCAGACATGTGTTCCTACACTGTTCAGCTTCCACTTCCACAGGGAGGCGATGCCGGCAGCCAGCCCTCTCCCTCAGACCCGCTCTCCTGCCGGGTTACTGAGGACTGTCCTGTCCCAGGTTTCCTTCTCCCCGCTTTCTTTCTCACACAGATCCCACTATTTATATCTAACCAGGTGAGGACGCCATTTTACATAGAAAATCTCCTCACCCCATAGAGAAGCACTTTGACTTTATCCTGCTGAACCTTATCTCCACCTCCCCCTCCAGAGCACTGGCTCTGGGCCTTGCCTTTCATGCCCCAAAGGCCCATGAACATGTGAAATGGAAATAACAAACATTGATTTTGTGCTTTTTCTTCATATTATAATAACTTCCACTTTTACCTATCATAAATTTCTATACATGGTATTGAGCACCCACTCTATACAGGGCCCGGAGCTAGGTGATGTGTATATGCTGTAGGGGAACTCACGTTAGATGCGACATGGTTCCCGCAGCAAAGGCATCTGGGAAATGTTGGATGCAATTTAACTCTCTGTAGCCTCAGGCCTGGCTGATTATCCAGAAAATGAGAATACTGCCCAAAGATAAATGTCAGGCCCCAAAAAGGAGGTTGATGAATGGATAGAGTATGGATAACTGCCTGATGTTATCTGTTAATTCAGGAATGCGTTGTTCTTTCTGGTGGTCCATTTGACTACCCACTATTTGGTGTTTACTATTAAACCCCTAAAAAAAAGTATCCTGCCCTGGGAGGGGTGTGGATTTTTCCTGGCCACCTCTGGGAGCAACTGCTTTGCCTGCGTATGTAAGTTTCTCCTATAAAAACTCTTATGAATCTGAATAAGGCTACCTGTCAGTTCTTCAGAATCTATCCTGAATTTTGACTTTCCCCCAATATATGGTCAAAGAAATAATGTCAAACCCAGTTTGCTTCCAGAGAGCTTAAAGCTGCATACAGTTGCATGTGAGGCACTTTTGCTGCCTGCAAAAGCCATTCATCTGTTAAGAATTAAAATGAATAGGAAAAATAATAAAGTTTCTTTTGTAAAAACACACACACACACACACACAAAACCTTTGCAAGAGCTATCTGCTTGCCTTTAGAGGATTGGCATTGCAGCCTTAAGAAAGCAAAGAGGAAGGGGAACTCAGTCTCCAGTTTTTGACATCCAGAGCTGTCCAAAACCAAACAATAGTCTTAAAAGGCAGTCTTTGTCAAGAGAGGAAATGATTTCTAAATTCCTTGAGCCATTATTAACACATCAAGAGCAGAGTCCAGTGGGCGAAATGAAATTATTATTCCAGGGAGAGAAACTCAGGGTAAGAAAAGTCCCTGCTACAAAGGGGTATGGAGATTGGGGGACGTGGGAAGAAGAGAGACAAAGGTTGTAGAAGAGGCAGAGAAAGGAGGCTGTGTCCACATCAGAAAGAGAAGAGCAGACAGCAAAGGGGCTTTTGTCCTTCCCTTCGCTGGAGACCTTGAGAGAGACAGCCATGGGGGAGGGGTGTATGTGGTTGGGGGAGGGTTCTGGAGTGGGACAGGTAAGGGTGGGGAAATGTGCAGAGAGACACCTGAGGTGGCACTCCAGACTCCTTACAGGCTTCCAGGTGTAAGGAAACTAGTTCTCAAATGCCCTCAGAGGACTGCTGGAAGTTGATGAGATTGAGGCTGGGGAACTTGCCACAAGATGTCACCGTGTGGGGTAAGCAAAGAAACCCTGTTGCTATGAATTCAAGGTGGGATGGGGGGCAAGTCGGGTTAGCAGCTAGATTTCCAGTCTGAAACATTTACTTCCCCATGAGGACTGGATTTCTCCTTTCCTCCCTGTCTTCAACAAAGCACCTAAGATATTTACTCAACATAGAATATTTTCAAATATACCATCCTATATAATAAAATAGTAATATGCAAATTGACTGCACCTTCGCTATTCCCAAGCCATGCCCACCAGCCAAAGCCATGCCCACTAACCAATCAGGGCGAGTATGCAAATTACCCAACAAAGTTGGCTGTTAATTTGCATACACTGAGAGAGGGAGGAGTGAAGACTAAAGACAACTTAGAAGGAAGAGGGAGGAAAAGCTGAAAGCAAGGTGGCTGCCAGAGGGAAAGCCCGGGTGGGGCGGAGCAAGGCGGAGGGGGGCGGAGCGGGGCAGCAGCGCACATGGCCGCAGCGGCCGCTTGCAGGATTCTTCCTGCAAATGGGCTACTAGTCCTATATAATAAAAGGCTAATATGCAAATTGACCAAATGGCGGAATGACCAGTTGCTGTGACACACTGACTACCGAGGGCAGATGCTCAATGCAGGAGCTGCCCCCTGGTGGTCAGTGCGCGCCCACAGGGGGAGCGCCGCTCAGCCAGAAACTGGGCTCACAGCTGGCGAGCACAGCGGCAGTGGTGGGAGCCTCTCCCGCCTCCGCAGCAGTGCTAAAGATGTCCAACTGCCGGGCATCCCCCAATGGCTCCCAGACTGCGAGAGGGTGCAGGCCAGGCTGAGGGACCTCCCCCCCCCCCCAAATTCGTGCACTTGGCCTCTAGTTAATTAGAAAAGTTAACATGCTCTCCCCACCCTCACACTGGATGTAAGCCTGGCTGCTATCCAGTGGGAGGCGAGCTCATAGGATTAGGTCTGTTACAGACAATAAAGTTACATGGTTTTTGTACATTTGAGCTTTAGTTTGCCTTGAGTTTGCAACTTCATTCCTCAACAAATGAACAGGTTTCCTGCAGAGATGAATTGTGTTCCTCGCTCAGGATGCAAAAACAGCTGCAATTTTTAAAGCAAAAATAATTCTTCCTACGTTATCAGCAACCTTTAAAACTCCCCATTTCTCTTATGCTTTATTTAGAAACTGAGAAAACACAAAACTCAGATGGATTCCTAAGCAATTGCTAGCACTACCCTCTGCAGAACTTGACTCCCAGCAGCTCCAGCCTCACTGCTCTGTCTGAGGGAGCTATCAGAGCTCTCCCCAAACACACTGCATGGAGTGGACCAAGGACGATGGGAGCCACACCCCAGCTCACCCAATTCTGTGATCTTTTTACATTCCCATCTGTCTCAGCCTCAGGTAACTGTCCTGCTGAATTACAATCAACAAACAAACAAACACATAAATAAAATTCCACTTCCTAGTTCAACAGAGATAAAATTGGAATTTTTCAAAAGGTGTTTTTAGTACGAAACTAAGAGATAATTTAAAAAAACACAAAGTAAACAAAAACAAGATTTTTTTGGTTACATATTTATTAGAAGTGGAAAAAAAAAAGTATAGGCAAAAATTACCTCAGATGCATAATTTTTAGGACATTCAGCCATGGCTTCCTTTTCTTTTTCTTCATCCTGCCAGGGGACTCTTGCCCCAGATTCAGAAATATGTCTTGTGATTCTCTTCTTCCTTTAAGCTGTGGTTTTCAACTTGGGAGGGGGGTGGTGGCAATTTTTCTCCCCAGTGGAACATTTGGCAATGTCTGGAGACTTTTGGTTGTCTCAACTTAGGGAGTGTGGTCTACTGGCATCTAGTAGGTGGAGGCCAGGGATGCTGCTAATCATCCCACAATGTACAAGACAGCCTCCCACAACAAAGAATTATCCTGTCCCAAATGCCAATTGTGCTGAGGTTGAGAAACCCTCTTTATGGAGAGGCATGGGGAACAGCCCCATTTCAAGAATCATATCCAATATGACAATTAAATGCTATAGTCAAGAGATGGTTCTTAATGGAAAAGAGAAACAATCATAATTCTATATTAATTAATTAATTAATTAATTAATTAATCCTTCCATTTATCCATCAAATATTTTTGGTATCTACCATGTGCATGGCACTACTAAGCACTAACAGGACAGATAATCTCTGCTCTTGCAGGGCTTATGGACAATTGCAAAAGAAAGTCATTAAACAACAAATGCTGGCGAGGATGCGGAGAAAAGGGAACACTAGTTCACTGCTGGTGGGAATGCAGACTGGTGCAGCCACTATGGAAAACAGTATGGAGTTTCCTCAGAAAATTTAAAAATGGAATTTCCATTTGACCCAGCGATCCCATTTCTGGGAATATATCCTAAAAACCCCAAAACACCCATCAGAAAGAATATATGCACCTCTATGCTCATAGAGCGTTATTTACAATAGCTAAGATTTGGAAATAGCCCAAGTGCCCATCAGTAAATGAATGGATAAAAAAGCTGCGGGAGCCCTAGCCAGTTTGGCTTAGTGGATAGAGCATCGGCCTGCAGACCGAAGGGTCCCTGGGTCGATTCCAGTCAAGGGCATGTACCTCAGTTGCAGGCTCCTCCCCAGCCCGGGCCCTGGTTGGGGATCCTGCAGGAGGCAACCAATCAATGTGCTTCTCTCACATTGATATTTCTCTCTGTCTTTCTCTCTCTCTTCCCTCTAAAAATCAATGGAAAATATTCTCAGGTAAGGATTAAAAAAAAAAAAAAAAAGAGCCGTGGGACATTTACACTACGGAATACTATGCAGCAGTGAAAAAGGGGAATCTCTTACCCTTTGGGACAGTGTGGATGGACCTGGAAAATATTATGCTCAGTGAAATAAGCTAAACTGAGAAAGACAAATATCACATGATCTCACTTATTGTGGAATATAATGAACAAAATGAATTGACAACAAAATAAGACCCGAAGTAGGGAGGCATGGAACAGACTGACATACACTGATGTGGGGTTGGGGGACAAGAAGAGATAAACCAAAGAACTTATATACTTACTAGAAGCCCAGTGCACGAAATTCGTGCACGGAGGGGGGTTGTCCCTCAGCCCAGCCTGTACCCTCTCCAATCTGGGACCCCTGGAGGGATGTCCGACTGCCCGTTTAGGTGGGTTTGGGCCTAAACGGGCAGTCAGACATCCCTCTCACAATCCAGGACTGCTGGCTCCCAACTGCTTGCCTCCTGCCTTCCTGATTGCCCCTAACCACTTCTGCCTGCCAGCCTTATAACCCCCTAACCACTCCGCTGCCAGCCTGGTTGATGCTTAACTGCTCCCCTGCCAGCCTGTTTGCCCCCAACTTCCCTCCTCTGCCGGCCTGGTCACCCCTAACTGCCCTCTCCTGCAGGGTTGATCACCTCCAACTGCCCTCCCTTGCAGGCCTGGTCCCTCTCAACTGCCCTCCCTTGCAGGCAGGGTGCCTCCCAAGTGCCCTCTCCTGCTGGCCATCTTGTAGTTGCCATCTTGTGTCCACATGGGGGCAGGATCTTTGACCACATGGGGGCAGACATATTGTGTGTTGGAGTGATGATCCATCTGCATATTACTCTTTTATTAGATAGGATATGCATAGCCCATGGACATGGGCAATAGGGTAGGGAAGACCTGGGGGGAGGAGGTGGGAAGGGCTGAGAGGAGGGGGTGAAAATGGGAGATATCTGTAAAACTATTTAAAAAAACACACAAAAGAAAGTCATTAAATATAAACGTATATAAATGTATTACTTAGTTGTAATTGTGATAATGCCACAAACAAAAAATATGGGCTGATATAAGAACGTTTCCTAGCCATGGCCAGTGTGGTTCATTTGGTTGAGCATCATCCCATGCACCAAAAAGGTTGCCTGATCCTGGTCAGGGCACATGCCCAGGTTGCAGGCTTGATCCCCAGTAGGGGGCATGCAGGAGGCAGTGGGTGGATGTTTCTCTCTCTCCCTCTCCCTTCTTCTCTAAAGTCAATAAAAAACATTTTTTAAAAAGAATGTTTTCTAAAGGGAAAGTAAGCTCCTCTAAAGTCAATAGAATTTTGTTATATTTTCTAAAAATTAAAACTTCAATGAAAAAAATCCCTGATGTTTTATTCCCTTAAACATTCATCACAACTGTTTTCAATAGTCTCCTCAGTCTTCCTTGGTTTTCCGAAGGAGCACTGTAACTCTTCTTGCTTTCAAAATGTCCATTTACACCTTTTCCAGTGTCCTAACCTTTTGAAGTTTGTTTGCTGCTGAGCACAAGCCCAACCATCCGTATGGATTCCAGAGCGATTTCAGGAAGGGATGGAGTTGCAGGGAAACCTTGGGTTATTCCAAGAGTTAAGACTAAAATTACAGTCTCATTCCCAGCAGGTTGTCAATTCCCTTTCCCGCATAAATATTCAGTAAGCAGCGAGACCCCATATTTCACAACTTGAGTCTCTGTTCTTTTCCCAGGGGTGTTGACTGGGGAAGTCTTCCCTGAGGGAAGGAATGTTTAATTTGAGACCTAAAGAACGAAGCTCTCAGCAAAGTTGCAGGAGGCAGAGGTAAACATTTTATGAATGTGAAGTTTATTTAGGTGTAAGTTAGCATATCAAAATAGTCCTTGGAGGCAAAAAAAAAAAAGCAATCACTGTGGCCCCTTGCTTTCTTGTTCTTAAGGGCAAACCTTACTTTTATACTTGATCTTGGACATATAACCCAATTTAGGGGGTGGTGGGAGAATTTGTTTGACAGTGACTCACTAAATGAGAATCCCCGACCAGCTATCCAGCAAATTTATGATAACACCAAAATGCATGCAAAACAAAGCGGTGGGTATTCTCTACTGAGAATGCACAGGCATGCAGCAAATATTTATGTGGCCATGACTGAGTGCCACGCTACGCCAGACTTTTACCTCCCCCTTGAGGTCAAAGATTCCGTAGAGAATCTGATGAAGATTATGGAATTCTCTTCTGAAAAAGGCACCAATGCACATATATCCAGAGGTTTGCATACAGTTCATGGAGCTTTGGGTTCCAAAGCTCATCCATCTCAGATTAACACAGCTGCTCCCAAGCTGTAACAATGAATACGGAAGAACGTGCTGGTGGCCGGAGGTATTGTGTCCTGTGTTGGTAGTCATGCATTTGAGGTACATGTGGCAGGATATTCAGGTGGAAATGTCCCAGGAGCTGTTTAAAATGCTTCCTGGTTTTGTGTAACTTTGTAAGTATGTTTAAATCGAGAGGAAGTGGGTGGGTATGCATCAGTACAATGGGTCCCATCCCTAGAGTCCAGGTTCTCCTGTGTCCATATTTAGAATTTTTTTTTTCCTTAGAAAAATGCTCATTGTAGAAAATTTTCCTGGGTTTCTGCCTATTTAAAAGATGATCCTCCTTTTGTATTTTTTAAGTCTTTTTTTAATTGCTCTCTATTGCAAAGCCAGATTAAAGAGAAGGCCAACCATGTGGATCTGGGGGCCAGTATGGGGAGAGGCTGAAATGTTGTATGTGATTGAAAGAAATCTTGGATAAACTGAGCCATCCTGCACCCCACCTCCTCACCCTGCTCACGGGGCTAACCTGCCCCTGAGGAAGCTGAGTCTGTGAGCTGCGCTGCTTTTCTTTGCTGTTGGGAGTCAAGTTTGGATGCTGTAGTATGCTGAAAGGGGTCCCTAAAGGATATCCACATCCCCATCCCTGGACCCTGGTATCTTCTATGGACAAAAGAGGATCCTTGCAAATGTGACTAAGAATTTTGAGATGGGCCCTGGCTGGTTTGGCTCAGTGGATAGAGCTTTGACCTGTGGACTGAAGGGTCCCAGGTTTGATTACGGTCAAGGGCACATGCCTAGGTTGTGGGCTCGATCCCCAGTAGGGGGTATGCAAAAGGCAGCCGATCAATGATTCTCTCTCAGCATTGATGTTTCTATCTCTCCCTCTGTCTTCCTCTCTGAAATCAATAAAAATCCTATCTAATAAAGAGGGAATATACTAATTGACCCTCACACCATCACAAAGATGGTGATGCCCACAGCCAATAAGGGGGGAATATGCTAATTGACTGCCCCACCCTCAAAGATGGTGGGGCCCACAGCCATAAGATGGCAGCATCCAGTTCTCTCAACCCTGCCGGGGTGGCAGGTGTGCAGCAAAGTGCCCCCAGGTGCGCCCAGCCGCTCCATGCACCTGCCTCTGGAGTCCCCCAGTCTCCTCAGCCCCCCAGCCGCCCAGGGCCACCCGAGGCTCAGGTAACCAGGGCCGGCCAAGGCTTGCGCTGCCGGCAGTGGCAGCAGCAGAGGTGTGATGGGGGCGTCACCTTCTCCTGATCGCCAGGTCGCCTCCTGCCCCTGAGGGCTCCCGGACTGTGAGAGGGGGCAGGCCAGGCTGAAGGACACCCCCCTCCAGTGCATGAATTTTCATGCACTGGGCCTCTTGTATATTAATAAAAAAAAGAATTTTGAGATGGAGGATAATCCTGGGTTATCTGGATGGGCCTTACGGGCCATCAGTAGATCCTTCTAGGAGGGAGGCAAAGGGAGATTTGACACAGACAGAAGAGGGAGGCAGGTAGAAGAGGAGACAGAGGTTGCAGTGATGTGGCCACAAGTCAAGGAACACCAGCAGCCACCAGAGCTGAAAGAGGCAAGGAGTGGACTCACCCCTAGAGCCTCCTGAGGGAGCACAGCCCGCTGACACCTTGGTCTCAGCCCAGGGACATTCATTTCAGGCTTCTGGCCTCCAGAACCGTGAGAACAAATGCCTGTGGCTTTAAATCACCAAGTTTGTGGCAATTTGTTATAGCAGCCATCGGAAGCTAACTAGGGGCTAACGTAGACAATAGAAGCAAGGACGAATGGTCTAGATCAGAGCCCATTTATCTCAGGTTTTTTATGAAAGTTTTGGTTTCCTTTCCATTCTTAACCCCAAATATTTCTGAATCCAAACAAAGCTTCTTCTCTCACTTTGATGTTTGTGCTGTGAAGTTCCACCGTCCTATGCAGACTGAGTAACTGATTCTGATTTACCGGTACAAAATTCCGCTTTGTTTGTTTGCCTTCTTCTCCCTGAGCTTATATTCCCTGCCTCCAAATAATCATCTATTGTTTAGGAAGAATCCCTCGCGCACGCTCTCTGTCTCTTTCCCCTCCCCTCTCCTGTTGTGCTTGATCTCAAAATAAAAGTTATGTGCAAGAAGCAGCCTCTTCTGCTCTTGTTCTCTCCTCCACTCAGTGAGCTGTATGGCTGACAGGCTGCTGGCCCCCAGGAGTCTGCGGCCGCCCACCCGTCAACACAAACAACTGACACAAATGCCTCCACCGCTAGTTGCGCAAATTCACCTTGAAAATGGCTCGGTCGGTCGTGTAAGAAGAAAAGGAAAACAATAGTTCATGACTGGAATTTTTTAAAACTGAGAAGTGGGGAATAAATGGGGTCAGATGAGTGTTTTAAAATAACCAGTGGTGACAGTGGGCACTAAAAGCAAACCTATACCAGAGAATTTGGAAAATCAGAACAAGCCATAGGAAGTCCTTCCACATGGAAGACCTGCTGGTGCTTCAGGGCGGAAGGTGCCGCGAGGCCTCTAGGAGGACCGCCAAGAGAAGGGGCACCAGGGTCTCAGGGGAGGGCACCATGGTGCAGGGGGTCAGCAAACCCTGGCCCACGGGTCAAATCCGGCCACCATCTGCTTTTGTAAATAAAGTATTATTGGCACACAGTCATATCCATTCATTTACATATTGTCCGTGGCTACTTTTGCACTGCAATGGCACAGCTTAGTAGTTGTGACAGAGAACGCGTGGCACATAAAGCCTAAAATATTTACTGTTTCGCCCTTTACAGAAAAAACCCTGCCCACCCCTGTTATGATGAACTGTAGCAGCAGCTCTGGGTATAGACAGTAAGCAATGAGAAATAGCAAGAATTAGCAAGGATATTAGTGCCTTAGGGCTGCTGTGACAAATTATTGCAAACTGGGTGGCTTAAGCAACAGAAGTGTGTTCTCTCCTGCGCTCGGAGGCCAGGAGGCCAAAATCAAGGTGTCGGTGAGCTGGTTCCAGTGGAGGTTCTGAATGAGGATCGAGTCCACCCCTCTCCTAGCTTCTGGTGGCTGCCAGTGATCCTTGGCATTCCTTGGTTTGTAGGCCCATGATGTTGAGTCTGAGTTTGTTGTCTTGCGAAAATGGGAGAATAAAGTCGGGACAAAAACGGATTCATGGAACCGAGGTTTATTGATAAAAGCCAGCCCTGGAAAGGGTGTACTGGGGCTCAGGAGTAACCCAGTGACCAGAGCTTCCGTTTCATGTAACAATCATGAGTAGTTCAGCATCCAAGATAATTACAGTCTATTAGTCCATGTGTGGAGGCCCATGTGGCCATAATCCACATGGGCATCGGGGGTTGTGCTTCCCCGAAACAGGGATGTCAGGTATCCATTGTGTGCTGCACTGGGGGAGAAGAGAAGGAAGCACGTGGTTTTGTATATATGCTTGCCTCACTGCCTTGGGATTGGTTACCTGCATGCCGCCTGTCTTAGTAATAGCCACACATTTTGAAGTTCAGGTCTCTCTCGCCGCACCCTTCCTTCCCCACCCAGTTGGGTGTCTTTAGTACCTTCACCTAGTTCGATTCTTGGGTTTTACTTTCCCCTCCCAAGGTCCCGCTCCTATCTACCTAGCCTTTTCTGTCTCCTCGTTGTCAACCTCAGTCTCCATCTTCACATTCTTCTCCGCATGTCTTCTCCATTTCTGTCTCTTGTAAGGATATGTCATTGAATTTAGGGCCCACCCTGAATCCAGGGTGATCTCCTCTCGAGATTCATAATGATTAATTACATTTGTAAAGAGCCTTTTCTCAGATAAAGTCACACTCATAGATATTGGGGGTTAGGACTGGAACATGACCTTGGGGGGAAACAGAGGCAGCTTAAAGAAAGGGTTTGGAGATTGCTGTGAATATCACCCATCCGCTCCTGAATGTGGCCTTAGGAGATGGGGATTATGTAAATATTTAATTAATGTTGACATATAGTTTTTACATGTTAAGAAATATATTAAATTCACAGACAACCCTGAATTTGAATCTTATAATTTTTTTACTTTCTTTCCTTATTCAATTTTGTGTCACTTAATTTTATGTGGGGGAGTTTTATTTCCTGCACACAGAAAATGTGGGGGATTTAAACTATTGTGGCCCTAAAAGTGAACAAAAGATGACAGCAAGAAGAGGAGGAGAAGCTCGGGACTAGAAAAAATGGTTCCTGCACCCTCTATTGTTGACTCTGAATAAGAAGAGAAGCATCATCTTGTGAAGCTGTTAGCATCGTGGAGTGAATCCAGTGCATCCTTTCAAGTCTGCAAGAACGCTTTTGTCAGACAGGTTTGGTTGTTGTTGATTTCCATCTGTGACTGGAAAACAAGGAGGTGTTGCTGCATTCTGTGCATCTCATCTTGTCCTTTGTTTTATTCTCCTACCAGATTCCAGACTAACATTTAGCAGATAAAACCTGGGGGGGGGGGGGGGGGAGGAAGGAATGCTGCTCATAATTCTGCTAGAATTCTTTTTTTTCCCTCCATCAAAATCGGACCATTCTGACCAGAATTCACAGGTGGGGATGAGAGGGGAGGGGGAAGAACCTAGTCAACTTGGCACTCTCTTGGAGGAATGTCTGCGTAGAAGTGACGGCTTTCTCATACAGATTGTCCTTGATTGGCAGCAAAACCAAACTGGAGAGAGAGAATCAGAGAAATGAGAGCTATTCTCCCAAGCATGGGAAATGGCATTACCCTAAGGATGTGGTGTCAATGGGGCCCCAGAGCATGAGAGAGGGGAGAGTCACAGTAGGTGCCAAACTAGGAATTTCCTGTGTTAATTTCTTTCTGCTTGAAACACATAGAATTGCCTCTGTTCTCCTGTGTGAACCTTGTCTATTACCTCCAGGATCTGGGATAAATCAAGGCTCCACCATCTCTTGTAATTTTTAGATATTTTCTAAGGATTCACACTGATGCCATGCTGGTTTCTTTATTTTTTCATCATACATGACAAAGTTTCCTGCATTCATTAGATGTGACTTGCATTTCCTAAGCTGCCCAAGCCTAAGTTAAAAAGAGGTTATTACAACAATGATTCTAAAAATACATATAGCACTTCTCTGAATGTACTGTAGGGGAGGTAAATTTTTCCTCTTCCCTCTTAGGGTTTCTGGCTGGGACTGACATAAGGCAGATATAACAAGCAAAAGCATACAAATTTTATTTACATGTACATAGGAGCCCTCACAAGAAAAAGGAAGATCCAGGCAGGAGTGGGGTGAAGTGGGTCAATGGGACAAAAAAGGGGGACATCTGTAATACTTTTGAAGTATGGTAGCAATCATCTCAGGTAGAAACTGCTGTTTGGCTTCTGTACTTACTTGTTTGCTAAAACAATAGAAAGTTATTTTGATTTTCTGAACTTATGTATTCTATCCCAATACTCCATTGATGATGGTTTGAATATCCTATTGATTGTGATCTCACTGGTCATCGAAGCACATTCTTCCGGGAACCAGGACAGCTCAACTATCCTAAATTGTCTCAGTAGCTATAGATAACGAGTTTCGGTTGACTCAGTGGTCCCGGAATCAGAACAGACCCTAAATTGCCTCAGTAGCTACAGATAATGCATTCCGGTTGACTCAGTGGTCCTGGAATCTGGACAGCACAATTATTCTAAATTGCCCCGGTGGTCCCAGATAATGTGTTTCTGTTGATTCAGTGATTCGTAGATACTTTAGATAACTAACTTGCTCAATTTCGCTTCTGTAACTGCTTTGCACGAACCATGTTCCTCATTCCAGACCCAAAGATGTAATCCATACCTTTGTGATATTCTGCCAATATAAGCCAGATGTGGCAAGCTGTTTGGGGCTGCGAGATTTGGAGTGCTGAATTGCTCCCTCGTATGCCGCTGGCTTTTAATAAATGACTCCATAATTCGACTTCTTGAGGCGTCCTTTGTAAGATGTGGGTACACTACAACACTTTCAACAATAAAGGTAAATTAATAAGAAAGAAAAAAAGTAAGACTCAAAGAACTAAGTACCGTATTTTCTGGCGTATAAGACGACTTTTTAACCCAGGAAAATCTTCTCAAAAGTCAGGGCTCATCTTATACGCCGGGTGTCATCTTATATGGCAGGTATATCCCAAACTCTATATTTTAACTGGAAAAGTTGGGGGTCATCTTATACGCCCAGTCGTCTTATACGCTGGAAAATACGGTATTTATAATATTGGGTATATATATGGAAAAGTAACAAATATACGTTTTACTGTATTAGAAATTAAAACTGAGAATTTTACAAAGGTTTCTTTATTAAATCACATTAATAATGATAAACTTATTATATGTTAACATAAATAAATGTTTTAAAGTAAAGTTTTTTATATATATATATATATTTTGTTGATTTCAGAGAGGAAGGGAAAGGGAGACAGAGATAGAAACATCAATGATGAGAGAGAATCATTGATGGGCTGCCTTCTGCACGCCCCCTACTGGGGATTGAACCCGCAACCCAGCATGTGGGTTGCCGGAATCAAACCTGGGACCCTTCAGTCCGCAGGCCAATGCTCTATCCACTGAGCCAAACTGGCTAGGGCAACATAAATAAATTTTTATGCAAAATAACCATATTTTTTATTTTTTTAAAAAGAAGAACAAAAAATCCTTCAATAAACTATGAAAACAGAAATATGTGCTTCTAACTCATCAACATTCATGGCCTCCAGTCAACCCTACTCTTTCCCATACAGATACTCAAAAGATAAATGAGTACATTAATCAAATCCATTTGTGGCGGATCTCACTAATAAAAAACATAGGCATTTCTTACTTCCTAAAGCTAGAGGGATCTTCATCATGATATGTCAATTTTCAAATAAGTAAATTAATTAACTAATTAAATACATGAGGAGAGGCTAAGCGTCTGTTTTTACAAATTTCTCTCCCCCTCAACACTGACTCTAGTGACAAGATGTTTCCTCCCCCTGGCACAGGGAGGGCACCTTTCACATGGTAATTTGTGAAATTATGCTTTTGGAAAATAAAGGAAGGTCAGAGTGCCCTTCTACTGTTTTTAAAGTATCTTTAACTCAAAATAATTGATATGCCAAGCAGCATATTTGGGGGTGGTGTTTCTGAACTCTTACCCACCTATTATGCTGCAACAAAAGTCCCTCTCAATTTTTTAAAATAAACTTTCAGCATTTTGTAATTCACAGGCTAATGCACAGGTTTGGGAATCAGAGAGCTGGGTTTTTATCCCAATTCCACTATTTGCTAAGTAAGTACTAGTTGACATCTCTAAGCCTCCTTTCCACATCCTACCTAATAATAGACAAATATGCAAATTGACCGTACCTTCGCTATGCCCGCGATTGGCCAGGAGGCGCGGGGGGGGCGGGACTCGGGTGGCCGATTGGGCTGGCGGGACGCTGAGCTCGCGTCGCCAGCGGCAGCTGGAGCTCAGCGTCTGTGCCATGGCTGTGCTGCGGCACAGAAGGGACCTCTGGGGCAGCGAGCTCACGTCCCACCGCAGACCATCAAAAGCGTGGGAGCTGGGTGCCTGTCCGCTTAGGCACCAGGCCTTTCAGAAGCCTTCCCTGCGCCGGAGGCTTCTGAAAGGCCTGGTGCACCAGCGGACAGGCACCCAGCTCCCCCGTGATCGAAAGCGAAAGGGTGTAGGGGACCCTACACGTGCATGATTCAATCATGCACTGGGCCTCTATTATACATATAAAGTGCGGATAAAAACATGTCTCGAGCCTGGCCGGTGCGGCTCAGTGGTTGAGCATCAACCTATGAACCAGGAGGTCACGGTTCGATTCCCGGTCAGGGCACATGCCCGGATTGTGGGCTCGCTCCCCAGTGTGGGGCGTGCTAGTCAATGATTCTCTCTCATCATTGATGTTGCTCTCTCCTTCTCCCTTCCTCTCTGAAATCAATTTAAAAAACAAAACAAAACAAAACAAAAAACAAAACAAAAAACAAAACAAAACAAAACAAAAAAACATGCCTCGTGTGCAAAAAGGAGTTGTAGCAAGTCTGAGACTTCTATCATCAGAAAGGCTTGATTGCAAGCTGGCTCTTGGCTGGTGTCTGAGAACTTAAATTTTGGGAGGGTTCCCACTCTTCCCTAAAGATAAGCATGGCTTGTTGTGCCTAAAGTGTTTGTAAAACAATGTGGCTTATGCTGAACACCTGTTTTCCTTTTGGGAGTTGGGAATTTGGGTATTTGCTTGGCAGATTATGCCAACAAGACCAGCCCCCAGTAACCCCGGGCCTTGGCTCTCCAACACGCTTTCCTGGTAGATTCTATCGCCCACATATCACAAGCTGCTGGAGGAATTAAGCACCTCCATGTGATTTAGGACTCCTGGAAGTTGGTACCTGGTTTCCTCCAGACTTTACCCATGCTCCTATTCCCTTTGCTGATGATGCTTTGTATCTCTTTACAGCAATAGGTCGTAGCCTTGAGTAAGACTGTATCCTGAGTCCAGAGCATCCTCCTAGTGAATCATTGAATCAGGGTTGGAGGGGTGGGGCGAGGTGGTTTTTGAGGGCTCTTGTCTTAGTCCATTCTTGTCTTAGCCTATAGCAAAATATCGCTGACTGTGTGGCGTACAAACATAAATTTATTTCTCACAGCCCTGGAGGCTGGGAAGTCCATGGTCAGGGCACCAGCATGGCTGCCTTCTGGTTCATAGTTGGCGCCATCTCGCTCTGTCCTCACCTGGTGGAAGGGGTTAGGGGTCTCTGGGGGTCTCTCTGATTAGGCACTATGCCCATCCATCAGGGCTCCTCATGACTTAAAGGCCCCACCTACCAATGCTATCACCTTTGGGGGTTAGGATTTCATCTTAGCAAACTCACAGGAAAACGTACTAGGCTTCTGTTCCTCTGCCCTCTCTCCCCTTATCTCCCAACTGGCGGGAAGGGCAGAAAGCCATATTGATCAAATCAGAATTCTCTTCAGTACATGGAAAAAGGGGAATGTATTTTTGTTCTGACACACATCCAAATTAGTGTTGTTCATTTCAAAGATGTCACCTTGAGAGACTCCATCCTTTATTACCAATGCCCCAAACCTTTTGGGATATTATTGTTGGAATTTACTTACAATCCACTGTAAAGAAAATCCACTGCAGCCCTTAAGGGCACAGTCACTAGAATATAACTCCCAGCTGGCACCCCTGTGACTTTCAGGACTTGCCTCTTTAATTGTCACAGCCCGCCAGTGTTCTGAGCCGAGAGAGAACTGACTGGGGTAGTGGCTCTCAGAGCACACCAGGTTTGTCCTGTAGAGTACTGGTGACAATCAACAACGCCTAGGGATCCCTGGCCAGGGACATAGGTAAGTACAGGAGAAGAATGGAAACAGAAAGAGGGAAAGAAAAAAATATATTGTATATAGAAGAGCAAAACAATGAGAGTTACAAAAAAAAAAAGAAGGCAAAATAGAAGAGGGGACGGAATATAAAAAATTAAGTACTGTTGAAAGCAGAGGAACAGTTTATGACTCAGATTTTCCATCTCTGAATAGTTAAACCTGTTACTTTGGTTCATTGCAGGTTCCCAGCCACCTGGTGACAGGGGCTGAGGGTGGGGTGAGAGGAGGAGGTGGGATGGTGGTAAGAGGGACTGCCCAGAGACACCGGTTTGGGGTTTTATTATCCACTAAGAAGTTACTCTGTTGATCATCCTGAAACACCAATCAGAAAGAATATATGCACCTCTATGTTCATAGCAGTGTTATTTATAATAGCTAAGATCTGGAAACAGCCCAAGTGCCCATCAGTAGATGAGAGGATGAAAAAAAAAAAAAAAAAAAGCTGTGGAACATTTACACTATGGAATACTATGCAGCTGTGAAAAAGAGGGATCTCCTACTCTTTGAGACAGCATGGAGGGACCAGGAGATTATTATGCTAAGTGAAATAAGCAGTCAGAGAAAGATAAATATCACATGATCTCACTTACATGTGGAATCTAATGAACAAGATAAACTGATGAACAAAATAGGTCCAGAGACATGGAAGTATGGAACAGACTGAATCTCAGAGGGAAGGGAGGGCAGGCAGAAAGAGATTAACCAAATATGCATATATGCATAGCCCATGGTCACAGAGAATAGTGTGATGAAGGCCTGGGGTGGGGTGGGAGTAGGGTGGAGGGGCAAAGGGAGGGAAAATGGGGAAAATGTGTAATACTCTCAACAATAAAGATACATTCTTTTTAAAAAGGAAAGTTGGGTTATGAGGTAAGCTACTCAATCTGTCAATAAAGAAATCAGTGTGCCCTTTCTTTTCACAGCCATTTTCTGTGGTGTGACAGTTGACTACAATAGAATTAATTGTCATATCACAAATGGTGGATTAAGGGATGAATCAGTGAACAAAGTGGGTGTAGAGGCCTATTATAACTGAGAATACAGAGTGATTAATAGAAGGAAAGGCTGGGGAACAAAAAATATATAAAGGAAAAAATTACTTTTTAAAAAGATAGGAAGAAAATTTGATGTAGAAAACTTTAAAAAATAAGTTGTAAACAATGTACATAATGATATAAAAAGGAAAAAAAAATCTATGTTCATTTCCTACCCATCCCCACTTCTAAATTCCATTGATGGAAGCAAAAATCACTCCTACATGTGGCTGCCACATGCGTGTGTGTGTGTGTGTGTGTGTGTGTGTGTGTGTGTGTGTGTGTCTACACAAAACAATTTATTTAAATTACCTGAGTTAAGTAGTTGATACTATTTCACACTATACATTTGCCTCCAGAGTGTAAAATAAGTTAGATGACTAATTATGGGCCCAAAAATTACTACTGAATAATTTTTACCTTTTGCTCTAACACAAGTTTTTAAAACAAAAATATATCATAAACCTGTGTAAAATCTTGTTGAAATGTTTGCATATTTATTTCCATAACAGACTCCCAGAAGCAAGGACTTGAGCAATTAATTTCAATGTTTTGGCATCATACACCCTATTATTTGATTTTTATAAGACAGTATTTGCTATTGAATCAGGGATATTGAAGTTGCTAAGAAAAATCAAGAGATTACTTATTATTTATTAGCAGGTGTCCCTTATTATTCTAATCAACATTTTAACATATGAAATTTGTGTTTTATAGACTAGTTTAAAACCAAGATCACTTGGCAAAAAGATTTTATAGGAAAGTGAACAGTGAAAATCTAATGATAACTGAAAAAAAAAAAAGTTCTCAGGTGGATAACATGTTAGTAATTTTTATTACTCAATTGGATATCTTAGGAATACAAAAAAATGCAAAAGGCTTATCCTATCTAATAAAAGAGTAATATTCAAATTAACCATCACTCCACTACACCCACAAGCCATGCCTACAAGCCACGCCCATCAGCCAATCAAGAGCGAGTATGCAAATTAACCCAACCAAGATGTCTTCGGCCAGGGAGAGAGCAGGAGGGAGGCTTGCGTTTCCCCGGTGATGGAGGAAGCCAAGCTTTCCGCACACCCTGGCCAGCCCAGGCCTCCACTTAAGGCTACAAAGTTTCAATTATAGAAGATAAATAAATCCCAACAGAAATGGCTGTCACCACAGAGCGAGCAGAAGGCTTGGCTCCGCTCCAGGCTACAAAGTTTCAATTGTAGAAGATAAATAAAACCCAGATACCAAGGCCTCTGCTTGGGTCGCCGGGGTCATGGCCTGCCTGCAAACCACCACAGGCCCCTCTCCCAGGCTGCCCCATGCCCCAAGGGAACCCCCATCCTGATCCGGGACACCCTTCAGGGCAAACCAGCTGGCCCTCACCCCTGTACCAGGCCTCTATCCTATCTAATAAAAGAGTAATATGCAGATTGACCATCACTCCAACACACAAGATGGCTGCCCCCATGTGGTCAAAGATCTTGCCCCCATGTGGACACAAGATGGCCACCACAAGATGGCCAGCAGGGGAGAGCATTTGGGAGGGACCAGGTCTGTAAGGGAGGTCAGTTGTGGGTGATCAGGCCAGCAGGGGAGGGCAGTTGGGAGAGACCAGGCCTGCAAGGGAGGGCAATTGGGGGCGATCAAGCCTGCAGGGGAGGGAAGTTAGGGGTGACCAGGCTGGCAGAGGAGGGAAGTTGAGGGCAAACAGGCTGGCAGGGGAGCAGTTAGACATCAATCAGGCTGTCAGGGGAGTGGTTAGGGGGTGATCAGGCTGACAGGCAGAAGTGGTTAGGGGCAATCAGGAAGGCAGGCAGGCGAGAAGTTGGGAGCCAGCAGTCCTGGATTGTGAGAGGGATGTCCCAGATTGGAGAGGGTGCAGGCTGGGCTGAGGGACACCCCCCCTCCCCGTGCATGAATTTCTTGCACCGGGCCTCTAGTGTATACATTAAAATGTTTATTACTGTTTTTCATTTCATAAAATAAAAATTTCTACTAAGACTATTCATAGGAAAATAAAATTTTAATACAGTTATCATCTTAGTTCCTGGGCACTTAGTTTTGTTACAATAATCTACAATAGTTCACTACCTTGACTGCAGATGAAAATTATCTGAGAAGTTTAAAAGGTATCCTAATGCCCAGGCAGCAGCCCAGACCAATAAATCAGAATCTCTCCAGGGTGGAACATGATATTTTTATTGATTTCAGAGAGGAAGGGAGAAGGAGAGAGATAGACACTTGAGTGGTGAGAGAGAATCATTGATTGGCTGCCTCCTTACTGGGGGATCGAGCCTGCAACGTAGGCATGTGCCCTTGACCGGAGTCGAACCCAGGACCCTTTAGTCCCCAGGCTGACACTTTATCCAGTGAGCCAAACTAGCTAGGGCTGAACATGTTTTGTTTGTTTTGTTTTTAAAGCATCCCAGGTGAACCAATGTTGCATCAAAGTTGTAATCCACCTGATTTAAGCAGTTCCTGATCAAGCCTCACTTTAATCATCACCTCTGATAGGATCACTCCTCCTCTGCACTGAAAGGAGATGACATA
The DNA here is from genome assembly GCF_027574615.1 of Eptesicus fuscus. Lineage (NCBI taxonomy): Eukaryota > Metazoa > Chordata > Mammalia > Chiroptera > Vespertilionidae > Eptesicus > Eptesicus fuscus. The sequence goes on from NC_072479.1 coordinate 36,835,347, forward strand.
GCAAACTGTATTGTAAGTTAGGTCTGGGTTTCATTGCATTTTCATCTTCAGTACCTGACAGGTGCTCAATAGTGCAGTGACCGGACACACATATTTCCAAGCTGGGCCATGGAAGAAGTCGCCACCACTCGAAGATGGCAGATTCCTCCAGAGCACAGAGAGGCATGCTGCAGCTCACTTAGGTACGTTACACAGTTCTGAGTCACCTGGCACTCAGCCAGCCCGAAGTTTCAGAACTTGTTTCAGATTCTTATCCAATTGACATTTCTATCCTTGGGGCCGGGCCGGAAGGTGCAGCTGACTGAATCAGCACAGGGCTTCTCTCCGGAAGCCGTGGGAAGCACTGCCGCTCCCCGCTTATGTAACTGCATGTTGCACAAGCATGCCACATGGAAGGTGAGCCACACATCATTTCTGTCTCCTTCCATCACTTTAAGCTCAACTACGTGGAGATAAACTTCTCTTATTCATGAATAAAGTCTTGTGTCACTCTCAGTGCTAGCCACATTTAGCAGTAAAAGGGTCTCATTTTAACCCTAACTGGTTTGGCTCAGTGGGTAGAGCATCAGCCTGCAGACTTAAGGGCCCCAGGTTCGATTCCAGTCAAGGACACATGCCCTGGTCGTGGGCTCCATCCCCAGTAGGGAGTGTGCAGGAGGCAGCCAATCCATGATTCTCTCTCATCATTGATGTTTCCTTCTCCCTCTTCCTTCCTCTCTGAAATCAATAAAAATACATTGTTTTTTTAAAAAAAGTCATTTTTGAAATTTAATGTACACAGCCTCACATAATAATAAAAAGCCCAAACTTGGAATGGGGGTTGACCTGTCACCCCTCCTCCAGCCCTGGGCTGCTTCGCAAGCCTGCCGTGGGGAAGGCGTTTGTGGTCCTTCTGTCCTCCCCTTCCTCCCAGCTTACTTGTGGTACCTGTGATGTTTCTCTCACTGTGGTCGAAGTAAGGAGAGAGGAAAATGGTTTGTCACTTGGCTGAACCCGGTGATGGTAAAAGCTGGAATCCCTGGGTGGGATCAGCAGGTGGTTCTTTTTCCATGGGGGAATTTTGTGGGTTCGTCAGAGGTTTCTTGTTGAGTTCCTGGCTCTTACAGCTCCCTTGACCTGGGATGATTGATCTGTATGCTTGGTGGCCAATGATGACACGTTCTTCACTCTCAGACACACCTCTAACTGAGCTTAGCAGAGGTCTCCGTGCCACTCCAGGCAGCCCTGTGGGCTGAGAAGACCCCACACTGCTCTCTTCTTGGCCCACATGGTCCATCTGCAATCATGCACTCCTTGCCTCCCCGTGATCTGGAGGCAGGTCATCTCTATGCAGCAACTACCTGGCTTCTCCCCAAGTGGTTGCCTTGAAACCCCCTTCTTCCAGACCCACCCGCACTGCCTCAGAGGTGCCCCTCCTCTGCCTTAGGTCAGTCTCCCTAGAAGCAGAGCCTAAATTGGGGATTCTTGTTCAGGTAATTTATCGAGGACATGTTCTCATTAGAAGAGGAGTGAGGAAAACAGGATAAGGCGCGGGAGAGGGGGAAGCTAAGCCAGAACATGACCCCAGCTAGAGACTGGTCCCAGAGGGAAAACCCTGCAGCTCAAAGTGCATCACAAAGGCAAGGAGTTCAGGGTATATCTCCCTGTTAGTTGGCCAAGGTTTCTGGGTGCTCAGGGTGGGCGTGTGGAGCCTACAGGTCCTGTCTGCGGAGGGCATTTCTGCAAAGAAAAGGGCAGCTGAGGGGTATGCATGGGGAAGGGGACGGTTGGTCAAGGGCTCTGGAGGGGCTTAGTAATATCTACTACACCCACCCCCCACCCTCTGGCTAAAGACATTTTCTTCCTCAATCTTGTCTTAACCTCTTGATGTAAGGATTGTGAAACAGATTCTTGGAGACATTTCCTTTTCTTTTTTTCTCTTTTTAAAATATATTTTATTGATTTCAGAGAGGGAGAAAGAGATAGAAACATCAATGATGAGAGAAAGAATCATTGATTGGCTGCCTCCCACACACCCCACTTTGGGGATCGAGCCTGCAACCCGGGCATATGCCCTGACTGGGAATCAAACTGTGACCCCCTGGTTCATAGGTCGACGCTCAACCACTGAGCCAGGCCGGCCGGGCAGACATCTCCTTTCCAATTACTAACTGGAAGGGGAGTGTCTGTCTCACTTTGGTATCTGACATCTATCATCTCGCCCCCCCCCCCCCCCCACACACACAAAAAGAGTCAGGAAGGTTCCATTCTAACACCCTCTTACTCTGAGGAGTGTTCAGGTGTTTGTTTTACACCAGCGACCACAGCGCTCAAAGCCTTCATCCCACAGGACAGAGCCCAGGAGATGAGTGAACTCAAAACCATGTCTAGTTGCTTCCCTAGTAGCTGTGATAGACTTGTGTTCTTCATACTCTTTCCTCCACAAACCCTGCATGAGATATGGCTGGTGAGAGGAGAGTGCATTCTCTGTCCGCAAAATCGAACATGGTCAACTGGAACAAACCCATGACTTCCCCATAAAGAAGCAAGTGCATTAAGTAAACTGATTAGCAAACCGTGAGAACAACTTTCGGAGTATCCATGACCACGCTGGGGCTGGTGCAGCTTTTTGCAAACTTCACTGAGGCATTCAGGTGCTGCAAGAGGGACAGACATGAGAGACGGTGATCCAGTGTGGTGGTGCATAGCTGATGTCCCAAGGAAGCCCTGGTAGAGGTGAGGGAAGGGACCCTCACTCCAGAGAAGCCGCAGAGGGCTGGCGTTAACCAGGGGTGAGGCGCAGTGCAGAGAGCTGACAGAATCAGCTGGTTTCCCATGCCCACTTCCTCCTTTTTGTCCCCTCTTAGACAGTTTCCTGATTCCTACTAAAAAGATAGGAAATTGTTCATGACCCATTCCTGTCCGGAAGTCTCTCTTCACTGAGTCACAAGGATGTTGGAGCTGGAAAGGACTCCAGGCTTTATCTAAAAAAGTTTCTTGCTTTCACAGATGAGGAACTGTGACACAGAGGTTTTTAGGAAGCACTTGCAGACGGGCAATTCACAGGCCAAACCTCGCCTGCAGTCTAAGTTAGAATAGGAATTAGTTGTAAAGACTGAAAAGCCAGGAGATGTTTTCACACCCACACACTCACACCTTCTTTTGGGAAACTGGAGACCTGGCCACCAGGTCAACAAGATGTGGGTGTTCTGGAAATTGGGGAGAGTATAATGACACAGTTTTGTGGCAAACCACAGTTGGCATTGGAAAGTTTTGGCCTGAGTTAGCAAGGCCCCAGACACAGGGCTGGCAGTCAGGAGTAAGATCCCAGTCCCCGTTTGGAGGAATGGGGCACTGGTCCAAACCAGGCAGAACTGAATCTTGAAAGAAGAGCTGTGGTATCAAGAGACATCTAAGGTCAGAAGAATAGTCTAGGACTCAGTTACGTTGCTAGAACTGGGACCTGACGTCAGAGCAGAGCTGGGAGGTGGCGGACTTGTTGCAGAGCCACATGGGCTGGGTACGTTCCTCCTGGCTGAGCTCCTAGAGCTTAGGGCGGGGCTCCAGGGCTCAGTTAGCTGAGAGCTGAGTGTGGAGAGAGGAGTGTCCCAGGGTCAGGCACCCATGCCAGTGACACATTCCCAGTCAGCCTCCTTTGCCAGGCATCCCACTCACTACACCTCATTCACCTACAAACTCAACCTTCCCATAATTAGAACGTTGGCTCTGCCCTGAATCTTCACCATGTCTCTCCTCAGGTTCACAAATACCGAAAATGGAACAAAACAAAGGGAGAATTCTGAGAGTTTGTCAGCTCGACCGCAGGTGGGGAATGAGCCCACGATGCCACCAAGTACCATGTGAAACAACCATAGGGCTCAATGGGCACTGGGCTTGATGCAATAGGCCCGTTGTACCAAACGGGGACATGTAAGTGACAGCTATGGAGACAGGTGGTGAGAGACTTGCCTCTGGACCTACAGATACAGAGCTTTACAGAGATACCTTTACAGACGACTTTCTTAGGTAATCACGCCTCACGATGTGCTGCCTCTAGTTTCTAGGACATGTTTCTTTTTTTAATTGTGGAAAAGATAAATCATTTTATTTAGGTACAAAATAAACACCGAAAAGGTCAGCCAGGCTGAACGCATAACAACTACCAATATTTTCTGGATCCTTGCTAAGGGCCAGGTGTCGTGCTAGGTGCTTTAGGTTTCAGTTAATTCTCACAACAAACCCCAGGAGCTAAGCACGATTATTATCTCTATTTGCATGTGAGGAAACTGAGGCTTAGAAAAGTGAAATTAGTTACCCACGTCCACACCACAGGTGAGAAGTAGAGCCTGATTCAAAGCAGCTTAGCCCGTCCCCAGAGGTGCAAGTCCTCACCAGTGGCCCAAGCCCTGATGTGGCCATGTTGCTCGTTGACCATCCCAGCATCAGGACTAAAGAATTCCAATCGCCCAGAGTCGTCAATACAGGGTCCCAATTAATGACTTCCCTCGCCCAGGCCCTTCACAATGAGACCTGTAATTATAACCATGAGGACGGCCAAGCATAATGGAGAACACTTAATCAGTGCTCACTGAGTATTAAGTACTGCGATAAACCCTTTATGTGGATCCTGGCGTTCATTAGGTTATTCAGTTATTTGTTTATTAATAAAGGTTATATGGAATTAATAGTAGCTTTCCATTTATGGATATATAAAAACATATGCAGCGTGGGGCACAAGTAGGTTTACAGTTGTGAGTACATAAAACAGAGTTTATTCTTGCCGAGACCGGTTTGGCTCGGTGGATGGAGCGTCGGTCTGTGGACTGGGGGGGGGGGGTCCCAGGTTCGATTCCGGTCAAGGGCATGTACAGTAGTTGCGGGCACATCCCCGGTGGGGGGTGTGCAGGAGGCAGCTGGTCGATGTTTCTCTCTCATCGATGTTTCTGGCTCTCTATCCCTCTCCCTTCCTCTCTGTAAAAAATCAATAATATATATATATATATATATGTATATATATATATATATATATATATAAACACAGAGTTTATTCTTGCATTTTATTTATTAATTGTTGTATTATTTTCTATACAAGTAACTGTAAACCTATTTGTGCCCCACCCTGTAGTATATCAGAGGAAGTACTTATGATTTGTTTGAGTTCTTGTTAGAAGAAGCAGAATAGTCCAAGCAGGTGGGAGTGAGGGGCACGTTATTCTGAGCTAGGTGGGCGCCCACCCCAGAGTCACTTCTTCCTTCCGACTGGAGGATTTTCTGAATGTGCCACCTGTTTAGGCTACAATTTCTATGGTTGTATCTGTGGAAACCCTGGAGATTGGAAGTCACGATTGTTCTTCATATTTTAAGTCAGTTTGTCTGAAATGCAGTAAAAAAACATAGGAAGTTTTAAACATTGGTAGGCTTCAACCCAGCAAATCCACACTTAGGAGTTTGTCTTTAAACAATAAGGGAATAAGCATATAAAAATGTTTGTCCAAGTGCTTTTAAAAATAGGCAACAACCTAATTTCCAAAATAGAAAGTCATTGAAGATTTTCCCCAAGTGTGTTATTCAGAAAATTAATTTTTGAAAATTGTCTTTAAAGGCTAGAGGAGAAGTTGGGGAACCCTCAGTTTATTAAATTACATGTAACTTTTATTTTTTTAATCCTTACCCAAGGATATGTTTTTATTGATTTTAGAGTGAGAGAAACATCAATGTGAGAGAGAAATATTGATTGGTGGCCTCCTATATGCTTCCTGACCAGGGATTGAACCTGCAACCTAGGTATGTACTCTGACCTGGAATTGAACCCATGACCCTTTGGTGCACGGGACAGCGCTCCAACCAACTGAGCCACCCAGCCAGGGCAACATGTAACATTTTTGATGGGGCTTTGTTGTTTTGTTTATAGTCCTTGGGAGTCCTGGCTTACCAAGGGCAGGGGAGGGGAGGAGCAGTCCTCCGTAGGTGCAGCTGATAAGGGAGGAATACATTTTCTATAGAGCAGCTAATAAGAATAATAATTTAAATAATAAATCCAAAAGGTTGGTCTGCTTTTTGTTATCATGTGCAGGCAACTCTAGCAATACCAAGTGAGAAAATAATTTCTGTGGTTAGTGTGGAGTTTAAGTAAATATGTATAAGCTTCATATTAGCATAGAGGCCTGGTGCACGAATTCATGCACAGGTGGGGTCCCCTGGCCTGGCCGGCAATCGAGGCCTATCGGAGAGCCAGCCGGCCAGGGGGAGGGACCGCGGGAGGTTGGCCAGCTGGCTGGGGGAAGGGGAACTGCAGGAGGTTGGCTGTGGGAGCGCACTGATTACCAGGGGGCAGCTCCTGCATTGAGGGTCTGCCCCCCTGGTGGTCAGTGTGTGTCATAGCAACTGGTTGACCAGTCTTTCCGGTCATTCCATTCGTTCTGGTCATTTGGTCGTAACAGTTGCTTAGGCTTTTATATATATAGGTTTTGTTCTTATCCTTTAATAAACATTGTATTTTATATGGAGGTTAATTTAGGGAACTCACAGTCATGCAATGACTGCCTTTCTCCATCCTCCCATCCCATCTCCTACCATGTGAGCCCCCTCACACACGCAGACTCAGCCACAAAGAATCTTGTGAGAACAAATCTCTAACATTCAGAAACTTTCAAACTCCCTTCAGGTTCAGTTTGTGTCTCCAACCCCTTTGGTACTACATGTTTCCTCATTTAAAAAAGTAGCTTTGAAATACACTATCATAGGCAGTAACTTTAAAAACAAAGAAACTGAATTTGCCTTACTTCAGTTCTAACATTCGCTGTGCCACTCTGAGTTGTCTCTTTCTATTTAAATTTTAAGTAGTGGTGAAGAGTGCAAAATGCAAGGTGTGTTATTTTTGTAAAGTGTAAATTTTAGTTCATGCATGAAATAGTTTAGTGAATTTAAAGTAGTATTTTTAAAACTGACATTTATTCTTTTAAAATTATGGTTTGTTTTAAACCTCAAGAAAAGAATGAATATTCCTGATTATTTCATACCTATTACTAGAAGTAACCTTGTCTAATACAGGGGGAGCGGGCGGGGGCGGGGGGGTGTTAAAAACTGATCTGGTCCAGGTGTCAAATGCCCAAGGTGTGTCATTTGATTTGGGGAAAACTTACTAAGAAGCTAAGTGTTACAAAGATTTCTCTGAAGACTTGTGAAAATTGTTGGTGGGAAAGCAATTTGACACTGCAGGTGTTAGTTCTTCAGGAAAAGAATGCCAGGCACCTGGGTATACAATGACAAACTCCTTCCTCCACTTGCACAATTTGTCACCAATAGCCAGCCATGACATCCAGCTACCATCGTGGAAGGTGGCACAACTCATTAGCAATTCTCAAAACTTTCAGAAATAACCAGTGCTTCAGAAGCTGAGATTTGTTAATTTAAAGGTAGCAAAAGCATTGCCGGAGACAGCTAACACCTACCATATTCATGAGCAGATGGAACTCAAAGCAAACTACTGAGACGGTAATATGGCATCCTGATAGAAGCACAGATTTGCGAAAAGACCTGGACGCTTGTTGTCGCCCTACCTAAATTATTCACTGTTAATTCCTTCAAAATATGTACTGATTCTCCACTGGGAATACAATGATATACAAGACAGACTCCCTAACCCAAAGGAGTCAGGAAAACTGTCCCAAAGGCTCACCACTACCCCCCAAAATAGTAAATAGACAAGTGGATGAAACAATTTTGTCTTAAGTACCATGAAGGAAACAAACAAACAGCTTCCCATGATAAAGACCAAACTTCTTAATACCGCCCATGATCCTCTCCGACCACATCTAACACTTCTCCCTTGCCTGGTCTGTCTGCTCCAGCCACAACCTTCTTTCAGTTCCTCAAATGCACCAAACATTCCTGTTTCAGCGTCTTGACATACATTGGCCACCTCCACCCCTATATATCCTTCAGATCTCAGGGCAAATATCTTGGTACAAAGGACTTCCCTGATGTCCTTGTACCTCTACTCCACCCCCCTACACCCTCCCCACCCCACTAAATACGTACAATCAATGGCTAGTTCTTACATCCCCGTAGCACCCCGGGCTTTTTCTGTATTACTCTGTAATTATGGATTTGTCTGTGTAATTGTGTGTTTAATACCTGTGTTCTCTCCCACCACAATCAACTGCCACCAGACTATAAGCTTCATGGGGACAACATTCTCTGACCCACACCACTGAATTCCCAGGTTTGGGCACAATCAATTGTTGTGGAATGAATAGGTGAATATGTAACCAAGCTAAAAAGCCTGCCACCAGGGGTGAACCTCCAGACAATTCTTTTATGAGGAAAGCCCGGTTATGCAATGAACTTCCCCATTCGTGCTTTCCTTTGACCGGCCTGGCTGGTCAGCTGGTCTGGTTGGTGTTATTTGGAGTGTTTACTTTTACAAGTTCCCTATTTTTTTTTTCTTTCTTTTACTTTTTAAGACATTTACCTTTATTTTATTTATTTTATTTTGGCAAGGGCCTTAACTCCATCTTAATTATATAGTTTTCCATTTCAAAACTTTAATCTCTTATTTCACCAACCCTTGGTCTTTTTAAAAAAATGATAAATATTTATTTTATTATATTTTTATCAGCTCCTATTCTTAATTTAGAATATTTAGCTCTAGTCTTAACTCTTTTTTGTCTTACTGTAGTTTTTTCTATATCACATTTCAAATCTAACTTTTAAATAGACATTATTTCATAATTTTTTTAATTTGTTAGTGTGCTTGTTTTTAATTTAATTGATAGTTTAAGCATTACTTGTCTATCTAACCTATCTTTTATTTGTAGTTTCACCCCATTTGTTTTCACCCCCCTCTTCCTCTCTCTCCCTCTTCACCCCACTGCTTCTCTCATGCCCATTACTTCACTCCTACTTCCTCATTTGTATCTGCAAGTTGGAACTCAGAGGGATATAAACACTGGAGAGAGTTTGCTTTATGAACATGGAAGGATGAAAGCTATCTTTTCTCCACCAGTTTTCCCTGCATCAGCCTCTTAGATTACTTCATCAGATTATTCCTCAGATCGGTTAAAAATAGTTCTCCAGACAACCTCGCTGGGGAAGATTCGGTGGACTCAGTTCATTCGCTTCATGGGGACGAGCCCCATTCTATAGCTGGAACATTATATTTTCAGGAACAGTGCTGCCTGTTAATATCCCTTACCATCTATTTCTTAGATGAGAAATTTGAGGGAAACTCTGCCAGCTCTATGTGCAGAAGAAGTTCATCCCTGGAAAGGTTCTCTAGGTTGAGGCTCTTCAAGACTGATGCTGGCAAGCTGCTGAAAACTTTCAATAAATCCAGGATGTTTCAAACTAGAGAATCTGCAGCCACCGTCTGACACCACTTCAAACTTCATCATTCTTCCAAGGATGTTTAATTTCCCTTCCCTTCTTGGCAGGTTGAGAGGACGAGTCTTCTGGTCTGTGACTAACCTCAACTCTTTTCCTCATCCTGAGGGCAGGGAGAAGCTGAGGGGTGTGGGCTGAGGGAAGCCTCACAAACAGAGTTTTAAAGAGAGGAACACTCTTCCCCTTGTTTCAAGGTTAGTTTAAATTTTACATCCTATATCTGATTATAGAGGCCTGCTCAGAGGAGTGGATTCCTGGGAGGTAATAGAGCACTCCCTTCCTATCTGCTCATAGGGCATGAGTCTCTCCAGCATTCTAAGAAAGCCCTTATGCTAGGAATTTAGGTTGAGTTGTTGTAGGTCTAAATATGAAAGGCAAATCATTAGAGATTTTAGAAGAAAACAGACTATCATCATATCCTTGGGGAGAGGTAAGATTTTGTAAAAATGACACAAAAACATTAACTACAGAAGAAAAATTTATATAAATTCCATTTTATTAAAAGCATGAACTTTGGTTCATTAAAGGAAACGATTAAGAGAGTGAAAAGGCAGGTCACACAGTGGGAGAAGATAATTTGCTATGTTTATATACTGCAAATGACTAGTAAATAACTACTAAAAGGCAGATAATCCAATAGAAAAATGAGCAAAAGATTTGGGCAGTCACTTCAAAAAAGAATATCTTAGAATGTTCAGTAGACATAAGACATCAGAGAAATGCAAATTGCACTCTAATGAAATACATTTTACCTGAATTGTTAACGTTAAAAGCGTAAGTATTATTAAGTGTTGGAGAGGATGTGGAGCAATTGCAACTCTAATGGGAATGGAAAATGATACAACCACTATGGTAAACTATTTGGCCAAATCTAGTAAAAGCTGAATACACACTCTCTGACTCAATAATTCTACTCCTTGGTATAAACCCAACAGAAAACACATTCAATAACAATCACAGCAGTACTATCTATAATACCAAGAAGTTGAAAACAACCCAAACACCCCTCTATATTAGAATGGATTAACAAATCAAAGTATACTCAAAAAATTTAATACTACCTGAGAATGAACTTTTTACTACCTGAAGTAATATGGATGAATCTCAAGCTTACTATGAGGGAAAGAAGCCCAGCACACACCAAAAAAGCACATACTAGATAGATGATTACATTTATGCAAAATTCCAAAACAGGAAAATATAACCTAGTGTTAGAAGTGTGCATAATAATTACCTGTGCGGGAACTATAATAACTAGAAGGTGGTCCAAGAGGGACTTCTCGGACATATTGGTAAAATACCGTTTTTGTTTTTTTATCCAGGTGCTAGTCACATGGGTGTGTTTATTTTGTAAAAACTCATCAACTGTACACTTGATTTGTGTGTGAACTTTTCTGTATTTATGTTATACAGCAATAGAAACTTTACTAAAAGAAGGCAAGTCCTAATGAGTTTGGTTGAGGTGAGTGGTTGTCATGAGGCCTCAAAAATGGAGAAAATAATGTGTATGGACATATACATTGGAAACAAAACAAAAAAAACAAAGATATTCACTAAATATCAACAGAGGTTATCGATGAATAATGGGACCTAAGGTAATTTTTGTGTGTGTTTTCAGCTCTTTCCAAATATTCTTCTAGGAATCTGTATTAGTCTTGCCATCTGCCCCTTGAGGGAAAACAGAATACTAGAAGGCATTGTTTTATCCTCAAAGCATTGGATCAAACTGTTTACAGTCATCTCTAACTTCCTTGTTACAAGGAGTATGAATTTCTTTTTTTTAACTTTTCTTTTTAAAAAATATGTATTTTTATTGATTTCAGAGAGGAAGGGAGAGGGAAAAGAGAGATAGAAACATCAATGATGAGAGAGAATCATTGATCAGCTACCTCCTGCATGCCTCCCCTTCTCCCCTGCTAGGGATGGAGCCCAAAACCCAGGCATGTGCCCCAACTGGTATTGAACTGTGACCTCATGATTCATTAGATTGACGCTCAACCACAGAACCATACCGACAAGACAAGAAGTATGAATTTTATTCCAGGACTCCACATGCCTTCCAGGATTGTTAAGTTGATAGTTAGAGTTAAGTATATTTGGAATTATATCCTTTTGGAGAATTGTAGGAAATAAATAAATATTAAGATCCCAGGAAATAGTGTGGGAAAATCAAGGGAGGTTTCCTGAGGGATATGACATTTGATCTAGGTGTCAAGGGGATGAGCAGGAATTCGTGAAGTATAGTGGGAGGAGAGGAATAAAGGACAGGGGGGTCATTGTAGACCAAAGAGATAGCACATGTAAAGCATGAAAAAGAAATGATGGTCATGGACCAGGAAAAAGTTGGCATCATCAGGGAAGAATGAAGGGGCAGGACACTGGAAAGGAATTGAAGCCTCAACATGTGTGAGTCTGTACCCATGTCATACATCGTGTTTAAAGATATAGTTGCAACAAATGTCAAACATTATTCATTGTATCTGATTATGGAAATGCATAATACAAGTCTTCAATTTTTTAAAATACATTTTTATTGATTTCAGAGAAGCAGAGAGAGGGAGAGAAAGATAGAAACATCAATGATGAGGGAGAATCATTGATCGGCTGCCTCCTACATGCCCCACACTGGGGATTGAGCCCGCAACCTAGGCATGTGCCCTGACTGGGAATTGAACTGTGATCTCTTGGTTCATAGGTCGATGCTCAATCACTGAGCCACACCAGCGGGGCACAAGTCTTCAATTTTTACACTGTTTTTAAAACAATAGCTTAAAAACAAAAACAATGTTTTCTCTATTAGCATTTGTACTGGAAGCTCTGAATAAAACCAGTCCTTGTAGAATATTCTCTAACTTTAAATTATTTAAATTGATCAAAATCTAAGCATGGTTATAACAGGTGTTATGCCAATTACTGAGGACTCTCAAAATCTCTTTTCCTAGAATTATAGAATAACTTGGTACCAACATCAGCATCCGCAGATGAAATGAATTTTCAAGGAGATGATGTCACATTTGGGGATATCGGCCTTGTAAGGACACCTATTATTGTGATGAGTAGATGCAGACAAAATGTCTGTAGCCTGTCATTTAACAGCTCTCTGGTTTGCCAAAGAACCACTTAAAATGCATAAATACACTCTTGGAGCTAATGGAACAGATCTCCTTAATGGTTTCCAAAGAGAGGAAAGAAGGAACAGAGAGAGAGAGAGAGAGAGAGAGAGAGAGAGAGAGTGGTTCTTCTCCACTTCCCCCGGCTTCCACACCGACATAAGCAGAGGAGTAAAGGCAGCGTGCTCTCTGGGCAGGGCCACGCCTGGAGGGAAGATTCGAATCGCTGTCCACTCCTTCTCACTTTCAATTACACCAGGAAAGTGGAGGCAGTGAGGGCTACACTCAAATGCACCGGCTTGTAGTGGGCTCTGGGGAAGACTTCAGCAGAACAGACAGTGGCTGCGTCTGGTTGGTGACCACACTCCCCGAACGGACCACCGGCCGATGTGAATACTGAGGCAGCCCAAGGTGCTGTGGTGGAACCGGCAGTCTCTGCTTTCAGATTCAGTTCCTGGCAAGGAAGTTGCGGAATGAATCACCTTGGGGCAGATTCCTGCCGGCATAAGAGCTATAAATTGAGTGGTACAATACTTTGCTTCTTTCACTGGCTCTGACGTTAGCCGAAACAGCTGAGTAATCAGACAAAAGGCAGTGCGAGAGAAAAATAGAAGGGCATTAATATTGAACATCTGCTCTGTGCCAGGCATAGACAAGGGGCCTTTGCATGTGTTATGGAGGCAGCATGGTGACGATGATGATTCTGCGTTTACCATTTGCTGGCTGTGTGCTTGGACAAGCTCCTGAAACTTTGTGAATCTCAGTTTCCTCATGTCTATCTTTTAAGGCTACATGGTAAGGAAAAGAGAATCCATGTTCACATGGCACCTACTGAGTGCTCTGAAAAAGTAGGTATTTTCTCTTCTTCTTCTCCTCCTTCTCTTCCTCCTCCTCCTCCTCCTCCTCCTCCTCCTCCTCCATCCTCACCTGAGGATTTCTTTTTTATGCTCACAAGTTTATATTTTTAGGTTTGATAAAGATTCTTGTGTATTTTCTAAATACACAGACAAACAGTTTTGGAAGTTTACATACATGCCTTAGGACACTTACACTAGGTAGGTAAATTACATTTACAAATTGGTCTTCGTAAAAGATCTTCCCAAAGAGCTTTTACAAACAGCAGGCAGAGAACGTGTTCTTTTTATGTTTACAGTGTTAAATGCTGACTTTCCCTCAACCACCTCTCTCCTCAACCCAAAATGTTGTTTTCAATAGCCAGGGTACTTCGAATCTAAGTCCCCAATGTCATAAGTCAGGGCTTACCGTTTCTTCTCCCCACACAGCCTGGCCGACCTGGAGCTGCCCCTCCGCTGGAGGCAGGGCCACGGCAGGAGCAAAGCTTCCCTTTATACCTGAAAGGGACTCAGCGAAGCCTGCACCATAGTTAAGTTTAAGGATCTGGGTGACTGAACAGGATGTTTTTCCATTGATTTTTAGGGAGAGGGAAAGACAGAGAGAAACATCGATGTGAGAGAAACACATCGATTGCTTGCCCCCTGCATAAGCCCTGACCAGGGCCCGGGCCAGGTTGGAATCTGCAACCAAGGTACGTGCCCTTAACTGGAATCGAACCTGGGACCCTTTGGTCCGCAGGCCGATGCTCTATCCACTGAGCCAAACCAGCTAGGGCGGTACTTTTAATTATTCTTTTTTTTTTTTTAACTTTTTACAGAGAGGAAGAGAGAGGGATAGAGAGCTAGAAACATCGATGAGAGAGAAACATCGATCAGCTGCCTCCTGCACACCCCCTACTGGGGATGTGCCCGCAACCAATGTACATGCCCTTGACCGGAATCGAACCTGGGACCCTTGAGTCCACAGGCCGACGCTCTATCCACTGAGCCAAACCAGCTAGGGCGGTACTTTTAATTATTGCCATTACTGTCTTTATCATTTAATCCTCAAGTCGTATCACTGCCCTTTTTATAGATTTGAACACTAAGGCTCACAGAGATAAGAGGCTTACCCAGAGGCTATGACCTTGGCCCTGTGATGCCACAGTGTCATGCCTTTACCACTTAGCTTTGAAAAAACAGATTACAGAAGTAAAAAGCAGCAACAATGGGCTTGTTCACAAATGTCCACGAACCACTGGTTGATGTGGTGTGTTAGTCAGGGTTCTCCAGAGAAAAAGGGCCACCAGGATGTAGATGTGTTTTAGATCCAGATAGAGGTCTGGATAGAGAGAAAAAAAGAAATGGACCTGGCAAGTCTGGAGTCTGCAAGGAAGACTGCAGGCTGGAGATCCAGGGCAGAGGTGATGCTGCACTCATGAATCTGAAGGCAATGTGGAGAAGAATTCCTTCTTCCTTAGGTGACCTAAGTATTTTTTTTCTTAAGGCCTTCAACTAATTGGATGAGCGCCCCCCCCCCGCCCCCCACACACACACATTATGAAGGGTAATCTGTTTTTATCAAAGTTTACTGATTTAAATATTGATCTCGGGTAAAAAATATCTTCATTTTGACATTCAGACTGGTGTTTTACCAAATATTTGAGTACCAAGCAAGCCCTAGCCACAGTGACACATAAAATTAACCGTGACAGGTGGGCAGCAGGGATCTGTGACAAATATGAACCCAGACCAGAATGTTTGAGCTGAAGCACTATCCTTAATTGACTTCAGCCATAAAAGTGCTTAGGTTTTGACTGGGTTTGATTACTAATTTCTTAAAGCCCACATACGTCTTAGGCATTTTTGACCAGTCAGATGGATTATTAAAACAAAAGAAACCCATAGTGAGAAATGTAACCTTGTGGGCTCTTAGCAGCAATGATAACAAAAAGCTTCAGAAAGTGAGGTCCAATATGGCCTAACCAGTGATCACGGACAACGGGGGGATGGGGGCATGCGTGTGGGGGGGGTTTGGGATGGGAATGGGGAGGGGGGGTTTGATGACAAATATGTGATACCTTAATCAATAAAGTAATTAAAAAAAAAAAGAAAGAAAGTGAGGTCCTTTTCCCCAAGTGACTGTTTTACCTAATCCAAGCTCAAGGATGGGCTATTATTTAACTTATTTTTTTTTTAAATAAAGCTTTGTATGTCTCCCCTCTGTTCCCTGTTGCTAAGCTGTGGAACTTATTCATAGCAATAACGAAGTCATTTAAAACAGTTGGCATATTTTTTGGAAGGTGGAAATTAGTTTTATTTTCTAGACAAAATTGGAAAGTACTTTTATTATAATAACTCAAAAAATAGTTCCCTGGCCAGTGTTTCTCAGTGGTTAGAGCATCCCCCCACTCACTGAAGGGTCTCAGGTTTGATTTCCAGTCAAGGGCACATACCTGGATTGCAGGTTCTATCCCCAGTCCCAGTCAGGGTGCATGTGGGATGCAACCAATCAATGTGTCTCTCTCACATCGATGTTTCTCTCTTTCTCTCCTCTTCCCTTCCTCCCTCCCACTCTCTCTAAAAATCAAAGGAAAAAATATCCTTGGGTGAGGATTAACAAAAAAAAATAATAATAATAATTCAAAGATATCAATTTCCCCAAGTGACATCTGCAATAGAATTTAATTCGCTGCCTTTTGCCTGTGAAAATGGTCCTCCAAACCCTCAATCAAGAAGGTTGCCTCCTCGCTTGGTTTCAAGGTGTTAGAAAATAGAGGGGCTTGTTCAGATCTTCCTGCCCTCACCCACCAGGCCTTGTTTGGGGAGAAAAGTGTGCTACACTGAGGAAGTGATCTTCAGCCAAGGAATCCAACTCAGATAACTGACTATGACGGAGCCTGCTGGCTGGGCCCCTTTCTTCTTAGTAATAGGACCCCAGTTTTATTTGAGTTGGCAGTGTGCCCAGATAAAAAACAACATTTCCTAGTCAAAGGATGAGTCCCCTTTGTCTATCTCCCCTTGCTCCTGGAATGTAGTTATAATGGTTGGCATCCTAGCAGTCATATTGAATTAGGAGGTAACCCTGAGGTGAGCAGCCACATGCAAAGGAACTTCTTTATAAATCCACAGTGCTGTGGATTTCCCAGCCCCAGAGGAGGAATAAGGAACCTCTGTGCTTTTAAACCACAGGAGTCAGATCTTTGTTTCTTTTAGCACAATTTAGTCCTCACTGAACCACTAACCCGAGCAGTAATCAAAGCACTAAGCTTTGCTTTGTTGAAGGGTAATAGACCACAGACTCAATACAATTTCAAAATCCATTGGGTTACGATATATGAAGCAATTTAAATAATCCAGAGAAAGCTGTTGGGCCTTATTACCTTTATTCATAAAATAAGAAGCCGTTAGAACTGGAAAAGCACTTGAGAAGTTCTAATCTCACTCTGCCCCACCATCCATTTCACAGATGAGGAAACAGAGGCCTAAAGTTTAATCCAGCAAAGATACTCAATCACTGGGCCAGAGCCTCAACACAAATCTCCTAACCCAGTCTATTACCCCATGGTTATTTTCAGTTCTTGGTCTGCAAATGGTGACAAAATCTGGATGTTTTACATAATCACAAAATTAGAAATCATTGCACCTATGAGAGTAGTGCTCATTTTGCCTAGTTTGTAACATAACTTTGTCCAACATGCAGTTGGCCAATTTACTGACAGAATAATCTGAGCTCATACCACAGAGCCATTGCACATTTGAGCATCACAGAACAGCCCTCACCCAGTGTCTGAAGCCTTGTGGTGCCCCACTTTTGGCTCTTAGTGCCAAGTCTTGTTAGTTGGATGCAAATTATCTACAGGCCCAGCAAAGAAAAGGGCCCATTTGGCAACTATTCATCTTTGTCGGATTTGAAGCTGTTCTGCAAAGGCACTTTAATGAGGCAGTGGAAGAGCTGCCACATTTAGAAGCAGCTCCTAAATGGGAAGCCAAGAATTTCAGACCAAGTGAAGTTCTTGGTGCGTGTGTTGTTTACCATTTAAAAGAGAGCCCAAAAGAATTCTCCACGGTGTCTTTCTTACTCCTGGCTTTGTAAGATTCAGAACAGTTCATTGATTTCTTGAGGCTCATTGCCACCTTCCTCATGGCCCTTCTGATGGCCTGGTTTGCAGAGAGAACATGGGTTCTTTGATTATGGCTTAATGAACTCAAGTTATGTACCATATGAATGGTGACTGTTTCGATCAT
Source organism: Eptesicus fuscus (assembly GCF_027574615.1). Taxonomy (NCBI): domain Eukaryota; kingdom Metazoa; phylum Chordata; class Mammalia; order Chiroptera; family Vespertilionidae; genus Eptesicus; species Eptesicus fuscus. The sequence goes on from NC_072479.1 coordinate 36,852,901, forward strand.
TACCTTCAGTTTTTCCAAGTGTTAAGAGACGATTCATTTTAGTGGAGGCCTTTACAATTCATGAATAATAAATGATTTTTGTACAAAGCAATAAACCCATAATCATAGCACTGTTCTATATGTCATCTGCTTTCTTACAGAGAGCTGAGCAGTGGCTCAGTTGTTGAACATCTTTGTCTCTATTTTACAATGAAGAAACTGCGACAGAGAAAGACTCGGTCACTCAGTCATGAAAGTCAGGGTAAGAACTCAAAGCCAGGACCTGGATCATATTTTAGCACTGGTTCAAATGAAAAATAACAAGTTTTATTTTCTGAACTTTTGATCTGTGTCAAACATGTTGGCAATAGTTATAGTGTCTTGTGAGTGAGCATCTATTGAAAAGAAGTTGTCCAGCTTAGGTACAGAGAAAGATGGCATGAGGTAGAACAAAAAAAACTGGAGGAGAAATTGAGATTTGATTTCTGCCCTCAGCTCTGACCTTGAACAATCATTCTGACCTTGAACAAGTCACCCTATGTCCCTGGGCCTCCAGTTCCTCACCTACAAAATTAAGTCTTAGTATCAGACACCTTTCATTTATATATATATTTATATATTTATGTGTGTGTGTGTGTGTGTGTGTGTGTATGTTTTTGGGTGTTTTTGTTTTTGTTTTTGCAGAATTCCAATGTACAAAACAGGCAAGAGCAGATTGCTCTGGTGGAGGGGGGGCTGAGCAGTCCAGTGTCTCAGGCCGTCGGCAATGCTCTGCCCATGGGTTCAATATCTCAAAAGGACTCCTTTCTAAGCATAGGGCACTGACGCACAAACTGGAATTTCACTTTCAGCGCTATGTTTTAACATCTATTTCCCATCTCCTAGGCTTTTCCAAAACTAGAGGAAAACTGAGGTCTATGGAAGTTCAGGCAATAGTCTGTTATTTACCCATCACTTAGCCTTGTTTTTTCTCAGAAGACATCAAGTAAAGCTGAAGCTTGTTGCATTTCAGAAAGGGGAATATTTCTCCAGTGCTCACCGGGTACTTTACTAAGAGTGACAGTGTCTATTGGCTTAGGGGAGAGAGGACTTCGTGAGCAGGCCATTTGGGGAATTATCTAAGAATCACAGTACACAGAAGCTCTTCATAGGTGAGGAGAAGATGATTGGGTAGGAAAGAAAGATCCTTTTTTTTCTTTTTCTTTTTAAAATATATTTTATTGATTTTTTTTACAGAGAGGAAAGGAGAGGGATAGAGAGTTAGAAACATCGATGAGAGAGAAACATTGATTCAGCTGCCTCTTGCACACTTCCTACTGGGTATGTGCCCACAACCAAGGTACATGCCCTTGACCAGAATCGAACCTGGGACCCTTGAGTCCGCAGGCCAACGCTCTATCCACTGAGCCAAACCGGTTAGGGCAGAAAGATCCTTTGTACAACCTGATTCTCCCTCATTACAAACAAGGAATCTAAGAAATAGGGCCACGTGGCATCGATGTCCGGAGTCATCGGCATTGCCACCTTCCTCAGACATTACCACATCAAGCATGAGCTCACTTTCTGACCGCTCCCAGAGTTTTTGTCTCACTTTCTGTCTCATCCAGGGATTGTGTCTCAGCTAAATGTCCTTTATTCAGTCACCAAATATGCCCATTCACTAAATCATGCACACATCCCTGCCCCCCCCCACCGCCTCTCCCTCCCTCTCCCCCAGTGAGGCTGCCTCTAATTTTTCTCATCAGAAAATAACAGACTAAAATGTAGATATAGCCAACATTAAAAAACAGAAACGTGTTTTAAATTTACACACTCATACCCCTCCATGTACTTCCTGCACCCACCCACAGCTTTCTCCTTGTTGTTTTTAGCCCTGGCTGAGGAAGCAGCACACCCCCTTCCCTAAAGAGGCTCCTCTCCGGCTGCGTATTAGTACAGGGGGCACTGGTCCTATTGCTGTTTTCCTCCTGTTTCTGTCACCGTTAGCGGTTAGCCATGTCGGCAAGGTGGAAGGTTAGCAGCACACCTGACAGAGCAGGGGCAGCCCGCCCCGTCTGTAGTCGCCACCCTCTGTCCATCTGCAATGGCTGTGTAGCAACATGTTCGGTGGGTAATCTGAAAACCAAAGTGGTGAAAGAAAAGCAGGGATTTGTGTTGCTGAATGGGATTTTTTTTCCTGGAGTTACCTGACTTGCAACTCAATCAGCATATAAGACTAAAATAAAATATAAATTCTAGCCGTTAAACCATGGCAGATGCCTTATCCATATATTTTTTTTAATGTTAAGCTTTTCATAAACTAGGCACTTGTGGTAGATTGCAAAATAGCCACATTTTCCCCCCAATCCCTGCAGGCACGCCCCTTCAATGTGAATTTGAAGTTCCTCCCATCGAGAGGTGGAGTCTGTGGCACCACACCTGGAATCTGGGCTTGGACATGCCACTTGATTTAGACAAGGAGACTAGCCAATATGAAGCAAGCAGAGACTTGCCCAGAGGCCTTGTGCACTTGCAGGGGTAGGGGGCATCCCTCAGCCTGGGCTGTGCCCTCTCGCAGTCCAGGAGCCCTTGGGGGGATGTCTGACTGACGGCTCCTCCAGGGGGAGCGGGCCTACACCGTCAGTTGGACATCCTTAGAGCTGCCACTGAGCCCAGCTTCTGGCGCACTGACCACCAGGGGACAGCTCCTGTGTTAAGCGTCTGCCTCCTGGTGGTCAGGGTGAGTCATAGGGACTGGTCGTTCCACGGTTCAGTCCATTTGCATATTAGCCTTTTATTATATAGGATGATTAGAACTCTGAGATTACCATGTAAAGGAACCCCAGCTGGCCTGTTAAAGGATGAGAGGGCATAAGGAGGAGATCTGAGGTGTCCTAGCCAGCCAGGCCCAGTCAACCTCCTCCCAATGACCAGACACGTGAATGAGGCCAATCAGCCTCCAGTCAAAATGCCAGCTGACGGCAGAGAATATAAATATGCCCAGCAAAAAATAGCAAAGCCAGCCTGGAGAAGAACCACCTATCCAGCCTACAGAATTATGACGTAAATAAGTGCTTATTGTTTTAGCAGATAAGGTTTGGAGTGATTTTTTTATGCAGCAATAGCTAACTGATATAGCACTCAACAAACAACTGCTAATTCAGATGTCTAATATGAGTATGAGAATGCAAATTCTGTATATTTAGAATACAGTAAAGAGAAAGTTGCTAAATAGAATAGGAAATGGCAGCAGTAAGCAAATAGGTAACCTGGTTTTCCTCCTTAAATTAAAAAAAAAAAAAAAGTTGTTTTTTTTTTTTTTAATACAAAAGCAACAGAAACAAATCTGTATTCCCAACTGTTGACTCACCTTCCACCCTGACCTGCTCTGTGAATCTGCTGAGTTCATCCTGGGCCTCGTTCAGAAAAGTACTGACCCTGCTGCCCCATGCCAGCGTGGAGAGGACTCCCAAACTCTCCTTCAGAAAGAATCCAGGGCTCCAGGGCTCCTGCAGGAAGGACAAAGCACCACTGAGGACATAGGAACAGCACCAGCGGCCCCTGAATTAATATCCGCCGCAGAGAAGCCTCTTATAGGAAGGGGGTGTGCTGGCTCTTCAGCCCCGGCTAAAAACACCGGAGAAAGCTGTGGGTGGGTGCAGGAAGTACATGGAGGAATATGAGTGTGTAAGTTTCAAACATGTTTCTATTTTTTAATGTTGGCTCTATCTACATTTTAGTCTGTTGAAAGAGTATACCTTCTGAGGAAATGATGATGATACAAATATAGGTAAAGCGTTTGCCTCCCAAGTCACAAACTTCCTGAAGATTTAACTTTTCCAACAGCCTGTCTGCTAATACTTTATAGTAACCAGGTAAACTATGTGATATAACAGTTTTGCTGAGATTAAAATATTTTACTCATTTGAAAGACTTCTAAAGCAAGAAAAGCTTATAAAATAAACTGCTATTTTTATCCATCTTGGTAACTCAGAACTACGGTTTTTTAGGAAAAAAACCTTTTTTTCCTCCCCAAATCAGATTTGTGTTCATTGTCCCCATAGTGTGTGCAAACCTTGGTCATCAGAGTTTCTAGTCGTCTCAAAAAAGGAAGACTTGGGCCTCATTCATGGATATTCTGAGCCATTGAAACCTAGAATCCTGTATTTTCAAAAAGGTGACTCTGTAAATGGGCCAGTTTTTGAAATTATTGTGGGAAAATGCAATTAATGGATGCAACCATTCAACTGATTTTTCTATGGTCACAATAAAGAGATCATCCCAAAATAACCTTTTTAACAGATCTATATGAATGCCTACTCATTGTTAGCAACTTGACTATTTCTGAAGCAAAAACACTGCTGTGTTTGCTGAAAAATAAAAATCAGTATCTGTTGCAGGAGTTAGTTGGAGCAAATGCTTTCTTATATACTGGATACAGTTATTTGAGCTCCCACACGTAGATTAATTCTTAATTGTAAATCTGACTTCTAATATTGCCCAATTGCCATTAATAAATGCTCCTGGCCTCTCCCCACCCAGCTGGTCTCCCCGGGGAAGGGGAATGACTGCAACTGATTGATGAGAAGTTTGATGGGGAAACTGGGCATACAAAGCCTCACCCTTTCCTTCTCTTCCCCTTGAAAGAAAACTTCCCGGCTTACTGCGTGTTGTTCCTCTGTCCTCCGGGGCAGTACCTGGCCAGTGTGGCCTGTGGTGTAAATCTGTCTTATTCTGGAATTTGGCACACCACTAGACTGCAGATAAAAGTCACGTGTCTCTTTATAGATTTTAGCAGTCCTAACGGAAATAGTTTGGCCTCTACCAGGTCCAGGCAAGGGAAATGGTTGTTAGGTCTGGACCTTCTTCAAATATACCAACATGCTTCTGTGAAATCATTCTTTTTATTTTGGTTTTAGAGATTCAACAACTTACATCCCTTGCCCAAGACTACTTGAGCCATAAGAGGGAACTCAGTCTTGCACACAGTTCTTATGACTTTAATTAATATGCTTTACAAAAAGAATGTGGATTTTAGTTAATATAGCAATATAAATGTATTAATCGTAACAAATATGCCATAGTAATATTAGAGTTAATAATAGGGGGAGCTGGGTGCAGGGTAAGTGGGAGCTCTCTTTCTATCTTCAGAATTTTCCTGATAATCTAAAACTGTTCTAAAAAATAAAGTTTACTTTTTTAAAGATTACATATAAAATAAATGGCATCGTAAGAAAGAATACTGCTTCTGAATGTTTTCTGGGTGCAAAATAGTTGGAGTGTATCTGCAGTGCCTCACATCCAGGTCTGGCCAAGTGCAGGGTGAAGAGGCTAGAAGCAGACCTTGATTTGCATCACAGCTCTGTGACTCGCTGCCAGTTACTCAACCTCTCTGAACCCCAGCTTCCTCACCTGTAAAAGGGGACCAACAGCTGAGTAATGAGATGGCAGAATGAATTTAAACAATATGGTAGTGGCTACTATAATTTAATACCTAAAATAATGAAGGTGACCAGAACACTGTGCTTAGCACAGACTAAGCACCCCATCCTCTACCCACCCACCCCATTCTGATTCAGTGTGCCAGGGGTAGAGCCAAGAATCTGCTTTTTAAAGAAATGCTTCCCAGGTGACTCTGATGGATTGGGAACCATCAGCAAAGCCCAACCTGCAAGCAAAGTACTTTACCTGACAGCCTGGAAGGTAGCCTCACTCACAGGAGGATTTCAAACCTCACTCTCCCCTGAGGCTTTTTCCCAATGTAATCTGCGGTCTTCATCTGGCACCATTTGTTTTACAAATCAGGCACGCTGACCAGTCCTGAGTGCAAGGAAAGATCTTATCCACTCAGGTGACTCCCTTGTTCGCCTCTCTCTGTTCTCTTTTATTTTTTTTTTTAAATATGTTTTATTGATTTCAGAGAGAAAGGGAGAGGGAGAGAGAGATAGAAACATCAATGATGAGAGAGAATCATTGATCGGCCGCCTCCCGCACGCCCCACACTGGGGACCGAGCCCGCAACCCAGGCATGTGCCCTTGGCCGGTATCGAACCGGGGACCCTTCAGTCCGCAGGCTGACACTCTACCACTGAGCCAAACCAGCCAGGGCTGTTCTCTTAATTCTGACTCCTGAAGAATTCAAACTGGAATTACATTCTTGTAGCATATGCTATTTTCAATATTATCACCACACAAGTAATACATAGAGATCTACTAGTATGCCATCACAGGAGAAAATAATAGACATTCCAAGCACACACAATATTCTTGTGTCTTGAATTCTACCCACATCCTGTGGCTTCTCTGAGCTCTGAAGGGCTTAAAGGTCTATCATGGCAGGGAACCTTCCTCCATGATGACCAGGCACAGATTATCTTTTCTCTGAGATTGCTTTCTTCCTACACATCGCATATGTCTTGGGAAAATAGATGGAGATATGAGGAGTGAAAATAAGAAGGGGTTAAAAAAAGAATGAAATCTATGCTTCAAGTAGAGAACATTATTTTAGCTGACTAAAAATAGGCTTCATTTGTAGAGACACATTTTTAAAAATCTTCTTACTAGAATAGCACAAGTAAAAATAAATACATTATTTTTACTAAGCATTATTTTTACTAAGCAACAGAAAAAATATTAATTATATGGTGAATATAATTGACTATATATTAATGGGATATAAATGCATTTTCCCTTTAAGAGAAGGCTAATTATCATAAAATAGATGGGTGGGTAATGCCATTCTAAAGTGCCTGCTACCACATTGTGGTTCAAAACCTATTCTTTATGTATTTGTGGTATATAAAGCCTTTCTGCATGATTGTTGTCCTTCTAACACCAGTGTCATTCAGGGGTTTTGTGGATGTCTGTGTTTTGGCCTTTACAGTATTAGTTTCTCTCTCTCTCTCTCTCTCTCTCTCTCTGTGTGTGTGTGTGTGTGTCTCTGTGTGTGTGTGTGTGTGTGTGTGTGGTAACATTCTAGACTTTTTTGGGAGTCACTCCTTCCACGCTCATGTATTATAGATAAGTCACCTCATGTTAGCTCCAAGGGTGGGCATGTGTCCCAGGCAATGCCAATCAGAGCATCCCACTATTCTAGCCCGTGGGTTGGTTCAGTGATGGATACATGACTCATCAGAGCCAATGAGACTGGAACTTTCCTAAGAACCACTGGGAGAAGGTCTTATCTCTTCAATATCAAGTTTGGGCCATCTGAGCCTGCCAGTGACAGTGAACCTTATGGAGAAAGTCAGCCTGGTGCCAGATTCGACAAAGGATAGGAGAGCTGAGAGGTGATGAAAAAGAGATTCTTGACATTTTTGAGGTCATGGATCCAGATCCAATCAGACTGAAGGCCCTGGTCCTTTCAATTGTTAGCACCAATAAATTCCTTTGTTTTACTTGATTCTGTTTCAGTTGGGGTTCATGTCACTTGCAACCTAAAGAATCCTGACTGGTAAACTGTTTGGCAATGGTCCTTTGTCTATAATATAAAGCGATATTTGTTTAAAAGGTAATTATTTTGTGATAGTATGAACATCTGACAAATGAACTCTTCCAATGTCTCAGAATTAGATCATACAAGTATTTTTCCTTAACTCATTAAAGGGTAGTGATGACTCCCATTATGGAACACACCTACCACCTACTGTTTGTAAATTCTCTTTTTTTATTATTGACATTTTATTATTTTATTTTATTTTATTTTTATTACGTTTTTCTTTTAAATATATATATTTTTTAATTTAATAAATCTTTATTGTTCAGATTATTACAATTGTTCCTCTTTTTTCCCCCATAGCTCCCCTCTACCTGGTTCCCACCCCACCCTCTGCCCTTACCTCCCCTGCACTGTCCTTATCCATAGGTGTATGATTTTTGTCCAGTCTCTTCCCGCACCCCCCACATCCCTTTCCCCCCGAGAATTGTCAGTCCACTCCCTTTCTATGCCCCTGATTCTATTATATTCACCAGTTTATTCTGTTAATCAGATTTTTTATTCACTTGATTTTTTGATTCACTTGTTGATAGACATGTATTTGTTGTTCATAATTTTTATCTTTACTTTTTTCTTCTCTTCCTCTTCTTAAAGAATACCTTTCAGCATTTCATATAATACTGGTTTGGTGGTGATGAACTCCTTTAGCTTTTTCTTATCTGTGAAACTCTTTATCTGCCCTTCAATTCTGAATGATAGCTTTGCTGGGTAGAGTAATCTTGGTTGCAGGTTCTTGCTATTCATCACTTTGAATATTTCTTGCCACTCCCATCAGGCCTGCATAGTTTCTGTTGAGAAATCAGCTGACAATCCTTTGGGTGCTCCCTTGTTTTTCTCTTGCTGATTTTAATATTCTCTCTTTGTCTTTTGCTCTTGGCATTTTAATTATGATGTGTCTTGGTGTGGTCCTCTTTGGATTTCTTTTGTTTGGGGTTCTGTGCGCTTCCTGGACTTGTAAGTCTATTTCTTTCACCAGGTGGGGCAAGTTTTCGGTCATTATTTCTTCAAATAGGTTTTCAGTCTCTTGCTCTCTCTCTTCTTCTGGCACCCCCATAATTCGGATGTTGGTACGCTTGAGGTTTTCCCAGAGGCTCCTTACACTATCTTCAAATTTTTGGATTCCTTTTTCTTTTTGCTTTTCTGGTTGAGTGTTTTTTGCTTCTTTGTATTTCAAATCTTTGACTTGATTCTTGTGGTCCTCTAGTCTGCTTTTAGGTCTCTGTATAATATTTTTTATTTCAGTCAGTGTATGTTTAATTTCTAGTTGGTCCTTTTTCATATACTTGAGGGTCTCACTAAATTTATCAGCCTTTTCTAGGAAATTCTTGAAAATCCTTATAACTGTGGTTTTGAACTCTATATCCAGTCGTATGCTTTCCTCCATTTCTTTCATTTGTGATCTGTTTCTTTGTCTCCGCATTTTCACTGCTTCACTGAGTTGGTAGAGTAGCTTTGTGTGGTAGGTGTCTTATATGGCCCAGTGGCTCAGCCTCCCCCAGTTACCTGAGGTGGACACTTTTGGTGCACCCCTTTGTGGACTGTGTGCACAGCCTTGTTGTAGTTAAGTCTTGATTGTTGTTGGTATCACTGGGAGGAATTGACCTCCAGGCCAATTGGCTGTGAGGATCAGCTGTGTCTTTGCTGGGAGAACTTCTGTGCTGGAGACACCCTTTTGGGAGAAGACTTGCAAAAGGCTCTGTGCTCAGCTTGGATGGGGCAGAGTCTCAGGGTGGAACAGACAGCCTTGGCTTCCCATCAGGCCTGCCCCTGGGTCTCAGTGTTCCTCAGTAATCACTGCAAGCACCTCTGAAAGAAAGCTGCCCTTGAGTTTCGCCCGCTGCCAGACAGTCCAGTTTCTCCCCGAATGAGTCTGGTTTCCCAGAAACTCACCCGGAACTGGAGTTCAGCACAGTCGGGAGCTTCCATCTCCCTCCTGCTTTAAAAAGCCAGCCATGCACTCAGACGCCCGTGCAGTCAGCCTCCCGTCTTCTCCACACACGTGCATCTCCGTACCTCAGCCTTTTGCAGCTCCTCTGAGTCTCAATGTGCTTTCCTCTTTCCTTCTAGTTGTAGAATTTCCACTCAGCCAGCTTTCCTGTGGTTCTGGATGGTGTCCGTTTTGTCTTTTAGTTGTAGTTTTGATATTGTTGTGCGAGGCAGCAGTTTAGGTGTTTACCTATGCCGCCATCTTGGTTTCTCCTGGAAGCAAATCCTATTATTGACATTTTAAAAAGCATATTTTTTTTTATTGATTTCAGAGAGGAAGGGAGAGGGAGAAACATAAAAAATGATGAGGAAGAATCATCCATCCACTGCCTCCTGCATGCCCCCAAAGGGGATCGGGCCTGCAACCTGGCCATGTGCCTGGAATTGAACCATGGCCTTCTGGTCATAGGTCGATGCTCAACCACTGAGCCACACCAGCTGGGCTATTGTTGACATTATTATTTTCCTCCCACATTTTCCCTCCACCCAGCCCCAGGCCTTCACCACACTACTGTCTGTGTCCTTGGTCTATGCATATATGCATATAAGTTCTTTGGTTAATCTCTTCCCATCTCCCTCATCTCCCTCCCCTCTAAGATCTGTCAGTCTATTCCATGGATCCATGCCTCTGGACCTATTTTATTCATCAGTTTATTTTGTTGATTAGATTCCACATATAAGTGAGATCATGTGCTATTTGTCTTTCTCTGGCTTATTTCACTTAGCATAATCATCTCCAGGTGCATTCATGCTGTTGCAAAGGGTAAGAAACCCTTCTTTAAAAAATAATATATATATATTTTGATTTCATAGATGAAGGGAGAGGGAGACAGAGATAGAAACATCAATGATGAGAGAGAATCATTGACCGGCTGCCTCCTGCACGCCCCACACTGGGGAATGAGCCTGCACCCCAGATATGTGCCCTTGACCGGAATCAAAGCTGGGACTCTTCAGTCCGCAGGCCGACGCTCTATCCACTGAGTCAAACCAGCGAGGGCGAGACCCTTCTTTTTCACAGCCACATAGTATTTCATTGTGTAGATGTACCACAGCTTTTTCTTTATCCACTCATCTACTGATGGGCACTTGGACTGTTTCCAAATCTTAGCTATTGTAAATAATGCTGCTATGAACATAGGGGGCATATATTCTTTCTGATTGGTGTTTTGGGATTCTTAGGATATATTCCCAGAAGTGAGATCACTGAGTCAGTTCCATTTTTAATTTTTTGATGAAGCTCCATACTGTTTTCCATAATGGCTGTACCAGTCTGCATTCCCACCAGCAGTGTACTAGGGTTCCATTTTCTCCACATCCTTGCCAGCACTTGTTCTTCATTGATTTATTGATGGTAACCATTCTGGCAGGTGTGAGGTGATATTCACTGTAGTTTTAATTTGCATCTCTCCAATGATTAGTGACATTGAGCATTTTTTCATATGTCTATTTGCCATCTGCATGTCCTCATTGGAGAAGTGTCTATTCAGGTCCTTGACCCATTTTTCAATTGAATTGTTTGTCTTCCTTTTGTTGAGTTATATGAGTACTTTATATATTTTGGAAATTAACCCCTTATCAGGTGTATAATTGGCAAATATGTTCTTCCCATACCGTGGGTTCCCTTTTCATTTTGGTGATGGTTTCTTTTTCTGTGAAATTTATCTTTAAATTTTGTCAGTGCCTTTAAAATACATGCCTAGCATGAATCACTTTGAATTGTTATTTTAATGATTAATGGCAGCCCAGTATTCCATGATATGAAAATTGATGGTTGCATCCCACCCCCAAGTCAGTGCATTCCTTAGCAGACCTCACTGGAGGATTATGATCAATATAGAATAACTCCCTTAACAAATCATGGACTTGGGATGTGTACACCTACGTTTAACATCTTTTTGTCTTTAATTTAGATCTAAGGATGAGAGAAAGAAAGAATGATTTTAGCCTACAGCTTCTCTGTGCTGGTGATAGAAATCCAGGAGGAGTGAAGTAATTTTCTCTGTGGCTGGTGGCAAGGTCCCTTGCCTCAGAATCTGAAGGAATGACAAATGAAAGGATCCTCTCCCTCCCTGTGAGCTTTAGAAGTCAGAAACGACATTCCTTTTCTGGAGCGTGATGCTTTTGCAAATGTGATTTTACACTCTCTGAAAACTGTGGTTTCTTTATCCAATAGTGTATTTGGGGAGGTCAGAATCATCCAGATAACTTTTTCAAATATGTACACACGCGCGCGCGCACACACACACACACACACACACACACACACACACCTCACTCACTTTTTAATTTGCAAATTTGATTTAAAAATTGACTATGAAATAGATCCAGAGACATAGAAGCATTGAACAGACAGTCAAACCTCAGAGGGAAGGGCGGGGGGTGGTAAGAGATCAACCAAAGGACTTGTATCCATGCATATGAGCATGACCAATGGACACAGACAATGGGGGGGTGGAGGCATGTGCTGGGGGTGGGAGAGGATGGGGAGAGGTCAATGGGGGAAAAAAGAGACATCTATAAAACTTTCAACAATAAAGAATTTTTAAAAATAACAATAAAGTATGTGGACTTAAAAAAAATTGACCATGAAGACAAAATTACTTTGGGAAGTTCATTGATGGTATGAGGTGATTACCAGTTTCTCTGCCTTTGTTTTTTTATTAGCATAAATGTTAGACAAGGCAAAGGAATCCTGTTAGATTTGCTGTGGGCATGAATTTAAGTAGAAAGAAAATTATTGATTGTTATGTTATCTTTATTTTCAGTCTGCTGTTGCTGCATAGTGTGGTGTATTTCTATGTATCATTTGATTATGCCTATTAACTCATAATACGGCTATGCTTTTTTGAACTTGCTCTAGAAATTAAAAAATTAAGGAAGGCATTTGTTTTAGACAAGGTAAAAAATGCATATAAAGCCTGGTAAATTAATTTAGTATTTTCTTTTATATAGATTTTATATTGTTTCTCCATTTTATTCTTAGTGTAGGTGATAGATCATGACAATAGAAACACATTTTTAAAATATTTAAATGGCCCAGCCGGTGTGGCTCAGTGGTTGAGCATCCACCTGTGAACCAGTAGGCCACGGTTTGATTCCCAGTCAGGGCACATGTCAGGTTGTGGGCTCGATCCCCAGTGTGAGTGGGGTGTGCAGGAGGCAACTGATCAATGATTCTCTCTCACCATTGATGTTTCTATCTTTCCCTCTCCCTTCCTCTCTGAAATCAATAAAAATATATGTATTTAAAAAAAGAAATAAAACCCCTGATTCTATACACTTTGAAAAAAAAATACTTAAATGATTAATACCTTGCTAACAGAAAATTAGCTCAAAATTAAACATAAATTTGTACTAATTTATTTTTAAAATGCTAAAAACCTAAAAAGATGTAATTTGCAGCAAATTACATCTAACCTAATAATACCCAAACATGCAAATTGACCGCACCTTCGCTACGCCCACAGCCAATCAGAATGAACAAGATGGCGGTTAATTTGCATATGCGGGTGCTGAGCAGCCTGAGTCCTGTAAACGTCCTCTGGACCCAGGCTGCTCAGAGCCTGTAGGCCTGCGCTTAGATCCTGAGCGGCCTGGGTCCCATAAACATCCTCCAGACCCAGGCGGGATCGCTTAGGTCCTGAGCCGCGGGGACCCCAGAATGCCCCCTGGCCACTGGGAGCCTTGGTGGGCGGGAACATTCCCGCGTCGCCATAGTGACACGGGAATGTTCCCGCCCCCAAACACTTGCAGCAGTCTGGGGTCTGGGACCTAAAGCTGCTCAGAGCCTGTAGGCCCGCGCTTAGGTCCTGAGTGGCAGGGGCCCCAGAAGCCACCTGGCCACTGGGAGCCTTGGCAGGGCGGGAACATATGGCGACACGGGAATGTTCCCGCCCCCAAACACGTGCAGCAGTCTGGGGTCTGGGAAACATCCTTCAGACCCAAGCCTCTCAGATCCTGTAGGCCTGCACTTAGGTCCTGAGCAGCCTGGGTCCCATAAACATCCTCTGGACCCAGGCGGATCGCTTAGGTCCTGAGCAGCGGGGGCCCCAGAATGCCTCCTGGCCACTGGGAGCCTTGGTGGGCGGGAACATTCCCGCCCCCAAACACTTGCAGCAGTCTGGGGTCTGGGACCTAAAGCTGCTCAGAGCCTGTAGGCCGGCGCTTAGGTCCTGAGTGGCAGGGGCCCCAGAACGCCCCCTGGCCACTGGGAGGCTTGGCGGGGCGGGAACATTCCCATAGCGACACGGGAATGTTCCCGTCCCCAAACACTTGCAGCAGTCTGGGGTCTGGGAAACATCCTTCAGACCCAAGCCTCTCAGATCCTGTAGGCCTGCGCTTAGGTCCTGAGCAGCCTGGGTCCCATAAACATCCTCGGGACCCAGGCCGATCAGAGCCTGTAGGCCTGCACTTAGGTCCTGAGGGGCAGAGTCCCAGAATGCCCCCTGGCCACTTGGAGCCTAAGGGTGCAGGCGCCAAGGGGCTGGGTCCCGCAAACATCCTCAGGACCCAGGCCAGTCCGAGCCTGTAGGCCCCTTGCTTAGGTCCTGAGTGGCAGGGTTCCCAGAACGCCCCCTGGCCACTTTGAGCCTATAGGTGCAGGCGCCAAGGGGCTGGGGGCGGGGCGGGGTGGAAACATCCCCTGTCACCATTGTGCCCCCAGCCGCTTGGGAATGCTCCAGCACCAAGAGGCAGTTTGGGTCCACGCCCCCAGCCTGGCGCACATGATGGGGGGCTGGCTGCTGGCCTCTGGGGTGTGTGGAGACCCTTGGGGGCCACCACTGCGTGCGGCCCAGGGGTCCCTGCATGCCCCCCAGCCTGGCGCCCATGGTCAGGGCTCATACAGGAGGCAACCAATCAAAGTGTCCCTCTCACATTGATGTTTCTTTCTGTCTCTCCCTCCCTAAAGAAAGTTGTCATTTTTTCTTGGTGAAGGGACTGGAGTCCGTGTTGATGAAAACACCTTCGTGGCTGTGGTGACTGGTAGTGGCTGCAGCAGTGGGGTGATGGGGCTGGTGCCTTCCCCTGATCAGCCCGGTTGCCTCCCACAAAGGAGAGTGGGGAGCGGGCCTAAGCCATCAGTAGGACATCCCCTGAGGGCACCCAGTATGTGAGAGGGGGCAGGTTGGGCTGAGGGATCCCCCAACCCCAGTGCACGAATATCGTGCACCGGGCCCCTAGTCTATATATAAAAGGCTAATATGCTAAGTGTCCTTCCCGGGTAATGATGTCACTTTTTTTTTTTAAATATATATTTTATTGATTTTTTACAGAGAGGAAGGGAGAGGGATAGAGAGTTAGAAACATCAATGAGAGAGAAACATCGATCAGCTGCCTCCTGCACGCCCCCTATTGGGGATGTGCCCGCAACCAAGGTACATGCCCTTGACCGGAATCGAACCCGGGGCCCTTCAGTTTGCAGGCCAACGCTCTATCCACTGAGCCAAACTGGTTAGGGCTGATGTCACATTTTTGTTTGACATTCTAAAGCTGAAGTTGTCAATAGAATATGTCTGAAGACCAACTATTGCCACAACATACCTCTGAAGCTGAAAGAAAGCAATGTCGTCGACAGAATATGTCTGAAAAACAGTCATCAACAAGTACTACCAATACTGGTAGGAACTGCCTTCATAGCAAAAATGAGGTAAATGAGGATGCAGTTATCGAACACAGTTGTGGTAGAATGACTGTTACATGTCAATTTTTCCTATCCCTAAATTTCTCCAATAAAAAAACCATCTGATAAAAAAGTTACTCGATGTTATAGCAAAGGCAAAGTTTGTCCAAATGATATAAATTTTCCAGAATACCCAGCATATTTTAAAAAATTAATGATAAACAAAGATTCTTATAGTAAAAATTTCATAGAAAATATTCATTGTTACATCATGTTGTTATTGTTTATTTATTAATCAATTTATATATCATTTTCATGTACATTTTACTAATTTTCTTTAATCTCTGACACTTCCATTATAGAGAAAGGGCAAATAGCAATCCTATAAAATAAAAGGCTAATATGCAAATCGACTGAATGGCAGAATGACTGGTCAATATGATGCCCACTGACCACCAGGGGGCAGACACTCAAAGTAGGAGCTGCCCCCTGGTGGCCAGTGCGCTTCCACAGGGGCAGTGCCGCTCAGCTAGAAGCCAGGCTCACGGCTGGTGAGTGCAGCGGCGGTAGTGAGAGCCTCTCCGGCCTCCGTGGCAGTGCTAAGGATGTTCGACTGGCGCGGGGAGCGGGCCCAAGCCGGCAGTTGGATGTCCTCCGAGGGCTCCTGGACTGCAAGAGGGCTCAGGCCAGGCTGAGGGACAACCCCTCCACACACACCAAGTGCAAGAATTTTGTGCACCGGGCCTCTAGTATTAAAATATTTCTTCTAGCCGAAACCGGTTTGGCTCAGTGGGTAGAGCGTCAGCCTGCGGACTCAAGGGTCCCGGGTTCGATTCCAGTCAAGGGCATGTACCTTGGTTGCGGGCACATCCCCAGTAGGGGGTGTGCAAGAGGCAGCTGATCGATGTTTCTCTCTCATCGATGTTTCTAACTCTCTATCCCTCTCTCTTCCTCTCTGTAAAAAATCAATAAAATATATTTTAAAAAAATATTTCTTCTAATTAATTTACTTTCAATGTGCTCAAATTCATACACCGGGCCACTAGTAAGTATATATTTAGCACAAAATATTGTTTCAGGATTCACTGAGTAGAATTTATGGAACAATTTATTTCATCTTAAATTTCAAATTAACATTGTGTATGTAGAAACTAAAGGAATCTTTGTGTAATAGCATAACAGCTGTGCCTGATACTGATTTTAAGTACTATGTACAAAACCAGACAAGTCTATTTGAAGTGGAGAAATTAGGCTGATGTAACATAAGTCAAAGAGTACTATATGAAATAATATCATTGTTTGCTCAGTTCAGAAATTTTGAAATTTTGACCAAACTACTTGTCACTGACATCGCTGCTCATAAGAATTAGACATTTATGCTTCAGATTCCTCTGATACAGCTTTGTACTCCATCTAAGGGATATCACATCTCAACAACTCTTAGACATTGAATCTAAAAAGGCCAACTGTAGCCCTAACTGGTTTGGCTCAGTGGATAGAGCATCGGCCTGCGGACTGAAAGGTCCCAGGTTCGATTCAGGTCAAGGGCATGTACCTTGGTTGCGGGCACATTCCCAGTAGGAGGTGTGCAAGAGGCAGCTGATTGATGTTTCTCTCCCATCAATGTTTCTAACTCTCTATCCCTCTCCCTTCCTCTCTGTAAAAAAATCAATAAAATATATTTTTTTTAAAAAAAGGCCAACTGTTGTTATAGATCCACTAAAGTAAAAGTATATTGCATATTGTTTCCTTGTATTCATGGAGCTAAATAAAGTTAGCTAGAGTGTACATTCTCAGACACAAAAAGAATTGTGGAACACTGCTTGAAAATCTTTCAGGAAAGTCCATGATCTGGCCCCATTCTGTTCTCATTCCTGACTCTCTCTCCTGTGTGCATCTTACTCAGCTGCTCCTTTTATCCCAACATACCATGTTTAATCATGCCTTCCTGCCATGACTCTACTATTCTTTTTGCCCTGAATATTCTTCCCATTCTCAACATGATAAGCTATTTTTCATGCTTCAAAATATAGTTCAAATTTTAATGCCTATGAAAAGTCTTCTTGATACCCATCCCCCATTAATCACCTTTCACCTTTGTCTTCCCATACCACAGTGTTTAAGGATATGTCTCCAGCTAAACCATGAGTCTTTCCCAGTAGACTGTGAACTTCTTGAAAGCAATGGCAATATCTTATTCATCGTTGTATTCCTGTCCCTCATACTAGTGCTTAGCACAATGTTTGGCATAATACATCTTTAATGGATGAGTGAATGCTAAATCAATATGATCCCTGACTGTTCCAAAATGCAACCTAAAGATGACTTTTGTGTGGTCAGGCAAGAAACAAACAAACCTCTACAATTCTTTATTTTATTTTTTTGTTGTTGTTGTTAATCCTCCCCCGAAGATATTATTCCATTATTTTATTTATTTATTTTTAATTTTTATTTTTTTTTAGAGAGAGAGAGTGGGAGAGGGAAAGACAGAGAAACGTCGATGTGAGAGAAACACACTGATTGGTTGCCTCCTGCACATGCCCCAACCAGGGCCCTGGGCCGGGAGGAGCCTGCAATCAAGGTTCGTGCCCTTGATCAGAATCGAACCTAGGACCCTTTGTTCCAAAGGCCAATGCTCTATCCACTGAGCCAAACTGGCTAGGGCCAAACTTCTACAATTTAAACAAAAGACTGTATACAATTTATACAATTCAAACCAAAAATTTTACTCAGAGAATAAAAATTTGAAAACTAAGTACTTATGGTAAGTACAGAAATTAAATGTAAATCATTGGGAATTTGCATAGGAGACGATACTGAGAGGCAAATGGAGCATCCAAGTCTTGTCTTTTATATGCTGAGTCCCTAAAAGAATAAACTATTATGACCAAAACAGTTCATTGTGGCATCCAATACAGCTTCATTTCACCAGTGGTTTTCCTACATGTTTGGGTTATTTCTTTTTATATATATACTAGCGTTCCCATTGCAGGAAAAATCCTGCAATAGGGTTTCCTGCTGCACTCTACCCCACTCCGCCTGCTCTCCTCCCTTCTCCCCCGTCTTCTCTGCCAGGCCACCTGCTTTTCTCCCTTCTCCGCCAGCCCGCCTGCTCTCCTTCCTTCTCCCCCGGCCTCACCTCCAATCCTCCTTCTCCTCCCCCCGGCTTGCTTGCTTCTCCGAAGCTTTGCTCCCTTCTACAGCTCTTGGCTTCTTTCTACGCTGTCTTGATATGCAAATTAGCCGCCATCTTGGTTGGGTAATTTGCATAGTCGTCCTGATTGGTTGGTGGGCGTGGCTTGGCTGGTGGGCGTGGCTTGGGAGTAGTGAAGGTGCGGTCAATTTGCATATTTGTCTATTATTAGGTAGGATTTTATTATTGTTGATAGTATTACAGATATCTCCCATTTTCCTCCCCTTTCCTCTCCTCCTCTCAGCCCCTCTCCAGTCCCCTCCCCAAGGTCAATGACCTATCTTTTTGCAATGTATCATCACATTTTTAAAAAAAATCTACATTCCAATTGATCCAGATTTATGGGGCCTGAAGCTTATGCAGTTTGGTAGGGGAATCCTCCTTAAGAAAAAGAACACAAAATCACAAATATAAAATTATCTATGAAAGCTAATATTTCTTTAGTACAAAAAAAGAAATCATAACAAATTGCAATTTTTAAAAAGTGACACACCCTGGCCAGTGTCGCTCAGTGGTTAGAGTGTTGGCCCCATGCACCTAAGGGTCGTGGGTTTGAATCCTGGTCAAGGGCTTATACCTAGGTTGCAGGCTTGTGCAATCTCTCTCTCTCTCTCTCTCTCTCTCTCTTCTCTCTCTCTCTCCCTCTCCCTCCTTTCCTTCCACTCTCTCTAAAAAATCAATGGAAAAAATATCCTCTGGTGAGAATTAACAAAAAACAGTGACAAATATCACAAACCTATAAAAATATTATTTTTATTAATTGATTTCCTGACATGCCTCTATAATCTGCCCCCCTGTATTTTTGGCTGTATGCCCATTGATTGCCTCTTCATATAACAATGGTTTTGCTAGGTCACTTTCTGTGGAAAAAGTAGAAAAGTAATTTAGTCTTGCCTCTAGAATGTTTCTCCTGATCTACCCACATCCTTCCAGTGCTGGCCGCTTTAGCAACACATACTTATTGTGAGAGACCTCTGACTCGGTGCCTTTGTTATGGTGCTGGTAATAACGAGCTTGGCACAAGGAGCAGTAGAGTATTTCTGGAAGCCACTCCTGCTCTAGAGTGGCTAACAATGGTTTACCTGTGCACAGAAGTGATGAGACCCACAAACACATGTCCCAAACCCATCAATTACCAACTCTGCTTTCCTTACCCAACTCCCCAAAATGCCTGTGGCCACTGCAAATAAACTAATCAGTCATAAGGGAAAGTGTAACAGAAGTTGGAATAGGAAAAAACGATGGTCTTATATATACAATTATAATTAAAATATCTAACTGTTCCAAATTTCACAAAATTCATTGACCAGGTGAATACCATAATAGTAGGGCCTTTCCAGTGCCTTGGAGGGGGCCATTGCAATCTGCCTTTTACCCAGTGAACCAGAGAAAAATCACTGTTTCCCCAACCCTCAAATGGAAATGAGGGTAACAGAGACGGCTGGCAGAGAATATCATCAAATACCAAGGTTTATTTTATCTTATTAAGAAAATAGCTCTTTGTAATTCCCAGTAGATGTAAAGAGGAAGAGGGTGGGTAAAAGAAAGAACATTGAACAAATATAGGACTTAAAAGACTTATGGATTCTGGAGGGAAAGGTGCTTTGTAAATAAGGAAATGATTAGAAAAATATTTTCTTCTTCTCACAAGTTTACATGGCTTTGGTCTAGGGATTAGAAACTGGCAAAACATTGGTGATATTCAACCTGAAAGTAGGTTTTATTTGCTCTATAAAGTGTCTTTAATGAAAAACACACACATACAAACGAACACACACAAATATGACTTCAAAAGACAGCACCTCACCTCCCTATGGCAGCAGTCAGCTGGGGTGGGTAGTGAGCCCCAGGAGGTCAGAGTCCTCAGCACTACACAATCACACAGAAGTTTTTATTTCAACTCACTTTATTTCTACTTCTTGCTTAGGCCTGACTGTATTGTCTCTATCCTTCAGGGAATTTGTGTTTGATCTAACAAGCAGGCCTACATTCACACCTGTGAGGAGACCACGAAGGACCCAATTTTATTTGGAGAAGCCAAGTGTGTTAGAGATGGCATCACAAGACATGGAGAGACGGTTCTTGGAGGGAAGGCGTGAAGAGTGCACATTAACTGTCCTGGTAACAAGCTACCTCCGGGGACATTATCCCAGACTGAGTGAGCTAGGCTCGGGAAAACTATGGCTACAGGGAGAGTAAGGGGATGCTATTGGGGTGGGAGACATGCAGTGTCAACAACTGCGTTCAGGGTATAGGCGTCGTTGTTTTTTTAAAGTAAGGAGAGAGTCACATGGGGACAGCTAGAAGAAGGAAGGGCTTTGGGAGAAAGACGCAAATTTGAAGAGCAAAGAAGTATTTTAGAAACGGTGGGGAAACCTGAAGAGGACCACAGTGAACATTTTAAATGATCAGATCCTTCCCCTTTTGGGCTCTCAAGAGGCATTTTGGGTGTCTTTCTGCTGGTGTGTAATTGTATCCAGTTACCCCCACGTGGAGGAAACCGTGTAGTCCATACCATCCTGTGTGGTGGTGTAGTGGGTTCTGAAGGTACTGGGCAATAAGGAGAGGGTGAACCTAGTCCTCAGTGGATAGAGCGTCTGCAGGTGCTGCTGAGTCATCTGCTGATTCAGCAGCACCTGCAGAGGAAGAGAAGCTTCCAGCAGGAGGAACCATGCCCAGAAGGGCCAGGTATGACAGCAGCTAGGTGAGTACTGCACAAAGCAGAGCTGAGAGTGTTGCAGCAAACAGATGATTTTGTCAAGTTCATGGCAAGTATGCCAAGTCAAAGGGCTTGCAAATCCCAGTTCCTGGCACAAAGAAAGTACCTAAAAATGTTAGCCTTTCTTGTAATTTTTATTATAATTGACCCTTGAACAACATGAGTTTGAACTGTGTAGGTCCACTTCTTTTTTTCCTAGGGTATTAATTTATTATTCTGAAAATTAAAAATAAAAGTATTTATCTTGCCTTTCTTGTATGCATTATATTTTAGAGTAGACAAATAGTTGATGAGGAAAAAGCTTATATTTTTATTTAAAATTTTTAAAATATATCACTTATTGTTGGTAGTATCAACAATAAAAAATTGTGTGGATCCACTTATATGTGGTTTTTTTCTTCAATAAACAAGTAGAATAATGTAAACATATTTTCTCTTTTAAGTTGAATAACTTTTTTCTGTAGCTTACTTTATTGTAAGAATATAGTATATAATACATATAACATACAAAATATGGGTTCATCGACTGTTTATATTATCATTAAGACTTCCAGTCAACAGTAGGCTATTAGTTGTTAAGTTTAGGGGGAGTCAAAAGTTAAAAGTGGATTTTCAACTGCATGGTGAGGGGTCAGCACCCTAGTGTTATTGGTTCTGGTCTTCTTAAAGGAAAGAATTCAGTCAAGAGACAAAGTGCAGTAAGGTAAGCAAGAATTTATTGGCTGCAGCAAAAGCACTCAGGACAGTGAGACAAGGAAGGGCTTGGCATAGAAGAAGCAACAGGAGAGCCTGGGCTGGGCTGCCTTAGCTCACTGGGAAGTCAGAGAAAAGGGGACCTTGGAGACAGGATCAGGGGGGTTAGCCTGGGATGAGCTGCGTCTGCCCATTGCTCCCCTGGTTGCAAGTCTGATGGGGACCCTCAGAGTTTAGGAGACGTGTACAGTTTCCCACAGATTGTACAATAATTACTACATGGTTTAAAATTTTTACATTTGTCAAAATTTTTTCTAATTTTTGGCCACTTTTATAAGAAAACAGTCCCAGATGGTAAATTAATGAATACAAACACACACATTCACAAATTAAAAATAAAAGTGATTACGGACTCCAGGTCCAAATATTTTATAAAGAAATTTATCTGGACTTTTCAACATCAGCAAGCCTTTCAGTCACTTTTGTTAAAGAGAGGAAAGGGGAGTTATCCTCAGATTTAACTAGTTATTCATTTAACTAATGAATCCCAGTAGAGGAATGTTAAGAAGGAAATTACTTAGCATTAGAATTTTAAGTTACTAAATGGCCACCAAGCCAAGAAGAAAAAGTGATCACTGACCAGTCATTGCTTCATACCTTCATACAGTAACCTTAAGTCCACAGTATGGAAAATCTTTTTATAATAATCATCCACCCTAAAATGCAGTGTGCAGTATTAATAAACAGAAATTTACTGAATTGAGATTACTTTATTGTAATCTTCAAACAAGTTTTGAGCTTTGACTGCACTGTTCTCATCACTGAGGATGCAAAAAAAAAAAAAAAAATTGTGGGTCACCACCCCCCAGAATATACTGCTTAATGACAAGACAGAGCTGGGTCAATACTTAATTTTTCTGCCTTGTCTGTTTGCAAATATAATACAGTGGGCTACAAATATAGCCTCTCTGCCCTGGCTGGTTTGGCTCAGTGGATAGAGCGTTGGCCTGCAGACTGAAGGGTCCTGGGTTTGATTCTGGTCAAGGGCACATGCCTGGATTGTGAGCTTGATTCCCAGTAGGGGGTGTGCAATAGGCAGCCAATCAATGATTTTCTCTCATCACTGATGTTTCTCTCTCTCTCTCCCTCTACCTTTCTCTTTGAAATCAATAAAAAAAATCCTATATACTAAAAACCTAACTGGTTTGGCTCAGTGGATAGAGCGTCGGCCTGCGGACTGAAAGGTCCCAGGTTCGATTCTGGTCAAGGGCATGTACGTTGGTTGCGGGCACATCCCCAGTAGGAGGTGTGCAGGAGGCAGCTAATCGATGTTTCTCTCTCATCGATGTTTCTAACTCTCTATCGCTCTCCCTTCCTCTTTGTAAAAAAATCAATAAAATATATTTAAAAAAGAGAACCAAACATATTTAAAATTATCTAAAATATTAAAAAAAATAAAAAGCTAATATGCAAATAGACCGAATGACAGAACAACTGGAATAACTGAACAACTGGTCGCTATGACGTGTGCTGACCAACAGGGGCCGTGTGTGGAACATGGCAGGCATCGACTGCGGCGGGATGGTGAAGCAGGTGAGCAGGGGCTCCAGACCAAGGCGGGGCACCGGTCTCTGCCATCAGGGCGAGACTCTGGTGGTTACTGAAAATTCTTTGCTCCCGCACACCGTGGTCCCACCCAGCGCTTGCACCCGCAGCGGGCACCAGAGCCACTGCTTGCATCCATTGCCAGTGCCTGGCGCCAGTCCTGATTGCTCGGCGCCATCAGTGGGTGCGAGCAGTGGCTGCCGGCCCAGATCACCCCTGAGGGCTTCTCTACCGCCCCCAACTCCTGTGGGGTGATCGGGGCAGCAGCTGCCACTTGTACCCACTGACAGTGCCACCCCGCTTGCACCCGCTGCTGGCACTGGCCCCAATCGCTCCGCTGTCAGTGGGTGTGAGTGGGGCCGGTGCCATCAGCGTGTGGGAGCGGCAGCAGTGGGAGCGGGGCTGCCAGCACACAGGGCACCAGGGGCTGTGGGGGGAGGGAATATTACAAAAAATATAATTACATTTTTTGCCATTCTGACCAAAAAAAGAAAGAAAAAGGTATAATTTTGATTCATTCACACCGAATGGCTATTGTGTTGGATGTTGCCATTTTTAATTTGACAGTCAGGGAAAAGAGGTCAGTGCCACTGACTGAATATCAGGTATTCGCATGTTTAAAAATTCATGCGGCACACTGTTGCAAACCACTGGTCCAGAGGCCGAGGCAGGGGGTTCCGTGAGGAGAGAGTTTTGCTGCTTTCCCACACTTCACTAAGGGAAGGCAAAGGACCGACCATTAATTGAGCATGTATTATTTATTCCTCACAGTTGCCCTGAGACGTTCCTGTTTCTCATCCAAGCAAGTTAGAGTTGGGGCCATAAGGTTCAGAGAAAATAAGTAAACCGCTGGAGGTTCCCCAGGGCAGTAGGGAAATGGCTCTAAACCAGCATCTTCTCTAAGCTAACAGCACCTAAATGTCAAGCATTCCCTGCAGTATCCGCCTCAGAAACTTCGTTATATCTGAATATCATACTAATAAGACATCCCTTAAATCAGTGGTTCTCAACCTTTCTAATGCCGCGACCCTTTGTGGTGACCCCCAACCATAAAACTTATTTTCGTTGCTACTTCATAACTGTGATTTTGCTACTGTTAATGAATCGTAATGTAAATATCTGTGTTTTCCGATGGTCTTAGGCGACCCTGCTAGCGGTTCTCAACCTGTCGCGACCCACAGGTTGAGAACCGCTGCTGTAGAGCCTAAGACCATCGGAAAACACAGATATTTACATTACAATTCATTAACAGTAGCAAAATTACAGTTATGAAGTAGCAACGAAAATAATTTTATGGTTGGGGGTCACCACAACATGAGGAACTGTATTAAAGGGTCGCGGTATTAGAAAGGTTGAGAACCACTGCCTTAAATCAGCTCACTTTTTAAATTTAAAATATTTATCTAGAAAGGAAACTACCATAAATAAAAATCCAGTGTCAGTGGCCATAACCAGAAATAACTACAGATCTCCATGGGCAAAATGCTTGTCCTTCGGTACATCCTGAGCCGATTTCCACTTCATTGTGATTTAAAAAAAAAAAAAATTTCTTATTGATTTCAGAGAGGAAAGGTTAGGGAGAGAGATATAGAAACATCAATGATGAGAGAGAATCATTGATTGGCTGCCTCCTGCACACCCCACACTGGGGATTGAGTCCACAACTCAGTCATGTGCCCTGACTGGGAATGGAACCATGACCTCCTGGTTCATAGGTCGATGCTCAACCACTGAGCTATGTCAGCCAGGCTCATTGTGATTTTTTAAAAGGTTTTTCTTTCTGTCTCCGGTGGCCTTAAGAGATCTTGGTGAACCCTTACTTCCCACCCTGCCTCAAGCCTTCTCTCTGAGAACTGAAGGCTGCTCATCAAATGAATTTGAAGGTTGTATGCCTCCAAGCTTGCCGAGAGAAGCCCCACCCCCGCCCACCTCCAGGAATATACTACTTATCCTCTTGTGTATAATTGATAAGCAAGCACACTTTGGGAAACTCCAAAACAAGCTGCTTCTTAAAACTCCATTAAAAAACAAAACAAAACAAAACAAAACAAAAAAAACTAAACCCCAATTCTGCTGAGATCAAAATTCAAACAGTGAGCTTCTGAGGCATAGGAATTGCCCTAGTCATCAGTAATGACTTGGGAAAAACACAGAGGGCTGATGTATCCTTTTCAGTAGATAACATTGCTCCTCTAAAGCTCTCCACAGTGACATTTATTTATTTTTAGAGCCCTGTGGCCAGCAAACGGGACTGGGCTATGATTGTTCTATTCATTTATGCTCTGTGTAGTGTCCAAGGCAATTGCTACAGTTGAATCAATTGTGTCATGAACCAAACTAGTAGTTACAGTCACCAACGCAAATGGGTTCATGGAGCCTTGGGCTTCTAAGTTTTGTAGGCAGTCATCTCTCTCTAGTTCCATTCAGAATCTGAAAGGAAACAGCCTTTGTAGCTGCAATGAATTTTTTTTTGGAACATCACTTGTTAAATGTTGATTCTCTGACTGAAAACCTTTTTGAGTGATGACATTTTGCTTGCTAGCTAGAGCCTGTTCCACTTGGATATGCAGGTCCCTAATCCCTGTTCTATGTGCATACGCCCTTATTTAAGAGTTGTTGAATTGCACCCCGGTGGAATCTACCCTTCAGGATGAAACTGGACAACCAATGGGTCCCAGGTGCCTGTCACTAATTGAACCAACTCAGCAGAGACAGGGTTGAATCAAATGAGTGTTTATTCCAATATTGCCGGCTGTATGGGAGAGCAGCAGGTCATCCACAAAAATCTGCTCTGCAGCCCCCCCATAAACCAGCTGTTTATACAGGGTAGGACAAAGATTACATGGAGGAGTAGGTGTTACAGGCATGGGGAAGTAGCTAATGTGGGATGGGGTGGGACTCCATTGTTTGGGCAAGAAAGCTGTTCATCTTTCCATGATAATAGGCAGTTAGTTCGTGAATGAGAATGGACCACATTCCAAGATTAACTCCCAGGTCCAAGGTTGACTCCCAGGTCTTGGGGTTGTATAACTCCCAGCCAGGTTTAGAATGCCTTTTGTTTAACCAGCATAAGGCAATCATGCTTAACAGAGTATGATTAATATCTCCCATAACCATAGCTACTCCCCAATATTCCATTTTTGCCCCTAACAAGGACAGCCAAATGTCCAAGTTTCTTGTGTTTTGTATAGCACTGCCGGAAGCCAGTTCCAGCATGTCATAATTGCAAGAGTTTCATCGAAAAGTTGATGGAACCTGGGGATTCAACAAGGGCTGAGTCATATATGTTATCGCCTGTTGGGAATGGCTAAAGGCAGTTCCCCAAACCTGAAAAGGATGATTGCTTGCTGCCAGACAGCTCAGGGCATCTTAATGTACATGTTATTGCCTCCTCCTGGCCAAACACCTGAACAGCCGGAGGTAATTCTTCCAATTTGACAATGGATTCTGTACCTAATCCTACCCTTTGATGTATATATCTCCACCTTGCCTTAGGACAAATTGTGTTAATAAAAAGCAAGGAGTCCTGAGACAAGGAGAACTTAGTTCCTTTTAGCTAAGTCTTCTTTGACTCCCCAAATGCCTTTCAAAATTATGTTTCGTCTCTGGACTCTTATTTAATTTACACACAGCCCCTTCTCCAGATTGCTGAACCCTTCTAAGATGCCAGATCAAGACCACCGGCATTATAGCACCATTTCTCTTTGCTTCTTAATCTTCTTAGGGTTAAATAAAAATATATATATACTTTGCAAGTGAAAAGAGAACCAGGAGGGGGGTAATTAGAAATACACAACACATCAAGTTTCAATAGCAGGAAAACAAGCAACCACACACACACAAAAAAAATCCCAAAACATACACAACAAAATAAATACCTGGGTCTCTCCTTTCCTTCTCCTTGGATGTACTGCAGCAGTGACCTTCTGGAGTCTATTACACTGTGGCGGGGGGGGGTGGGGGGGGAATGGGAGGTGGATGTCAGTGAAACAGGAATTTTTAAGGGTGAAAAAGACAGGTTTTAGGAAATTTTGGAAATTAAGGGGACCATGGAAGAAGCATAGGGCTGCAGGGCAGCAGAAGGTATATCTCCATAGAATAGAGAAGCTGAAAAGCTGCAACAGGTACAGGTCCATAGGATGAGGGAGCTGGGAACAGCAGAAGATCTATATTTACAAAATAAAGAGAAGGAAGCCCTTCAAAGGAAGAAGAAGAAAGCCCAAAGGGAATAGGAAAACAATAAGGAAGGAGGGGAAGAAAACCTCCCATGTCCCATGTGAGGTTTGATCTTTGAGCCCAGGAGTTACTATAGTAACCAGTCCAAGAAAATAGTGACCAATCAGAGGGAATATCAAGGCAAAAAGATCTGCAGACTTTATAAGCCGTAGGGAAAAGGAACTCAGTGGGACTCTTCCCCCTCTCCACATGGGAGTCCGTTCTGTGGGACTCTTCCCCCTCCCCACGTGGGAATCTGTACTTGTTCTTTAATAAATTTCCACCCTTTGCTATATCACCTTCCATCCGTGGATTCATTCTTCAATTCCCATGGACAAGAGGCCGGGGACCGGTCTGCCCAGGGGAACACCGCGTGTTCCAGTCCAAAAATTCCCTTTCATCAGCATGGTAGCAATGGTATAACCTCTCACACGAGGCCAGTGGAGTAGAGGGAGAATTTCAGAAAGAGGGACTCTTTTGGAAAATCTAAAGCATTTTCACATAGGGCTCGTCCTCATCATACCATCCCTTCTGCAGACCTAGGTGTTCAGGCAGAAGGACAGAGAGACAGGATCAACAGCACCAGCCAAGAGCAAAGGAACCATCTGTTATGACACAGTCGGATTTAATTTATTAAGTCAGGATTTAGGAACAAAAAAACAAACTACGTTTCCTTCTTGTGGCCTTTCCTGTTTTCTCCAAAATTGCTATTATTTTTTAAAAGTTAAGAGTATTTCTACTTCTTTCTCTCTAAATTGACCAGTATTCTATATAATAAAGAGCTAATATGCAAATGGTCATCATGCCCTGACGCCATCAAGCCTTAACGGCTCAGACACTCAACACTGGGGAGAGAGAAATGGGGGCCAGCCAGGCTGTGGCTCAGGAGAGGGACAAGCCACCCGCCCTGCGGTCCTGGGCACCTGCAGCTGCGGCCCAGGCAAAGCCACCCGCCCATGGTCCCCTTCGCCCGGGTCCTGGGTGCCTTCGGCCAGCCAGAGGGAGGGAAGCCCGGGTTCCAGGTGCCTGCAACCAGCCAGAGGAGGGAATTCTGGGTCCCGGGTGCGGGGCGAGGTAGAGGCGGTTAGGGGCGATCAGGCCAGCAGGGGAGCAGTTAGGGGCGATCAGGTCAGTAGGGGAGCAGTTAGGGGCAATCAGGCAGGCAGAGGTGGTTAGGGGCGATCAGGCAGGCAGGCTAGTGGTTAGGAGCCAGGGGTCCCAGATTGGAGAGGGTGCAGGCCAGGCTGAGGGAACTCCACCCCCCCCATGCATGAATTTCATACACCGGGCCTCTAGTTTTATTTATAAAATAATAAGCTCCTAAATGCTTGATATGTGCCAGATAGTATGCAAGCCACTTAAGCATTTGAAGATTTCATTTCATCCTCACAACTCGTGAGCAGGATTACAAGTAACTGGCAGAACCAGGACTACAAGCCCACACCTCTCCACCCATTAACCAGGATACTTTTCTGTCTTGTGTGTAGTGTGTAATCCATTAGTGAAAGTGCACCCCAACCCCCATCCCAGATTACTAGCTACACTGAGGACCTCTACTATAAATAATTGAAAGTTTGTTTTTGAAGATTTTCCTTTTGAATTCTTTGTCAGCATGGGGTTCCTCCCTATCATTTTCAGTTCAAACAGGACTCACATCACCCACACACACACACACACACACACACACACACACACACACTCGCACTTTGATGTTGGTCCCCTCCTAAATTCCTTGATAGGATGCAGCTGCCTCTACACAAATGCCTGCAGAAGGGTAAATGGCAGGGGCAGGGCTCACATTCGCTATTGTCTAAGCCTGCATAGCTGTGTTAGGCTTTATCTAAAGTTAAGGATACTAAAAGGAATTATAGGATTCAAGGGAAAATAATTTAAACTGTATGTTAAATATAACTTTTCTTCTAGTCTGTACCAGAGGTTGGCAAACCTTTCCTGTAAATGGCCATATAGTAAATAGTTTAGGTTTTGAATAGTCTGTCTCTTTTGCAACATTTCAACTCTGCCTTTGTAGGGAAAACCACCAGAGACAATAGGCAAACAAATAGACTTGGCTGTGTTCCCATGAAACTAGTTACAAAAGTAAGCACTGGGCTGTGTTTGGCCTGTGGACTCAAGTTTGCAGACCCCTGGTCTGGACCAACGCTGTCCCTTAAAAATGTCATGCAAGCTATAAACATTATTTCAAAATTTTAGCAGCCATGGTTAAAAAAATGTAAGAAGAAACAGGTGAAATTAATTTTATTAATTTATTTTATTTAACCCAATATGTCCAAAATACCATGTCAACATGTCATTAACATTAAAATTATCAATAAAGGCTCTTAAATTCTTTCTTTGTGCTGTCTTTGGACTCTGATGTGTATTCTACACTTACAGTGCACCTTAATGCAGACTAGCCACATTTTAAGTGCTCAGTAGCTGCATGCAGGTAGTAGCTACTGCATTGAATGGAGCAGCTCTAGACTCTTTGCAGGTATCTCTAGTTCCTCATCTGTTTCCCCTCTTCTTAGATCTACTCATCCTCTACCCACAGATCTTGTCCAAGGATTCGTATTCCTTCCCCTGAATTTCAGTTATTTAGAACAGAATAGCATTCAGAAACCGCCTTTGGCTGTCAATGATGACCTTTGTCACTCCAAGTCCTATAGGTGAATGTCTGTGGGGTGGGGTTGGTGATGTCTGTCAGTCTGTTCAGGCTGCTGGAACAAAAACACCATATAGCATGTGAATTAAACAATAGTTCTGGAGACTTAGAAGTCCAAGATATGGTGCTGGTAGATTTGGTGTCTGATGGGAATCAGCTTCCTGATTCATAGACTGCCATCTTCTTGCTGTTCTCACATGGCAGCGGGGACAAGAGAGCTCTCCAGGTCTGTCTCCTTCATAAGGGCACTAATCCCATTCATGAGGGCTCCAATCTCAGGACCTAATCACCTCCCAAAGGCTCCCACCTCCTATCACCATCAAACTGGAGGTTGGGTCTGCATGTATGAATTTGGGGGGAAGCAAACAGTCAGTCTATAGTCATGTTCCACTGATTGCAGAGACTGACCCAGCAATCCAGGTTCTGAAGGGCATCCAAAATATGCGTACACTCTCCAAATGCGTACCTTTTGAAGTTTTCCTGCTAGCTAGTTCTAGACCCTCCTCTTTATTTCTTTGTCCAGTTAACTATTGGATGTGAAATCTCTCTGGCTTTTTCTCTCTTTCTCTGTCTTCGTCTTGGCTGGTTCTCTGTGCCTCTGTGTCACTCTCTCTCTCTCCCACCTCCACATACTGGTGCCCCCTCCACACTCACGTCCACATGAAGGGAAAATATTAGTTCTTGAAGACTGTGCCATCTAGCATATTTGTAAAGAAGCAGAGAAACTCTTTTCCCCTAATTGTCCCATAATTTGCAATGCTACCTCATTTACTTTGGATCCGTGGATGAAAGAGGCCACAAGCTAACCTGACAAGCTCAGGGAAGGCCTGCATGGAAGTCTTGCAAACGCTAAGTCTTGTTATTTAATTTCTTGTTATTTAACTTCGCAAGGATGGTCTGAAATTAAAACTTCAACTAAAAGCAGTTTGTGATGGGTAGTCACGTCCTAGGACAGTATCTTCCCTGACAAGGTCAATCTTTACCTTAACTGAGCCTATTGTCTTTTTGTATCTATGAAAACATATCCTTGAAATGTCAGGGTAACTGGTAACTTCTCTTTTTCTGGACCCCTCAGGGCACAACCAAATGCCCTGGGTGCCAGCACAGATAGCACAAATTCCTTCATTGTTATTGTTATAATTTTAATTGTTGACTGTTAACTATCCTGTACCCACTTAAGTAGAAGAAGTGTGTCTATCATTTTACTTTTTATCCAATCCCAGAGGATTTCCTGCTTTGCTTTCTCCTGCCTCTCTAATCTATCACCAATGGATTTCATGTAACCCACTTATGACTCCTCCTTTGAATGTCATGTATAAAAATAAGTGAAAAAACACCATTCTCCGGAGCATTATCCCAATATGTTGAGATTTTGCTTTCTGGCAATTGTCGACAGTTTGGCGCAAATAAACTCACAAAAATTCTTTACAGGTTTGAATGTTTTTACGTTAACAGATCGATGTTTTATAATAGCTTAAAGAGTGGTATTAGTTCCTTTCCTTCATCTTTTTACCTTCCAGTTTCTAGTTTTATCTGCGTAAACCTTCCAGAAATAACACACTCATCACTGAGCCACTTCTTATGGCCATGTTCCTAGTTACACAAAAACACACCTGAAAGCTTGTAAAGGCCCAGCCGAATTCTTAGACCAGGGCTGTACTGGTTTGAATGAGATCAAACTGCCGTATAGAGACCCAACACTACAGCAGCTTAAAGCAGGTAGAGTTTCTTTCTCTGTCATGCAACCGGGATGGAGAGGGTGGTCTAGGGCAGCAAGGTAGCTGTTGGTTTTTCCCATCACCCCCTGGTGCATGTTCTCATCTGCATCGTTGAAGAAGCTTAGCCACTATGGCAGGCTCTAAAGCTGAAAGTCAATGAGAACATGGACAAGCATATCAAATGTCTTAAGGCCCAATCCTAGAGGCAGCAAATGACATTTCTGCTCATGTCCTACTGGCAAAAACTTAGTTACACAGTCATACCTCAATGTGCAGAAAGCTGAGGGGTGTAGTCTAGGAGAGCAGCTATATAACCAGGAAGGAAAGGAGAATGAATTTAAAGGGTAAATAATAGTCTCCATCTAGGCTACCTGGTCTGCGGGTATGGAGATTATTCTTGTCATTTCAACTTCATTATCTTGTACAATGATTTTCACAGTTTTATGGGATCAAACATGTTATTTCTGTTTTACAGGTGAAATAATTGAGGCATTAGGCTTTGTAACTTTCATAGAATATTGTTCCTTGTTATAGTACAGTCTTTTTTCTATTATGTTTATTTGGAATATATTCTCAACCAGATCATAAAATTGTGTCTCCACCATTACAAAATTCAACATCTAAGCATAGCAATTACTTGATAAAACTTTGCTAGTTGAACGACTGAATAATGATCAATATATATTGATGTGCTATTGCTAGAAACTAACAGAAGTAGACTCCTTGCTACACAGGTAAATTATTTTAATAAAAACTAATGTTTTAAAAATTCAGGTACTCAAGACAGCTATAAAGGGTTATCAGAGATGCTGAATCATGGAATCATATTTATTTAATTAGTCATGTAACCAAGTATTTACAAAAATACAAACTAGTCCAAAAAGCCAACTTTTTCATGGTTCAGTCAAAAGGTTTATTCACATAAAAACTACTTGATAAGAAGATACAGGCTTCTGTAGGTAGGGTCAGTCCTTACATTAGAACCAGAACAAGGAAGAAAACTAACACTGAATAAATTGTGGGATAGGTCGTTTACATAATTTTCACAAAACCCTATTAGGTAAAGAACATATCATTATTCACAAATTCAGAAGGAGGTTATCGGGAGGGAAACTTTTCCTCTGCTCTCTTAGGTTCAGGGCATGCTGGCCTGGGCATGAAACTAACAAAAGACATCAACAGGAGGAAAGGCTCACACTTGTTATTAATACTTAGCATGCCCAGGAGTTTACAGAAAATAAGTGCAACTCAAAGCAGCAGTTATACTTTGGAGCCTTTATACCCTTCTTAAACAAGGGAGAGAATTTTGGCTTCAAGGGATGATAAATTGTGGGGAAATGACTAGGAAATATGTGGGAGAAACTAATGGAAGCTAAGGACTATTTCAGTAAGGCCTGTTTATGCAAGCTCCTCTTGCCTGTCTTGGATGATAGGCGTCCCTCTTCTCTCCCTAATGGGGGCACCTTCCTCAAGGGGAAATTTATATCCTGCTTTGAGGCAGTGAGGGGAGGGCAGAGAACTCTTCCTGCCTCTGTTGACTTCCAATTGCCTTCCCCTCAAAATAACTTTTATGCCAAAATGGCATATTTGGGGGTGGCATATTCTGATCCTCTTCAAGGTCCAGAAAGATAAAACAGTTGTTCAGGATTACTCAGGCAGTGAGTGGAGGGCTCTGGGACTTAAATCCACCTCTGGAGGCTCTAACGCATCTGCTTTTTAAATGTAAACATTCATAGAAGCAGTCTGGTTTCCCTAGTTTATTTACGATTGTTGAAATAATGGTTTCATCCCAAATAATAACTGTTCTTTTTTATTTTTATTTTTACTATAACATGATGCTGGTTCAAAGTGCTTTTATGAATTAGCACATTTGATCCTCTAGTCTAGGTAGTAGAATGGCAGGATTTGCTAAACTGGTTTTACAGATGAACAAACTAAGTAATAAAGAATTTAATGACTTGACCATGGCCAAGCAATGAGTTGGTAATGCTGCTGCAACCTTGTCTAAATCTCCTGAATCCCAGAAGGTGCCTTTTTTGCCTCTTCCCTAACTGCCCACTCAATGGATTTAAATGGGGTTATTTCATTTAACCACACACTTCTGGGACACAGTATGGATGTCACTGTTCTGAAATCCTATGACCTGGGTCTGGGTCCAGGATTAGCTAGCTATGTGGATGAACTGGAAAGAAGAGAAGGTAGAGAATATTATAGAGGGGCTTCCATTTCCCTGACCAGAGTCTTCTGTGTGAATTTACTCTTTCCATCTGAATTTTTTATCCCCAGGGCAGAGAGTGATGTGTCTGATTGGGGC
Source organism: Eptesicus fuscus (assembly GCF_027574615.1). Taxonomy (NCBI): domain Eukaryota; kingdom Metazoa; phylum Chordata; class Mammalia; order Chiroptera; family Vespertilionidae; genus Eptesicus; species Eptesicus fuscus. The sequence goes on from NC_072479.1 coordinate 36,887,082, forward strand.
GCACGCCTGGGAGAAAGAACTGGGCAGGTCTGCATTCTGCCTTGCTGTGGGCACAGAGTGGTCTGCGCTATTAGTCAGAGATGAAGTCCACTGCACCTAGTGTATCTGCAAGAAAGGTGCTCTTTATTTTTTAATATATTTTTATTGATTTCAGAGAGAAAGGACGAGGGAGAGACAGATAGAAATGTTAATGATGACAGAGAATCATTGATTGGCTGCCTCCTCCACGCCCCCTACTGGGGATCAAGCCCACAACCCAGGGATGTGTCCTTGACCGGAATCAAACCTAGGACCTTCAGTCTGCAGGCCAATGCTCTTTCCACAGAGCAAAGTGCTGTTTTGATTTCCATTTGCCTGCTTCCATTCAATTGATTCGAAACTCAGGCAGGGAAAATAGATTTTATTTAGAACCCAACAAATAAATAGATTCCTTTGCTTTCCTTGTCCATACAGGAAGGTGTCCTAAATTCACTGAAAAATTGTATCTGAACAAAGTTATAAATAATTTTTGATATGTGAATCAAGTTTTAACTTGTAGATGTGAAAAATGCTATGTCATTATAAATCGAAATGGGCTTGCCCACAAAAATCAGTGTTTGTTATTGGTGGTTCTGGTGAAATTTGATAAGTATTTCAGAAGTTTAAAAATGTCATAAGAGCAAACTGAATATAAAAAACAACAACACCCCACACCTGAAGAAGTGGAATAATAATTATTATGCTAATAAAATACCACTAAAATTGGGGAAATGAAAGTAAAGTACCTCTTTCTACCTTTTACTAGTACGTTAGAGCCATTAAAGTGATTAGCAGCAGAAAAGTGCTAGGATACTCCTCTAGTGCTCATTTTTGATACTGAAAAGTCAAAGCCCACTTGGACTTTCAAAAATTATTATTTGAACTTGTTATAACTCTTATTATTGAAGTCTTAGAACTCTTCTACCCGAAGGGATCAGTACATCAACTTGTGTGCAATCACCACATTTCACTATCAATTCTCTCAATAATGGACACTCTAATTGTCTCCAAATAATACCCAAAAGTATTCTTGCATAGGCTAGATTGTCAAATCTTCTCTATGAAAACATTTCTCTATGATTTAGAGAGATTTCATGATAAATGTAGTATTTTCAACAGAGGATTATTTAATAAAGTATTATGACTCCTGATTTATTTTTAATGACTTCTACTTCTCTTTATCCCTCCCTGCCCCTCCCTCAATGCTTTCTTCCTTTCATTTCATTCTCTCAAACAAATATTTATTGAAGGCCTTGCCCTGCTTAGTCACTGTCCAAGCCAGGGGTATACAAAAAAAAGGACACTTACTTATAGCAATTAATAATCTACTATAGTGTATGCTGAAGGAGAAGGAAACATACATACATACATACATACATACATACATACATATATACATAAAAAAGTTGCCTGAAAACAGATAAAAGTGTGCAGCCAGCTATGCCTTTATGTGTTAGGGTAGGTTCCCGAGAGAAGATAAAAATTTGAACTAGGTGTCTAAGGATAAGTAGAAGGAAGAGCAGAGGGCATAAAAACACTTGGCATGTTAAGGGTCTGGTGAATAGTTCAAAGTCATAAAAAGTGGGTTCATGACAATGGGTAGTGGGATTACGTGGCTAGAAAAATAAGATGGCTTCAGACTGGGATGGGCTTTATAGACCTTATTTTGTCATGTAGACATAAAGTGCCATTGTAGGTTTTATTAAAAAGTAGACTTGATTAGACTTGTATTTTATTATTTAAAAAAAACTTTTATTGTTGACACTATTGTTATACGTTTTTTAGTTATTATTATTTTTTAATCCTCACCCAAGGATATTTTCCCATTAATTTTTAGAGAGAGGGATAAACACAGAGAAATATCCATGTCAGAGAAATACATCGATTGGTTGCCTCCTGCACGTGCCCTGACCAGGGCCAAACCAGGGAGGAGCCTGCAACAGAGGTGTAAGACCTTGACTGGAATCAAACACGGGACCTTTCGGTCTGCAGGCCAACACTCTAGCCACTGAGCCAAAACAGATAGGGCTAGACTTGTATTTTAGAACCATAACTTTGGCAATATAAATCAGAGAGGAATAAAAGATTGATATTAGGGAGACTAAAGGCAAGGCTATTGCAAATAGTTCAGGTAAGAAATACTGAAAATCCACACTGAGGAATGACCTATTCTGCGCCTAAGTGGTCTATTTGTGAGAAACAAGGAAAAAACTAAAGTCTGGGACAGTAAGACCATAACTGGCATGTAAATTAGGGAAGAAACCCCAATCATCATAAAAGGGCAACATCAGAGATTCTTGTGGTGATAGAATGGTTCTGTATCTTGCTTGTGGTGACAGATACACAAACTTATCATGTGATAACATTGTATAGAACTAAACACACAAACACACATATGTGGATACAAGTGAAACTGGGGAAATCTGAATAAGGTTGTGGATTGTTGTTACCATTGTAAATAGGGTAAAATTCAGGTGGATCTCTCTGTGTTATTTTGTACAACGGCATGTGAATCTTCAATTGTTTAAATGAAATTTTCAATAAAAAATGACAGCAAAATAAAGATATTTTCAAATTTAAAAAAACCTATTTATCCTTCTTTGGATATAGAGGGAGAAATTTAAGGCAACTTTTTCACAATTCTCCCCTGGAATTTAGGTTGATTGCATTTATATAATAATTTAGAAAAAATAAAACCAACTAGATTCAAAACTACGATATCAGTTATTTAAATACTTGTGTAGTTTTTAGATTACAATTAGTGTTCTTGCAATTAGACATTTTGCATACTTATTTATTGGGAGGAGAGAAAATAAACATTTATTCAGTAATATAAGTGAAAGTCATTGCTCTGGAGGCTTACATATTTCTCTGTTTCATGTTAATGAAGAGGCAGCTGTTATTAAAATTATTAATGCACTTTACAAATGGGGAAACCCAAGGGTCAGAGTACATAAGTACTTGTGTAAGGTCACAGAGTGTTGGGATGAATGTATGCCTGTCTGATTTTCAATCCTATGTACTTTCCTGTTATTTAGGTTTTGAAATACAGACACAAGCACATTTAAAATACTGTCTTTGGAGGAGAAACCAAGATGGTGGCATAGGTAAACACCTAAATGCTGCCTCGCACAACAATTTCAAAACTACAACTAAAAGACAAAACTGACATCATCCATGTCTTGCACCCATGATCCGGGGAACTGGGGTCTATGATATCTAAATCCAGCCTAGCACCAGGAATGCTCAGGGCCTACTCAAGAAGGCAAATAATCCTCTCCACTAATATTTACAGGGTAAAACAAGATGGTTGTTAGAGTATTAAATTTGACAGTAAAATAGTAGTCAAGTTTTCAGACTAATTTAAATTGGCCAATCAAAATAAGCGAATACTCTAGAAAAATCAATAGTACTGGACAAAAAAGCTGTTCCTAAAGTGTTAACTAAAATTTTTATTGGTAGTTCATCTCATGGTAAAATTGCGTAACATATAATGAACCTAAAGCAGTCACACTTTAGTGCAAAAAAGTAAAATTTAAAAGCTATCAAGACTACATTATAAAATTTTCAAAAGACTCCTAATATTTAAATCAAAAAAGGGGGGAATAGTAGAAGAATATCATGTAAGGAAAAATATCCTGTAAATAAATTACATCTAGAAAATTTTTACTTTAGAAAATTAACTTTCATTTGTAATGCTAACAGCAAGACACCCAGGTAAAACATACACGGTGTCAAAACAAGCCAAAGGAAAATTGTTTGGGCAAAAAAATGAAAAAGATCGCAAGTCAAATTTATAGAAAATATTCCTTTATTAACTTTTGGTCGAGAATATGTTTGTATATTTTCAGAAAACAACTCCGAGATCATGTGGATTCCTGCAACAGAGAGGAATTGACAGGAGTGCTCCAGCCATGAAGACAGAAGAGAAACAGTCCAGAGATGGAAGACGCTGACCATGCCTTGCCATACTAGCAGTCAGCAGATGTGCGTCACTGCAGATTGCCCAGGACCAAACCAGAGAGAGTCGGACCTGCATTACCACCATTTGTCCATCATCCAGAACTGAAATATCATTGCTGTTATGTACACATAAACAACTGTTGGACATAGAAATCGGGACTCAAAAGAACTGTTGGCCCAGAAAGAAACTCACTATAGACTGATTCATTTGCCTCTCAGCATAACCATTATTGCTTGTCTCATTTTCGGTTCCTATAAGTGTATTCCTAGTATCACATGAGCTCACTCATCTAGGGGAAATGATGAACAACATAGACTGAAGAATAAGAACAGCATTGATCAGATTGTCAGACTTCAGAGGGAAGGTAGGGGAGGGTGGGGACAAGGGAGATAGATCAACCAAAGGACTTGTGTGCTTGCATATGAGCCTAACCAGTGATCATGGACAACAGGGGGATGGGGGCATGAGTGTGGGGGGGTTTGGGATGGGAATGGGGGGGGGGGTTGATGACAAATATGTGATACCTTAATCAATAAAGTAATTAAAATAAAAAAAAAACGGACATCATCCAGAACCACAGGAAAGCTGGCTGAGTGGAAATTCTACAACTAGAAGGGAAGAGAAAAGCACATTGAGACTCAGAGAAGCTGCAGGAGGCAGGGGTACTGAGACGCACACGCGGAGAGGACTGGCAACTGAGTGCGCAGCTGGCTTTCTCAAGCGGGAGGGAGACAAAAGCTCCCGACTGCGCTGAACTCCAGTTCCGGGCAAGACTCTGGGGACCCAGACTCATACGGGGAGAAACTGGACTGTCAGGACAGAGAAAAGCACACTGAGACTCAGAGCAACTGAGGAAGGCAGAGATACCGAGGTGCACGGGTGGAGAGGACTGGCAACTGAGTGTGCGGCTGGCTTTCTCAAGCGGGAGGGAGACAAAAGTTCCCGACTGCGCTGAACTCCAGTTCTGGGCGAGACTCTGGGGACCCAGACTCATTCGGGGAGAAACTGGACTGTCTGGCAGCGGGCGGAACTCGAGGGCGGCTTTCTCTCAGAGGTGCTTGCAGAGATTACCATGGGACACTGAGACACAGGGGCCTATTAGGGCAGGGCTGACGGAAAGCCATTGCTGTCTGCTCTGCCCTGAGACTCCACCCTATCCAAGCTGAGCACAGAGGCTTTTGCAAGTCTTGTCTCATAAGGGTGTCTCCAGCATAGAAGTTCTCCCAGCAAAGACACAGCTGATCCTCACAGCCAATTGGCCTGGAGGTCAATTCCTCCAAGTGATACCAACAACAATCAAGGCTCAACTACAACAAGACTGTGCACACAGCCCACAAAAGGGTGCACCAAGAGTGTCCACCTCAGGTAACTGGGGAGGCTGATCCACTGGGCCCTATAGGACACCTAGCACACAAAGCCACTCTATCATCTCAGGGAAGCAGCCAAAATGTGGAGACAAAGAAACAGATCACGAATGAAAGAAATGGAGGAAAGCAAACAACTGGATATAGAGTTCAAAACCACAGTTATAAGGTTTTTCAAGAATTTTCTAGAAAAGGCCGATAAATTTAGTGAGACCCTTGAAGATATGAAAAAGGACCAACTAGAAATTAAGCATACACTGACTGAAATAAAAAATATTATACACAGATCTAACAGCAGACTAGAGGATCGCAAGAATCAAGTCAAAGATTTGAAATACAAAGAAGCAAAAAACACTCAACCGGAAAAGCAAAAAGAAAAAAAGAATAAAAAAATATGAAGATAGTGTAAGGAGCCTCTGGGACAACTTCAAGCGTACCAACATCTGAATTATGGGGGTGCCAGAAGAAGAGAGAGAGCAAGATACTGAAAACGTATTTGAAGAAATAATGACAGAAAACTTCCCCCACCTGGTGAAAGAAATAGTCTTACAAGTCCAGGAAGTGCAGGGAACCCCCAAAACTTCCCCCACCTGGTGAAAGAAATAGTCTTACAAGTCCAGGAAGTGCAGGGACCACACCAAGACACATCATAATTAAAATGCCGAGAGCAAAAGACAAAGAGAGAATATTAAAAGCAGCAAGAGAAAAACAAGGGAGCACCCAAAGGATTGTCAGCTGATTTCTCAACAGAAACTATGCAGGCCAGATGGGAGTGGCAAGAAATATTCAAAGTGATGAATAGCAAGAACCTACAACCAAGATTACTCTACCCAGCAAAGCTATCATTCAGAATTGAAGGGCAGATAAAGAGTTTCACAGATAAGAAAAAGCTAAAGGCATTCATCACCACCAAACCAGTATTATATGAAATGCTGAAAGGTATTCTTTAAGAAGAGGAAGAAGAAGAAAAAGGTAAAGTTAAAAATTATGAACAACAAATACATATCTATCAACAAGTGAATCTAAAAATCAAGTGAATAAAAAATCTGATGAACAGAATAAACTGGTGATTATAATAGAATCAGGGGCATAGAAAGGGAGTGGACTGACAATTCTCGGGGGGAAAGGGGTGTTGGGGGTGTGGGAAGAGACTGGACAAAAATCGTACACCTATGGATGAGGACAGTGTGGGGAGGGGCAAGGGCAGAGGGTAGGGTGGGAATCGGGTGGAGGGGATCTATGGGGGAAAAAAGAGGAACAATTTTAATAATCTGAACAATAAAGATTTATTAAATTAAAAAAAATATTGTCTTTGTTATTGGCTTGTCTGGTTGATCTCTTCAGTATCTGGATCCAATTTAGAAATTTTGGTTATACTACTTTTGTAGTAATTATGTAGATTCTTTCAGCTCAGGAAAAATTGTGGCCCTAGCCAGTTTGGCTCAGTGGATAGAATGGTGGCCTGTGGACTGAAGGGTCCCGGATTTGATTCCAGTCAAGGGCACATGCCCAGGTTGCAGGCTCGATCCCTAGTCGGGGGCATGCAGGAGGCAACCAATCAATAATTCTCTCTCATCATTGATGTTTCTATCTCTCTGTCCCTCTCCCTTCCCCTCTGAAATCAATTAAAAATAAAAATTTGTGGAAAAGATAGCTTTTGATAAAATATTTCACAAAAACAGTGTCTGCCCTAGCTGGTTTGGCTCAGTGGATAGAGCGTTGGCCTGCAAACTGAAAGGTCCCAGGTTCGATTCCGGTCAAGGGCACATGCCTGGGTTGTGGGCTCGATCCCCAGTCGGGGGACTCGCAGGAGGCAGCTGATCCATGATTCTCTCTCATCATGGATGTTTCTATCTCTCTCTCCCTCTTCCTTCCTCTCTGAAATCAATAAAATTATATATATTTTTAAAAAAACAGTGTTAGATACTATTAGAAGACTTCAGGGAAGTTCCCTCAACCTTTAAATAAAGCAAAAACAAATACAGTAACCTTAGTAAGAGGTTTATAATGTTTAACTTTTAGTGTTTATTATATGTCAGGTACCATGTTATGCAATTTACATATTGTTTAAAATTTCACAACAAAATAGGGACAAACCTGGGCTGTTTGAGTCCCAAAGCCATACTTGTAATTGAATAGGTTACAATGCTATAAAAAAATCTATCAAGTGAAAATTATGGGGGATGAAGAAAAAGGAACTTTAAACCAAAAGTCTAGCATAGTCCAAGATCAGTGACCAGGGTCACCATTTTTAGTAATTAGATGAGTTAACTACGTTGTGTGACTTGGGAATCTAAGAGGGGTCAATGTGCAAAGCTCAATGGTTACTTTAGGTTATGCATCTTCTACCCCTTTGTCTCATTTTATTTTCTTCATAGCTCTTTCACTTACTAATATCTACAATTATTTCATTACTTGTCTGTCACTTGCTCAACTTCACTAAAACATAAGCTCACTAAAAATCAAGAATCTTGTCTTTCTTGTTCAATGCTGTATTTCCAGTGTCTCAACTTGTTCCTGACATAAATATTTGCTTAACGAATGAATAAATGCTTGGCCTTCCGTGGACTTAAATGGCAGAGGTTTAGACTTACAAACTGTGGTTCAATAGATCACATTAAAAGGCATGATTAGCAATTTGTTATTGTTTAATTTTTAGATTGACTAGGATACATTGAAAGAAAGGGAGGAGGAAGCTGGGGGAGGATGCTGGAGAAGAGGGGGGAAATATATATATTTACATATATATAAAGACTAGTAATAATAAGCCCTTAAACCTGGGGTTGGGAGTTGAAGCATCAGAAATTTGGGGCACTAGGTCAGTGCCTGAAACTGGTGGGGGCCCCCTGGAGGGGGATAGAAACTATCACGAAGGGTAACTTCTCAATTTGGTCTCAGAAGTTGTTCTACCACCAAAAAGGTTTACGGAAAGGAAGAGAAAGCTATTTAGTTCATTTTTAATATGTGAATTACCTTGCATTGTGCATAGTTTTGATTACAATACAGTGCTCTTGAGACCTCCACTGAAAATAGTGCCACATGTATGTACATACTGGGCACTGGTCCACCTAGTTTATGTATTGTGGATTCTTCATGAGGAGTCATTACTGATGTTATTATAATCCTTGTTAGCCTTACATCATTGTTGAGTAGGATGTACATAAAGGTTGAAAAAAAGGTTAAAACAATAAAAATATTGAGAAAAACAAAAGAATCACATGTGAAAAACCAAAATGAATGGGTAAACTGAGGCATCTGTAGCATAGAGTGGGAAAAGCAACTAATTTCAATGAGATTGGGGAGTGTCAAGGAAAAAAAACTGTACTCTCTCAAATGGAATAGAGATAGTTGCTAAATGTGAGCTTACAATAGATAACTCTAGGCAGTTTGAAGTTTCAAGGAATGAAACGTTTAGAGAAGAGGTTCTCAAACATTTTGGTTTCAGGACCCTTTACACTTAAAAACTGAGGACCCCAAAGAAACTTCTATGTGCATTACAGATACTGATATTTATCACATTAGAAATTAAAACAAAGACATTTTAAGAATAGTTATTTCTTATTTAAAACAATAAACCAATTAAATATGAAAGAATACTTTATATGAAAAGTGTTGACCTTAAAAAAGAAGATACCTACTAAGTGCTCCCAGTGACTGAGTGGGCTCAAATTTAAAAGCAGAGCCTAGCAGTGGTTTCTAAACAGGGGCCCTCTCAGGCAAACCCCTGCGAAACTGCCTGCCTCCAGCACTGACATGCCTGCCTCCAGTTCTGAGCCAACTCTTACCAAGTTCCTATTTCAATCTATAGGACTGAGACTTCCCTTCTACAGCCAGAGCTGTGCTGCTGTATCTTCACTGACCAATCAGAGCAGCTTCATTCTGACCAATCAAACTGAGGAGTTGGAGCCTCATTTACATGAGGGTGGCCCAATCAGGGACCAGGGGCAGGGACTTCTATAAATAAGATCCCCGGTGGCTTGGATAGCACACTTTCTTTCCACCGAAGACTGAAGACTGAGGTTCTGCGGCTGGAGTTGAAACATTGAGGGCACTAGCAGAGCAGGTGCAGCAGACTGGACCTGACCAGGGCAGAACAGCGCTTTCTGGCTGGAGAGAGGCCTCACCGGTGCTGTTTCATAATTGAGCTGCTTCACATGCTGTCACAATTGAGCTACTTGCACCAAGTTTCCTTCTTCACGAACCTCACATTGGAGTTCCTGTTAGTTTGAATTAGCCTCAACTATCATTAGTTGACAAAAGTAACTACTTTACAAAACATTCTTTCACATTTTTGCAAATCTCTAATGTCTGCTTTAACAGCAGATGACTGCGTGGTAGGTAACATTTGCTGTTTTCAATGCTTCCATATCACATGTCGTGTAGCCTCTGGAAAACTCCACTGTGAGAATAAACGTGCAAAAAGCAAACGACTTTTTATTTTTTCAAATATATCTTTATTGATTTCATAGAGGAAGTAAGAGATAGAGATAGAAACATCCATGATGAGAGAGAATCATGGATCGGCCTCCTGCAAGTCCCCCACTGGGGATCCAGCCCACAACCCGGGCATGTGCCCTTGACTGGGAATCGAACCTGGGACCTTTCAGTTCGCAGGCCAACGCTCTATCCACTGAGCCAAACCGGCTAGGGCAGCAAATAACTCTTTAGTAAGTATTTTTACATTTGACCTTCCCCTAGAAAGCGTCTGGGAACCCGGACCACACTTTGAGAACCACTGTTTTAAGGGTTAGTCAATCCAACATCAATTGAAAAACAGCCCAGCCGTTCGGCAATCTTGAGCATTTACATGGGATTTACTCTTTCCGAAAGATGAACCAAGTCTAGTCTCATTATAAAGCACCCAGAGAAAACACAAAAACGTGCCACTTTCATCCATCAAAAGAACTGAAGCAAAAAGGAGGGACCACGATCGTGGTCAAGTGAAAGGATATTGAAGGTGGGATGAGGAGCACCCCTGGAAGCCACGGAGATCCACTCTCTGCAGAAGCAAAACCGGTAGAAGCCGCCACTGAGGTGGTCAGGAGGGAAGCGCCCTTGTTCTTTGGGGAAGAAAGGGGCGGGGGGAGAAAATGGTTACCCGGGAAAGGGAGACGCAGGAATTAGGAACTAAAACATCGCTCCCCATCACGTGGGGGCGAGCCGGGACCAGACGGCTGCCCTCCCGCCCCTTCATCCTCTGCCAGCATCACGCCCAGGGGAGCGAGGCGCAAAGGGACGAGACGCGAAGTTCGAGGCCTTTCCCGGGAACGAAAGGGCCCGAAATTCCCTTTCCAGAGCCGCGGATAAAACGCGAGATGGCCCGGGGCGTAGTAAGGGGGCGGAAGCGGGAACGGAGGAACCCGAGCTGGGCGCCGAGGGCGTGGAGGTCGTTAGAGAAGAAGGACGGCTCTGTTGCTAAGCGACTCGTCCTGGGCCCGCCTCCCGCTCGCGTTGCTAGGCGACGGCGAGGCCAGGGGGAGGGCGGCGGTGTGGCCCTACGTGCTGACGCTAATTGTATATGAGCGCGAGCGGCGGGCTCTTGGGTCTTTTTTAGCGCCATCTGCTCGCAGCGCCGCCTCCTGCTCCTCCCGCCGCTGCCCGGAGTCACGGACTGCGCAGCTCCGGCCGCCGGGCTCCCCGTGCTCGCCATCGGTAACGGATGGGGGCCTGAACAAGAAGGGGGAACGGAACGTCGGCCTGGCGGTCGGCGCGGAGGGTCGGGGCGGAGGGACGGGGGCCAGAGCGGGCCCGCGGGGGGAGTCCGAGGCTCCGGCTCGTTCTGGGAGGCCAGAGCCGGGGCCGTCCGCCGAGTTTCGACCCCATAAGCCCGAGAGGGCCCCGGGATCACCCCGCGCCTCTTTTGGGGGACAGCTGAGGAGGCGCGGGGGTTGGTGCGGCCTGGGAGGGCCGGGGGCCGGGCCCGGCAGCGCCGCGGGACCCCGAGCGCCACCGGCTTCTCCGCGTGGACGGGGGCGAGGCCGCGGTGCCGGTCGGGCGCTCGGAGGGGGCGAGGACTACGCCCCTGGCGCCCGGAGTGCCGGCCGGGCTCGAGGGCTGAGCCGATGGCCGGGCTCGACGTCCCCGTTTCCTCAAAATTAATACCCGGAGGAGGCCGCTGGGGGGGATGGAAAGAACGGCGGAGGCTGCGAATTCCGATGGGAGGGAGGGGCCGTGAAGGGATGAGGCCCCGGGGCGGGGAGGCTGCGAGGCTCCCGGGCTCCCCGCCCCCTGGAGGTGGCGACGGTGCGGGGCGGGGAAACCCTGGCGGGTTCCCTCACACGTGGCCGCCACCTGGGACGGATGGGGGACCCCAGCTTCAGTGGCCCTTTCTTGCTGGAAGTTGTAGAAATGGTGGGATGTAAGGAGGAGGAGTGAACAATGAGTCTAGCCCTTGGGTGTCCAGCTCTTAATCTGCTTCTCTTTGGTCTTCATCTTTTTATTGATACAGGAGGAAGGTATGAATGTTGGGTGATGGATGAGCAGGGTCTCCATTGCTAGAATATTTTTGTGAACCTCAGGTACAGCTAGAATTTGGATGGGTGTCTTGACCAGGCTTTTTTATTGGGGGAGAATTGACCCTAACTAATGTACCCCTTTATCGGCTCTGAAGTAAGTGGCAATACCGAAGGCTTGCAGTGTCTTTCATTCTAGGACTTGCATTGCTTTCTTAAAGTTAGTTCCTTTATTGAAGTTCCCAGAAAAGATAGGTTCTTTGACTTTAAGAGAAACTGTGTTTAAGGAAACCAGATTACCATAGGCTAATCAATATAAACAAGAGTTAATTTCCTACACCACACAATCAACTTTATAATGAAACAACATTGAGGGGAACCACAATGTCCGAGGACCTGCTGTATTTAGAATTCTTTAGAACTGAGGGGGCCCTGACCAGGTAGCTCAGTTGGTTAAGAGTGTTAACCTGTTATGCCAGGGTGGTGGGTTGATCCCTATCAGGGCAAATACAAGAATCAATGAATGAATAAATGGAACAACAAAATCAATGTTTCTCCCTTTGTAAAATCAATAAGTAGTTTTTAAAAACTGACTGGAGGTAAAAGATTTACAGTGATCCTCTGGAAGTATTAATGAGTATCAAATGCTCAAAAATGGGCCAAATTTAAATGAGCGTTTATTTTTTAGGAAGCCTGAAGGGTAGATGGAACTAAACATCTAATATAATCTTGACTTCATAGATTGTTTTTCTTATTTGATATATAGCATTTAAAAATTTTGCCTGTACCAAAACTTAATACAAAATGCTATTGATCATTAAAAAAAATTAATTATACAGTACCATTGACTTTTTAAATGTTTTGTTTTTTAGAGAGAGGAAGAGAGAAGGCTAGAGAGATGGAAACATCTATGAGAGACATCTATTGCTTCCTGGTTGCCCCCTACTGGGGGATCTAGCATACAGCCTGGGCAATGTGCCCTGACCAGGATTCTTGGTTCATGGGTTAACGCTCAACCATCCAGCCACACCAGCCAGGCGCTGTTTTTGCTCACTTTATTTATTTAACTTCTTCATGTTATCTCCAGATTATTGATTTGATTCTAAACATTAATTACATAGTCCTTTTGTAGAAAAGGGGGCTAAAAGCAGCAGAATCTGTTTGATTTCAAGATGTTAAAGAACAAAATTAAGCCAAGTACATTTGAAGATCTAATTGGCTTTTTTAAAAGGATGGGCAGCATCCCATCCACCCCTTTGAGGATAGGGCAAGGTTGATGTTAACAAAAAAGAAAACAGGGTTGTTTTCAGCAGGGAGGTTTCTTTTTTTAAATTTTATTTTATTGATTTCAGAGGATAGAAACATCAGTGATGAGAGAGAATCACTGATTGGCTGCCTCCTGCACACCTCCTACTGGAGATCAAGCCTGCACCCCCTAGCATGTGCCCTTGACTGAAATCAAATCAGGGACCCCTCAGCCCTCAGCCTGATGCTCTTTCCACTGAGCCAAACCAGCTAGGGCTTGAGGTTTCTATTATGCAGTTGTTGCTTTCCAAGGGTATGGAGAGGGGCAAGGAGATGGTCCATGGGACAGATTACTTAATTGGTGTTGAGCAAAAAATTCCAGATTGATTAAGATTGTTTCTGTCTCTCCCCTCCTCTGAAATCAATAAAAAAACATGTTTTTAAAAAGATTGTTTTTGGGAGAGGATGAAACTTCAATTAGATCAGGTATTAAATCTAGGTTTGGTATCATGGGCTTTTAGCATGATTGAGGCCATTTTGGGCCTGTTGTTTTCTCTTTACTAATGTCAATAAAATACTACTTTGCTTACTCTGTTCACTTTTTGCTTGGTTTTAAATTTGAAATACTAATGAAAGAAAGGGTTAGAGGGAATGGATCCTGATTAATTTAGAAAACTAATGATCTATTCAGATCCTCAAGTGTAATCAAATCTGTGATTACTTGTATTCTTAGTTGATTCTTTGAGTAAATATTTTAGCACCTATTTGAATATATCTCTTACATTATGAACCAAAAAAGCAAATTGGTTTTCTAGAATTGTGAAGATGGTGTGAAGAAAAAGATTGGGGGATGGAGTAGTACTTATAACATTCTTTATATGAAGGAACGTATAAGTCCCATTTCATACTAATTTCATCTGAATAAGAAGTTCTTTCATGTTGGGCAGAGTAGGGGTTAGAGGTGAGTGCTGTCATTTTCACTCATCCTTGTACTAGTACATTGTTTAGTACATTGACAGCAGACCACCAGATCACATTACTGGGCTTGCCACAGAAGTAACCTGTATACTTCTGGTTATCAACTGCCTTTTACTGCTGCATACTAGTTCTAAAGGTTACTATGTTTTTATTTTTATTGGGAAAGGGGGCTGTAATGTTGAAGAGTTTATTTGGATTATCTTCTAAGGTAAACAGTTACAGAACACAACAGTCAGCACTTATTGGGTGATTATTCAGGTAACATTTTAAATTCTGCATGTATTTATTAACTGATTTAGTGCTCCTGGAGATAGGTAGTATGACCATTTTATTGAGAAAATTGGATAGTTGAAAGAAATTATCCAAGGATGCATAACTCAGCAATGATGATTTATGAATAGTATTTTGTAATGCTTTAAAAGGGACAGTTACCTTGACTTAAATTATTATGCTGTACATCAGTTTGGAATTCAAAAGCCCTCTTGCTTGGGTTTCACTATGCTCCAAAGAAAAGCTGTGGTTTTGAAGTTGTCTTCCAACATATGTCATATTTCAGGTGAATACATTTTTTGTTTGTTTATGCTTGCGTGTATTTTCGAATATCAGTCCAATCCAGTATATTTCTTTGCCATTGGATCAGATAATACCTTAGGTAATGAGATCCCTTGAACAGAAGATAGTGTTCGAAAATAGGAGTTCATTTTGCTTGGGACTAAAGTACTGAGGCCTTGGACCACTGAAAATGTTAATGGAGCAGCAATACTTGAAAGACAGATTTCTTGAAGTGCATTTGGAATGAGGTCTGAGGTAAAGGGAAATCTTATGTGTTAACTCTTTTGTTTTAAAGCGTGTAGTTTGTAGCGATTGGCTGTTTCATCACAAAGTAGTAATTTTTCATAAAGGAATAATTAGTTTGTTATTATATAATCTATGGAGCAGTAGGCTGATAGAGAAGGCACCTTGGTATTTGGAATGGTGGATTGGGCATGGGTTTTAAAAGTCAGATTTTAATTCCTAGTTTCTTCATTTAATCTCTGGTGTGTTGCTGAGCAAGTTGCTTACTATTTTATCTATAAATAAGAGGAAAGCTTAATTCACTATAGAGTAGGCCCTATAAATGTTAACTTTCCTGCTCATTGAAAGTAAGGAGAACTTATTTAGAATTGGGTTTATTGCATTGATAAGTTACTAGATAAGCTCATTTCTGGACATCTAGCTATTACAAGATCACAAAATATTCAGTTTATGGCCTGATTCTATCACTTGCTACCCTCTTTTTCTCCACTGAAAGGTTTTTTTTTGCATTCAAGTTCTCAGGTTAATGTATACTTTCAGTCCTGATGAACCTTATCGTTTCATTGAGATCTTCTATATTTTATATATTTCGGATGGTGAGTTGAACCTTTCACTTTTTAAAAAATACATATTTTTTTATTGATTTCAGAGAGGAAGGGAGAGAGAAAGAAACTTCAGTGATGAGAGAGAATCATTTATTGGCTACCTCCTGCACTCCCCGCTACTGGGGATCAAGCACACAACCCAGGCATGTGCTCTTGATGGGACTTGAACCTGGAACCCTTCAGTCCACAGGCTGATGCTCTATCCACTGAGCCATACCAGCTAGGGTGAACCTTTCACCTTTTTATCTCTAGTAACTAGAGTCTTGATGCATGAAATTCGTGCAAGGGGCTCAGGCCTTCGCAGCCCTGGCTTTTGTCCGGTCGGCTTTGACAGGACGGTCTTCCGATGATCTGCTGTTGGGTCTAATTAGCATGTTAGCTCTTTATTATATAGGACTAGGGGCCCAGTGCACGAAATTAGTGCACTGGGGAGGGGTCCCTCAGCCCAGCCTGCCCCCTCTCTCATACTGGGAGCCCTCAGGGGATGTCCTACTGATGGCTTAGGCCCGCTCCCTGTTGGAGCAGTCTGTCCTCCCTTTTCAGGAGGCGACCGGGCAGATCAGGGGAAGGTACCAGCCCCATCACCATCACCCCGCTACTGCAGCCACTGCCAGTCACCACAGCCACCAAGGTATTTTCATCAACATGGACTCCAGTTCCTTCACCATGAAAAAATGACAACTTTCTTTAGGCATTTTCAAGATGTGCCTTTCATAAGATATGACATTTCTTTTATTATTTTTATTTTTATCTTCGCCTGAGGATATGTTTCCATTGATTTTTTCCCCCCCTTCCCTCCGATTCCAGGCTCGGCCACTTCCCAGGCCTACAGCCTCTGCCCCAGGCTTTAGGCTTGGGAAGCAGGTACCCCCCGTCCCCAAGCCTAAAGCCTCCGTGGGATGGCCGGCTGGGAGTGACCTGGGTGCTGAGGAGGTTCCCGGGACCCAGGTATGTATGCAAATTAGCTGCCATCTTTATTGGGTTAATTTGCATACTTACTCTGATTGGCTGTGGGCGTAGCGGAGGTACGGTCAATTTTACATGTTTCTCTATTATTAGGAAAGATACTTTTCCTTAAAGTTGGTTTTCTAATGTTAATACAGTGGTACCAGTTTTATTTTTTTGGTTAGGATTGTATTTCACTGACAATTTTTAATGGGGGACTTTAGTTAAAAATTTATTTAGAAACATTTGGATATCCTTTTTGCCCCTCATATCTTATATCTTAGACCTTGCATTTGGGATCACTTGCCTTCTGCTTGAAGAAGGTCCGTATAGAATTTATTAGTGAGAATGCTGGAGAAATTTTTGCCTAAAAGTTTGTTTTATCTTAAAGGTTGTTTTTGTTGGGTGTAATATTCTAAAAATCCTTGGCTGGCTAGCGAGGCTCATTGGTTGAGCTTCGACCCATGAATCAAGAGGTTACTGGTTGGATTTCTGGTCAGAGCACATACCCAGTTTGCAGGCTCGATCCCCAGTAGGCGGCGTGGAGGAGGCAGTTGATCAATGATTCTCATCATAGATTGTTCTGTCTCTTCTACTCCCTCTCTGAAATCAATAAAAAAATATATTAAAAACCCTTCGTTATTTTCAGCATGTTAAGCATAACAGCACATTCTGTTGTCTTTTGGTATTACTGAAAAGAACTGTCTTATTTATCCTGATTGGGATTTGTAGTATTATCAATCATTAGTTCTGGAAAATTTTTTGCTCTTAATTTCTTTAAATATTCTGCCCATTCTCTCCTCTATTCCTGGTACTTGTGTTAAATCTTAGATCTAACTTGTGTTAGACTTTATTGTATCCCAAAATGCCTTTGAACTTTAGTGTTTTCCATCCTTTAGTTTCCGCCATATTTTGGAAGATTGCTTCCAGCTCACTTAATTCTCTCTCTAGCTGTGTTTAGTCTACTGTTAAATCTACCTATTTTTTTTTCTAGAAATTCTATTTATTTCTTTGCCAAATTAGCTATATCACCTTTAATAGATGACTGTTCCTTGTAGATAACAGATGCAGACATTGTATTTTCAAACACAGTTAAACATGGTTGTTTTTGTCTATGTTTATAGTTATACATTTGTGGCCTTTTTGACAATATTTAAATCTTTAGAGACTGGTTTTTGTGTTCTTTTCTGTTGCCCCTATTGCTCTTGAAAATTACTTTAATGAATTATTTCAGGTCTAGGATGAAGGTGCCTTTCACTTATATTTGGATATGCTGTTAGAGACCATTTCAAGCTCGTAGTTTGGGGTTTTGAGGGCAACACTGATGAAATGAATTTGGGCTTTTATCCAGGAGAACTGGTTTATTATCCCTGAGAATTTAGCACTTTGAGGTTACTGCTTAATTGGGGAGGGTTGTCATAAAGATTGCTCAACTTGAAAAGGTCCAGAGCTTTTGATTTCACCCTACAATAGTTTAAATTTGTGGTTGGCATTTGCCCTCATGCCAAAAGGGACTTCCTTCTACTTATCTTTTTGCTTCCTCTTTTGCCTTTTTGGGGGGATTAGGAATTCCTTACTATCTTATTAGTATTTTCTTTGCTTTTAGGATTTTAACAAATAATCGTTTTCTTTTTTAAAGAAAAAAAATTTTTTTTATTGATTTCAGAGAGGAAGGGAGAGGGAGAGAGAGATTGAAACATCAATAATGAGAATCATTCTTACCGGTTTGGCTCAGTGGATAGAGCGTCCTCTCTGTAAAAAAATCAATAAAATATATTTTAAAAAAATAATGATGAGAATCATTGATGGCTGCCTCCTGCAAGCCCCCTACTGGGGATCAAGCCCGATTGAGCCCTAAACCCAGGCATGTGCCCTTGACCTGAATCAACCCGGGACCCTTCATTCCCCAGGCCAGTGCTCTATCCACTGAGCAAACCCAGCCAGGGCAACAAATACTGTTTTTCATTGGTAGAATTGATCTGCATGATGTAACTTCTCGCTACCAGGAATGGAAATTCTTTAGTTTTCTTAGAAAGCATTTTCATGTGGGATTAATAAAATTCTCATTGATTTTAATTATTGGCAGCAGTAAAATAAATCATGTAGGTGTTAACCTAAACTTGTGTTTCTCAGTGTAATCTGATTATCTCAAGATGGCCTACTTTAGAAGCTATGTTTCTTGTTTAGAATGTGGATTTTTGGGTCTGCTACATCAGACCTGATGATTCAGAATCTCTTAATTTCTTTAAAAAAAATAAACTATTTATAATTTTAGATTTACAGAGGAGTTGTAGAGATAGTTCAGAGAATTCCTGTATACCCCTTAACCAGTTTCCCCTAATGTTAACGTCTTACATACAGTGGTATATTTATTAGTCATTCTGTACATTTGTCAGACCTAAAAGAATCTTTTTTAACTGTCGTTCCATCTAATTATTTAAGTCTTTTACATGAATTTGCTTCTTAATATATATCCAATGAGGATTTTTGATTTTTTATTTAATTCTGTAGATGATTAAATAAGGCAAGAAGTTTTTTTCCTGTGGCCCTAGCCAGTTTGACTCAGCCTGCAGACCAAAGGGTCCCGGGTTCAATTCCGGTCAAGGGCACCTACCTTGGTTGCAGGCTCCTCCCTGGCCCAGGGCTCTAGTCAGACCCTGCTTGGGGCTTGAGCAGGAGGCAACCAATTGATGTGTTTCTCTGACATCGATGTTTCTCTTTCTCTCTCTCTTCCACGCTCCCTAAAAACCAATGGAAAAATATATTCGGGTGAGGATTAATAAAAACAAAACAAAAAACCTCCAAAATTTGTACAACCAAGAAATTTAATTTATTCAGAATGGACAGATTGGAGAAGGCATCTCTGAAGACATCCTGTTCTGTCTTGAATCCTTTTTAATAAAGAATCAAAAGAAATTGGTAGGAGTTTGAATTCTAAGTGTAATACCACAAATTGGACACTGATGGTTAGCAGTGTAGGTGTAATATTACTCTAAATATTAGATCTTGGCTACTAAAATCAGCACCTCTTCTTAACACTTTAATAAGCATATGAAGCATGTTGGTATAAGGCAGTGGTCGGCAAACCACAGCTCGCGAGCCACACGCGGCTCTTTGGCCCCTTGAGTGTGGCTCTTCCACAAAATACCACGTGCAGGTGCGCACATGCAGTGCGATTGAAACTTCATGGCCCATGCGCAGAAGTCGGTTTTCGGCCTGGGCGAGTCTATTTTGAAGAAATGGTTCTAACGCTGAGCCACACTCAAGGGGCCAAAGAGCCGCATGTGGCTCGCGAGCCGTGGTTTACTGATCACTGGTATAAGGAATCATATCTCACATCATTTTGTGAATTAAAGACTAAGGTTTTAACTTTTTAAAGATAAAAACTTCATTTTAATGGGGGGTTCTAAGCTTGATTAAAAACATTTTTTTAACTAATCTGCATTATCAGTGGCATTCAGCCATTTTTCCCGCCTGACTATAACACACTTTACCTTAAGTTTTAGTTTTCTAGAAGCAGGGTTTTTACATTTGTTTTTGGTTAATCCTCACCTGAAGATATTTTACTATTGATTTTTAGAGAGAGTGGAAGAGAGTGGGAAAGACGGAGAGAAACACATTGATTGGTTTCCTCCTGCACGAGCCCTGACCAGGGCCTAGGCTGGGGAGGAGCCTGCAACCACGGTACATGCCCTTGACTGGAATCGAACCCATGTCCCTTTGGTCAGTAGACTGATGCTCTATCCACTGCGCCACACGGGCTAGGGCTTCAGTTAATACTAATCCTAAATGAGAAAGAACTTAGGCTGTGCTTTGATAGGTTAACCAAGAGCATTGTTGACAGTGTTCCAGCAAGCATATCTAGGTTAGGCTAATGGGTGTGGTTGTTATCAGTGATATGACATGAAGTACATTTGAAGAGACAGGAAGGTTTAGTTGACATTGGTTGGGACCCAGACCTTTAAACTATCCTATATACCAGTTAATAGCTAATATGCTAATTAGACCGAACAGCAGAACTACCGTCTGGAAGACCTTCTGGACGAAGCCAAGGCTGCAAGGGCCGAGCCACTTGCATGAATTTTGTGCATCGGGCCTGTAGTCTATAATAATCTATAATAATAAATATTAGACCCAGTCTGCATGAAGCCATGGCAGGCAGGGGCTGCATTTCGTGCATCCGGCCTCTAGTCATTACATAATTTAAAAAGCTGACATTTGATATAAGGATTTTTAAGCTTTTTAAAAAAAGATTGGGGGGGGATCATAATGAGTATAGTAGGCGGCAAATTTTGGCTTTTAAACATGAATTTGATAAAAATTAATGCTGTTCAAAATGAAGGGGATTTTGTTCTGTGAGTAGCCTAAAAGTTTATGCAAAATTTGACCATTCAAATTCCTGGTTGTCACAGGAATTTGAATAAAGATCCTTTGTAGTGTTTCTTTTCTGTGATTCTAACATACATTAGACTTTTTAGCAACAGTGCCATTATAAAAGTCCTTACACGATAGATTCTAGATGCCTACTAGTAACTTGCTTATTTTAAGTTGTATCCTCTGAAAAGTTACTTGGGCTACATGAAAGTCTCTGTTCCATGATTTTTCTAAAAATATATTTTTATTGATTTCAGAGAGGAAGGGAGAGGAAGAGATAGAAACATCAATGATGAGATTGGCTACCTCCTTCACGCCCCCTACTGGGGATCGAGCCCACAACCTGGGCATGTGCCCTTTACCAGAATCTAACCCGGTACCCTTCATTCCACAGGCCAGTGCTCTATCCACTGAGCCAAACCAACTAGGGCTTAACTGATGCTTTTTTAATGGGAGTATACATTTCTTTTGGGATAGTTTTCAATATGGTATTTATTTAAAGGGTTTTGGTTTTAAATAAATTGTATGCTTTTTTTTTTTTAACATTGTTGTTTCTCTCCATAGATATTTGGAGTTCTTAACAACATGGAAGACATTGAAAAGTAAGTGACAGATAGTTCCTTTCTTTTTCAGATATTTGTACTGTGATGTAGTTAGCAGTACTAGCTATGTAGTAGGAAATGTATGGTAATGACTAAAGTTTAGTGCCTACCCTTAAAAGTTGCATACCATGTATCCAAGACAAAAGGTAGTATATATATTCATTGTCATAAATATAGTAAACCATTTATCAGTGTTTATTCTTAGGAAAGTGCTGAGCACAATAATGAATCATAAATACTTGCAGAGTCCACTTTACCCTATATGTATTTCCCAAAGGTTTTTATACCAAACATTGTAATGTATCATACATACAAGATAGTGTTACAAAATGTCTATGTAGAGTTTAAAGAATAATAGGACACTGTGTACAGCTTTTAAAAATAGAACATTACTAATGTGTGTCCCTTCTCAATTGCTATCTTGGCTTTTGTCTAATTTGTTTCTTTGTTGTTTTTCTTCAGAGATTTGCCACCTATAAATTCTTAATGTCTAATTCTGAAAATCTGAATAGTGGTCACACACTTAGATATATAAAGAAAAAGGCAATATTGCCACTATTAGTTGAAAGCTCCAAGATCTTCTACCTAATAAAAGAGTAACATGCTAATTGACCATGCCTTTGTGGCGCCCACCAGCCAATCAGGAGTGAGTATGCAAATTAACCCAACAAAACTGGCAGGTTAATTTGCATACGTGCCCCCCCCCCTCCCCCAGCTGCTCCAGGCCTCTGGGCAGCATGGGAAGGCGGAAAGGCGGCTCTGGGCCGGAGCGAAGGCAGTGCCAGCAGCCAGGGGAAGGAAGGCCCATTCTTGCACAAATCTTCGTGCATAGGACCTCTAGTAGGAAAATAAAAGGCTATCTGGGTCATAGTCTGGCTTTAACTTTACTGAGGCTTTTTCAACTTTTCAAGGGCTTATTTTGGTGAAGTCATTGGGCAAGGTTATGCATCCTGCAAACAGGGTTAATAATATAGTGTGGATGGGTATCTTGCAGAAATATGGTCAGGAAAAATGGATATGCTGCTTGTAATTTTACAGTAGCCTGCCAACTTAGAGGACAGGTTAAAACAGAATACTTGGGGGTAGGGGTGGCATGATATGATTATCTACAGCTGTTTCAGACAACAGAGCATGGAGATGGAAAAGCAGGAAAATTTTAGCACAAGGATAACACATTGAAGTACTATACATGTAAGAATCTGACTAATTTTCCCATGCATGCTGTCTTCAGCATAAAAAGGAGAGTGGCAGCAGGCATTTTTGTGATCATGGCTTTCAAAGTATTGTTGCCTCAGTCACATTCCTCCAATCTGAATTTCTTAGCATTAGCTAAGAAATTGTGCATCTATTTCTATCTTACTGAGGTTTCCTCAGTTTCTCCTCTCGGTTTTGCTGTTTTGTGATATCCCCTGTTTTCTTTGTTGGTTCTTTAGTATCTTGAAAGCGTACAAGGGAAGTAAATTATTTTAAATGGCATGAATGAAAATGACATTTCTGCTCTTATGCATGATAGTTTGTAGAATTCTAATTTAGAAATCATTTTTCTTAAGAATTTTGAAGGCATTGCTGCTCCATTGTCACCTGGCTTCCAGTCTTGCTGTTTTGAAATTCAGAGTCATAATTCTTGATCATTTGTATGTGGCACTTAAAAAACACACCACACAATGTATCTTTATTCTGGAAGCTACTCTGGTTTCAGAATTCAGAAATTTTATATTATTGGAACCATTTTCTTTATATCGCTTCGTGTTGTGCATTCACTGGTGGATCTTCAGTACCGGGGAATATTCTTATTTTGATTCTGTTTTCTCTTTCTGGATCTCCTGTTATGTTGTGTGTTGGACTGATTCTTCTAATTACCTTTTGTATTACCTTTTGTACTATTTTCCATCTTTGTCTCATTGCTCTTTCTAAGGATAGCTAAAGAAACTTTATCTTTCAACTCTTGTATTGAGTTTCTAAATTTCTATTTTTTAGTTTTCATGAGCTCCTTTGCTCTCTATTTCTGTTTTTATAGCATCTTGTTCTTGTTTTATGGATTGTAATATATTTACTCTGGATGCTTCCTTCCCCTGTGTAGTCTTATTTGCTCAAAAATTTTATCCTTCCTCTGTTTTGGTCTCAATGTAAGAGGCTTTCCTCAAAAAAGAAGGTGGTAATTGTAATTAAGATTGGGGTGGGATGGGACAGGCAGTTGAAGAATGTTTTAAAAAGTTGACTAGAACATTTGAATGTTGGGGGGGATGCTTGTTCATTTGGGATTTTAATGTAAGGTCATCAGTGTGGGCATTTGTTATGAGAATCCCTAGTGACAGAATGTTTTTTTTGCTTTTTTTTTTTTCTGGGCTGGTCAGATACACCTCAGTGAAGGACGGGTGTTCTATGAGCCAAATTGGGAGATGACTGCTAGGGAGGGGTCTCTACATATTCAGTATTCTAGTGTGCATATTGCCATATCTTTGATACTAGTAACTGTCTGTGATCCTTCCGTCCAGCTTCTCAGTTTAATCCTTTCCAAAGAAGAAACTGTCACCTGCTGTAGTGAGGGAAAGGATCTGAGAATTTAACTGCTTATCAGGTTTTGCTCTGTCCTCCCTATTTTATTCAGATTAAGTGTTCTTTTTAAGATTCTGTGTTTGAGCTGGTTCTCAGCTTTCCCACTGCTTAGATTTCAGTCCTCAGTGAAGTTGCTGCTCCTGAGTCTCCTTGTCTATTCTTCAGTGTGTGTCTGTTTAAAAACCCTTTATCGTAATTTTAGTGGGGATCCTGGAAGGATTGAGATCAGATGAGTATGTGCAATTTGCCATCTTAACTGTCTTTTTTTTATACATATTTTTATTGATTTCAGAGAGGAAGGGAGACGGAGAGAGAGATAGAAACATCAGTGATGAGCAAGAATCATTGACCAGCTGCCTCCTGCACACCCACTACTGGGAATTGAACCCACAACCTGGGCGTGTGCCCTGACCTGGAATCGAACTGTAACCTAGTTCATAGGTTGATGCTCAACAACTGAGCCACACCCTTCAGGCACTTTCATTTTTTAAATTTTGAGGGGAAAAAAAGTTTATTATCTCTTTCATTATTTAATTTTGGATGCCTGTGAGCCTTTGGAGAGGAAAGGGAAGAGGGGATTCTTGTTATGTAAAGCAAAAGGAGCAAACTTTCTCTGTAAAGGACCTGATCTTAAATATTTAGGCATTTGGGCCGTATGATCTTTTGTAACTACTCAGCTCTGCTGTTATAGTGTGAAAGCAGCCATAGACAATACATAAATGAATTAACTGGCTGTATTCCAATAAAACTTTACTTAAAAAATAGGAGTGGGCTGGATTTGGCCATGTCACATAGTTTGTGGACCCCTGTTTTAAAGCTTTAAGATTAATAAGTGGTTGAATGAAATGACACTAAAGGAAGAGCAAGTTTATACTACATCAGAGATACTCCAGAAATGATTATTTTGTTTTTGATGAGAAGGCTGATTTTATTTTTCCCCCTTAGTTGACAGGAATGTAAATTTTGCTAGCAGAATACAGTTGACTTTTTCTGTACTTGTCCCCATATGAAAATTAGATAGTATTTGTCCCTATATGAAACATTTTCAAATGCTTTTCTAAACATGTAAAGCAACTGAATCAAATAAATAGTAAAATCTCTATATATTGACTTAGATATTATTTACCTTTTTAATGCTGATTATAATCTCAATCTTCAGAAACTAGATTTTTAAGATGAAATGGGAAGACTGTTATCTTACTATTTTTTACCTTCTCTTCCAATGCTGCCATCCTCCTGGCTTTGCTCTAAGCATAAAGTAGTCTCAGGCCTTTTTAATTTTTACTGTTTTTCCCCATCTTCACTGTGAAGTAAAGAAAAAGAATGAAAGTCCACAAAGATAGTGAGTACAGGCTGATATACAGTAGTTGCTCCACAGCCATCAAGGATCCAGAATTCTTCTGTTTTTCCAAACTTCTTCATCCTTAGCTGGTGACTTCTGTTCTCCAGGTTGCCTCATGGTCCAGTGTGGCTGCCCAGGCTGTAGCCATCACATCCATATTCTAGGGAGAAAGCAAGGTAAACAAAACAAAACAAAACAAAAAAACCTCTTAGCTATTTACCATCCTATAAAGGGAGGTTCCTCAAAGTTCTGTATTACTACATTTTCTCTTACTGCTAAAATCTAGTCATGTAGCCACAAGCTAACTAAAAGGTAGGCTGGGAAATGTAGGTTTTTTTCTAGCTTTGTAAATTGCCATCTCATATAATATTAGGGTGCTGTTCCTAAGAAAAATCAATAGATATTGGGTAGGAAAGATACTTCCTGACATCACATTCTCTGAACCAAAACCTGTTAAACCATATTTTTAAAGCTTGAAGTATAAACTTTATATTTGACCACATGCTTTTAAATGAAATTTAAAAAATATTTGTACTTGTTTACATATGAAGTTAGAAAGAAAACAGAATTACCTTTTGGATTTTGTTTCATATTTTTGAAAGAGGCATATTAACCTAGGAAATGAATTGAAGTATTTCTACATATTTTATATTTTTGGTAATTTGGTACATTTGAACCTTGGTGTGATACTATGATATTGTAGCAAAGAACAGTCTGAACTTGATCAAGATTTGGATGATGTTGAAGAAGTAGAAGAAGAAGAAACTGGTGAAGAAACAAAAATCAAAGGTATTATTTTAAATTTTTTCAGGCTCTAGTGATTACTGACACATGTCTTCTAGAGCAGCGGTCGCCAACCTTTCGGACCTCACGGACCACCGGTTGGCGACCGCTGTTCTAGAGGGTAGTAATAAATACCGTTCTCTTTTTGATCCCTATCCACCAGCCCGTACCTCAGTTCAGTAACAGTTTGTGTATGTGTGTTTGATGTTGGGGGAGGGAAGAAAGAAAGGAGGACAAGAGGAAGATGGGGATGAAATGATAGTAAAGGAGGAAGGTGTGAATATAGTGACTCCTCAGAAGTCACTGTGTTTGTACCCTCTACTGCTAGAGTGACATGGCATTGTTGGGTCAAACAGCTTAGCTACCCGTGAGTTTTGTCTGAATTTAGAAATGTTTTGATGGTGGGAGTTGTTTTTGGTGGTGCTTCTAAACAAACACCATTAGTTTAGATTTACTTGAAAATGTTTCGTATTTAATATATAGACAATATATAGTGTGTGTGTGTGTGTGTGTGTGTGTGTGTGTATGCCCTTTTTAGTCCAACCAAAAAAGAGACATTAAAATTAGTGATGGTGGTGTGGAATTACTTTAGGTTTTGTCCTATAGATAAGAACCAAGAATATTAAGGTAACAGATGAATCAACTTTTCATTTTTAAGCCAGAATGAGGTTAATTGTTAAGACTAGTGAACTTAGTTTTAGCTTTCATCATGCAACATTTTCTTAAAAGATAACAGACCATGTGTCCTTAGTGGCCAGTATTGATATTCTGAAGACATGGGTTATCACAACTGTACATCTAATAATCAAATTAATATTAGCAGTCATTTGAAAACACAATTGGAA
This sequence comes from Eptesicus fuscus, assembly GCF_027574615.1. Taxonomy (NCBI): domain Eukaryota; kingdom Metazoa; phylum Chordata; class Mammalia; order Chiroptera; family Vespertilionidae; genus Eptesicus; species Eptesicus fuscus. The sequence continues at coordinate 36,913,950 of NC_072479.1, forward strand.
AAATTAAATGGAAATTTTGGGTAATGTCTGTTGAAGAAGATAGCAAACTAATTTTTGCATATATCTAGCTTACATTTGGATTAAGTATAATTTCGAGACATGCTGATAACCAAATTTTGATTGGTTTTAGTTACAACCTTTGACTTATCTCAACTGTTAACTTTCTCTATTGAGACATACACAGGCACATTATATAAACAAACATCAAATAAACAATTTAGGTTACTCATTGTACTTTTTCCCAAGCCCCAAACTGTCACTATATTTGCAGTTTTCTGATAATGTGTTGTCTGCCTTCGAAGAATTATCGAGTCATAGGTAGGCATCTGGATGAAGCTTTGAGCATCCCAAAATGCAAGATGGCTGAAACACAAGATGGTAGTAGTAAGAGAAGGCATACTGTTGATAGAAATTGTGTAAATGATCTTGAGACATGGCATGCACTAGAGATCATTAGGAATCTGAACATTAGGTTTTCCTAGAGTGAATTTTCTTTAGCTTGCTGCTCATCTCTACTCATACCAGCTAGTCAGGAAACCTCATGATTGGATTGTCCTATTAAAATAGCATAATACGTTTTCATAAAATCCTTCTTTCGATGCCTCCCTCCCCCTTTTTTTTAAGCGCGTCAGCTGACTGTTCAGATGATGCAAAATCCTCAGATTCTTGCAGCCCTCCAAGAAAGACTTGATGGTCTGGTAGAAACACCAACAGGATACATTGAAAGGTACAAGTTCTTTTTCATAGTTCTTATTTCTCTTTCTGTAATCAACATTGCAGGTGTATCTATTTTTAAGGCCATCTGGGACTTATGTAAGTAATAGTGGAAAGCTCATGTTTGTTAATATCTAGGTTTTGCTAAGTACCACCAATTTAGAGTTGGTCTTTTTAAAGTTTAATTTCGATTCCACAAGAAGTATAGTGATCTTAATCATTTCTGAGATTTATTTAGAGGTTTTATTAGAAATGCACAGAATTAGAAGAAATAACAGATTTCTTATTTAATTTGTTGGCAATATAAATCATTAGTAATAGCTCAAATATTCTATTCTCCTTGCAATTTTTTATATGGCTTTATGATTTTAAGATCCATCCATGTTGTTATCTATATGTATCTCTAGTAGCTTCTAGCCTCTAAATGTTTCCTAGATCTCCTTGGTGTTTGTCCACCATGTTTTTTATTACATGCGTTTTCTTTGATGGATAACTAGATTGCCTCCAAGCTCCATCAACACAAAGTCCATTGTAATGCTCATTGTACATTTCCTCTTAAGGAACTATGTAAGAATATTTTTGAGATTTGTACTTATCAGTGGAATTGCTAGTTCTGGGCTTTGCAAGCCTTAAGTACTTCCAGCTTGCTTTCGAGGATGACTGTATCCAGTACAATGAAGGTTGCTTGATCTTTGTGTCCTTTCCAACAGTTGGCATCATTCAGCTTTATAGTTTTTTACTTTTACCAACTGAAGAGGTGCAGGCTTATTTTATTTGCATTTCCTGATTTCTGATGAGTTTTTCTCATCATGATTGTGAGGCTTTTAGGTTGCTCATTTGTATCCTTTGCCCTTTTTCCTATTTGGGCTTACTATCTTTTTCTTGTTTTGCAGGGTTTCTTATGTATTCATTTTTACTTACTTTACACATAGCACCCTCTATTGAACAAAATTATTACTTTTTATGTTTACTCAATTTTTACCTATGATTTGTTCTTTTGAAGTTAAGTCTTTCCTAGTTCCTTCTCTATTTCCAATTGACTAGTTTTAACATTAGGTCTTCAATTCCTCTAGGGTACATCTTTGTATTTAATGTGAATAGGCATTCATTTTTTTTTTTTTTTCTTTTTTAGTGTGCTAGCACATTTATTGCATATCACTTTTTTATAAACTCCTGTGTTTATCTTTTAGCAGGACTATGCTGTTTCATTGATCTTTTTTTCCCTCTTGTTTTGTCATTGTCACACTTAATTACCATGGCTTTATAGTATGTTTTAGTATCTGGCAGGATGAGTTGCTTTCTTCTGCCACCCCTCACCTCACACAAGCTCTCCACTCCCACTCCCTTCGTAGTTTGACCTAACCATCTGTAGACCTTTATCATACATACATGAATGAAAGTAAGTTTATCAGGGTTCTTTCAAAAAACAAACAACTAAAATTTTGTTTTGCTTTGTTAATCCTCACCTAAGGATATTTTTCCATTGATTTTTTAAAATATATTTTATTGATTTTTTTTTACAGAGAAGGAGAGGGATAGAGAGTTAGAAACATTGATGAGAGAGAAACATCGATCAGCTACCTCCTGCACACTCCCCACTGGATATGTGCCTGCAACCAAGGTACATGCCCTTGACTGGAATCGAACCTGGGACCCTTGAGTCCACGGGCTGACACTAGCCACTGAGCCAAACCGGCCAGCGCTCCATTGATTTTTAGAGAGTGGAAGGAGCGGGAGAGGGAGAGACAGAGAAACATCGATATGAGAAGGACACATTGATTGGCTGCCTCCCACTTGCGCCCGACCATGGCCAGGGATCGAGCCTGCAACCGAGGTACATGCCTTTGACCGAAATCGAACCCAGGATCCGTCAGTCTGTGGGCTGATGTTGTATCCACTGAGCCAAACCAGCCAGGCCCAAACTAAAATTTTTTATAGCTATTGCATTGAATAATTAAATATATTAGCATGGTAGGGAGTTATATCATTTTTCATATTAAATTGTTTCATCCATATCCTTGTATTTATTCAGATCAGACTCTGTCTTTTATTATAGCTTTTCTATATAGTCTGTTCTTGGTTAATTCTTATATACTCTAGTTGTGTTGCTATTGTGAATAGTATCTTAATTTTTTAATGTATTTTATGGCTGGCTGTTCTTGATGCAGAGGAGGGCTCTTGATTTTTTTTTATTTTTATTTTTTTTAGTTGATTTTGTATTGGAAATCTTGGTACACTTATTATAGTAATTTATTCTATATTTTCTCCCATGGGTAAAAGATCTTACCTGCAAATACTGGCAATTTTTAGCTGTAATCTTCCACGCTACACTAAACCACTTGTTTGTTTTTCTTTCTTTATAACATTGGCCAATATTATGGTGAGCATCAGTGTTAAAATGGGCATCTTTGTCTTATTTCTAACCTTAACCAGGAATGAAAATAAAATCTCCATTAAATTTTGTGTCTATGATTTTTATGACCTTTTTTTTTTTTATATCAGTTTGGATGGTCTTCTGACTTTTTCTTTGAATCATTAAGTACATATTAAGTATATATTTTTTGAAATACATAGTTTGGATATCAAACTAACCTCACATTCCTGGAATAAGCTTAGTCATGATGTACTGTTACATCATTGAGTAGGGTAGTTAATACATTTATTCAGGATCCTTATTCATTAGTGAAATGAATTTATGCATGTATGGATGTACAATAAAAAAACTTTCAAGGGTGGTAATTCTATCCCCTGGTTTTAGAGTCAAGATTTGGACCGCCTAATGAAATGAACATGACTGCTTTTACTTTTTTTCCTGTTTCCTGAAATGACTTGTATAAGATGGAAATTAACTGTTTCTTGAACCGTTGGTAGAACTCTTCTAAAAATTTACTTGGATCTTTGGGATTAGGGAAGTAAGGTTCTGGGGAATTTTTTCTTATTTTTTTAAACTAATTGGTCTCTTCAAGTTCTCTTATGCCAATTTCAAAGTTAATATTCTTCTAAATAATGGATGCATTTTACCAAGTTTAAAATTGATTAGTATATACCAGTAATTTATGCTATTTTTAAAAATATGTGATTATTTTCCCTTTGTATTTTGCATCTTCATCAGTTTTGCCAGTTGCCTCAATCATACTTGTTTTTTAGAGCCAGCTTTTGATTTTTTATTTCTGTATGTATATTTGTTAATTGCTGCTCTTTCTGTGGCTTTAATGTTATTATTTCCTTCTTATTTCTAATTTTCCAATTTCTGTATAATTTTTTAATTGAATGCTTAGTTCATTTAATTTTTTAAAGAGGTTAATTTGTATCTTTGACCTTAATCTGTTTTTGTAAATGTTCTGTGAGTGTTAAATATGAAGATCTATATGCTTAAATTAATAGCCCAAGCTTATTCATTTTGTGTTTGGGTTCTTCTTACTTCTCATTATTGTCTGCTTGACCTAATAGTGTCTGGGAATTAAAAATCTTAATTTATCTGTTCTCACTGTAAATCCATCAGTAGTGGATTGTGTCATAAATTGTTTTGAGATTAAGATAGTTTTCTTTTGGGTTTTATTTACCTGGCATGTCTTTTTATATCCTTGTATCTTACTCTGATGTGAATGTTTGCTTCTTTATTAATCATTGCAGCTCTACATTTCTTAAAAGTGGTAATATTTTGGACTCTTGCTACCATATTTTCCTTATTTTTAAATTTATTGTTTGGTTTTTCTTCTTCTGTTTTCCATTGAATAGAACAAGGTGACTTCTGATTTCAAAGTTAAATACATTCCTTTTTTGTTCTTATAGGAGAGTGGCTTATAACCCAATACCTAATTTTATTTATCCCTATTGATTTTTTAAATTCACCAATATCTATATTGTTTATAAATAACTTCTAGTCCTCTGTTTCTTTCTTTTAAGGCAACAGTAAAATTTCCCAAGGTATTTGAATACCCTTACCTTATAGCCTCTCCTGGATTTTTTTTAAACTTACAAATTATTTTTTAAAGTTCTCAATTATCTTAAAATTTCACTTTATTCTTGTATATATACAGTATTTTCTTTTGAAACCTTATGTCAGTTTGATTTTTTTTTTTTTTTTGTAGGTTATTTGCTTTCTTCATTGAACTCTTAGAATTTTTTTTGTCTTTGATATTCATAAATCTCATTAACATGTCCGGGGTTAGAGTAAAGATTTTCATATTGCTTTTTAACTTTGAGAAATTCTCTTTTTTTTAGATATTCACCGCCCTTTGTTTTTTAGCTATTGTTAGCGTCATTCATATCTCAGCTTTTCTGTCTCCTATCTGGAGAGCTTTTCAACCTCAGACTTTCTTCAGTTGAACCTGTCTTGTTTATCCTATTTGTTGGTCATTTTAGTTACTGCATTTTTTATAATAATCCTATCTTGTTTCAGATTTCTTTGTCTTGTCTCATACTGCTACTATCTTCCCTCTTTAAGTATATATATTCTGTTGAAATTCTTAGTCTAATAATTCTGCTTCAGGTGATAAGTATTTCATTCATTCTGTACTCAAGTGTCTAGTTATTTTGGCCTTAGAGCTTAGGGATTATGACAAGTATTGAGGGAGGAATGAAGATCAGTCTCTGGTTTGTGACAATCCTGTGGAGTTTAAGAAGGGGATGGGGTGAACCTAAGGAGAGTTTCAGTTACTTTGGATTTAAAGTTTGCTGATAATTCTGGGCAATTTTTTGGCTACTTTGGGAGGAGGCAGTCTCCTGGTTGTAATCCATTGTGTCTGGATTGAAGGGGGTGGAATCAGTGCTTGTGGGTTTTGAGTCAGTTCAGTTTGCATCAAATCCATGTTATTCTAGAAACACTAGCACTGGGCTCTGAAAGGTGAAGGGGACAGCAATGAGTGTTGAAAGGCAAGCGCAGAACTTAAAGGCTACCCACTCTCGTCATCCTAGGGTGTTTTTCCAGGTGGTAGCTCAACTCCTATACCAGTTAAACACAGACTTCAATCTTAGAAGTTGCTTGTGTATGTGTGCATGTATGGTATATGTACATGTGCACACCGGAGTGGGAGTAGAGGCCAGCTGTCCAATGACAGAACATTAAGCTTTTTGTTTGTAAGAAATAAAGTTGATATTGGTATTTATTTTTTTGCTTGGTTATCTTTTTTTATATATATTTTTTTTATTGATTTCAGAGAGGAAGGGAGAGGGAAAGAGAGAAACATCAATGATGAGAATCATTGATCAATTGCCTCCTGCACGCCCCCTACTGGAGATTGAGCCCACAACTCAGGCATGTGCCCTTGACCGGAATTGAACCCGGGACTCTTTAGTCTGAAGACTGACGCTCTATCCACTGAGCCAAACCGGCCAGGGCTTTACTTGATTATCTTAACTAAAGTGATTTAGTAAGATACTTGATTTACAACAATCTGTCTATGACAGGAAATTCTAATCTGGATTCTAGATCAGTTACACAGATTTACTGAAGTTAGGTAAATTTTGATTGTTAGCATCTTTTGGGAGGTAGAGGGGTTCATACATGTAAGCATTCTTTGAGGGGCTCACAGACTAGGTGTGTATAACCTTTTAAAAATCTATGTACCATAGTAAATTGTATAATACATGAGTTACATCTCAATAAAGCTGTTAGTTAAAAAAAAGTCCCCTCGTCATAAAATATTATAGTCTTATTTAATATAATTTCAAATTAAATAGGGAATACAATAGAAAATAATGGTGTAGGGTACTATCCTGTTTACCAGTATACATATGCTCCCTTCCTTTCCCCTAATACTAACTTGTACCGGTGAGATATTGTTTTGTTTTTTTGTTTTAAGAAAGTTCAGGTTATCATTTAGCATTGTCATTCCATGGCCTTTTTTTTTTTTTTTTATCTTCACCCGAGAATATTTTTCCATTGATTATTTTAGAGAGGGGGGAAGATGGAGAGAAAAATCAATGTGACAGAAACACATCGATTGGTTGCCTCCTGTACGAGCCCCGACCAGGGCCTGGGCCTGAGAGGAGCCTACATGCCCTTGACCAGAATTGAACCTGGGACACTTCAGTCTGCAGGCCAATGCTCTATCCACTGAGCCAAACTGGCTAGGGCCAGACTTTTTAACTTTAGAAGATAGGCTGTATTTCACAGCTGAGATGCCAATGCATAAGAACAAAGCTGAACTTGAGTACAATGAAAGGTCTGGGTTGATAATCTGATTTACATTTCCCCATCAGTTTAATGTACTTGGCTAAATATCTACTTTTGAACTTTCATGCATTTATACCTCTTAAAGTTTAATTATTTTGAGTTAGTATATCTTTGCTTCAAATAGGAAACCTATTATGCTTCAATTTTAATATGATAAAAGAAGTGTAACTTGTGTCTTACTGGTATGCTATGTAATTGATGCTTTCTAACCTTTCAGCTTGCCTAAGGTAGTTAAAAGACGAGTGAATGCTCTCAAAAACCTTCAAGTTAAATGTGCACAGATAGAAGCCAAGTTCTATGAGGAAGTTCATGATCTTGAAAGAAAGTATGCTGTTCTCTATCAACCTTTATTTGATAAGGTAATGCTTTCTATTACTTTGTTTTACATATGTAAAATTTGAGAAGGTAATAAAGCTCCAGAAGCAAAAAAATTTTTTTTTGAAGATTCTTACTGATTTTTAGAGAGGAAGGAAGAGAGAGAGAAAGAGAAACATCAATGTAAGAGCGAAACATCAATTGGGTGCCTCCTGCACACACCCTACCTTGGGATCGAGCCCACAACTTGGGCATGGGCTCTGACGGGGAATCGAACTGGCAGTGCACTGGACGATGCCCAACCAACTGAGCCACATCGACCAGGGCCAGAAATAAACTTTTTTTAGACCTCTCAGCAAAAATGGTTATTAGATGTATTTGGGAAAACTGTCAATAATAGCAATTCAAGTTATGGTATGCATTAATTAAAATCTATGGGTTCCTAATGAGAAACAGCTAGTTTTTAGCTTGGATATCATTTAAGCTTTTTTTTTCTTCAATCATTTTAGCGATTTGAGATCATTAATGCAATTTATGAACCTACGGAAGAAGAATGTGAATGGAAACCAGATGAGGAAGATGACATTTCGGTTGGTACCAACTTTAATTTGGGGTATTTTATACCTTGGGAATGAAAGCATTTCCTTCAAACTTCATGATGACATACAAAGGATTGTTCCCTTTTTTTCACGTGAAGAAATGGAGGCTTCTAAGTCACTTGCCCACAGCTGAGACACAAATCCAGTGCTCTGTTAAATGACCCTGTTTCTCCAGAATTGCTATTTTAATATTGTTTACTTAAGAGAATATAATATTTTTATAAGAAAACATCAAGGAATAAAACATTGGACAAGGTTTATATTTCTTTTGCTTTTCCTGTTTACTATGCTTAAAAGTAGTTATTTTTCATGACTTTAAAAAATTATTTTCCTAAAACTTTTTCTATACCTCATAGTCCTAGTGGTTCTCTTTGGGAGCAGTATAGTTGTAGCAATATTTATAAAAGTAAGGTTTGGTATGGGTAATAGCAGTCTTTACACAATTGGACTAGAACTGTTTGGGCTGAAAGTTATAATTAGTGATTGAGGGTTTGTTGGTTTCTATATATATGCCACTACATTTAATTTAAGGGGATGTATAAGATTTTATCAAGAGGTTTAATTTAGGTTTTCAGTAATGTATGCTGTTATTTTTCAAGGAGGAGCTGAAAGAAAAGGTCAAAATTGAAGATGAGAAAAAGGATGAAGAAAAACAAGATCCCAAGGGAATTCCTGAATTTTGGTTGACTGTTTTTAAGAATGTTGACTTGCTCAGTGATATGGTTCAGGTAATATTACTCATAAAAATATCAGGTTACCTCAGAGAGTGTAAACCTTTGAAATATAAATGTTTGATGACTAGTCTCTCCATAGTTGATATTTATAGAATGGTTGCTTTCTTTTGAAACAGCTGTTGTCTGTAGAGGGGAAATTGCAGCTTTTTTTAATGTAACCAGATGAATTATGATTCATTTAAAAAAATAGATAATGGAATAGTCCCTTTAATAATTGGTCATTATTGTCTTGTGCTTTCTCAGACAATAGCTTTGTGCCTTCTGTCTCAGATGCTTAGTGTGTAGGTGGGATGTGAGAGACTTAACCATGTCAGTGGTCTTACCCAAAAGACCTTTTCAGTCTGAAACAGCTACTCTATAGTACATTTGTATTTTATAAGAATGCTGTAAAAATACATATTTTTATTGATTTTAGAGAGAAGGGAGAGGGGGAGAGATAGAAACATCAATGATGAGACAGAATCATTGATTGGCTGCTTCCTGCATGCAACCCTGACCGGGAATTGAACTTTGACCTCTTGGTTCATAGGTTGATGCTGAACTACTGAGCCACACCAGCTGGGCTATTTTTAACTCTTTTACAGTTGTCACTGTATCTGGGGAACATTGTCTTATAATCAGAAGCATTTCTTGAATCACTGCCATCTGCACTGTAGTACTTGTTTCCTGATACTATGATTGTTGGAAGTTAATATCAAGAAAAAGAAATGATCTCAAAACAATGACTCCTTATAGAAATTCTACTTTAACCAAGTAGGAAAACATCAAGCAGAAAGAAGGAAAGGAACAAGAGCAGCAGTTACAATCACAATCAATCAGGAAACATTTAAAAGCAAACATACCTATTTTAGACTTGGTTTTGTGCTCTTCAGCCCATTCAATCTGGATAATGAAGTAGTCACTGCTACATAAAACTTAACTTGAAAATGTCAGTCATCTCAGTGTTCATTGTCCAGTAAGAGAACACTAGTCCTAAAATGCCATATTACTCATTTTTTTTTTTTTAATTTTTTTAATTTGAAGGAACATGATGAACCTATTCTGAAGCACTTGAAAGATATTAAAGTGAAGTTCTCAGATGCTGGCCAGCCTATGGTAAAAACTTTGAAATACTTCCAATTTTTGTAACAGATGTTTACAGATAAATAAATGGAACTTTCTAAAAAGAGGTGTGATGTTTAAAGGTTAGAGATGGGGATGAGGAGAAATTAAAAGTGATACATGCCAAGGAAGCATGAATAAGAAAGTACTTATTTTGTATTAAAAGGCATGTGTCTGGGACTTACATAAAATAGAAGATACTAGAGGGCCCCTAATTTCCCATTATGAGAGCTCAACCAACAGCTTTTTCCCAAAACCATCAGTAGTATAATGTAAAGTATGGGCAAAGCTACTAAAGGCTGTAGATTCTTATATTGGCATGTAATAAGGTTGGGCCTTTTCTCTGTCCAGCTTAGGTTCTAGTCTAAGATTTAACATTTCTCTTTGTGGGGATGGAGAGAGGAATGAGGACTGGTCAGTTTATTCAGATGTGCCCAACCTATTTCATAAACATGTTACTAAATAGTATTGTATGCTGAACTAAATTTTGTGCCCCATTTTGCTTTTAACATAACGGGGATTTATCTGACTGTTTCCCAGAGTGGGAAAAACACTGTCACTTAGAATTTTATGTTTATAAAAACTAAAGATAAAGCTTTACTTACTAAAGAATTGAAATTGATTATGTAGGAATTTAATTCGTTTTTATACTTTTTTTTTTTTAAAGAGTTTTGTTTTAGAATTTCACTTTGAACCCAATGAATATTTCACAAATGAAGTGTTGACAAAGACATATAGAATGAGGTCAGAACCAGATGATTCTGATCCCTTTTCTTTTGATGGACCAGAAATTATGGGTTGTACAGGGTGAGTTTAATTTTACTATATTAACAGAATGTTAAGTCTGTATTTGTAGTACTTATGATTTGTGGTATTGGTATTTCTATGTATGTGTGTTAGACACATTCATAAATAGTTTATCTCCAAACATTTGAGTAAAATGTTATCTGAGAACTTAGAGCCATTTTTCTAGAATTCTTCTTGGCCTATGAACTATTACATTTCTACAAAGGAAATGCACATTTAAATTTATTATATTGTGAGTTTATGGTGATTGTAAATATGTTTATTGAAAAAATTTGTTTAGAAATAAAATTTTTCTCTTTACACGGCTATAGAAAGCCTTTGGACCAATTTTGCCTTCTAAAATTTGAAATTAAATATACTATTTATTTGGGAAAATCTTAGCATTTGAAAGTAATGTGTTAATTGTGATAGGAGATTTTTTTTTCCCTCTTTGTTTTGGAAGGTGCCAGATAGATTGGAAAAAAGGGAAGAATGTCACTTTGAAAACCATTAAAAAGAAACAGAAACACAAGGGACGTGGGACAGTTCGTACTGTGACCAAAACAGTTTCTAATGACTCGTTCTTTAATTTTTTTGCTCCTCCTGAAGGTAAATAGTGTTTTAGTTTGCATATTGGTGGTTGTTTTATTATAAGCTTTGTTTAATTTTTTTATTCATTTGAATTTCTCTTCTCAATTTTGCAGTTCCTGAGAGTGGAGATCTGGTAAGCTGAATTGTTATTTAATTGTTGAATTATTTACTGTGTATGAAATTAAAGGACTGGTTCTCAAAAGTGGGGAGTGGGGTAGTTGCTACTAGCATTTTGTTCTGAGGTTTGTAGTGCATGGGGATGCTCTTGATGCATCTGAAAAGTTCCATTCAAAATGCTCATAGTGCTTTCACTGAGAAATGCTGAAACGCTCAAGATTTTCTTTTCTTTTGAGACTTGGCAAATACTTTGAGGGATTCAAAGTTTTCAAGACTATATTTTTCTTCCTTATTGAAACTAGAATGTATTTGTGAAAGCCTGAGTGAGATTCTATTATTCCACTTGGTGTTTTCAGTAACTAATATTTTAAAAGGAAAACTGTAGTTATGTAATTAAGTTGCTTTATTTATATTTTACTTTTAAGCCATAAAAAAATAAACAACTAGTTCACTAATTTTTACTTCCCCAAATTTCTGAGTATATACATTGTTCTGCTAACTTTCTTTTTATTAAAAACTGTAAATGACTGTTTGGTCATACCACATTTAAGTAAGTTTTCAAATGACAAAGTTAAAAGTGAAGTTGAGTTAGTTACTTCATGATTTAAACCCAAGAGTCTTGCATGTGCTGATTTAAATAACAAAGTTAAATTTTGTGCTTTTGATTTTCTTAAATAGGATGATGACGCTGAAGCTATCCTTGCTGCAGACTTTGAAATTGGTCACTTTTTACGTGAGCGTATAATCCCAAGATCAGTGTTGTACTTTACTGGAGAAGCTATTGAAGATGATGATGATGATGTGAGTGGATCTGAATCCTGTAATAAAATCATTTAGTGAGGGTATGATAATCAGAATTGGTGAGAGTTTTAATGAATTGATGTAATTTTTAGAAAGCACAGCAGAATAATGCTATTTGGATAATTCCTGATGTCCTGTAGATAAATTTTCTGAGTTGTTTTAAATAGGTTCTCTTTGGGTTCATTTATTATAGTTTTTATTTTTCTGCTAATAGGAAGACTGTTCTGAATTAGTGAAACTTCACAATGTTTGGTTAGTACTGTAGATCTATTATGCTCTTGTCTTTGACCAAATAAAACATGCCAAGAACTTTTTTTTAGTGCTTAAAGTAACAATAGTAGGAAGCATAGAATTTTTATTCCAAGGAATATTAATTAAAGATTTAGGTAACATTAGGTTGCCCTCAAAGGTTTGGGTGTCTTTTATTGCTAAATGGCAATAATTCAGATAGACATTTTGTGCATTGTGTTCCACACATTAAGTATAAGAAAGTAATATTTACAATAAATTCTGTTACATCATACTTAACTTTAGGGAAAATATTTTTCCTTTTTTTAGATATTAGTGGATACAATGATGGATATAAATAATGTTGTTCTCAGAAGTTTGTTCACTTCATCAAACTTGACCCTTTTTTTCCTTTTTTTAGTATGATGAAGAAGGTGAAGAAGCGGATGAGGTAATGTTTACCAAATGAGCAAATAATACTGTTTAACACATTGAGAAGCAAATTTGACTTATGTATTCCTTTGCTATAATCATTATTCTGTGATAATGCATAAAAAACATTTTTGGAAAAATTATGATTTTAGAATTTACAGCCGAAACAATGTATGTATAAGGTTTCAATAAATAAATTGTAAAACTCAGAACATTTTTTTTTATTTCAAATAATTCTGTTCTGCTGCAGGGTTATCAGCTCTTTGAAGAAGTCAAAAGCTGCAGTAAACTTTTTCCACGTTGGCTGCAGTAAATCTTTTCAATAAAAGCTGTCTGGATGTCTCAAGTTGTGTTGGGAAATTTTTCATAATAGAAGCTTTCATATTAAATTGCATTGTCACCAAACTCTGTAATCATGAAATTCTATTGACCTATAGAGTAACTTGTATTAAATTCTTCCTACATTATGAGCCATTTCTTGCCTACTATGTACCTACTTCATGGATGCATTTTGAACTTTAATATAGGAAGGGGAAGAAGAAGATGAGGAAAATGATCCAGACTATGACTCAAAGGTGAGTATAATTAGTGCTGTTTTCTATTAAATTTAAGGCAGGTTAAATAAAAGTTAATGTATCAATATAAAGTTTAATTTTATCCATTAAAAATGTCTAACCCATTAAATATATATATGTATAAAGTCCTCACTGGCATTTCAACAATACACTTAATTTCAGTGCATCTCTTAAGAAACTTATTTTAGGTCTGACCTTATATTTTTAAAATTCCAGGCTAAGTAAGCCCTAGAATTCTTTTTATTTATTTTTCACTTTTATTGTTTTCAGAGAGGAAGGGAGAGGAGGGGAGAGAGAGAGAGAAACATCAATGATGAGAGTCATTGATTGGGTACTGGAAGTTTAATTTTATCCATTAAAAATGTCTAACCCATTAAATATATATATGTATAAAGTCCTCACTGGCATTTCAACAATACACTTAATTTCAGTGCATCTCTTAAGAAACTTATTTTAGGTCTGACCTTATATTTTTAAAATTCCAGGCTAAGTAAGCCCTAGAATTCTTTTTATTTATTTTTCACTTTTATTGTTTTCAGAGAGGAAGGGAGAGGAGGGGAGAGAGAGAGAGAAACATCAATGATGAGAGTCATTGATTGGCTACCTCCAGTACCCCTTACTGGGGATTGAGCCCGTAACCCAGGCTTGTGCCCTGACCTGGAATCCAACTGTGACTTCCTGGTATGTAGATCAGTGCTCAACCAGTGAACCATACCGGCTGGGCTAGGATTCTGTTTTAATGGCATGCTGTCATGTACATTTTTTAAAGAAGCATTTTAAATTATAGCTTGTGATTTTAGGCTGTTTCCCCTCCAAAGGAAAGCTTATAAACAAAGGTCAGCTTTTTAAATTATCTGAATGTAGGAGTACTTGGGAATTAGGGGAGCAATACTATCTGTTAGATTCTACCAACCACCTCCCTTCTCCATCTGAGTCCCAGGAATTTGTCATACCAGGATTAGTAAAGGCCTTTGTTTTCTTACAAAATACATCAGACATTTTATCAGCAATTTTTTGAAACTGGTTTCTCTTTTCATTCATTCATTTGCTAAATGCTACAAAATATCCAAAGATACTTGAACCTACTGGGCAGGTAAAAGGAGATAGTTAAAAATCAAAATAAATATTCCAACAAGTATGACTTACTCCTAACAGCTAAATTAGGAATGGAATTAGTATTTTTTGAGTAACTGATCTATAAAAAGGCAAAAATAATGGTTATAATAACTAACAAATTGCTTGGTTATTTAATTTTTCAAGATTATGGCTCTGTCTCATTTTATGGAATTCATTCTATTGTGTAAAATTTGCATTTTATTTTAGCATTTTCATGATCTGCTAATGTTTGAATAATAATTTGCTGTCATTGCTAATACCCTTTTTTAAAAAAAATTTGGCAAAATTTTTGACAGCGGTGAGATAATGTGATAAGGTAGTTAATTACTAATGAAATATTTACTGAAGCTGGTAGAAAAAGATAGATTGACTTGTTGTTTTCCTTTAACAGAAGGATCAAAACCCAGCAGAGTGCAAGCAGCAGTGAAGCAGGATGTATGGCCTTGAGGATAACCTGCACTGTAATAGCCTAAACACAACTATTATTTACTTACAGACTTAACGTTTTTGTATTTTCTTGGTAGACCGAGTAATTTTTTTAAAAGGAAGGAATTGATACTTTAAAGACAATTTTGTTCTACCTAGCATTTTAAATTTAGTTTTTCTGCCAGATATGTTGAATGCAGAAATTCTCTCACACGTTTTCATTCATTGCTACGTAGTTTTGGTTCTTCTGGGGTATTTTTATCATGTAACTATTAGATACAGCTATGAAAATAAACGAACTGTTAAATGAAACAGATTTTTTTGTTTTGCTAATTTTTTCTGAAGAACCAAAGTATTTTTTCAGCTGGTAGTTAAGTGGGTTTAAGTTTTGTCTTTCATTACTTTGTTATAGAAATGCAGTGCCTATACTGAAACAATTCATTTTAAAAACAAAAACAAACTGGTCAAGACAATCTATGGTTAAGAATTTCCAGTAAGACTACATCTATTTGATTGTTCAATGGATTTTTAATATTTTAGGTGACATAGTTAACTATAAAGAACCCTAACTCAATTGTATGGTTATTGGTTAGTTACCATAGGGAGATGAATAAAACTTAGTATTTTCAGACGTTAAACTTTATTATTTTAACTGTACTTTTAAATTTAACCTCCATTAATTAAACATCTCTTCTTTGTGGTAGGGTCTACCTTCTGCTTCCCTGGAAAGGATGAATTTTCATCATTTGACAAGTTCATTTCAAGTTTTTTGTTGTTTGTTTGTTTGCTTGTTTTTGTAGCCTAAAATAAAAATGTCAAATATAATTTTAGTTCTCACAAGATAATGTCTTATAATTTTGTACTAATTCAGGCAGAAGTGAAGCCTTAGCTTGAATTAAGTATTGTACCCAGTTTACTATCATACTGAAGAAAAGGGTGCCAACTCTGGAAGAGGTATACTGCATTTAAAAAGAAAGTATAAAAAAAGAAAAAGATGATGTAATTTTTTTAAAAGTAAGTTAAGTTTTATTTCCTTTGGTTAGAATGAGAGAAGGCCGCAAGCCTCTGATTAATTCCAGTTCTTATTGTTTATAAAGTATGAGTATGTTGTTTACCCATGCTTCTGTTTACTATGTATTAAAATGGGTAGTACTGTTTACTTAACTACCTCACATGTGTTAGGCATATTAACTTAAATTATATATGAAATGTTTCTCAACCTTATTGAAAGCTTAAAAATTTGGAACTTTTTGCACCACAAGTATGATATTCAGCCCTTTAGTCTACCGCAGTTTGCTAAATAAACCAGAAAACAAAAGTTAAGTACTTTACTCTGGATCTGGTCAGGCAGTGCTCTTTTAGTGGCTCCTTATTTAATAGAAGTGGATGGATAACCAACTATTTCAAAGGTCCAAGAATTGTTTTTAGGTATTTTAGTTATGACCATAGAGATCATGGTTCTAAAATAGAAGTAAGGCCGTTTTTAAAGGGGTAGGGGGAATCCCATTAAACTTGATATTGTACAGCCACATTTAAAATACCTCAGGCTAATTACTGTTAATTTTTTCTGGTGAACTTAAAAGTTTTGGCAGTGAGGGTGGACTAATTGGATTGTAATTGGAAAACAGCTTAGAGTTTCTGCTAGTAATAAAATAACAGTAGGTTCATTTTTAGAAATGATAGCATTTGCATTTTGAAAATTTAGTATAACAGTCTTAGAATGTGAATGAATACACTTTGTTATTTGTGTACTACTATCTTTTTCACTCCTGAGATTTTAATTCACTACTGGAAATCCTTAACCAATTGCAATAGTTTATGGTGGGGGGGGGGCGGGGAATGCCATGAAAACACCTGATGTTTTTCCTCTTCATTTTCAAAATGATTTTGGTTGCTTTGATTAGACCTTCTGTGCTAATGTTTTTTTGTACCCATAGCTCATTTGAACACAGATGAACTTTAAGTAGCAAAACCACTATATTCTTTTTTTCTTTAGGAAATAGCTATTGCCAAAGTGAAGGAGTAGATACTATTTCATCTTGTTATATAAAGGGCAATGTGATTTGCAGAGGAATTGCTCTCTTAATAAAGTTGGGGTTTCAAAGAATATCAGTGTTCATCTATGCTATCTCTCCAGTTCCAAAAGGTTCTATTCCATTCAAGAAATTTGAGATATGTAATTGGAAGACCTTAATAAAATTTGCATTTAATTTTATAAAATGTACTGGTGATGTTTTGGGTGGTTTTTAAATAAAAATACTACCTTTTTGTAAGAACAGAGAGTAGAGATGTTTCGAGTTGGCTATTCTGTGCTTAGACCATGATGGTCTGTAAATTTGATTACTTTTAAATTACGAGCAACCTCCCAAGTCCTGCTGAATGGAGTTTGTATTGTAAGATTAGAAAGGGCTTCCACAGATTTTACTGAGTTAACTGTAAACATTTTTGAGGAGACTTCAAGTTTTTAGTTACTAGTTTTCTCTAACCCAGGAATTGGCTGCCAAGTTCTCAATAATTGAGTTAACTATGTTACTGCTGCTTTTAAGACTGAATTTGTGGGTTTATCCAAGTTGTAGGCAATTCCCTTTATTAAAAATATAAAACTTTTGAATTGTGAAAGCATCAGACCATGCAGAAATATTAAACTAATATTAAAATATTCTTTATTTGATTGCAGGGCATGGTTTAGCATTTGAGTCCATTTTTATGGGATGATCTTATAAAAATTGTAGCATTTATATTTTTGACTGTTTAAACCAGATGTTATTTTAAATGTACAGAATAAACGATTGGCTTAGAGGAAGCATACGTACATTTTTTTATAGGAACCTTTGAAAAGAAAAAGCATGCGAATTTAGTATTTTTTTTTAATCTTCACTGTATATTGGTAATTGTAAACCATTTTGTTTTGAAAATATTAATAATTTAGGTGACTTGCTACTTAAAACACTACTAATAGCTGAAAATTAAATGGTGAAATTAACAAATTAATTTTCAGCTATGTAGTGATGATTTTTTGTATGCTGGTTTAAAAATCCAGTAATTAAAATTGGATAAGATTTTAGCCAAGTACTTAGACTGATTAAGAACTTCAGAGAAATGGAAACATCTTTGTTGGAGTATGAAATTATTGAAGGATAAGTGTTTATCCATGAGAAATTTTGATTGTATTTAGTTGATTACATTTTCAAAAAATAACAGCATTCTTTGTATCTTGTGTTTAAGTATAAAATGAGAAACAGAGTCTAACAATTTAGAAATAATAAATTGTCAACAGGAAATAAGTCCTTAATGCAGTTGTTTAATTTTGAAACTTGGGATAAAATGTTGCTTAAAATCAAAGCAGAGCTTTTAGATCTTTATGTATTTTAGCAAGTGATGAAAATAAAAGGACCAGAAGTTGGCAGATCTCAGTAAGAGTTAATGATAGTAATATTCATAATTTGTCATAATGAAATTAGGCAGTTGTAGCTCAGCTTTTCATGGAGTGGTAAAATAGTTACTTTTGTGGGGGGTTTTTGGTGGTTAACCCTCACCTGAGGATGTTTTTCTATTGATTTTTAGAGATGGTGGAAGGGAGACCGAGCTAGAAACATCGATTGGTTGCCTCCCACATGAGGCCCCTCAGGGCTTGTACGAATTGAACCTGTGGACCCTTCAGTCCATGGGCTGACTATCCACTGAGCCAAATTGGCTAGGGTGGAAATTGTTACTTTTTAAAGTGTTTAAAACACTGGAAACTACCTTAGTATTTCAAAAGTGAAATTATCTTCCAAGAATTTTTAAAATTAAATATAAGGAGATTTATGCTAGTGGCCTCTGGGCTAATTAGAGGTTACCCTGTCAAAAGCAGGGCAAACTTCCTTTTATCTGCAATGAAGTAAAATACCAGGATTTTGGCAGAAGGGGGTGCTTATCAATCTTCCTTTTTTTCTAACAATTGAAAGAATTCCTGTATATTCTTTACTCATCACCATTTATTGATTTTGCTACATAAATTTATATTGTGTATGCATTGTTTTTTTAAACTTTGACAAAAGTTGCAGGCATCATGCCCTTTCACCTTCTAAATGCAGCAGTTGCTCATTACTGGAAACATTCTTAGAGAATCACAGTACAGTTGAAAATTAGGAGAAGTTGCTATGCAATCACAGTTCATTTTGATGCTTATATTATCCCAGATTTGACCAGTAGGATTTCCAAGCTGGTTCCTCTGCACTTTTTGTATGTTTTGCATCAATTGAGAACTTAACATACTTCAGTTCAAAAAAGACTGGGGGCTTCTCTTAGACTTTTTCTGTCCCAGCCCTAAAATTGGGTATTTCTCCAAAGATGGCTGGATACCTTTAAGGGGAATGGTAGTTAGAATCCAAGTCTGGGTGCTGGATGTGCTTATTTCTGGGATGTCCTTGTATCAACAGACTTGGGAAACATCAGAAACTAGACACACACTGGACACTTCAAAGTTAATGCAACACAATGGGATTCCTAACCTTGCCCGAGTCCATATTTATAACTACCTTCATCTAGGTCAGTGATGGGCAACCTTTTGAGCTTGGTGTGTCAAACTTCGCCAAAAAACTGAGCATAACTCGGGTAGTGTGTCACTTTGAGGAAAAAAACATTATTTTGCAAATGTTTCATCCTCGGCATGCGGCCGCCTCAGCGGCCGCGTGTCATCAGAAATGGCTACACGTATCAGTGCTGACACGTGTCATAGGTTCGCCATCACTGATCTAGGTGGTGAGTAGCTGATCCAATTGGGGATTGTAGATGAGGTTGCGCTACATGAATAAGAAAAGAGAAAAGAAAAATCCAATTTTAAGACTAACCATGTAGGCCCTAAACAAATGATTGACATATTTAATGGACATTGTAATAAAATAGTTCTTACATTGCAAAGTAGAATGGTTAAACAGCCTTTAGAGTCCATTTGTGTTTATTCAGGCTCAGTGTTTTCATAAGTTGTGAAAGATTTGGTTAGTACAGGACATATTAGTATTTGCAGAATACTTGAGTCTTTAATAGGTGTGCATTCTAACAAAATCTTGAGTTTGTGATTAAGATCAATCTTTAGCCCTAACTGGTTTGGCTCAGTGGATAGAGCGTCGGCCTGCGGACTGAAGGATCCCAGGTTTGATTCCGGTCAAGGGCATGTACCTTGGTTGTGGGCACATCCCCAGAAGGAGGTGTGTAGGAGGCAGTTGATCGATGTTTTTCTCTCATCGATGTTTCTAACTCTATCTTTCTCCTTTCCTCTCTGTAAAAAAATCAATAAAATATATATTTTTAAAAATCAATTTTTAAATTGATTTTAGCCTTTAATTTCAGAAGGAGTTGGAGGAGGGCTGTTTCATTTGTTCTAAAGGTAAAATCACTCCTGGCTAAGAGGTGCCCTATTTGATGTACAAACAGATTTTGACTGCATAATAAACATTTTGAAGGTTGTTATGTAGAACTTGAAAATTTGCCACACTTAAAGTCAGCTTAAGAATCTAATTTTTTAAAAATGCATGTTGAGAGAAACCAAGATGGCGGCATAGGAAAACACCTACACTGCTGCCTCGCACAACAATTTAAAAACAATGAAAAGACAAAACAGACATCATCCAGAACCACAGGAAGGCTGGCTGAATGGAAATTCTACAACTAGAAAGGAGAAAAGCACACTTGAGACTCACAGGAACTGCGGAAGGCAGAGGTACAGAGGCGGGCACGGAGAGGGCTTCTCAATTGGGAGGGAGACAAAAGCTCCCGAATGCTCTGAACTCCAGTTCCGGGTGAAACTCTGGGGACCCAGACTCATTTGGGGAGAAACTGGACTGTCTGGCTGCGGGCAAAACTAAAGGGTGGCTTTCTCTCAGAGGTGCTTGCAGCGATTATTGCGGGACACTGTGACCCAGGGGCCTATTAGGGCAGGGCTGACAGAAAGCCATTGCTGTCTGCTCCTCCCTGAGACTCCATCCCATCCAAGCTGAGCACAGAGGCTTTTGCAAGTCTTGTCTCATAAGGGTGTCTCCAGCACAGAAGCTCTTCCAGTGTAGACACAACTGATCCTCACAGGCAATTGGCCTGGAGGTCAATTCCTCCCAGTGATACCAACAACAATCAAGTCTTAACTACAACAAGACTGCACACAGCCCACAAAGGGGTGCACCAAGAGTGTCCACCTCAGGTAACTGGGGAGGCTGATCCACTGGGCCCTATAGGACACCTAGCACACAAAGCCACTCTATCAACACTGGGAAGCAGCCAAAATGTGGAGACAAACAGGTCACAAATGAAAGAAATGGAGGAAAGCAAACTACTGGATATAGAGTTCAAAACTATGAAGATAGTGTAAGGAGCCTCTGGGACAACTTCAAGCATACCAACATCAGAATTATGGGCATGCCAGAAGAAGAGAGAGCAAGATACTGAAAACCTATTTGAAGAAATAATGATCGAAAACTTGCCCCACCTGGTGAAAGAAATAGACTTACAAGTCCAGGAAGTGCAGAGAACCCCAAACAAAAGGAATCCAAAGAGGACCACACCAAGACACATAATTAAAAAGACAAAGAGCAAAAGACAAAATTTAAAGTAGCAAGAGAGAAACAGTTACCTACAAGGGAGAACCCATACAACTGTCAGCTGATTTCTCAACAGAAACTATGCAGGCCAGATGGAAGTGGCAAGAAATATTCAAAGTGATGAATAGCAAGAACCTACAACCAAGATTACTCTACCCAGCAAAACTATCATTCAGAATTGAAGGTCAGATAAAGAACTTCACAGATAAGAAAACGCTAAAGGAGTTCATCAACACCAAACCAGTATTATATGAAATGCTGAAAGGTATTCTTTAAGAAGAGGAAGAATAAAAAGGTAAAGATAAAAATTATGAACAACAAATATCTATCAACAAGTGAATCTAAAAATCAAGTGAATAAATCTGATGAACAGAATAAACTAGTGAATATAATAGAAAGGGAGTGGACTGACAATTCTCGGTGTGGGGGGAAGGGGTGTGAGGGGTGTGGGAAGAGACTGAACAAAAATTGTACACCTATGGATGAGGACAGTGCGGGGGGGGGGGTAAGGGTAGAGGGTGGGGTGGGAACCGGGTGGAGGGGAGCTATGGGGGGGAGGGAAGAGGAACAATTTTAATAATTTGAACAATAAAGATTTATTAAAATTAAAAAAAATTCATGTTGCCCTAGCCAGTTTGGTTCAGTGGATAGAGGCCTGCTGACTGAAGGGTCCCAGGTTCAATTCTGATTAAGGGCACATGCCCAGGTTTCAGACTTGATCCTCAATAGAGGGCGCGCACGAGGAGGCAGCCAATCAATGATTCTCATTGATATTTCTATCGCTCTCTCCTCTGAAGTCAATAAAAATGTTTTCATATGCTGATTTATTTTACCTTTTTCTGAGTCCAGAGATGATTCAGGGTAATAGTAAGTGACGTCATAATTTGTTAGCCTGTCCTGTATGTCTCTAATATCTACCTGGAACCCTGGATATGGGCTATGAGAGGTGTCTGTTGAGATCCGATGTGATTTTTGGCTTGGATCAGGCTAGTCAATACATAAATGTTTCAAAACTATAGAGACTGGATTTGTTCTTTGCTGTTCAGTTGCCTTGGTGAGTAGACCTAGAACCTGTAGAGCAACTTAGGCAGCAACAACCCAACCTATCTTGCCTGCATTTGCAGTTTCAGCTCTGCTTGGCCGCCTTTTCATTCACTTTCTTCAGCTGATCTTTTGTGTATATGTCTTATTAGTTCAACATGGTCACCTTTTTATTTACTCTTCAGTTGTGATCTGGTTCTCTTAGTTCAAGAAGTATTCTAAGCATACTTGCTCACCATTGGATTTCCTAACTTCCAATATTGTACTTCGAAGATGGTAAGTATATAGCAAATTTTTGTATGTACATTACTCAGGATTTATCTGCAGTCCCTCCAGTGTACCAACCATCCTAATATATAAAAAACCCTGGGTTGTAATGACCAGTAACAACCGAGGCTCGACCAACTGGAAGTCAGTCCTGCAGTCAGTGCTGGGTTGCCGTAACAACCCAGCACTGACTGCTGAGGGGGCTGTGAATCAGGGCCAGAGAGAGGCCTGAAGTGAGAAGCAGGGACTGATCATTTCCTCTGTGGCAGCTTTTGATCAGCACTTGCCTCTCTTTCCCAGTCTGGCCAGCAGCTGCAACTCCTTTTCTCTCCAGGCCTCCACCAGGGCTGCTGATCAGCCCCACCTTTCTGATCAGGCCCCATTGATAGGCCCAGAGACACTGACTGGTATAAAAACTGACCAATCAAAACCAAATTGGCCGGCAGAGGAGGGCAATTGGGGGCGAGATCAGGCAGGCAGACAGGTGAGCGGTTAGGAGCCAGTGGTCCCAGAGGGATGTCTGACTGTCGATTTAGGCCCAATCCCAGTGCAGGCCAGGCTGAGGGGAAACACACCCCCCCCCCCCCCTGCACAAATTTTGTGCACCAGGTCACTAGTCCTATATAATAAACATGCTAAGTGTTTGACCGTTCAACCAGTCGCTATGATGCACTGATGGCAGCAGACACTCTGTCCAATAGGTTAGCTTGCTGCTGGGGTCCAGCCAACCAATTGGGACCGGGTGAGATGTGAGATGGGCTGGACACACACTGGAGCCCTCCCACAGTCTTTCCCCATCCCCAATAGTGCACTGGTGGGGTCCCTAAGCCTGGCCTGCGCCCTCTTGCAATCCGAGATCCCTTGGGGAATGTCGGTTGCAGGCCAAGCTGAGGGACCCCACCAGTGCACAACCCATGCACCAGGTAATACTATATGGGGCCATGTAGAAAGTTAAATCATTGGTTCTCATTATTTCAATCTCATGTCAGCCAAGATACTCCAAGATCCTTTGTAGCTGTCACATTTTACATACTGAGTTGCTTTTGAGGAAACCAATAAAACAGCTGGACTATGAATATTCGTAAACTCAGTGGGACTATTAGTGTGGACAGGGTATCAACAGTTGTTGCAGTTACCTAGTACTGCATAACAAAAGTACTACCAAAACTTAAAGCATTAACAAGATTTTTTTGGCCAACTGCTTAGATCATTTCTGATCAGCCTCAGCAGGGGCAGGTTTTCAAGGGAAGCAAATGGAATCATCTGAAGGTTCTTCATGTACAGGTGGTTGATGAAACTTCAGCTGGGATGTGGTCAGAGCTCTACCTAGACATTGTCTCACAGGATGATGACTGGTTTCCAGGAGTTAGGCAACAGTGTATCCTTTTTGTGGCCTATCCTGAGAAATCATCCCTTCTGTACTGTATTGGTTATAGAGTCAGTCACTGAGGTTTAATGGGAGGGGACTACACATGGCTGGAGGAATGGTAAGATTTTGGAAAAGTTAACTGGAATCTTCTGCCACAAATTGTCTTTTTTGCAAAATACTGTTGGCTACAATAGTATTGATACAGCAAAAGCTGCAATAGTTTTCCAAAATAACCAGAAACATAAAGGTTAAATTATATATTGTATGCCTGTTTATGGAGAAAAAATGTCTTATGGGAATCATATCATTTGAATTTGTTATACACAATTTTTGTGAATCATAAAAATGTCATTTGATAAGTAAAGGAACCTCAAATGGTATCTTAATCAGCATTTTTGGAAGACCCACGTGTATTTAATCAATTAAGACAACAGAAGTAATCCCTTATTTAATCTTCATACTTGTTTACCGATGGTAATTATTCCCTCTATATGTAAGGGTAGAAGTTCAATGACTTAGAAAAATCCTCACCAGAGGATATGTTTTTTTTTTTTTTTATGTTTATTGATTTTTAGAGACAGAAGGAGAGGGATAGAAACATCATTGATCAGCTGCCTGCTGCACTCCCCCCTACTGAGGTTCGAGCCCAAAACCCCAGCATGTGCCCTGACTGGCAAACGTAAATGAAATCTCATTAGAAAAGAAATAAATGTCATAGTTTCTGACCTGTTAAGGGATTCCAATAGTTATTCAAAAATGATTTATTTAAATCAGGTACTTTGTAGCTATGAAATGTGTGGTCATATTATTGTTGCTTTTAACATGAGGATATGCTTTTTCTGATAGATTTAGTGGCAGTGTGGAAACTTGCCATAAAAAGATTTCCTGAGTTCTATCTTTGGTAAAAATGTCCTCTACCTTTTTGGGCCTGGCTACCTGACAGAATTCTTTAGTCCTTTTCACTCCTCAGCCCTTGGTCAACTATCCTGTCACTTGTGACACAACCTCCACCGTCCAGTCATTAGCCTACAAGCCCAAGTTCTTTATTTCTACAGTAAACTTGCCATTTACAGCACCCAGGCAAGTTTATCATATCATCTATCTTGCTTTGTCCTCAAGCTTTTAGAAACAATGATCTGTACTCACTGCTTCTACTTTTCTTCCTCTAAAGCCAAGAAAAGGGCCTTGCTCATTTACTGATTTTTTTTTTTTTTACAGATATCAATAATGATCAAATTGAATAGTCTGTTCTCTCAGACAATACAATATGTTGTAATAGAAGACTGCAAAAGAGAGAGAGGTCCTTGGAATCTAGTCTCGGCTATCAATCCGATATTTGGTTGCAAACAACAGGAGCATTTACCTACTGAAGTAGAAGAGGACTTAGGAAAGGATATCAGGTGCTTTGGGGCTCTTAACGGAGGGCAGAGGCTTGGATGCTATTCAGCCAGGGCCATGCTCAAAGTAAGCTTAGAAATTAGGTTCAGTGCTTCCACTGTCCGTCAGTGGAATATCTGGTGCTTCTCTATGGCCATGCCTGAAGACTCAGAAGTCAGCGTATCAATACTTTTGAGTAATAGTAGTTGTAAGACTCCATGATATTGGTTCTTAGTCTCCTTCATTGGACTACCTTCCCCCTTGCTCAAAGGTAATATCTTCTGTGTGCTGAACTTAAAGCAAAAAGAAGAGAGCCAAAGCCCTGCTCCATTTTATCCACTCATTTTTTGTCACTTCAAAGCTAGTATTACCCTAACAAGTAATACGTCACCAGACTCCTTGAACTGTTATTTGTTGACCATCTTCAATAAAATGTCACCCTAGCTGGTTTGGCTCAGTGAATAGAGCATTGGCTTGCGGACTGAAGGGTCCCGGGTTTGATTCCGGTCGAGGGCACATGCCCAGGTTGTGGGCTCCATCCCCAGTGCGGGGCATGCAAGAGGCAGCTGATCAATGATTCTCATCATTGATGTTTCTATCTCTCCTGCCTTCCTCTCTGAAATCAATAAAAGTATATTTAAAAAATAAAATGTCTATTCAGCCTGCCTGCCCTGTTTTGAATGACAGCAATATATTCTAGCCAGAACTAACATTTAGTCTCCTTAACCTTAAGCGCTGTCAATTCACAATCGGCAATCTCTATCATGATTTACGGTGCCACTAGGCGCAATGATTAAAACACTTTTTTGAGATATTAACTAATCAGATTGGAAGTAGAATATGACTAGGAAGGAATTAACTCAGTAAAAAGAAATCTAAGAGGTGGGATTTGAACTGGGCTTTGAACAAAGTGTTAAGAGGGTTTGGGAAAGCAGATGGCACAAGTAATAAGCTCACGTTGAGTTGAGTGCAGGAGAGTCTAAAGTGTAACGGTAAGTAGGAGTTATTCTGTGTGTGAAGGGTGGTCATGCCAGGGTAAGGAATTAGAATGTTCTCAGATACAGTGGGAGGCAACTGCGAGTTTTCTATCATACTTCAGGAATAGAACTAGTAGCAACACAACATACAGGATAGTGTGGATTCAAGGGTTGGGCTATTACAAGAGAATAGATGAGAGCAGCAGGAACCTGAATTAGGCTATAAAAAGGACAGACAACTAGTTAGTGCTTGATCTACAAATGGGTTGTAAGGAGTTAAAACGAATAGAGCATTAAACACTATTCCGACTTGCTCTAAGTTGTGTTACACAAATTGATCACTAGGAGGCATCAGTTCATTCTAGTAAGAAAAGGGAAGGTGGCTAAACTAATGCACCTAAGAAGTCTGGATAGTTTAGTATTCAATTGAAGAGAATTAACATTTAGCCCTTTCAGCTTGGCATTTGGAAGTTATCTTTATGATTGATTTCTAGTGAATGGTATGTAAAAATGAAAAAGTGAATGGCTAAGAAGTTAAATTGCAGTCTGAAAGTGGGCATTTATACACTGAGAGTCACTTGTTATTATAGATTATTTGGCTTTAGACTTTTTTGAAAGACACTTGAACTTTGCTGTGCCTATATCAGTCAAGTTTTTATTGCATATTGCAAATTAAAGTTTAATAGATTAAAGATTTTTATGATACTGTAATCAAGTTATAAGTGAAAGTAAGCAGTTCTTAGTAACTTTTCAAGACCTCTGAAATCAGATGCTTTTAAACCAGTATTAATTAATGGATTTTTAAGCAAGTATTTGGCCATTTAACTGCTATCAAGTCAATTCCATTACTGTTTTTTGTCCTTTGGTTACTCTTACTAGAAACCAATAGGATGATAGTATATATAAATACCTATCACAATATTAAATTTCATGTGACTTTGAAAAGGAAAGGTTTGTAGGACTTATTTTAGATAGCATCTATAGAGTAAATAGCATTTACATTCTGAGGCCTAGCATGTGTAGTAGTTGCCCATTTAAAAAATTATACCAAATATACACTGAGTGGCCAGATTATTATGATCTCTAAACACATAATAATCTGGCCACTCAGTGTGTGTGTGTGTGTGTGTGTGTGTGTGTGTGTGTGTGTGTGTGTGTGTGTATTAGAGGCCCAGTGCATGAATTTGTGCATGGGTGGGGTCCGGCCAGCCTGGCCAGGGGGAGGGAACATGGGCAGTTGGCCGGCCTGCCTGCTGGTTGAACTCCTGGTCGAGGGGACAATTTGCATATTAGCCTTTTATTATATAGGATATACACTGAGTGGCCAGATTATTATGCGTTCAGAGATCATAATAATCTGGCCACTCAGTGTATATTTGTATGGCATATTTTGAAAACTTTTTTAATGAAACTTTTTACAGCTTGAAAATTTTTAAAAATAAGATGCATTATGAAAAATCCATCAAAAACATGTAAAATTATTGATTTTATGTCCGAGGCTTCTGATTGAATTGGGAATTTCTACATCTGATGAGTCCTCATTGTGTACCAAGAAGTGTACTAGGTTGGAATGATCCTTTCCCTCTTGAAGAATTTACATTCTAGAGCAGAAATAAGCAGTAGGCCTAACAACTGAGTAGTATGTTAGGAGGTAATACATGCTATGGGGGAATTAAGGGGAATTGGGTGGTTGCAATTTTTAGAGTGATTAGGATAGGCCTTGTTGAAGGAACATTTGAGCAAGGACTTGAAGTGATTAGGATGACCCTGACTGCTGTGTTAAAAAGATTGTAAGACAACAGTGTTAGGATCAAGGAGACAAGTTAGGAGCCCATTGCAGTAATTTAGGAGTGAGATCATGGTGATTCCATTAACCAAGATGGTAAGAAAGAAGGATGAAATATAGATGTAGTTTGAAGACTTAACTGGTGGGGGATTTCCTAGCAATTTGTGGATTGGGTATCAAGAGACATGAGTAAAAGATAACTGCAAGGCAGGCATGCTTATAAACATTTGCAATCCTGGGGCAAGAGTACAATGGAGATACACCAATGATTGAATATTTAAAAGCTTGTTAAATGAAAATACATCCAATGTTCCTATCTTGACAAATACACCTTCATAAGTACCTGGGGCCAGATTTAAATTTCAGATTCTTTTTTAAAAATATATATATATATTTGTATTGATTTCAGAGAGGAAGGGAGAGGGAGAGAGATAGAAACATCAATGATAAGAGAATCATTGATTGGCTGCCTCCTGCACACCCCACACTGGGGATCTAGCCCACAACCCAGGCATGTGCCCCTACTGGGAATTGAACCGTGACCTCCTGATTCATAGGTCAATGCTCAACCACTGAGCCACGCCGGCTGGACAAATTTCAGATTCTTTAAGTCCAGTGCCAGAACATTACTTGTGAGCAGAGCTGATCCTCACCTTCCTTCTCTTCCCATCCCTGGCTCTGAGTTCTATGGCAGCAGCCCCACGCCCCCCCTCCGCCCCCCTGCACATTTGTGTGGACATCCTAGCCTGCATGTTCAAAATTCACCCTCCTGCCTCACCAGTGCACACACTGGTGATATAATGCATACTCCGGAACAATTGAGGCCAATTTAGGCAGGGTCTTTGGAATCGTGAGTACTTGGGGTATAGTCTAGAATGAGTGTGCTCCAGATAGAAATGTCCTTTTGACTCTTCTAAAGTTCCGGGTTCTGAGCAAAGGCTCTCTGCTTGTTTCAAGGGCGGTACTGCTCTAAGGTATTGCTACTAACTGAGAAGGGGGCTGTAAGTGGAGATCAGGGTGAGGAGATAAGCTTGGGAACACATATATCTGAGTTCTCTATTAGACATCCAAATAGTACAGTAGAGAAGGATAAAAAGGAAATGTTCAACTTGCAATACTGGCCTGCAATATATCAAAACTGAAGGCTGTTTTAACTACAACCATTCTAACAAGTTTAAAGCTGTTAAAAATCCATGACCTCTAAGTGACTTCAGACCCTTACTGAACGAATTCCATCCAGGAATTTTTTTAACCCATCCCATATAATAAAGAGGTAATATGCAAATTGACCCTCATGCCCTCGCACAAGATGGCCGCCCCCATGTGGTCAAAGATGGCCGGCAGGGGAGGGTAGTTAGGGGTGACCAGGCCTGCAGGGGAGGGAAGTTGGGGGCAACCAGGCCTGCAGGGGAGGCAGTTGGGGGAGACCGGGCTGGTAAGGGAGGGCAGTTAGGGGCTACCAGGCTGGGAGGGGAAGGCAGTTAGGGGCAACCGGGCCAGCAGGGGAAGGTAGTTGGGGGCAACCAGGCCGGCAGGGGAGCAGTTAGGCATCAATCAGGCTGGCAGAGGAGTGGTTAGGGGGTGATCAGGCTGGCATGCAGGCAAGCAGTTGGGAGCCAACAGTCTCAGATTGTGAGAGGGATGTCTGGCTGCCAGATTAGAGAGGGTGCAGGCTGGGCTGAGGGACACCCCTCCCCAGTGCACGAATTTCGTGCACTGCGCCTCTAGTCATATATAAACATGAACTTAATACTTTCTAGAGCACTGTTTATCAATTTTGTACTAGGAAACGCTCTGTGAACCCTGCTTTCTTTTTTAAAAATATTTTTTTATTGATTTCAGGGAGGGAGGGAGGGAGAGAAGAAACATCAGTGATGAAAGAATCATTGATCCACTGCCTCCTGCACACCCCTTATACTGGGGATGGAGCCCACAACCTGGGCACATGCCCTTGACTGGAATCAAACCCGGAACCCTGCAGTCTACAGGTTGACGCTATATCCACTGAGCCAAACCAGCTAGGGTTAAATCCTGCTTTCTATGATCTAAAATCCTCTCATGGCCCTAGCCGGTTTTGCTCAGTGGTTAGAGTGTCGGCCTATGGACCACAGGGTCCCGGGTTCGATTCCAGTCAGGGCACATGCCCGGATTAAGGGCTTGATCCCCAGTAGGGGGCATGCAGGAGGCAGCCGATCGATAATTCTCATCATTGATGTTTCTATCTCTCTCCCTCTCCCTTCCCCTCTGAAATCAATAAAATATATTTTTTTAAAAATAAAATCCCCTCATACTTTTTATTCTAGTGAACTACTCAGAGAATGTCTTCACTAGTATGTGTTCCCTTGCCTGGCATGCTAGTACTACTTCTTTAAAACATTGGTAGTCTTATTCTGTGTGTGTGTGTTTCTTTTTTTATGAGCAATTTCTTTAAGAAAATATCTTGATTTCAGAGAGGAAGTGAGAGGGAGATAATCGGTTTGGCTCAGCGGATAGAGCATCGGCCTGCAGACTGAAGGGTCCCAGGTTCGATTCTGTTCAAGGGCATGTACCTTGGTTTCAGGCACATCCCCAGTAGGGGGCGTGCAGGAAGCAGCTAATCCAGTGATGGCGAACCTATGACATGCGTGTGAGCAGTGACACGCGTAGCCATTTCTGATGACATGCGGCTGCCTCAGTGCTGATACGTGTAGCCATTTCTGATGACACGCGGCCGCTAAGGCGGCCGCATGCCGAGGATGAAACATTTGTGAATTAATGTTTTTTCCTCAAAGTGACACACTACCTGAGTTATGCTCAGTTTTTTGGCGAAGTTTGACATACCAAGCTCAAAAGGTTGCCCATCACTGATCGATGTTTCTCTCTCATCGATGTTTCTAACTCTCTATCCCTCTCCCTTCTCTGTAAAAAATCAATAAAATTTTTTTTTTTTAAAAAAAGAAAGAGAATCCTTGATCCACTGCCTCCTGCACGCTCCCTACTGGGAATTGAGCCCAAAACCTGGGCATATGACCTGACTGGGAATTGAACAGTGACCACTGGATTCATAGGTCGATGCTCAACCACTGCGCAACACTGGCTGGGCTGGTAGTCTTTATTTTATTCTTTAGCAACAACTAGTTGGATATTAATTTTGGAGTCTTTGGCATATAGATATTATTGAAAATGATGAGACTCTAATATGAAAAGATTGGGACAAAGTGGATGACCCTGTAAAAGAGACTGAGGCAGTGACCAGGGAGGTGTCCTTGAAGCCAATGAACTGTATCCAAAAGGAGAAAATAATAATCTGTGTCAGATGCTACTGAGAGACAATGTAATGCAGCCAGCCATTAATATATAATTTGAATTAGCCATTTCAGATTTGTTTACCAGAGCAATTACTTTGTTAGCCAGCTTTCTAAATTTTAGTAACTTCTAAGTGACGCTCGTAGATTTCCATTATATCTACAACTGAACTTGTGTTTCTTTGGAACAGTTATTTCTTATAATTCATAGTTTGTGAATTTATTTCATCGCCAATAGGATCATTTTTGTGAGTTGGTGGTGATCAAAGCTGTCACCCATCTACAAGATTCCTATACTACTGAGATTTCCAGTAATCAATGCCCTTTGGTCAGAGAGAACACGTACTTCTGAGCTGGTCACAGTCACTAAGCCATGAAATATCCAACTGGAAATTCCGAGTTTTAAAGTCTCTAGTTATAATAAGTGCTTTTGAAAATTGTGCTTGTTTGGACATTCTGAAGAAATTTAAATAGAATGTGTGTGTTGCATCTTGATAAACTG
The DNA here is from genome assembly GCF_027574615.1 of Eptesicus fuscus. Taxonomy (NCBI): domain Eukaryota; kingdom Metazoa; phylum Chordata; class Mammalia; order Chiroptera; family Vespertilionidae; genus Eptesicus; species Eptesicus fuscus. Next base: position 36,945,838 of record NC_072479.1, read on the forward strand.
CAGATTAGATAACACCAAATATATAGAGTTTCTCCTAAGAAAATGGTTTGGGCTTCCAGATTACATCTTATTTTTTACCCAATCAAGTTTGTATTGTACCACTTTTTTTTTCTTTCATATAAAATGTCTTTCCCAAATTCACCTACCTTTGGGGACTCTGAATTACATACTTAAAGGAAATATTCTTTCCAAATGAGCTGAAGAATGGCATTTTGTTAAAAAGATGAACAGCTGGTCATGCAGAAATTCTCTGGAATGCTCACTTGTCCTACAAAGACAAGGAAAGAACTGAGATGTGCAGTGTAGTGTTATTGTTATACAGAATTGCTTACCTTTTTTTTTTTACATCATCTTACCAAAAATCTATATAATTTTTTTTTTAAAAAATTGACCTTTTCTTTAAAAGACTCTAGTCCATTAAATAATGTGAAGGTCCTGAGAACCTGCCAACTGCAAATTTAGTGGCACTCAGGATTGTGCTGGGATTGATCCTCCTGTTCAAAAATTATCCTTTGTTCTTGATTACCTTGGGGTTAAGTTCGTATTTCTTATCATAGCACAAAGGATTTGATTCTTGCTCATCTCCAAGCTCCTCTCTCATCACTTCTTCCCCTATTGAGTTCTTTGTTCCAGCCATAAGAAACTAGCAGATGAGCTAAGCTCTCCCTTCTTCTTGGCACACACAGCAGCCTTTCCTTTAACCGTGGCCAATTCTGACTTGCCCACCCCTGGTTTATTTCCTCTTCGTGTGATTCTTCTTCACATCCTCAAGGTCAGTACATAGGTGGGGTTCTCTGTTTACTTAGTGGATGAATTTCCCCACCAAGAGGTTTGGTTTCAGTTTATGCTCTTTATTCTGGTTTCTCAGAATTTCTGTAGAAATAGTTTGGAAGTAGGAGAGAGCTAGGGGCAAGGACAGCATTACTTTCCCCAGGTCACATATAATTATAAAACAGAGATCTGACGCCGCAGGCATTTGTAAAGAGAGGGACCAACGGAGACCAATCTGCCCTTGGAAGGGCTAAGCTGTGCCTTGTAGTGTGGAGTCTCAGCACGGGACAATCCCGGGTTTTAGTTAGAGTTGAGTTACTGTTGTGAGATGTTGCAGACTGTCCAGATGGGTCCAGAGGAAGCTGGAGAATTTGTGTCCACCGTGAAGAAGATAGGCTAGTGCCTGCGCTCCCGGCGGAGAGAAGGGAGGCGAGATGCCCTCTGAGGTCGCCTTCCTCCACCCCTTCCAAATGGGACAGACGGGAGCGCTATTGCTTAGCAATTGCCCTCTCCGTCCCAAGAAGACAGAATGACCGTGAGCAAACGAGGGTCAAGACACCGTGTCCTCTCGGCCTTTGTGCACCGAGACGTTTACGTAGGGTCGGGGAGGGCACCCTTCCGCGGATTCCACGGCTCGCGAGCCTCATCCTCAGCCCCCTCGCCCGTCCAGGCCAGGACTTCGGCTCCGCGGGACTGCGGGGCCCGGCGCGATCGCAGGGCTGGGTCCCGAGGGCGGCGGGCGAGGCTGACGTCCCGGGCACTGTCTGGCCGCTGCCCCCACCTCGCAGCCCCCTCTTCATTTTCTGAGGCGCTTGGCAGCCGGCCCCCGCCGGCCGGGGAGAGGCGGGCCGGTGGGGATGGCCTCTCGGCGCCCTGTGGGAGTTGGCATTTGTCGCCGGGCAGCGGGGGCACCCTGGACTGTCGCCCCTGAAGGAGAAGGGGAGTTTCCGGGGCTCGGGTCCCCGCAGTCACCCTAGGAAGGAGCGTGGAAGCGAGTGGGCGGTGAGAGGCGGAGCGAGGGAGGGGGGCGTGGGCGCGGCCGGCTTTGGACCGGCCCCAAGTTAATGAGGCGTGCGCCCGCGGCGGAGCGCCTCTCCGAGCTGGGCTTTCCCCCGCGGGGCGGGCGCCAAGAGCCGCCTTTTCCGCTGGGTGTCACTCGGGGGTGGGGAAGATGGCCCATTCAAAAGCGCCGCGAGGGGGCCCGGCCAGTGCCCTTCGGTGAGCGCTCGCAAGAGGACGGCCGAGGCCCGGCGGCTCGCAGCTCCGGGACCTGGTGGCGCATCAGGACGCGGCTGCCCCTCTGCCCGGACCCCGAGCCGCCGTCGCTCTGCTTCCTGCGCGTCAGCCTCCTCTGCGCGCTCCGGGCGGGCGGCCGCCGCGGGACCCGCTGGGGCGAGGACGGAGCGCGGCTGCTGCTGCTGCCCCCGGCCCGGGCGGCTGGGAGCGGAGAGGCCGAGCCGAGCGGCGCCCCCTCCTATGCCGGGAAGATGTTGGAGAGCAGCGGCTGCAAGGCGTTGAAAGAGGGTGTGTTGGAGAAGCGCAGCGACGGGCTGTTGCAGCTCTGGAAGAAAAAGTGCTGCATCCTCACCGAGGAGGGGCTCCTGCTCATCCCGCCCAAGCAGCTGCAGCACCAGCCGCCGCCGCCGCCGCAGCCCGGGCAGGGGCCCGCGGAGCCGTCCCAGCCCGGGGGCCCCACCGCGACCGTCCTCGAGCCGCCGGCCAAGCTCAAGGAATTGCACTTTTCCAACATGAAGACCGTGGACTGCGTGGAGCGCAAGGGCAAGTACATGTACTTCACGGTGGTGATGGCCGAAGGCAAGGAGATCGACTTTCGGTGCCCGCAGGACCAAGGCTGGAACGCCGAGATCACGCTGCAGATGGTGCAGTACAAGAACCGTCAGGCCATCCTGGCGGTCAAGTCCACGCGGCAGAAGCAGCAGCACCTGGTCCAGCAGCAGCAGCCGCCGCAGCCGCAGCTTCAGCCCCAGCCCCAGCCCCAGCTCCCACCCCAGCCCCAGCTCCAACCCCAGCCCCAGCCACATTCCCAACCCCAGCCGCAGCCTCAACCCAAGCCTCAGCCCCAACCCAAGCCGCAGCCCCAACAGCTCCACCCGTATCCACATCCACACTCGCATCCGCACCAGCACCCGCATCAGCTACCGCACCCGCACCAACAACCGCTCTCGCAGCCGCACGGCCACCGGCTTCTCCGCAGCACCTCCAACTCTGCCTGAAGGGGGCAGCACCCGGGCAAGGCGAGGTAAGGCCCCAGCAACTCGGGCTCCCGAGGGCCGTGCGAGGATTGATTGGGTCTCGGGCTGTTAGGAGTTGGAAGTGTGTTCACGGGTTTGGCTCTTGGGTGGAAAACTGAGAAGTTATTTCAAGTTTCTGGGTAGGTGGAAAGAAGCGAAGCCAGCTAGAGCCAGGAGAAGCCGGGCAGAGAGGGGAGCGTGGGGGACTCGGGCCCGGCGGGGAGGCCTGCTGACCGCCACCTGCCCACGCACCCGGCCCGCACGCGTCCAGTGGGGTGCACCCGGCGGCACCGCTGGCTCTTGCCGTGTCTGGCACTTGAGGGAGCGACCCCGGTGTCTTAGGGAGCACGCTCTGTCCGTCTGACTGGCCCGGAGAGAACTGGGTCTTGGAGGAACCTGAGCCACCTACTTCATTCGGTGTCCTTTCTTTCCAGGTTCTGAGGACTCGACGAAGTGAGAGCACCTTTCTGTTGTCCTCATGTGGATGGAAAACAAGTCTCCCTGCTGTGCACCGGATCGAGTAGTTTGGACATCAGCCGACCGATAACTTACAATTCCTCTTAGTTTTCTGCATACTCGTCCTCATCACAATGCAGGAAATGATTTCAAGGCTAGAAGGCTTTATTTATGAACCTTTGAAAGGATCTCCCAGTATGGTGGACCTTCTAGGAGCGAAGATGTACTGTAATTTTATTTTAATGTATTTTGATTTATAATTATTTATTAGTTTTTTTTTTAAAAAAATATTTGTTCTAAGACATTTCTGAATGTAGGCCATTTTCCAAAAAAGGAACTTTATTTTCAAAACCTATTTCCTAGTAAGTTCTAATCTTGGAAAGGAAAAAAGGGAGGTGTAGGGGAAAACCTTGAGACTTCATTCATTATTCCTAGGTCATTTTCAGAACCCCGACACACTCATTGTTATGCCAGGTGGTTGAAATTAAACTCTGTGATATAACTTTTTTTTTGAGGTTATTTTTTTCCTTTAGACTCTGTGTTGTGTAGAATAGAAGTTTAAAGAAGCTAAATGTTCAGAGTTGTGTAATTGTGAAAATCTGTTTTTCTAAAAGAAAATGAGTAGTAATCTCTAATTCAAAATATTTAAAACATAACCCACCTGATGGCAGGATGATCTTGAATGTGTGGTAGGGCTGTCTTCTGTAGAAAAAAGCTTGCTTATGTCATCTGTGAAGGGTTTAATAAGGAGATATTTATGGTTTCTGAGTATAAATGTATTAGGTGTTTCATTTCAAAAAACATAGTAGGGGGAAAGGGAATCATTCAGCTTGTCAGAGAACATTTTTGTGTTGTGTCCATACTAGAGATAACCCTTCACCAAGGGCTTTGCACACTTTACTGGAGCCACATTTCCTTACTTTATTCTAGAAGCATATCCTAGAACCTTAGAGTTTAAAAATACAGTTTGTAACTATTTCAAAGGACTAAGAGTCATAACTTTTTTTTTTCTTATTGAAAATAATGTTAATCAGAGAAACCAATTGTTTTGCTTTTTATTGCTCTGTGAGAAATTGGAGGGTTATATGTTTTGTTGTTAGGTTAACTAAACTCAGAAATTGAAAAGGGAAGGACTGGATAAACACCGGATTTTCAGTAGGAAAACAACCCCAGTCTTGTTTTAGCAGCCACTTGTTCCTGAGGGGTTGGGGGGTGGGGGGTGGTGGTGGTGGTGCTTTTAAAGGTGGAACAAACCCTCTTCTGTGTTAAATCAAAAGGATAGTCAAAATCCACAAGGGCAGATGCTACTTCAGTTTTAAACGAGCCATAGATGATACAAAATCCTCTTGGGGCTGAAAATCACTTCCTATCTGCATGGCTTTACTAACGGGCCTTTGTTTTCCATTATCTTTTGCAAAGTCTTGATCAGTATTTTTCCAGCACCCAAGTTGGAAGGTCGATATTAGGCCGATGCTAAATTAGTCAAGAAATGAAAACAGAATTTTATGCTAGAGATGCCTTTATTCTCCTTCCATCTGGAAAGGAGTTTCATGGTCAAATTACTTTTTAGTGCAGTATTTAAATGATGGAATTTTGAGGCCATAACATCTAAAACTTGAGCAAATGGCAAATAGAACTTAAGGGGACTCCCACTTCCAGAGGCTGTTTAAGTTGTGGCTGTGAACATAAGCTGCAAAGATTTAAAAAATCATATATATATATACATACACACATATACACACACACACATTCATATGATGGGCAGCTCAGAGAGTCAAATCTAAAGAGTTCTTAAGCTAAGTTTGGTTCAGCTTCTTTGGAACCCCTGCTGTACTTTTAAGATAATGCCTCATTGTACCAGTGTTTTAATATGTAGATCATATAGCCCCTATGAAACCACAGCTTTTTTTCCAGATAGAAGGATTTTTCTTCAAATTCTTGTGCTATAAAAAAAGATAATATTTATACCAAGTAGTTTTAAAATTAAGATTTATTAAGCTTATATATAGGCTAAGTACTGGCTGGTGGAATTTTTCCACCACCATGTCTATGGTTCTTAATGGGGACATCAAAATCGTGGTTCCTTGTCCTGTCTTTCCACAGCCCTTAGTCCTTGGTCTGCTGTGATATTTATGTTGAGTTGACCCTCTTAGTGGCTCTCTAGTTTGAAGGTCTCTTAATATTTAACTGTGAAGACTCAGAAATGAGAAAGGAGAGGAGTTGGGATGGTTTTTGTGTTTTGACACTTTGAAATTATTATGGTTGAATAACTTTCCAGAACAAAGAAACAGCTATGCTTGACAAAGCGCAACAAAACAAAATACAAATGCAAAGCATTTTGCGTGTCAGTGGTTCTATTCTACCTATAAAAAGAGTGATATTAAACACTTAGGTATTACAAGGCCTAACCAATCTCCTTCATGGAAAAAGATAAAAGTACTTCTTTCAACCCAAGAAAAAGAAGGAAAGGGCAGGTCCAACAGAAAACTCACCCCTTAAATAAACATAAAATGTGAAAAGTTGGAAAATTTAAAGGATTTCCCATCTGGAAACTGAACTTTTGTGTTTGAACTTCTTGGCGCCACGCCTCGTACACAGCTCAGTAACTTATTTTTTGGGAATAATGAATGAAAGGAGGGAAAAATGTGTAACTTCCCAGCACCCAGAAGGTGGTTTCTCTTTCTCTTGCCTCACACTGAGCTTCCTTTACCCTCATTTCATTCCCTGAGAAAAGCTAATCCTGGACAAGCTATACAACATGAGGAAGCTCCTTTGGCATACTTTCTTAGTGGAAATCAGATCTGCTTATGCCCTACAGGGAATGCTGAGGTCAGAGTAAAGGCTTATAAAGGGCTCTTTCAAAATGAACATTTCCCTCAGAGGAAGCTGGAATTTTCTCATATGGAAATCAAACCAACTTTATTTCACTTAACATTTTTTCAAATGGAGGTAGAAAAACCCAACTCATTGCTTGAAAGAATTCCCCTCATATGTAAACACTGTTAGGAAGTCTGGCTTAAGTTAAAAGGCATTTTTTGGTGTGTGTGTGCTATTTTTTTTTTTTTAAAACTGCCCTCATGTACCCATTTCTCTTAAAGATTCCTCATTTTAAATCTGATACTACAAGTTTTTGCTAGTGTGGAAGTTCAAACGCTTCACTTGTTTTCAGTCCCCAGGGAAAATGACTTGGTTTTAGCCTGTCTCCAAGTGCTTACAATATCATGTTCAATGGCAGGTTTAGAAGAGGGTCTAAGACTTATGTGAAAACTAGATCAATCCCATAGAACATAGAGCTTTGTAGGATGAGGATGGGCTTGTGAACATTCATTCTTCTCTTTGTTTTTTGGGTATTTTTTTGGTAAATGTCAAACAAACTTCCTTTTGCTTTACCAGTAAAATGCCTTCAGCCAGCTAAAATTTAAATATGGAAGCTTCAGAGCTTGATATTGAATACATCAGTGATTCTTTCAAGAGGAATAAGCCAATTTACCCAAAACAACCTGAGATGTATTAATTATTAAATTGTGCTGGGTGGGTTTTTAATAACTACTTTCTAAAGTTTGGACACAATTTGAAGGGTGACTTTTTGATCTGTATGTTGTACAGCCAATCTAGAATTACATAACATTAGATGACAAAGTGATCTGCAACTTCGTTGGCAAGGACATCTGCTAAATGGAGTGTAGGATCCAACAGGGTTTTCTTAGGGCATTATTGTCCAGGGAAGGAAGCAGGAGGACTTTGGGGCATTCTTCATAAAAGCTGGAGAGGCCAACTCCCTATCCCTCTGAAGCTGGCCTACTGGTGATCAGTGGGATGGAGAGGAATTGGATTTTAATAATAGGTGGTCCTTCCTATTATTAATTTTGAGAAGGAAGATAAAATGATTGTCTGTTACATTCCACTGTCGGCTTTATGCTTAGTTTCAGAATATGCAAGTATCGGCTTCTGAAAAACAAGTATCACAATGTACCAAATGCTTTACTATCACATTCCTGAACTTAAGTATGCTCATAATTTGTGTAAATATGTCTCTTAAATGATTTGGAGAGATGTGATTTATTTTTCATATTTTAAAAATGCATTCCATTTTAAATAAAGTATCGAATGAGATGACTGATCTGTGGACCTTTTGAAGGCCTTGCTGACCGGGCATAGACACTATGCTTTCCTATGAGAGAAGCCTTCTAAAGGGCTTGTCTGTTGAAAATCCCATGACCATTCTGGGAAGAAAAAGACCACTTGTGGGATTGGAAATTTATTTTTAAAAACATTAGCTGGGCATTTTGAATATAGAATCTAAAAATTCACTCAGATATTTTGGGAAAATAATTACCTTTCAGAATGCTAATGAATTTGAGTTGAATTTTCCATAATGCCCCAGAGGATGAGAAATGGTTCCAGTAATTGGCTTGAATTACTGGAGTCCCAGAGAGATTCTAGTCCTTCTATGCCTCTTGAGAGGGTAGAGCCTTGACTCAGAGAATCACTCTTCAAACAGGTATCTATAAAGCTTCCTGTTTTACGTTGAGAGCAGAATAGAGGGTTGATTCTCTAAAGGAAAATAGAATAATTTTACTTTTACAATCTCTATTGGCATCTAAAAAAAACACCTTTAAATCTCAAAAGAATTTAACATAGAAAATTTGGAAGTTTTTTCATTTCTCTACTGTTTCAAGCAGGATTTTTTTTTAAAGAAGAAATGAACCCTGGCCAGGTAGCTCAGTTGGTTAGAGCAGGTTTAATCCTTGGTCAGGGCACATACAAGAATCAACCAATGAATGCATCAATAAGTGGAACAACAAATCAACGTTTCTCTGTCTCTCTCTCCTTTTCTCTCTCCCCCCCTCTCTCAAATCAATAAATAAATAAAAAAGAAGAAATGCAATCTAAGAAGGCAAATTACTGCCATTGGGAGGGGAATCATGGGTATTGTGTGAGATAAAGGTATCTAGTAGGAGATAAAGCATGGTTGGCAACAGCCAAGATTTGAGAGTCATAGTGCATGGGCTCAAGTCCCAGGTCCATGACTTACTAGCCAGGCAGATCTTGAGTTACATAACCTTGTGGAAACTCAATTTTCTTCTCCACAAAATGTAGTTAATAAAGGTATCTACCTTAGGGTTATTGAGAAGATTTAATAAGTTAGTACATATATGAGTGCCTAGAAGCTCCCTGTATTTTAGGGCACACAAACTGGCTTGGGAATCATTATAGTCATATTAATATATAATATCTGGCGTTTTAAAGCTATAAATTATATTTTCTGAGATCTTAGCATTTCTTTTAAATGGTAAGAATAGCCCAGTCGTCATGGCTCAGTGGTTGAATGTTGACCTATGAATCAGGAGGTCACAGTTCGATTCCTGGTCAGGGCACATGCCCTGGTTGCTGGCTTGATCCCCTGTGTTGGGTGTGCAGGAGGCAGTCAATCAAGGATTCTCACTCATCATCGATGTTTCTATCTCTCTCTCCCTCTCTGAAATCAATAAAAATATACACTTAAAAAAATGGTAAGAACAGTATGATAACAACATCCTTGAGTTCAACTTTGAAAAAAAGAGAAAAAACATTATTTATAGTACTACTATTTTCATTTGCTTATTACTTTCCAGTCTTGCTTCATATGCTTATGTATTTAGAGTTACAGAGAAACAATGAGTATTTTGATTGTTTCATTATACCTTCGCTATTATAGATGTATTTTTTTATACTCGGTCCCCTGGTATGGTAGTGTTGGTGGCTGTCATGCTCTCGGTGAGTTCTTTTCTCAGAATGTCCTCTGTGTTGTCTCAGGGAGAACCATAAAGCTTTAGGACGCACCCTCTTGAGGGTAATCCACATCCCATGTTTGGTCTCTGGGGAGTGGATAAAGACCAGGCCCTGAGCTGGGTTGCTCAGCTGGTTGTTGGTTAGAGCATTGTCCCAAATGCCAAGGTTGTGGGTTCGATCCCCAGTCAGGGCACATGGGTGGAACAACAAATTTCTCTCTCTCTCTCTCTCTCTCTCTCTCTCTCTCTCTCCCTTCCTTTCTCTAAAATCAATTAAAAAAAAAAAAAAAGATCAGGCCCCGTTGTCTCAATCAGGACGGCCGTAAGGGCCATCTCAGCTCCAGTGCTCCCTGTAGAACTGGCAGAGGCCTGTCTCAGCAGCTCCCGTGAGGAGCCTGTATGGATATACTATGAAGTGGCAGTGAAATCTGAGTGCAATCTCAGAGCCACTACTTAACCACTTCACTTGTAGTAAAGCATTATGTAAATATTATTATTATCTAAAGACCATTTTAAGAAGGATATTTAGATATTTCTACTTCTATTATGCCTATATAGATACAGAGATTACATGTGCATATAATACACATAATGTGTATTTCAATCTAAATAATTTAGATTTAAAAACAGGATATTATTGCAATTAAAAATAGCATTAAGCACCGAAACCGGTTTGGCTCAGTGGATAGAGTATCAGCCTGCGGACTGAAAGGTCCCAGGTTCGATTCCGGTCAAGGGCATGTACCTTGGTTGTGGGCACATCCCCAGTAGGGGTTGTGCAAGAGGCAGCTGATCGATGTTTCTAACTCTCTATCCCTCTCCCTTCCTCTCTGTGAAAAATCAATAAAATATATTTTTTAAAAAAGTATAGCATTAAGCAATTCTGATTTTTTTAATAGAACGTGAGCCAAATTTATGTTCATAGTAAAGTGGGAGCAATCATATGAGCACAATATTGCCACTGTCCAGAATTAGTGACGCAGGAAAACCTGAATAATGAACTCTATGAACACAGTTATTCTATTGAATGAATATGAATCTACTCATCAAGGTATTCTTCCTTGCTTTGCATCTTTCTCAAAGACCTTGTTAGAAACCCTCACCACACAGAAAGGCAAATAAATGCCATGATGTGTGTGTTCTAGAGCCCTGGCCCTTCTTGCCTATAAAGTGAGTCTGGTTATCAAAGATGGCGCAGGTGGGGGCCAGAGGACTCGGGAGAGTTAGATGACCTGGTTGGACTATTGATGTAGGCAGAGCTCCTTGGTCTGAGGGTTATTCTGGATCAGATTTTATCTTGGAGGGATTTTTAGAACCTGCGGAAAGAGCTCCACTCTGCTACACCCTGATGCAGAGCCAGAATGAACTGCGGAGAAATGGAAGATGTGGGAGGGCTTGCTCCCTGCCAGGGCATTAACCTGAAGCATTTGATGTTTAATTGAGCTCTGGAAATAAAAACTTGAAAAAAATAGTCGAAAAAATGTGGTTATGTTGAATATTCTCAAACCCTGCCAGTCATTTGTAACCAAGTGAGTAAACACATACTGCATGCAGTCCTTTAAGACCAGACATGCTTTGCTTTTGAAGTAACTGATAAATGAGTATTCAGCTCCTGTACAGAAAGACACAGGAAATGACTCTTGAGGAGTTTCAAAGTTCTAATTATGTCACGGTCCTCCACTGGCGTTCTCCTGAAGCTGATAACTCACATACAGTTCTGTTCGTACTGGAGCCAACAGTTCATTATTTTGCAAGTGTTTTGTACGTGGCTGTAGCAAACTCTACCGAGTGGTGTGGCTTGCTCTGTCAGGGTTGACTCATCACCTCGAAAGAGCAGCCTGGCTTTGTGACTAATCACAGTCAAAGAAACCAAACTGGTAATGGCTATAGGCATAGTCTCTTTCCTCTATTTTTTTTTTTTTAAATGTCTTTTTATTGAACTTTTAGAGAGAGAGAGCGAGAGTGATAGAAACATCAATGAGAGAGAAACATCAACATGGATTGGCTGCCCCCTGCACGCTCCCTGCTAGGGATTGAGCCAGAAACCAGGGCATGTGCCCTGACTGGGAAATGAACTGGTAACCTCTTGGTGCATGAACTGATGCTCATCCACTGAGCTGCACCAGCCGGGCTCTTTCTTCTATTTAGCTGCTAAAGAAATGTTTATTTCTACAAAGCTTGGCTGCAATTTGTAAACATATACCTCCCTTTAATGATCCTCCAAGTAGCCCCCAATACATACGTGTGTGTGTGTGTGTGTGTGTGTGTGTGTGTGTGTGTGTGTGTGTGTTTATATATCCACTTTTCTTGCTGGTAACTTTCATGGCTCATGAAGGTGAGTTGGTCAGTTTTTGTTGCAGAACCTGACATCTGAGGGGCTTCAAACAGCACTGGGCAGAGCTGGCTCCCCCAGAGCTTTGGGCATCCAGCCTGCCCAAACCCCTGTTACAAAGCAGTGGCCTGTGGTACTGCCAAGTCCCTTTGTAACTGCCTGTTGTCCTGTTCTGACACCGTCACTGGAGGGAATAGCTCAGTCTCAGTGAGAGAATAATTTAATAACTGACTCTTTTAGTTTCTGACAGCAAAGGAGGCTGCTAACGTAGTGATCAGTATATGGGTGAATGTGTGAGGGTGAATCTGATCCTTGCTACAATGCACCGGCTCACCCAAGATTAATTATAATGATTCCCAGAGGTTCTCATTAAATTCCTGATGCCTATAAAGAGTGCCAGGCAGCTCCTGGGAGACCTGAGCTGCATGGCTGTCTCAAGCTGGCGGGCCCTGGTTTGTATTTGCCTTCTATACGATGGTAGGCAACAATACCTCTCCTCCATCCGTGTAAATGGTGACTTTGAGACCAGAGCTGAAAATGGAATTTTAGGAGTTTAGACAAAGCCTCATTCATCCCTCCCCTTTTTGCAGAGGAAGAAAATGAACACAGGAAGGGCCAGGGAGCTGCTCATGGTCGCAGCCAATGAGTCAAAGCCAGGATTGTAAACCAAACCCAGCCTCCCTGATTAGTGCTCTTTCCACTGTACCCCTGCTTTGCAGGGCTTGGAGGGTAATTTGTGTAAATTCAAGGTGTTATTCTTGCAAATAATCACTTGAAACTTCCAGACACCATATACCCCCGACCCCCACCCAAAGTATAATTTTTTTAAATTATATAAGCTATCAAACTGTCTTAAGGCAGTTATACATATTTAAAATAAACTTTCATTTTACACTTTTCAAAAGTGAGTTCTGACTTCGACCTTCCAAATATCATCCATGTGGTTTAACAAAAACTTTAAGCAAGCAGAAAATGCACGAAAGAAAACAGATATATCTTTTGAAACAAACGTATTTTAAATATGGTTGTTAGAATATATCTTTTTTCAAAAATTAATTGAAAATTATTTAATTAGAAACCAGGTTCAAAAGCTGTTTGGAATTTATGTTATCACACGACTCCTAAAATATTCATGGAATGTTTCCGGTGCTACTAACTCCCCCTCACCCCCCACCCCAAGGTCTTGAAATTATCTCTGGAGCTGAAAAATGTTGAAGTGATTTGAATGTTTATACAGTTGCTTAAGGAGGTAGCTGACTGGCTTTTCTCGCCTCTCCGTGTAAGTGTCAGGAGAAATATTCCCTGAAAAAGGTGTGTCCAGGGTAATGGATCCATTGGCAACCATGAAATCCAAAAGGTGGGGTGGTCAAACTTGTTATTTCCCTTCCAGGGAGCTAGGTGAATGCAATCTACAAAGCTCAACATTCAATCGTAAGTAACAGTTCATCACCTACCTAGGACATTCGATACCCCAAACTAGACAACTTGGAGATTTCCAGAACTGGTACCTTTCATTGAGAGGATGACGGGTGGGGGGAGGAGAGGGTCCCCAGTAAGGACATGTACTCCAGCATCCAGTAAACAGGTTTTTAATTCAAAACTGTGTCTGCCTCTGGGTGACGCCATTCTTTCCTCTTACATAAAGTGACCTCTACAGGCTTCACTCACAGCCCTTGGCTCCCTCCGAGGCACAGCGCTTGTCACAAGGCAGCGGGTTGCCTGCTTGTTCTTATTCAAGTGACGACTGGGAGTGCTTGATAGGGGGTGATGCTGACAGCCGCTCTCTGACAGGAGATTGTCAGCATTCTTGACCCGGGCACTCCAAGAGCCTGGGAAAACACTTTGATTTCAATGTGGCTTTAAAAAACAATACGCAGTTGAACCAAATAACTGTGTAAAATAGGTCCACAGAGCAGCTTTTGTGGGATTAGCTGGTTCTCAGTGCCCCTCAACAAACTCATGACAATGTCGGTGTGCTGAGCAGGGTACCCTCTTATTTGTATGCATTCAACTTGACGTACAAAATCAGGGTTCTTACCTCAAACTTACTGCATAGAAATTAACATATAGAACAGGAGTGAGAGACAAAATTTGTGAATTGGAAATATGAAATCATGTATTAAATACAGGGTGTGAGTTGTAAGGGTGGGCAAGAGGATTCCATACTGAAAGGCAGAGTCGAAGAGGGGGGGCGGGGGTGATCCAGGCAGGCCTAGGAAGTGAAGAAATCTTGCAAAAAAAAAAAAAAAAAGTGAGCAATGAGGGGGAGGAAGAAAGGTATTTCTCTAAAGACTTCCTCAAGTCACACTCACTTGGTTTATTTCTAACTAGTGATTACAATTAAGTGATTTTCTTTTTTTTGTGTGTGTGTAGATTATTTTAGAGGGAAAGGGAAATGAATTATTAAGCTTTCTTTTCTCTTTTTAAGATTTTGTCTTTCCTCTGAGTCTCTGAAAAAGAACGTAAACATAGAATAAAGCAAAACTGAATTTTCTATAGGCTCAGATCTCTTAAGAAACATTTTCTGTCATTTGGCTTGAGTTTGAAAAATTGACATTCACTAGAATATTTTATTCTAGATACTAACTCACAAAAAGTGGTGGAGGTAACCATAGCTCTCCCACAAAATTGATATTAGCGATTAATTCAGGCTTAGCCCAGTAATGTTAACATTAAAAAAACCATTGAAACCTGTAAAGAATTTTTGTGAGTTTATTTGAGCCAAACTGTCGACATATGCCGGGAAGCAGAACCTCAACGAATTGAGATAATGCTCTGGAGAATGGCGGGTTACATCTGTATTTATACATTGCAATCAAAGGAAAGAGACTTAGGTGGGTTACAGGAAATCCACTGGTGATAGATTAGAGAGGTGGGATAAAGCAAAGCGGTGGGGGGGCGGGGGAGGGAAACCCCTGGGATTGGATAAAAAGTAAAACGATGACACATACTTAGGTGGGTCCAGGAACAATTAACATGATAATGAAGGAATTTGTGGCATCTGTCCTGGCGCCCAGCACATTAGGTTGTGCCCCAAGGGGTCCGGAAAAAGGGAAGTTACAAGTTTCCTAGACATTTCAAGGGTATGTTATCATAGATGCAAAAAGACAGATAGGCTCAGTTAAGGTAAAGGTTGACCTTGTCAGTGAAGATACCGGCCTAGGATGTAACTGTCCACCATACCTGCTTTTAGTTAGTTTAATTTCAGACCATCCTTTGTGGTTACTTTAGGTCTCTGAGTTTGCAAGACTGCCATGCAGGCCTCCCCTGAGCTTGTCAGGTCAGCATGTGGCCCCTTTCGTCCACAGTACTTAGTTCATAGTAAGTACTCAATAAAGGTCAGGCACTACAATAAGAGAAGACACTAGGGTTGGTGATGAGTGTGGCAGATAGTTTTCAGGTCTAGTAACCAGATTTTCCATGTTTTTTTGCACATTTTTCTTTTTTGGTAAAAAAAAAAAAAAGATAATGTTTTATTAACAGTGTACCTAAAACTGGTTGCCAATTCACATATAAATAAACCAATGCATACCTTAAAACAAGAATTAGGAAATACAGACACCTATGTAAAAGCTGGTTTTATTATTTCTCCAGGTTTTATTATCAATGATTTATGTTTGATTCCTATTAGCAAATTTAATTAAAAGTAAACAAAATTACTTTTCCTGTAAGTAGAAGATACCTTTAAAAAATTCCGTATAGGGCACAGTAGCAGGCCTACAAATCAGAGTCAAGTACAAGGTTTGCTCTCAAGGAACTCACATGGGAAACATGGAGAAGGTAAGACAGAGGACTATTGGGTAAGTACTAATCGTAGTAGTTAACATGAGAAGGCTAAAATGGGCTAATTCCAAGGTAACCCTGATATTTTGGGGGGCTAGCAACCTGAATCTGTGCCAGCAAGCCCAGTGTACATTCTTGATAACCTATAATTAAGTCACTGCCTCTTTCCCAGAAACCGGTCTTGCAGAACCTGTTATCTAAATGCTCATATTTCACAGAGGCCATAAACGATGAACAGTGCATAGCCCTGGGGGGGGGGGGGGGGGCGGGGGGAAGAGAATGGTGGGGTATTAACGCTGGCGCCAGGCCAGACCATCAGATATGGTTTCAAGACCCTAACACCTGGGGCCTTTTTGCAAAACCCTCGAAAAGACCGGAAGCATAATCCATATTTGCGGGACAAAGACCCCAGAAAGATATAAAAGAGAAGATCCTGCATGTTACTTTACTCAGATTTGGGAAGTTATTCCGTTGAGTCCGCTGGCGTATTAAACAGTGTAACTCCTTTTCTCTAAAAGCATTGCTTGATTTTCCTCTGGTCTTCTGCAACAAACAGAGTATTAATAATGGCAGTAGCAGCAACTAATAGTTATTGAGTACTTACTAAATGGGCCCTACACATGTTTTATATGAATTATCTTATTTAGCTATTATAAAATCTATGATATTGGTACTTTAATCAGCATTAGATTTGACCGTATATAATAGTTAATCCCAAATAAGTATATTAAAATAAAAATTTACTTTTAAAAATTAAATTTATTGGGGTGATGTTGGTTAATAAAATTACACAGGTTTCAGGTGTACAAGTTTACAACAACAACAACAAATTTACTTTTCTTTTATGTACAAAGATCCAGAGGTGGGTGGTTCAGGGCTGGGATGGTGTCTTTTGGGTCATCACAGACCCAGGCTTCTTCTATCTCTTCCATCACCCTTGGGACAGGGCTTGGGTGCTCATGATCCAGGATGGCTGCTAGAGTTCCAGATACCTTATCTGAGTTCTAGATAGAAAAAAAAGAGGAATTGGCTGTAGAGCAAAAGGGAACAACTTTCTAGATAAGTAATTGTTTTATTTTTTTTAAATATATTTTATTGATTTTTTTAGAGAGAGGAAGGGAGAGGGATAGAGAGTTAGAAACATTGATGAGAGAGAAACATCGATCAGCTGCCTCCTGCACACCTCTTACTGGGGATATGCCCGCACCAAGGTACATGCCCTTGACTGGAATTGAACCCAGGACCCTTCAGTCCGCAGGCCGACACTCTATCCACTGAGCCAAACTGGTTAGGGCTAAGTAATTGTTTTTAGAGAAACGCTGGAGCCCTCATATGATGACTTCCACTTACATCTTATTTTCTATCTGAAGTTGCAAGGAAGACCATACATACTAGTACACTCCTTCAGCTGGATACATTGCCAGCCCATCCCCCAAATCAGGGTTCTATTAGCAAAGAAGTAGGGGAGAAGGGTTATTGAGAAGAAAATAAGCAGTTTCTGCCATAATTTTTATCACTCTTCAATCAGTAGATGAGAAAGTGAGGATTAGGAATTGAAGAAAATTTACCACCATTTGGTGGGGCCAGGATTGTCATCCAGGCATCTAGCTCCACTGTCTTTGAGTCTAACCTCTATGCAAACTACACCACGAACTGGCATGGGAATACAAGACAAACCTCTCAGAGAGATGGGAAAATGCTTAGAAGCATTAACTTAGAGCCTTTTATGTATTTTCAAAATTCTTACTAAGGTTTTAACATTTTCCTTTCAAATATGGTACTGCTGTAATGATGTCCAATTAGTCCCCTTTTAACATTTGAACAATTCAAATAGAACACATCTGATTTTTAAAACAGAGCTATGTAGTTGCTTTCCATGCCTTCAGGTGAGAGTCATATTGACATAGGAGAGATATGAGAAAGATCGCAGGCGCTCAGAGGAATCTGGAGCACTAACGCCAGAGTCTCCATCAATAGCTCTTGATGCATTTATAGCTCCGTTTAGAGACATCATGTTCATCACTATCCATAGATTCCATGACAAGATCCAGATCAGGAAAATAGAAGAAAAAAATGAATGCTTTTCATTCATGCTCAACAAGAGGAGTGCCGTAGTGTTTATTCTGAGGGTCAGCAAAGAATAGTGGAGCCCTAGCTGGTTTGTCTCACTGGTTAGTGTCAGTCCATGGACTGAAGGGTTGAGGGTTTAATTCTGGTCAAGGGCATGTACTTTGGTTGCAGTCTTGATCCCTGGCTCCCAGTTTCGTGCAGGAGGCAACCAATTGATATGTCTCTCTCACATGGATGTTTCTCTCTCCCTCCCTTCTACTCTGTCTAAAAATCAATGGGGAAAACTATCCTCAGGTGAGGATTAACAACAAAAAGAATCGTGGAAAGAATCCTGGGTTCTAGATTTGGCTTTGCTGCTAATGAGCTGTGTGATCCCAAGCAAATAATTTTGCCTCACTGGACTTTAGTTTCTTCCTCTTTATTTTATTTTAATTTTTCCCCATTTTTACTTTTTTGGGGAAAGAGATAGATTTTGAGGAGGAAAAACATGAGGCAGAGAAATATGGAATAGAAAATAAATACAAAAAAAAGCTGTTTTGTTAATTGTTTTATAAGCACAACAAATGAGTTCAGAGAATGCCCTATGCAAAACAACACAAGAAAGGTTCAAGATCAAGGTGTTCCTTTAAGCAAGGTTGAAGATTTTAGTCTCTGGCATTTGGAATTTAGGCTGCAATCCTTATTTTTTGGATGAATCACTGGGCTTGTGGTACAGTCCATGCTTTTAACCGGATTTGAACAGAAGAATCGCCACTTGGCCCAGGTAGAAATAGATGAAGTGTTTGGTTTCATGTGTCACATAACTACCAAAGTTCTTCTCTACGATTCAGTGCCAGGGGGGTTGTACTTCTTATCAAACTCCTCTAATATGCACCGCAATATGCTTCTCTATGTTATATTTCTCCAACACCTGAGTAGCACATTCCACGGTGTCCTGTTGCATCTCCCTTGACATATTGGCATTTTCGATCACCGCCTTGTGGTCACACATGGTTACAGTGGAGCAGGGCTGGCCCACTGCACATGTCGCCTGGGGGAGGGGCTGGTGAGGCTCAGACCCAGCGGGAGAAGCCACAGCTTACCCAAGCCATGGCGCATCTCCTCCTCCTTTTTAAAGTAAAGATGTCTTCAATTGCACCCTTTCAATTATAATATTTTACAATCATTAGCTACTCTAGATTCAGTTGCCTTCCTTTGGAAAGAGTATAGACGTTGACTTCAGAGGACCTGGATCGACTCTTAGCTCTGCCTTGCATAAGCTGTGTGACTTTGCACAAGTCACCTAACATTTTGAATTTCGGTTTTCTTATGTGTAAAATGGGAATAAGAAAATATGTCCCCTAGAGCTATTGTGATGATTAAAATAAATAATATACATACAAGCACTCTGTCTAGTAGTAGATGATCAATAAATGTGATCAGTAAAAGTCATTAACCTATCCTAGCACTTCCTTCTAGTACTTAATGCTTAATATGTGCTTTATATCCAAATGAGAGATAGATAGATTTAGAGAGATGGTTTTATGTCATCTCTCTGTGCATTGGGATTTGAGAGATGATAAGAAAGGAAGGGGTTTGGTTTACAGCTTATATCCATAGATCAAAATGTTCTCTTTAGTTCATCTAGCAAGTTTAGATACAACACCAAAGAACTCTTTCCTTCCTGGGAAGCCTGTGTCTATTTAGGCAAAAATTTAGGAAGAGCTTGTCTCCAGTGTCTGCTAAGGACACCTCACGACCTCTTCATTTCAATCCACTGGAATCACAGACAGCAGAAATCTGTCATCAGCTTTCAAAACCATCTGTTTTTATTCTATGCTTTCCCCCACCTCTTTCTTTTAGGAAAAAGAAGGAAACTACAATAACATGCTCATTTGTAGAGTTTGTTTTTGTTTTTGTTGTATTGCGTTAACAGCCCAATATGCCTTCAACTCAACCCAATGAGAACACAACTGTACAACGAGAAGTACTGCTCAGAGTGATGCAAGATGCAAAATGGTCCAAGTACCCAGTTACTCTCTAAAGTTTGAAAGCATTTTAACATGGTCTACAATTATTTTCTGCACCATGGCCAGAAATGAAAATGGTTACGTCTGAAAGACTTGTGTGAGGCAGAAAATTTATTTTATGTAAACTAAATGCTCTATTACTTGAACACTCCAGTGAGCAGTGTTTTCCTTCAATAATGTAACCAGAGAGAATAGTGATTGAGGTAATAAAAATTTAACAAAAGTAGTAGTTACTATTGTTTTGGAGCATATACTTAATGACAGGTCTTTTATTATAACAGTGCTGTGAGGTAGGTATTGTTATCTCCCGTTTCCTGATAGGAAAATAAACGCTTACAGAAGTTAGATGGTTCCCAAGACCAGAGGCAATCCCGCAGCTCCGGGGGCCTCTGGAGGCCCTGCTCCTTCCACAATGGGACGCTGACCTCCAGTCCCCCAGAGTCAGCAGAGATGGGGGAGACCGAGCACAGCGGGGCTCACTTTCTCTGGGTCTCGCGGCCTGGCAGGGGCAGCTGTGTGGCCTGCATGACTTTCCAGAGAAGAGTGTGGTGTCATAGGCCATCGCACAGTCTGCGGTTGTCGCCCCAGACCACCCTGCAGAGCAGTCTGTGTGCTTTGAAGGTGTCATTTTATTTACGGACTAAGGGGGTTGCAGATCAAGGGGAAAAAACATAAAGACTGGTTTTATTTAGCATTTATTCAAGAAAAACACATGCCTTTATAAGGAACGGAATGGAAGCCCCGTCTCCCAACTGCAAGGAGAAGCATCACTTCCTAGGGGATTAATCAGAACATCCTGTCATCCCAGAGACCCCCCACCTGCCAAGGCTGAGCCGTTGCCCTCAAGCAAGGAAAACACATGAATCATTGGCGAATGGGAAGGCTTTAGGACTTTCCATCCAGTGGGGCGAGGGCACAGGCACAGAACACAGGCAGAAAGGAGCTAAAATGTAGGCAGGGGGATGGGGACTCAAGAGCTGGCCCATTAATCACTTAGCCTTCACCTCGTTCTCACCATCCCTCGATTTTATTTTATTTTATTTTTTGTAATTTATTAAAGCCCCTTCTGGCTCTCTTGCTTCTCCCCTTTTTTTAAAAAAACAAGCATTTTAGTCCTGCTGGTGTGGCTAAATGGTGAGCGTTGACCTATGAACCAGGAGGTTTGACTCCTGTTCAGGGCACATGCCCGGGTTGTGGACTCTATCCCTGGTAGGGGGTGTGCAGGAGGCAGCCAATCAATGATTCTCTCTCATCATTGACGTTTCTATGTCTCTCTCCCTCTCCCTTCCTCTCTGAAATCAATACAAATATATTCGAAAAATTAAAAACAAGCCTTTTGAGGGGGTTTGTGGCATGGTAGAAGGGATGCCGCCCCGCCGCCCACCTGCAGCCCCTCCTTCTCTGACTCACGCTTGGCTGTGTCCCAACCCCGAGTGGGTGCTTCGGTGGAAATGACGTCACTGTGATACTCGGTGTAAGTCAGTTTCTTCCGGCTCCTTCATCTTCCTTGGGGATGGATGACTGTGCTCAGCCTAATCCTCAGGGCCCAGTTAATGAAGGCAGTGCCTCCGTTAGGTCAGGAGGCGTGTGAGTCTCCGTGCGGGAGCCCAGGCCCTTCTCCTCCCGGCTGCTGCTGCAGTTGCCTTTGGAGACTCTGCAGACTCTGCCTGAGTCTGCGGAGTGAGGGCTTGGGGAAGGCTTCAGAGTCCAGGTTGCGCCTTAGGTGTGAGAGGCTCCTCCTTGTCACCAGGAGCCCGTCCACCTCCCACTGGGAGGAGATAGGGAATTTTCAAGTGTGTGAAGTAGGCTGAGGGGTGTGTGTGTGTGTGTGTGTGTGTGTGTGTGTGTGCGTGCGCGTGCGTGTGTAAGTTTCCTAGGAGACCAGTTTTCTGAGGGATGTAGAAGTTATAGAGAGGGTAGAGATGTAAAAAGCAAGATAGGGTTTTCTAGGAAGCAGAAAGGGGAGAGCTTTCGAGTACAGATGCAAACCCCAGCTCTTACAAAGAGAAGATCAAGGACCAACAGCCTAGAAGGGTAATGAGGAAGCTCTCTTATTTTTGCTTGGCTCTTTCTGTGCCTTCGAGAGTAGGTGACGATGTTGCCCAGCAGTGAGCATCTTTCCAAGAGCTGTGTGTCCGCCCTCCTCCCAGCACCCCCACCGTGGTCTGCCTGCACCCTCGTCTCTGCCAGGCCCTTGCACTGCACATCTGGACGATCTGCCCACCATGTGGAAGAGGCCCTCATCCTGGACTCCTGTCCACGGTCTGCGCCTTCCCCTGCCCGCCCTGCCCCACGGGATCAGCTCTCAGTGCACGTCTGACCACTTAACGTGACGGTGCTCACAGGTACTTTCTAGAAGGAGGCTTCTCTCATGGATGCCTGGCACTCGGGCGTCAGGATTCCAGGAAAGGAGCAGCTCTGACGTCCTTGGTAGTGAGCTCGGGCGTCAGAGTGTGACGGCGCGTCACCAGCAAAGGGGAGAAGCTGGGCTGGAAATGGCGTTTGGTGGAGAGTCACAAGTGGCTGGGGGAAGGCTGGGCCTCGTGCGAGCTGCAGGGGGGAGTAAGCCCGCGTGGCAGCAAGCGGAGAGCCCCGATCCATCGATCCATCGGCGTTGCTCTCCCAGTGTTGTTAAGAAATCTGAGCATCCCCAGCCACTCACTGGGCAGCAATGAGTTTTTGATTTGAGCCCTCCACCACTCACCTTTGCCTCCTCACCCACCTCCTTTCCTAAAAGGCCCAGACCGCTCGCTGGTTGGTTGCTTGGTGTCCAGTGCAAATGAAAAAGCCGACTCTGAAAGCCTGACTCCGAAGGCCCTGGAGGGACAGACTGTGACAGAGGACGGGCAGCAGCCATGGGTCAACACGAAGCCTCCAGGAAAGCAGGACCACAGAGTAAACTGAAAAAGCAAGACTCAGCTCCGGGATCTCAGAAAGCCCTGTCATCCCGGAGGACTTAGAAAGGCTTCCCTGGGCCTGGGACAATGCCAGTTGAGATCCCAGTGTGCGTGATGTTAGAAAGCATGGGTCCCCCCCACCCCCCCCCCCCCTCCCCCCCCGCCCCCCCCACCCCCTGGCGTGCTCCCCATAATCAAGTCATGTTCTTACCTCTTCCTCTGCTCCTCCAGGAAACCAGGGCAGCATTTGCCTCCCCTCCTCACTGGGGAGTGCTGATCCCAGTGTCCCAGGTGAGTGACTGTCAAGACCCAAGTCCCTTTGCTGTTTCTCCTGGAAGGCTCAGGGGTTCCCCACAGATAGAGGAACCCTAGTAACCAGTCCCAGTTCCCAGAGGCGCCTAAAGAAGCGTACAGATTAGTACCCTGCAGTGACATATACTGTAAAAAGTAAGTAGCAAAATAATTCTTCATGGGTGACTTGCAGAGACTAGGCCAGGCTTGTGTTTTTAAGCAAAAGCAGGGACTATTTCAACAAGGTCTCATTGAGCCCTGAGCTATTTTTGAGGCTGAGTGCTGGGAACCCTTTGGAGCAACAAGAGTCCCTTTGGGCAATGGAGCACCCGCAGGGTTACAAAATGGGTTGCAGAGGCATTCCAAAGGAGGGCTGGGAAAAACCTGACAGGAAGTATTCCCAGAACTCTGTCTCCCAAAGGCCCTGTTGACTGATGACGAGGGCATAACTGTAAACAGAGCACAAGAGCTTCAAAGAACAGCGATCTGCGGACACCAGCATCGGCTGTTCGGCAAACAGAAGAATGCCCGCCTGGCTCTGTCAACTCATAGCACCCCTGTGCCAGGGCATTCGACTTGGACCAACCAAACATGTTCTATTACCCAGGGCCATGTCTCAACCCTACCTCCAGCACCCACACACTCTCCCTAGTGGGTCCCTTCTCAGCCAGATTTTCCTGGGGCTGGGAAGAAAAGAGATGGCAGGGGCATGAAGAAAAGAAAATGAGGAGGCCAAGATGGCCGGGTTACCGGATGTCCTTGGATGTCACGCAGGGTAGGTTTCCGATGGTCATGGTCTGGACACACCTGGCTAATTTCCAGTCAGCCCTGCTCAGTACAGCCTGGTCTCGCAGGGCAAGGCATGCACGGGCTTCAAATTAGGCAACCCTAGAGCCAATATTCAGCTCTACCACACAGCAGACTTGGTACCTTTCTGAACCTGTTCTCTCCTCTATAAAATGGGAATGCTAATTCCTGCTTCATGGCTAGGCCTTATTTTGAAATTATAAATGCATATGAATGAATGTATTTTAGTGCCCGGTACATAGGAAAATAGTTACCATTATTATTAGCACTTCCAGTACGTCTGCAATTATTGTAAAGTAGCTAGTGCTTACCACATGCTGGATCCTGAGTTAGATACCGTGAATACACATATTTCGTGGTCATCATTCTATTAGGAGACTTTAAAAAAACATAATTCTTAAGACAGTAGAGTGCTGCTATATGTCAATTTAGTTAAATATGAATCTCAGCCAGGGAAGGGAGGTTTGAACAGACTGGCATTTCTGTTTGCATTTGCTTACCTGAAATTCACTCATTCTATTTCACAAGCAACCGGTACCGGAGCCAAGAAACAATATCATATTTCAGCAGGTGTTAATCCTGTTTCTAAACTTCTGCATGATATTAAGAATTGAGACAGTTGGTTTTATAAGCTTGAATAAAAATCTAGGGGTAAAAAAAACAACCACCAAAATCTAAAAACAAAGCAAAACAAAAAACCTACTTTTAGGTAAACAGTGGAGTAATTGAAACCCAACTATTAGTGTCAACTGTTTTAAGTATTTTACTGTGGGACATAATCTTTCTCAACTCTGTTTCTATATAAATACAACTCTTTTATGCCACCTTACTTTTATTCAAAATTCCTGGGCTCTTTAATAAGCAGAAAGCAAAAATTTGTTGTCCTAGATTATATCTGTAAGGAGTCTAAAATCATTACCTTTTTTTTCTTTTTTAGCTTGGGCTTGAAGTATATTTTATTTTCATAAAATTTCTTTAATATTATAATGTTTTTGCTAATATTTTTTAAATTTAGTATTTTTAGTTGTAGAAAAACATACATAACATGAAATTTACCATTTTAACCAATTTTTAAGTGTACAGTTCACTGTCATCAAGAACATTTACATTTTTTTGCAACCATCACCACTCTCCATCTCCAGAACTTTTCTCAGCTTCTAAACCTGAAACTCTATGCTTCTTAAAGTCTATTTTGTCTGATGTAAGTATTGAAACCCCAGCTTTTTTTTTTTTTTTCCATTTCCATTTGCATGAAATATCTTTTTCCATTCCTTTACTTTTAGTCTCTGTGTGTCTTTCCCTCTGAGGTGGGTCTCTTGTAGACAGCCCACATGGGTCTTGTTTCCTTATCGATTCAGCTACTTTATGTCTTTTGATTGGAGCACTTACGCATTTACATTTAAAGTGTAAAATAGCCTTTAATATATGTGTCAATCCATTTTGTTGGGGGGGATCAGTATCTTTGATGATTCTGCCACACAGTGTCTCTGCTCTGTTTGAAACGTGTAGGAGTGCCCAGCTGAATAAAAGTCTCTTCATGGGTGTCACTCACCAGCATGGAGGGCTGTGTCTGTGAGGACGAACACACAGCTCTCTCCTGGATTTTCTGCAGGGTGTCTGGTACAGACTACCTGCCTGTGCTGTGCTTCCCCCGGGGTTGAACATTTTGGTTTTGTTTTTAAATTATTCAATCTTGCTAGCAGCTTGAGGTGATCTACTTTTCTTGGCATTCAGACAGGGGATTTAACACATTTTTCTCTGACATTCTCACAGAATAAAGACTACAACCAGTGGGGTGGGAAAAATGAAGAAGGTATTATTGATCCATTCCTGGTGCCAGACACTTTGGTAAGATGCTTCATGTGTCTTACCTCTTTTAATGCCCACAATAAATCTATACATTAGCTATTGTCACCTGAAGTTTACGGATGAGGAAACAGAGAGGTCAAGGAACTTGCCCCAAACACACAGTGACACAACCAGGACTCAAACCAGGGCCTTTCCGGATAATTGGCCTGTACAGAATAACTGGTATATTGGAAGTAAGAAGATTTGCTTTGTTGTCAAATTTCATGGATTATAGTACCAGCTTCCCCCTTGTGTGACTGTGGGCATTTTAATGCTTTAAGACTCAGTCTCTCATCTATTAAAAAGGGGATAATAATAATAACAACAATAATACCTCCCTCAAAGAATTGTTGGGAGGATTTAACAAGGAGGTGCATGTACAGCCTTGGCTCCTAGTAAAGACTTGAAAGGTACCACCTATTGCTCTTGCTGTATTTACTCCTGTGGGCCATCGTTAGTTTCATTGAGAAAACTACCACAGAGAGTTTTTGCACAACGTCTTGTTAGAGACTCCATTACCAGAGCTGAGGATAAGAGAGAAGTTAGCGGTATGGTGTTTAATTTAGGGTCAAAAGTAAGGGTCAGCAAGACTTCCAGTGCTATTATAAGAGAATTTAAGTGCAGAAAAAAAAAAAATCTATGGCTGAGAGTCTTGATCAGCAGGAGAGCTGGAGCTGACTTGAGGCTCAGGGAGATGCAGGAAGGAGCCCTGCCCTGCTCCTGCCTGGGCAGGTAGGGGAGGAGTGGATAGGGGGTGGAGGGGCGGGTCCGGCGGAAGGATTCCAGTTCGGTTGCCGCTGAAAGAATTAAGTGACAAGGCCTAGTGGCTCCTGTATCCACTTATCCCAAGCAGTGGTCCCTTTTAGCTATTCCTCAGCCAATCCTGAGGACACTGTTTGTGTGGGTAGTGATGTGTGTGTGTGCGCGCGTGCATGTGTGGGCACGTGTGTGTGCATATGGTATTTGTGTGTGTGTGTGTGTGTGTGTGTGTGTACATGTGTATGTTTGGGAGTACTTGAGGGACAGGAAACCACTGTTGTGTGATTCTAGTTCGTAATCTATCTCCCTTTCATTTATTCATTCAATACATATTGAATAAATATTATTTAATATTCCATATTTTGTACTTACCAGGAACTTCGATAAGGTCTGTGATAAACACTTGAGTAAGATGTAGTCTCTGCCCCAAATGAACTCACTGACATAAATAAATAAGCCAATAAATGTTACTTGAGGGGTCTGGTAGAGGTTTTTCAGATAATTAGCTCTCTGCCCTTGGGGGACTACATGAACTTCAGTTAATCACAAGCCATGGATTTTGCCCCCAAATTAGACATAGATAAGCACCTTATAAAATATGAATGTCGTTGAAGTAATGGGTTGAAATGCATTCAGGTTACTGGGTAATCAATCAGTGTGACTGAACATGAGTGACTTGGATCCATCCTGATTTAAATGTAGGACAAGGGTTGGGGATCTAGGTGGAGAGTGATGGCTGCTGCAGAGGAGGTGCCAGTGGAAGACAAACCTACCATTTGTGCCCTGTACTGTCTCTCTTCATCCTGGGATGGGTGGCTGTTGGGGACATTTTTATCTTACCTGGCTGCAATATTCTCTTGCGTTGTTAACACCAATTTTCTTTCTAATTAAAAAACAACAACACACATGCAATTTACTATAAAGTAGCTTCTTAAGGATTTGTTAATCAACCCATTACTCTATTAATTTGTTGCCTGGGGAGGCCCCCAAATCGATTATAGCCATTCTCATAGGAGAAAGATACAAAAAGCCTCATGTCCCCGCAGGAAATGTAGCATGTATGGGATTCCCAGGGATTGGTGAAATCCAAGCTTATTATTTACTTTACTGAAAAGCAGTATTAAGTCTAATGAAAGATGGAGAGGTAGATTAAGCCAGTGAATAATGAGCTCTGACAATAAAGTGTAAATAAAGTCTTCCTTCTAGCCTCTTCAGTTCTTAGGAAGACTCCAAGCTGATTTCTTGACTTCCAGAGAAGTCAGGAAACATGCGGCAGGGATATGCTCTGGGAGTTCCTGGGTGCCAAGCACAGCATTTCCAACTTCCTGGCACTGTGTCCTCAGATATACCTTGGTCTCCTCAGTCTCAGTTTTCTCATTTGCAGAACGGAAATGACAAAACCTACCTCATAGAATTAGTTGTTGAAAGAACCAAATGAGACCTTATATATAGATTTGTGATCTTGGGCAAGTTATTTAAATACTTTGTGATTCTGTTTATCCATCTGTGAGATGTGGATACTATGGATAATAGTAGTAGTACTCACACAGTAGAGATTAGAGATTTAAAATTAGTTAATAGACATAATATACATAAAGTGCTTAGAATAGTTACTGGCACATAGTAAACATTATGTGTTTATTATTATTACTGTTATCATCATCATCATCATATAAAGCATTCACTAGATACTCAATAAAGACACTTCTCATTTTATTATTTCTTCTTTACCACCAAGTATGCCACTTTGTTGAAGCACTGCTTTCATCATGTGGCTCCCTAGTTGGATTAACTAGGATTGTTATTTTAAAACTAGAGGCCCGTTGCACAAAGAAATTCATGCAATAGGCCTTCCTTCCCTTGGCTTCTAGCACCGGTTTTCCTCTGGTACCCAGGACCCAGGCCTTCGCTCTGGCCAGAGTCTGCCTTCTTTGTCTTCTCTGCAGACTCAGGCCGGAGTCTGCCATCTTTGTCTTCGCTGTGGCACTGCTCCTGTAGATCCCTTCGCCTCCCGCCCTCCCTCTCATAGCAGGCATCCTGCCCTGCCTGGCCACTCCGTGCCTGGAGCAGCTGGGTGGCTGCCATCTTTGGCCTTCTAATTTGCATACTCACTCTGATTGGCTGTGGGTGTAGCGGAGGTATGGTCAATTTACATGTTTGTCTATTATTAGGTAAGATATGGTTACAAAAAGACCTAAAAGTATCAGCACAATGAAAAATGGTTTTCTTGTAATCATCCAAGATGTTTCCAGATTGGAGGTGGGTCTTTGCTTTACAAAGCCACTGAGGGGCTTCAGTAGACAGGGGTTCTGGCATCTCTAACACATAACCTTAAAGGTTCCCATGGAGGTGCTGTTTGAGTCAGCTGGAAGAGGAAAAGTGCAAAGAAGAATATGTATACAAGGTTTTTATGAGCTATGTCTTGAAGTGGAACACATTATTTCCACCCATGCTTTGTTGGCTGGGTCTCCATCACATGGCCACTCCTAGCTGCAAGGGAGTCTGGGAATGCGGTCTAGCTGTGTCCAAGGAAATGAGGAAACCATCAAGTTTGGGGAAGAGCTGGCAGCCTCTGCCACACCAGCTCAAACACTAACAATGAGTTCTGCTTGATGATTAACTACAGACCACTCTACCTGGCTCCCTAAACTTCATGGTATAGCCTAACGCAAATCCTTTGCTTTTTTCAGCCCGATTGCTTTTGCTGTCAATTAAAAGTGCCTTAATCACAGACTCATGTTACTCCCTACCAGACGCTCTATAATTGTATTCAGATTCAGGTTCAACTAATACTTATGGGCCTACTATGTGCCAGACAGTTTTATAATCACATTTGTAACAACTCTGTGAGGTCAGCATTATTGTATCCATTTATACTCTCTGAGGAATCTGAACTCAGAGAGGTGAAGCCATTAACTCACAGTCATAACTAGCCCACTACTCCTCTTTGTTTCAATCCCATAGCATCAGAAACATTGCCAAATCAGTTAGTACTTAATTCTCTCTGATTTCATAATAATATGTCTTGCTTCCCTAACAAAAATGGAACTAAAGCTCCCAGGTCAAGCATGGGGATGCTATATGTTTCTCAGATTCCTTGAAGGTTCTCACACAGGGTGGGGAACGTCAGGATTACTTGAACGTGAGCTTAACAAGACTCTTATTGATGAATGTACTAATTGATCTTTATAACTCAGGTGTTAGCCTTTATCCAGGCCAAATCCCAGATTTTTCAGACCCTAAGTTACCTACAAACTCCTTTCTTTTTCTCCCCCTTGGAGCATGTTGAAAGAAATGCTGTCTCCTGAGGAAGTGTATGTACATTTTGCCCGAAGCTTTCCCACCCACTCCCCCAGTCCTCCCATTACATGGCACATTAGTTTTGCTCTTGAAAAATGAACCTTAAGCAGAAATTCCCAGCTGTGATTTTTCTTCTCCGACTTCCCGTGTTTGACATGAGGTGTACACACTGGAGATGTTAGCTCCTTGAATGCCGGAAGGTGCTTGCAGTCTCTCCTTTATGATTTCTTTAGTGGCTGGAAGATTCCATGTCCTCAGAGCCAGAGGCTCAAGAGAGAAGACCGGGCCTCAGATGAAAATTATCCCAAGTGCCTGGTCAAGAGCAAAGGAAATGGCAACGGTGAGTTTTATTGTTTTTGTTGTCCTTCCGTCCGCTTCTGGGATTTTTATTATGATTATTCAAAGATACTTATAAGAATCAGTTACAACTGTTAGGGAGATTGTATTGCACGGGGGTTCTCTTTGGCTCTCTCTCTCTCTCTCACAGCTGCAAGTGTTGCCTCCTACATGTTATTAATTTAGAGGTAATCAGGTTTGCATTTGCAGCTGTGCAGCATATGTTTTACTAAAAAAGCCATGGCCATGGGCACCAGAACAATTAAGACTGGAAAAAAATGCTGGCATTTTTTTCCTCCTTTGATGAACTGATGTTTTTCTTTTAGTTCTTGGTTTTGGGTGGTTTTGTCATTAAAGAGAGTATACAGCAAACATTTTTTGAGCACTTACTATGCATCTGAGCTAGTTGCTTTTCGTATATGTTATTGTATTTAGATATGTCATCCTGGTGTTTTGTTTTTTTTTAATGGTTCTAATTTTATTAGTGGAGAGAGATACTAAGACCTGAGATGCTTCCTGGTGGGAGACAGTAATCTGAAATCAGCCACAGTAGGACACATATAATGCTATAACTGGACTGTTACATCAAGGAAAAGCTGCTTAGGCATTGCCAGTTGGAAGTTGCTATTTCTTTTCCCAATTTCAATTGAATTCTAAATTGTTCTTAGGTTACCTCGACACAAAAACCCATATTGCTATAATCTGATTTGGGGCTCAAACACAAAAACTGTCTTTACTTTTTGGATAATCTTGTAGAATTTAACAGATTTCTTTGAAGTAGAGTTATGGTATATAGGTGAGCGATAAACCAGAAACAAAGCTTACGTCTGTGGGAGCTAGAGAAATAATTTTCCTCTCACCTTCTAAATTCTTCTAGCTGGGCTAATAACCAGATAACAGAGACAGATTAATTCATTATTATTATATGAAACACATTTGGGGGTGCCATATGAAAATGAGACCCGAATTGCCTTGGGTAGTTGAGGTTTATATGTCATTACAGACAAAGGAGAAAGGAGGGGGAGGGGTCTGAGATTACCAAGGAATTAGGCAATTTACAGGTAGTGGAGGACGAGCAGAACACACGTGGCAGGCAAATTCTTGCCAGGCAACCCAGAAACAGCCGGATGATCCAGTTAACAGGCCCCTGTTTGGAGCCTTCCTATTAACCCTACTGTAGGCAGGAAAGGGGAGGGTTAAAGTTCTTTCTTAGACATTTGTTTCTTAACAACCAGCTCAAAATCAATATCCCAAAAGGCAGTCTAAGGTGGCAAAACTGTGGTCCCCTTTCTATCCGGGGAAGTCCTGAATTGCTGGATGTGTTTTCGCTGTCGAAGCACCCAAAATTCTTTCTCTACTCATGCAGCCTGTTCATTTTTCTGCATTAAGCGTATCAATATAAATACAATTCACGTGAAGATTTATCTCGCTGAATTAACCCCTATATAAAATTGTGCTCATTCAGTAAGTATGCAATTTCAGTTCTTTCTATTTTTTTTTTTTTTAATTAACATTTCGTTAGGTTTCTGAACATGAGTGCGCATGCCGGCGCGTTACTAGTAGAAGATAATCCAGCTCTGGGATTGGCAGACGACAGCCCTGGATCAAATGCTGCTGCCAAGTGCCCATTCATTCCCTTTGCCGCTATGGCTGCTTCTGTGTTACCATGGCCGAGTTCCAGAGGTGCAGAGTCCAACAGTTGTGATGGACAGTGCCAGTCTAGCTTCTCAGGTCTGCAACTTGTGCAATGGCCCAGGTTTAGAAGGGTCCCGTGTTTGCTTTGGTGTCTGCTGCAGCCATCTTGAAGGTAGTAATAATTTTGAACAAGGGACCCGCATTATCAGTTTTCACTGGGCCCTGTAAATCCTGTAGGTGGTCAAGATATCAGAGGTGGTATGGCCTGCAAAGCCTAACATATTTACTGTCTGGCCCTTCACAGAAAAAGTTTGCTAATCGCTGGTTTAGCCGATCTTCTGTTTTCTTCTTCTGTAATTATTTAAATCATTTCATGTGTATAAGAATTACTTGGAGAACATGTTTAAAGTGTAAATACTTGGGCCAGTATTCAGAGATTCTGGTTCAACAGACGTCTCTGTGTGTTGCGTTCCAATGTGGCTGCTCCTGCCACGCATGGAGCCATCCCGGTGGGCCTGTCTCACCTTGTGTTTAGGCTGCCTCCTTAGGGCCCTACCTCCTCTGTTTGGCATTCAAATGCCTCCCACACTCGCTTCCACAAAGTCCCTCTTCAAGTGCTTCTCACTCTAGACCTGAACAGAGGCAGCGAGAGACAGAGTCCAAGGCAAAATCCAGTGTTCACAGCCGGGTTTTGCAACTCATCAACTGTGGACCCTCCTATGAACCTCAGAATCTTTGCCTGGAAAATGGAGACAGTAACTAATATGATACACTGAGGGACAGGACAGCATTTCTCTAGTATGCTTGCTCTGGATGTATAAGCTCATTCGATTCATGAGCAAACATCAGACCAACCCAAATCAAGAGACGTTCTACAAAAATAACTGACCAGTACTCTTTAAAAGTGTTTAGGTCATGAATGATAGGGGAGTCTGAGGAATGTCATAAAATGACATTGGTAGAAAAATTGGTGAAATTTGCTTAAGGTGATGTAAGATGTTAACATTAGGGGAAGCAGGGTGAGAGGGATATAGGACATTGTACCTTTTTTTATGACTTCCATGAAAGTCTAAAATTAGTTCAAAATAAAAAAGTTTAAAAAGTTGAAATATTAATGTCTATATTACAGGATTGTAAGAAATTATAAAATGATAGCTAACATTCCGAGGGCATTTATTAGGTGCCAGCCACGGGGAACTTTACATACAGTCAATCACTATAGCAACCCTATGTGGTAGGTAGTACTTTTCTCAGGTACAGTGTCTGTCATTTAGTAAGAGCTCCCTCTGTCCCACCCAGCAAACTTCTTTTCTATTCACTGCCTCCCAAACGTGTTCACTTTTAGAGTTTTTATAAAGCCCATGGGGTCCCTATTGTTACACTAGTCTTCTGGAACTCCTATTATCTGCAATATTCATTTAGCACTCAGTTTGTGCAACTAGGTATTGTTTTGTTTCTATGTCTTATTATCTTAGCTAGAAATAAACTTCTTTTTAAAAAATTTGTAAGTTGAATTTATTGAGGTGACATTGGTTAATAACATTATATAGGTTTCAAGTGTACAGTTCTATAATATGTCATCTGTATATTGCATTGTGTGTTTACCACCCAAATTCAAATCTCCTTTTGTCACCATATATTTGGCCTCCTGTACTGCCTCTCCTCTTACTTTCCTTCTGTTAACCGCCATACTGTTGTCTGTGTCTAAGAGTTTTTGTTTGTTTGTTTTTCTTGTTTGTTCACTTGTTGCTTTCAGTTTTATATCTCACATATGAATGATAACATATGGTTCTTGAATTTTCTGTCTGACTCATTTCACTTAGTATGATATTCTCAAGATCCATCTATGTTGCCACAAATGGCAGTATTTCATCTTTCCTTATGGTTGAGTAGTATTCCATTGTGTATATGCACCACATCTTCTTTATCCAATCATCTATCAAAGGACATTTCAGTTGTCTCCATGTCTTGGCCACTGTAAGTACTAGTAAAGCTGCAATTAACAGAGGGGTTCATATGTCTTTATGAATAAATATTTAAAAATATTTCTGGTAGATACCCAGGAGAGGGGTTGCTGGGTCATATGGTAACTCTATTCTTTTTTTTCTTTTTAGGAACCTCCATATCTATACTAATAAAAGGGTAATATGCTAATTAGACTGGACGTCTCCCAGACATCCTTCCTGACAAAGCTGGGCCCGGGAGAAGCCACCCACCTGCAGTCCCGGGCGCCTGTGTCTGCAGCCGGCCCAGGTCCCGGGTGCCTGCAGCTGGCCAGAGGGAGGGAAGCCTGGGTCCCGAGTATGGGGCTGAGGCAGAAGCAGTTAGGGGCAATCAGGCAGGCAGAGGTGGTTAGGGGTGATCAGGCAGGCAGGCAGGTGAGCGGTTAGGAGCCAGCAGTCCCGGATTGTGAGAGGCATGTCAGACTGCCGGTTTAGGCCCATAGGGATTGGGCCTAAACAGGCAGTCGGACATCCCCCAAGGGGTCCCGGATTGGAGAGGGTGCAGACCGGGCTGAGGGATTCCCCCCCCCCCCACATGCACGAATTTCATGCACCAGGCTTCTAGTTGTTTATAAATGAAAATAGAGGATTTGGATATCTCACAGTGCCTCACATCAACAATCTTATACATCACACATTGCTTGCACCAGCAATCTTGGACATCCCTCCATGCCTTGCACCAGCAACTCATCATCCTTGGATCTCCAAGAATAACTCATCCTGGGTGGTCCCAGACAGGATCTCTACCAAAGTTGGAGATATTTATCCCTGGTATAGGAGGAAATATTAACAACTGGCTTTTTGGATGATTTCCTGGAAAAGCTTACATTGTGATCTGACTTCAAGAGACACGTTCAGCTATCCTACATTTTTAAAAAAATATATATTTTATTGATTTTTTACAGAGAGGAAGGGAGAGGGATAGAGAGCCAGAAACACCGATGAGAGAGAAACATCAACCAGCCGCCCCCTGCACACCCCCCACTGGGGATGTGCCCGCAACCAATGTACATGCCCCTGACCAGAATCGAACCTGGGACCCCTCAGTCCGCAGACCAACACTCTATCCACTGAGCCAATCCGGTCTCGGCAGCTATCTTACATTTTTAAAATTGTCCTTAAAAAAACATAGTGTAAAATTTACCATCTTAACCATTTTTATAAGTAAACAATTCAGTAGTGTTAAGTATATTTACATTGTGAAGTAAATCACATCATACATTTTTAACCTCAAAACCTACTTTAGCTATTCAAAATATATTAAAAACTCTCTATTAATTAATAGTAAGAGAACAAATAATAAAATTGTCCAATAAAAAACGGGCTAGCCCAGCCGGAGTGGCTCAGTTGGTTGAACGTCATCCTGTGCACCAAAAGTTGCAGGTTCGGATCCCTGGTCAGAATGCATTCGATCCCATGGAAGACCGCCCATAATATTCCTCTCTCTCTCTCTCTCTCTCTCTCTCTCTCTCTCTTTCTCTTTTTCTCTCTCTACGTATGTCCTTGGGTGAGGATTAAAAAAAAATGGGCTAAAGAATTAAACTGACATTTCACCAATGAAGACATACAGATGACAGCTAAGCACATGAAAATATATCGACATCATAGTCATTAGGAAAGAGAAGTGAACCACAATGAGATACTTTCAGACTGGCTTAAAAAAACACACCCTGAAAATACTGAGTGCTGACAAGAGTGTGGAGTTAATGGATGTCTCATACACTGCTGGTGGGAATGCAAAAATGGACAACCACTTTGAAAAACTGGTTGGCAGTTTCTTATCAATTAGCCTACACTTACTATATAATCCAGTATTCCAGCTCCTAGATATTTATACAATATCTATGATGACATATGATGACATGTCCACATGGAAACCTATGTATAAATGTTTACTAAACAGTTTTATTCATAATCAGCAAAAACTGGAGACAATCCAAATGTCTGTCCACAGATGAGTAGATGAACAAATTGTAGTACATCCATTCTATGGAAACTACTCAAGAAGAAAAAATGAACTACCAATCCCTTCAACAACATGGATGAATTTCAAGTGTATTATACTAACTGACAGAAGCCAGACTCAAAAGCTACATTATGTAATTCCTTTAAAAAACTCATGAGAAAAGCTAAATGGGACAGGAAGAGGATTAACTATAAATCTTGCAGTGAAATATTCTATGTCTTGATTTTGATTACACAACTCATTATGATTGTTCAAATTCATAGGACTATATACTGAAATAGAGTCAAATTTTACAGTATGAAAATTATAGTTCAATTGACTCAGCTTAAAAAATATGTTAGCCATTTAATACTTCATATAGTTGGCCACTTAGCTTATGGTGAGTTAGTTAGGGCAACCTAATATGTACTAGTAGGTAGAGCTTAGTTTTCCCTGGACAGTTCCAGTTAACGCTTATTTTCCTGGTGACTCAAATTGGTTTAATTTGTCCCAAACAATAGAGACTTGGTTTGGATGATAAATTACATTAGAGTTAGGTGATGTTCTCATGGTACTTCAGACAGACTCTTTTTAAAAAATATATTTTTATTGATTTCAGAGAGGAAGGGAGAGATAGAAACATCAATGATGAGAGAGAATCATTGACTGGCTGCCTCCTGCGGATCAAGCCTGCAACCTGGGCATGTGCCCTTGACCAGAATTGAACCCCGGGACCCTTCAGTTTGCAGGCTGATGCTCTATCCACCGAGGCAAACGGGCTAGGGACAGACAGACTCTTAAGGTATAGGCCACTAAGAAGAATTTTAAGGGAACTAGACCAGTGCTGATGTTTCTTCCAAGGAGAAGTATATTTTAGAGCACATTCTTTGTGCCCCTCTGGCTTAGTCTGACTGATACAATATGTGGTACAGACTTTGAAGTCCAGGAGATTTAGGATTAAAGACCAGGAAAGCTCCTCAGTAAATGGGCATGGTATTGAATATAAATAACCTCCCCTGTAAAATAGGTATTATAATACCTGACTGTTGGAAGTATTGTACAAAAGCGACTTAGCAAATTGCTTGGTACAAATCCAATGCTCAGCAGTTGCCATGATCACCGTTGTCACTTGTTGTTGCCATTGTTGTCATCATCATCATTCCCTGCGAATAAAGAGAATATTTCCACACTGAGGGCAAATAGATTATCCGTGTAAGGGCACCCAGTTTCCATTCATGTGAGTTGTAAGTGCTTTGGCATTTGCTGCCTCTTTTCTTGCCCACAAAGTGGACTTGCTGAAAACCAGCCCCTCCATAAAAAATTACTGGTAGCATCTACAAGCGTCTCCACTCTCACTGGCTGTCCATTGAGTAGTGGCTTGTTGTCTGGTGATTTCAAGACAAGTTAAAAACTATTTGAATAATGTCAGGAATGCAGCACACCCAGGGTGTAAGACAGCAGGAGCACACTTCACCTGTGTCCTTGCTTTGTCACTCTGAGTGTGGTCAGATCACCAGTTAGTGGAATTAGCCAGTCAGGATATTTGAAGAAAGTCTGAAATTCAACTATGAGTCATTGGAACCTATGGAGAAAGAGACTGTTGCTTAATGTTTAATTGGGAACCCATAATGTGAGCCACCGTAGACCTCAGGCAATCAGTCACACAAGCATTTTCTCTGGATCAACAAAGGAGTAAGGAGTACGGTGTGAAGGTATAGAGAGGGAATAAAAAGAAACATAGATCTAGAACGTGCTTTGAAGGAGTTTACACCATAGCTGGAAAAACAAAATGAAAATAACAGATAATAATACAAGATAGAATTAAGTGTTACATGTCATGGAAAGCCCTAAAATAATAATAATATATAATAACATATAACATATAATATGTAATATAATGATTTTAAATATGAGCTGAAGGAGAAATAAATATAAACGAGAAGTGGTTAGGATAGGTATTTAAAAGCTCCCTTTATATGGCTTTAGTGTTTTTTACATGTGATTTAAGACATTAATTTTTGTCACCAAGTGGGATTTCAGTGACATCCAGTCCTGTACCAAAGCTGAGTGAAAAGCAGTGTGGCTGGGATTTAAAACTAAATTCAGTTCATTGTTAGCAGAGGCAAGATTGATCAGAGTGGAAGATAGCCAGGGTAAGGAAATAGAATACTCCTCGAATTTTCAAAAGGCCTATTTGTGAACTTCTAATAACAAGCTGCTGAGGAAACTTTTTTGATTTTTTTATTATTATTAAATTACAGGAATTCTACTTTGCCATGAGAGAGGCGGGAAGCAGAGGTTGTTAAGAGGAAACTTCAAAGAAAATGACTCATTTTCTTTGAAGTCTGTCTCAGATAAAGTTGCTTTCTGCTATTAAAAAAGAAAAAAAAAAAAAAAGGCAAAAGCCCTGGCTGGGTGGCTCAGTTGGTCGGAGCATCGTCCTGTACACCAAAAGGTTGTGGGTTCGATTCCCAGTCAGGGCCTGTACAGGAGGCAACTGATCAATGTTTCTCTCTGTCTTTTTCTCTCCCTTCCTCTCTCTCTAAAACACCAATGAAAACATATTGTCTGGTGAGGATTAAAAAAAAAAAAGTAGCCCAGTTGGTATTGCTCAGTGGTTGAGCACTGACCTATGAACCAGGAAGTTACTGATTCCAGGTCAGGGCACATGCCTGGGTTGCAGGCTCGATTTCCAGTGGGGGACTTGCAGGAGGCAACCAATCAATGATTCTCTCTCATCACTGATGTTTCTTTCTTTCTTTTTTTTTTTAAATATATTTTATTGATTTTTTACAGAGAGGAAGGGAGAGGGATAGAGAGTTAGAAACATCGCTGAGAGAGAAACATCGATCAGCTGCCTCCTGCACACCCCCTACTGGGGATGTGCTCGCAACCAAGGTACATGCCCTTGACCGGAATCGAACCTGGGACCCTTCAGTCCGCAGACCGACGCTCTATCCACTGAGCCAAACCGGTTTCGGCTATCATTGATGTTTCTATCTCTCTCTCTCTCTCTTCCTCCCTGAAATTAATAAAAATATATTTTTAAAAAAGTAAAAGCCAAAGAAAACTTTGTGCAAGGGTGTTTGATACTAACACACCCTGAACCCCACTCAACATCAAAGTTGTATGTGTTCTATGAAAGAGCTAAAATTCTGAGAAAGATTCAGGATTACTAACAAAGTTTTGTTTTTTACTATGTTTTGTGTGTGTGTGTGTGTGTGTGTGTGTGTGTGTGCGCCAAAAAAGAATGAAATTAAAGAGTGATTGAAATCAGTAAAGTGTCAATGAGTGAAGACCTACATTTCTATTTCCCTATATTTCCCATAATTTAAATATATATATGCATATGCTGGTGGGAATGTAAAATGGTGCAGCTGCTCTGGGAAACAATATGGCTATTTCTTAAAAAATGCAACATAGAATTTACTATATAATCTAGTGATTTAACTTCTGGTGTATACACAAAAGAATTGAAAGTAGAGACTTGAATAGATATTTGTACACCCATGTTCATAGCAACATTATTTCAAGAGTCAAAAGGTGGAAATAACCCAAATGTCCATTGATGGGTGAATGAATAAATAAAATGTAGTATATACTCACAATGGGATATTAGTCAGCCTTAAGAAGGAAGGAACTCTGATACATGTTACTACATGAATGAAACTTGAGGAAATTATGCTAAATGAAATAAGCCAGACACAGAAGGACAATTATATGATTACACTTACATGAGGTACCTAGAATAGTCAATTTCACAGTGACAGAAAGTAGAATGGGAGGAATGGGGAATTATTACTCAATAAGTACACATTTCAATTTGGGAAAATGAAAAATTCTAGAGATGGATGGTGATAATGGTTATACAATATGTGCTTATACTTAATACCACTGAACTGCATACTTAGAAATGGTTAAATGGTAAATTTTATGTTATGTATATTTAATCACAGTACACCCCTCCCCCCAACATTTCACATAAGAAATACATGAATATGCAATTAGTTTTTTCCCTTGAGTAAATAGATGCTTTTATAAAATACTAGAGGCCTGGTGCATTAAATTCGTGCACGGGTAGGGTCCCTAGGCCTGGTCAGCAATCAGGGCTGATCTGTGGGGCAACTGGTGGGGTGATCGGGGGTCCCCCCCACTGGCATCTGCCTTGGCTGGCCTGGGGCATGTGGTCTGGGGGCAGCTCCTGCATTCAGCATCTGTCCCCTGGTGGTCAGTGAGCATCATAGCAACCGGTCATTCCACTGGTCCTTCTGCCGTTCAGTCAATTTGCATATTAGGCTTTTATTATATAGGATTAGAGGCCAGTGCATGAAAACTCATGCACTGGAGGGGGGGTCCCTCAGCCCGCCCTGCCCCCTCTCACAGTCCAGGAACCCTCAGGGGTGAGAGGCGACCCAGTGATCAGGGGAAGGCAACGCCCCATCACACCTCCGCTGCTGCCACTGCTGGCAGTGCAAGCCTTGGCCGGCCCTGGTTACCTGAGCTTTGGGCGGCCCTGGGTGGCTAGGGGGCTGAAGGGACTGGAGGACTCTGGAGGCAGGCCTTGCCGTGCACCTGCTGCCCCGGCGGGGTTGAGGGGACTGGGTGCTGCCATCTTGTGGCTGTGGGCACTGCCATATTTGAGGGCATGGTAGTCAATTAGCATATTCCCTCCTTATTGGCTGTGGGCACTGCCATCTTTGAGGGTGAGGCAGTCAATTAGCATATTCCCTCCTTATTAGCTGTGGGTGCCACCATCTTTGCGATGGTGTGAGGGTCAATTAGCATATTCCCTCTTTATTAGATAAGATAGTTGAAATGGAAAAGTGTTTCTTCCAATTGAGTCAAGCATTCCTATGGGAATGCTAGCTAGTTAGATTACAATATCAAGTCAGGGAGTGGTTCCCAGGATGGGGGATAAAAGAGCCCTAGGAATTTTAGCCTTGGAACCCAAACCTGGAAGTGCTGAGGTATAAAGAGCAGCACTTGCACAGAGATTTATCTGTGGCTTCATTTGTGGATTGAGGGTATTCTAGGTATGTGGGAAACCATGGGTAAAGGTGTGTAGGCTGGAATAAGCATGTGGTGGGGAGGGGAGAAGGAGGTCAGGGGGTTGAGTTAGGGATAGTAAAGAAACCATCCGGATTGGAGGGAAGATTATATAAAAACAAATACTAGTGAGGCAAAATGGTGGATTGTGTGAGGTCTGGCCATGGAGGGAGTTCAGGTTTGGTGTGTAAGTACTAGGCATCCATGGCAGATTCTTATTCTGGTTTTATATACAGGGAGGGCAAACGTAGGTTTACAGCTGTGAGTACATAAAACACAATGTATTCTTGTATTATTATTTATTAATTATTGTGTCATTTTCCATATGAACATCTGTAAACCTACTTTTGCCCCACCCTGTACATTGCGTATATCAAAATATAAATTCTTTCCAGTGGTGAGTTTCTATTCTTCAGAAAAGAGGGACAAATATGTCCTTCAGCCTTCAGAATTCTACATCCCTTTCATAGTGGCTCTGCTATGTGCAAAGATTCTTTAAAATGCACTGATTCACACACAGAAAAATGAGGCCATTGCAGAGAAGGTGATTTATATCTGCTCAGTGCACAATGACTCCACTCCAGTGATCTTATTAAATGACAAAACTGATAACTGGGTTCTTGAAACCTATTCCTGTGACAAACTCCATACCATTTCTAGTTATCTGATTTGCTTTTCTTAATGACTGAGGTGAAGGTCACAATCTATTGACTTGAGGCATAAATGTAAATGTTTCCTTCACTTTTTTCTCCTGACATCATCCACTAGCTGGAGAACATGGAGATTCTATTTGATTTGGAGAAAGCAGTGTGTTTACCAATGGCTGAAGGGTGATTAAGAAATAATGTAACTTCAAAGAGTATGTGGAGAGAGGCCTAGATAAAGATTGCCTGGGTCTCCTCTAGATATTATGGGAAGTTGACTTAGGTTAAATTTGAACAAGTCCTGTTGGATAGGTCATTGAAAGTTAAGAATAAGCTTAAGTGTCTTTGGTGTTGGACAAATGCTGTCTACAATGGTAGTCCCTGCACTGTTTAGTAGGCTGACTCTATTGTCAGGACCTTGTAATGAAATTGCAAATCCCAGTATTTGAAAAACGCTTGCTCATACTTGGTGGGTACTTCTGAAGCATTTCAAATACTGCAGTTTATAAAGGTAGAGTGATCCATTCAAGTGTAATCAACAAGTATGACTAACAAAGGGAAAGAAGGTGTTAAAACAACTGTGTCTACACAGATAGGTCATATGGTAGAGAAAGTTGCTATTAACTTTCAAGGGTCACTGAGAGCCAGGCTCCACTGGATTGTGCCTTTTTGGCTAATGAAAAGTTAACATGAATTATGATAGTCCAGAAAAGGACCAAAACTAGTTTCCATTTCTAGCACAGCCACACACACAATTTAAAGAGTAGAAAGGGCTCAGCAGGAGCCATTTGTCATGAAGCCCAGCTTTCTGTTTAGCACAGCAAAAGGTGCTTTGCCCAAAAGTCAAGCTCAGAAGGGAAACATCCACTTTAATGTTCAGGCTTCTGTGTTGCTGTAGAGCTGCACTCTCCAATATGGTAGCAACTACCTGCATGTCTCTATTGAGCACCTGAAATGTGGCTAGTCTGCATTGAAATGTGCTATGGATATAAAATACACACTGGATTCTACATATTTTAGCACCAAAAAAGTAGAATATCTTATTGATAACTTTTTATATTGATTTCGTTGAAATGATAATATTTTGAATATACTGAGTTAAAGGTAAATAAATTATTAAAATTAATTTCACCTGTTCCTGTTCACTTTTGTTGTTGTTAATCCTCACCTGAAGATATTTTTTCCATTGATTTTGAGAAAGAGTGGAAGGGAGGGAGGGAAAGAGCAAGAGCGAGAGAGATAGAAAGAGAGAAACATTGATGTGAGAGATACACATTGTTTGGTTGCCTCCTGCACTTGACCTGACCAGGGATGAGGATTGAGCCTGCAACCCAGGTACATGCCCTTGACCGGAATCTAACCGAGCACTTCAGTGCGTGGGCCAATGCTCTAACCACTGAGAACACTGGCCAGAGCTCCTGTTCACTTTTTAATACATCTACTAGATAATTCAAATTACCTAAGTGACTTGTATTATATGTCTATTGGATAACACTGGCTTTAAACACAGATATTTTTCATTGATGCATATCATTCTGCTAGCATAGACATAATAAGTTGAAATTCAGTTAAGAACTAGGAATCAGGCTTTTTAGTCCCCAAATTACTGCCTTTAAAAATTAACTGTTGCCAGGCTGGCATGGCTCAGTGGTTGAGCGTTGATCTGTGAGCCAGAAAGTCATGGTTTGATTCCTGGTCAGGGCATATGCCCGGGTTGCAGGCTCAATTCCCAGTGGTGGGGGGTGTGCAGGATGCAGCCGATCAATGATTCTCTCTCATCATTGATGTTTCCATTTCTCTCTCTCTCTGAAATCAATAAAAATATATTAAAAAATAAATAAATAAATAAATAATGTACTGTTTTATCTTACAGGGTTTTTAAAAATATCCAGTGTGGTGATCTTTTATATAATTTCTTTTGCATTTGTTTATTTTTTTTTCAGCATGATATCGTAATAATAACTTTCTATTCTTTGGAAGAATTAGATCCGATGATTAAATCCCCTTCTGAGCATTTACAAGGGGGCAGCCAAAGAAAGCTGATTTGAATACAGAGAATAAACAGTAATTAAACTGTAAATGTTGATTTTCTTTTGAAGTCCACTGGCGTGTTT
Organism: Eptesicus fuscus; assembly: GCF_027574615.1. Taxonomy (NCBI): domain Eukaryota; kingdom Metazoa; phylum Chordata; class Mammalia; order Chiroptera; family Vespertilionidae; genus Eptesicus; species Eptesicus fuscus. Next base: position 36,988,907 of record NC_072479.1, read on the forward strand.
GGTGTGAATAAAGAGTGTATTGTCAGTTATTTTTCCTGCTGCCGCAGTTATGGCACGTGAGAATCGTCGGAGGGCTATGTTAAATTGGGGAGTTTCCCAGGCTGCTGAACTGAAACTTCCTTTGTTTATATCAAAGCATGGATATTTTTTTCCCCTCAAACAGTACACATTGATTTTAGATAAACTCAGAGAGGATTTTTTTTTTTTTTCTCTTAAACTCATCTACTTCACTGTAATCTGGAGGGGAGCTTTTAAAATCTGGAAAATGTGGCTTCTTCACTGAAAACTGAAAAGGGCTATTTCACTGTGCATTTTGGGGAAACTTTAAAAGAGTGGTTCCAACCTTGGCTGTTTATTAGACTCACCTGGGGAACTTTTAAACTCCCAGGGTTCAGGCTAAACCCCCCCCCCCCACCATCAATTATATCAGATGCTCCCCAGGTGATTCCAATGCATCGATGAGAACACGGTTGCCTCAGTAGTCTAAGGCACACCTGTGTTCAGCAGCCTTTTCCAGAAGGACTCAGGGAACCTGGCTTGCAGTATATGAATGTATTAACTGTTACTTTCCTCCATCTGAAAATTAAAGGGCCTGCATATTGGCTCACTCAGAGGCATGTAGTAATGTATACTTTTCTCATGCTCTAACGTCAACACTGAAGAGACTTTGATGATTATAAAACTGTCACAAGTTCAGCACAGGCATACCTCTCTTTTTACTGTGCTTCGTTTTTATGTGCTTCACAGGTGTTGCGTTTTTTACAAACTGAAGGCAAGACCCTCCACCAGCAAAAAGATTACGAGTGGCCTTATTGTGCTACCTTACTGCGGTGGTCTGGGACTGAACAGCAATGTCTCCGAGATGTGCTTGTCATTGATCGGGCTGGCATTATTCAGGGTGGGTGCTGCAGGCCAGTGGTCTCCTAAAAGAGCCACACACACGCAACACACACACACACACACACACACACACACACACACAGTCAGTGGGTTAGCCACTGCTGATTACTTTCACAAGTTAGTTATTTATCACCATATGGACGGTTTCAGCTGGATTCTAAAGAGAACATTTCCAGCTGGGATTCTGCTGAACTATTTGGGGCTGGGTTGGATATCACTGTCTTTGCAAATGTAATGATGATGGAAACCAAATTTCTCCATTGTGAAACTATGGTCCTCGTGAATCTGGTTCTGATGTGTTTAAGGCCTTCCGAAGGGGTCATGTGATGAAAGCATTTTGTAAGCTGTAAAGCTCTAAGCAAAGTAAGCTAACGAATTATATACATTTTGTGAAGTTTGGAGTTTTTATATTTAAAATCAATATCAAATAAGATATTCCTATGATGGGGAGCCAGGAAAGGTGGTTTATTCTGGGGTTGCTCTGGTGGGAGTGGGATGAGCTTTTCTTAGTAACCTCAAAATAGATGGAGGGGAGAGTATAGAGATCCGCAAATCAGAGGCAATTTACTAGTATTGTTGGCCATTTTGTTATCAACAGCTTTGAGAGGTTTGTATATTCATTCATTCATTCATTCATTCATTCAACAAGCATTCATTGATGACTTACTGGGTGTCTAAGGTTCTAGGGGCTAGGGAGCCAGCAGTGAACACAGCAGAACAACCCTGCACTCATGAAGTTTACATCCTAGTTGGGAGAGAACAACAATATATACGTTTCAGAGAAAAATAAAGAGAACAAGCTTAGGAAGAACCAGATTGTAATTTTTCATGTGACGAGGGCCCACCTACCCAAGGTGACATTTGAGCAAAAGATTGAAGGTGAGGGAGGGAGTCACACACATATCAGAGAAGGGTATCCAGGCAGCAAGAACAAATAGTAGAAAGGGCTTGAGTTGGGTTACACCTGGCCTTGCCAGAGAACATACAGGAATTGTGACTTTCTGTTAAACAACACATAATGTTAAAATATAAGTATGGGACATGCAATATTTGGGACATACTTATACAAAAACAAAACAACAACAACAATAGTGTCCTGTATTTTTATCTCCCAATTCTGGCAACTCTAGTTATACCTAGCACATTTGCAGGAGAGAAAGGAGGCCATTGGGTGGAGCGGAATGAGGAAGGCAAAGTAGAAACAGGTGAAGTAGGAGGGGCACTTGGGGCCAGAGTGGGCAGGGCCTTGTAGGCATGATAAGAACTTAAGGTTTTACTCCAACTGAGACCGGATATCACTGGAGGGTCTGTGTAGAGAGGTGCTTTGGCTTTTCTTAAAGTTTAAAAGTACCGGTCAGCCTGCTGTGTTTTATGTTATTGGACAAGGGCAGAAGCACAGAGACCAGTTAGAAGGCTCTCGCAAAAATCCAGGTAAGAGATAATGGATGTGGGCGAGGAGTGGTGAGAGTCTGGGTATAGTCTAATGGTAAACCAACAGCATTTGCTGATGGACTGGATGTAGGGTGCAAGCAAAAGGGAAGGGACCAAGGGAGGATGTGCTGCCATTAAATGAAAGGAGGGATCTTCGGGGGGAGCAGGAGTTTTTTGGGTGGGTGGGGCGGGGAGGACTATGAGTTTATTTTGGACTAGCTTTCCCGTTGCAGGAAAAATCCTGCAATAGGATTTCCTGCTGCACTCTACCCCGCCTCCACCCCGCCCTGTCCCCCGCCTCACCTTCTCCACCAGCCCGCTCGTATTTCCCTTCGCCCCCGCCCCGCCTCCGCCCCGCCCTTGCCGCCCGCCTCACCTTCTCCTCCAGCCCGCCTGCGTTTCCCTTCGCCCCCGGCCCCGCCTCCGCCCCGCCCTTCTCCTCCCCTCTCCCCCCCCCCCCAGCTTGCTTGCTTCTTCGAAGCTTTACTCCCTTCTGCAGCTCTTGGCTTCTTTGGACACTGTCTTGATATGCAAATTAGCCGCCATCTTTGTTGGGGTGATTTGCATACTCGTCCTGATTGGTTGGTGGGCGTGGCTTGGCTGGTGGGTGTGGCTTAGGTGTAGCAAAGGTGCAGTCAATTTGCATATTTGTCTATTATTAGATTAGATGTGTTCAGTAGGAGAGGTCTGTGAGATATCCAAGTGGCAATGTCAGGTCAGCGGTTACTGTCTTTTCAAATAGCAACACCTGGCTCCTGGCCGAAGGCTGGGACTTCTTTCTCACAACATGGCTCAAGACATCTCTTCCGACAGGATGAATGGTAGACGAAGCCGCACCAGATTCGCAGAAGATCAAGTGAAAATCCTCATCCAAGCATTCAGCCAAAAGCCTTACCCAGGTTACACTACCATACAGAAGCTTGCTTTGAAAATAGATGTTGACGAGTCTAGAATCCAGACTTGGTTTCAGAATCGAAGACGGAGGCACCTAGCCCAAAGGAGATCAGAGGCAGAGGAGGACGTAGATGCAAACCAAGACCAAGATCGCAAGCAAGGGCGCCCTTTGGTGAGGATGCAAAACAGACGTAGACAGTCTCGTATCACCTACACTCCCTTCCAAGTACACACCCTCCGGAAGGCATTTGAGAAAAACCCGTATCCTGGGATTGGTTCCAGAGAGCAACTTGCTAAGGAAATTGGGGTTCCAGAGTCCAAAGTGTGCATTTGGTTTCATAATCAAAGGAATAAAGTCCGGGTCCACAGAAAAAATGAACCCAATGAGCCTTTAGAACGAAACAAGACCGGGAACAAGACCTCTGACACAAGAGCCTTCAAAACGCTGAGCCTTCTTTCTGGAGACCATCAGGACTTCAGGAGGCTGACAGAGGAACAGAACCACACAGCCCTCCCTAGGAAGCCTGCACAGGCCAGCAGATGTCAAGGACCATGAAAATAAACTCATTTGTGTCATGTTTGTTTTTTAATCCTCACCTGAGGGTATATTTCCATTGATTTTAGAGTGGAAGAGAGAGGGAAAGACAGAAATATCGATACCCCTGCACGCACACCGTCCAAGGCCTGGGCCAGGGAGGAGCCTGCAACCAAGGTACGTGCCCTTGACTGGAATAGAACGCAGGATGCTTTGGTCTGCAGGCTGACGCTCTATCCACTGAGCCAAACTGGCTAAGGCCATGGGGCCTTCCTGGAGGACTGCGACTGTCTCAGGGAGCTGATAACTAGGGGCAGCTGGTAATTTCTTGAATCCCAGGGGCAGACAGACTATCAGGGCCCTCAGATGACAGATGGAAGAGCTGAGCTGGATGTCACGTCTCCATGCTTCCAGCTGCCAAGACCTAGCTGAGTCACTGAATGCCACCACCTCTCAGCTACCCTCCCTCAGTCTTCTGGATTGTGGGCAGGTTAACCCTTTCTTGCCACTTCCCCTCAGCACAGAGCTGTAAGAGAAATATATGGACTCTCCCTAAGGATAACCTCAGAAGAAAAAATTCCCTATGGAGGGGTGGACAAATTCTCATTCTGTTTATTGTTCACAGGCACAGCCCTGAGTCCATTGCTGTGATGTGACTGAGGCACTTCCCATCTGAAGCTCACACAGCACAACCTCTTGCCCTGTCTCCAGGAGCCCGCTCCTCTCTTCTGGGTCTTAAGGACACTCCTGCTTCTTCCTTTTGGAGCTGAGGCAGCAGCAGATGTTATCATTTTATCTCTCCCACCCACTAAACCTTGGCTTCTTTTCAAGGCACTTTCCCATTTTCCCACAGTTTCCTTCTTGAAATATTTTCCTGTTAGCTTCTATGTTTTCTCCTCCCATTCTCTGTAGATCCTGTGAGAACTTGGCAATTTTCTCTTTGGCTTGTTTTGTTACTTATTCCCTCCATTCCTCCTCCCCCATTTTATGTCTTATGGCTTGGTGTATACTGATATTTGGTTTGCATTTTTGTTCATCTGACTTTAATCAGTAAGGCTCAGAATGAAGGCTTTAAAACAACAACAACAACCCATGTTACTTGTGGGTTTCTCAGTTTCATTCAGAAATCAATTATACATCCCTAATAATGAAACGGAATTTGGGCAAGTTTGAGTGAGTCTTCCTATGCCACATCCACAATAGGTCTGCCAGTTGGGATAAGCTATATAACAATTGCCATTAATATTTTGTTTCATGACCAGCCAGTATGGCTCAGTGGTTGAGTGTCAACTTATGAACCAGGAGGTCATGGTTCGATTCCCGGTCAGGGCATATGCTCGGATTGTGGGCTTGATACCCAGTGGGCGGTGTGCAGGAGGGGGGTAATAGATGATTCTCTCTCATCCTCTCATCATTGATGTTTCTAACTTTCTCTCTCCCTTCCTCTCTGAAAAAAAAAAGAAAAAAAAAAAGATGTTTCTCTCTCTCTCTCTGGCCCTCTCCCTTCCTCTCTGAAATCAGTTAAAAAAAAAAAAATCTATCTCTCCATGCCTCTCTCTTCTCTCTCTTTTCCCTCTCCCTTCCCTTTCCCTTTCCTCTTTCTCTAAAATCAATAAAAATGTTTTAAAAATATATTTTGTTTCAAGATTATCAAACTCCATTCAAAAGTTTCCCACTGGCTTTGTTTTGGGAAGAAGTTATTTTGATCCAGAGATCTGGACAGAGGAGAGCTACATGGTTTGAGTCACGTGATTTAGGTTGTTCAGTGACTCTGGGTTAAGTCTAACTCAGACTAGTTCCACATGGTACCCAGGCTCCCTTTGTCTGACCTCTCTTCCTGCCAATCAACTGGGTTTGAATTCAAAAGCTTTTTTCTTTGATGTCAGTTATTGTTGATAATCTTGGCAAATTGCCATGTTACTACTCTGTTGAGGGTGAGTTTTTTCATCCTCATCCACTGGTGTCTCAAATGGGTTATCCCTTTTGGGTCCGTGGGAAATGTAATATGGGTGAATTTCCTTGGAAAGAAGTGTCTCAGTAATCACTAAGCCCCCTTTTGATGGGTCCTAAATAGACCTTTCTTATAGCAAAATCTGCTCTGCAGCCTGTATTTTTTTGTGGTGAATCTTTATTGTGCTCCTGGCCTTGGCCTTGTTTTGTGTAGGCCATCCTACAGTTTTCAAATTGGTTGATTAGAAAAATGCAATGTGATTTTTTAATTTTCTTTGTCTTTTTCTTTTATTGCCATGCATGTATCTAGATCCTATTCTGTGCCAGACACTTTACTAGTCTTTTATATAGAAGATGCATTCAGTTCTCACAACCCATTTTATAGATGGAGACTGATCCTCAGAGAGGTTAAATAACTTGCCCCAGTTAATTCTACAAAGTGTGGGAAACCAGGTTTAAACCAGATTTGTCTGATACTAAAACATGTGTTCTAAGGACAAAGCTTCCGAAAGCAATATGGGGGTTAAACCAAAGCAGAAGAGAATCAAGAATTCCTTTTCCCCCTCCCAAAGATTTTAGTTTCCCTAAGACAGTGGTCGGCAAACTCATTAGTCAACAGAGCCAAATATCAACAGTACAACAATTGAAATTTCTTTTGAGAGCCAAATTTTTTAAACATAAACTTCTTCTAACGCCACTTCTTCAAAATAGACTCGCCCAGGCCATGGTATTTTGTGGAAGAGCCACACTCAAGGGGCCAAAGAGCCGCATGTGGCTCACGAGCTGAAGTTTGCCGACCACGGCCCTAAGAAATTCAACTACTGTGATGCTCATTGGGATCTAAAAGTTGAGCTGTCTTTGCAATATCTTTTCTCTATTCCGAGAGTTAGACCCTGATTAGCCAAAAGAAATCCTGAATTTCTAAGCTGCTAATTAAAAAACAAACACTTATTTTTATCGACTTCAGAGAGGAAGGGAGATGGAGAGAGAGATAGAGACATCAATGATGAGAGGCAATCACTGATTGGCTGCCTCCTGCATGCCCCACATTGGAGATTGAGCCTGCAACCTGGGCATGTGTCCTGAATCGAACCATCACCTTCTGGTTCATAAGTCAATGTTCAACCATTGAGCCACACCAACCGGGCTAATTTTTTAAAAATTTATTTTAGAGAGAGAGAGAGAGAGAGAGAGAGAGAGAGAGAGAGAGAGAGACATAGATCTGTTGTCCCACCAATCCATGCACCCACTGGTTGACTCTTATATGTGCCTAATCAGGGATCAAACCCATAACCTTGGCGCATCAGGATGATGCTCCAACCAACGGAGTTATCCAGCCAGGGCTAAGCTGCTAATTTTTTTAAAATGTTGTTTTGAACAGAATGAGATCCTGAATCAGAAACCTGTATTGTGCATCGGCAATAGACTAAATAGCTATGAAATGACAGGCTATGGGAACACCACTTATTAAAGACACACTGTCTTTAAAGACACACCATCTAATTTTCCCATGATTGCTACACAGTGATTGTTACAATCCTAATGAATTGTTGATAGGTTAGCTCAGGTTAAAAATGGAGGCAGAAGATGAGAGAGTGATTTATCTTTATTGTTGTTCCCAGCAGAAGGTCAGAGGATGAATTCCAAATGAGAAGCTGAACTCAATTGGCCTCTTTCCATGTGTGCTTGATGAGGTGTTTCTTATGAGACTTTTATTGGTCGAGCTTGAAAGATCATCTTTTCAGAAAGGTCAAAGTCCCTATTATCAAGAAATAGGAAAATCAGGCTAGAAAATGCTAAGAATTCTGCTGTTAGGTTTCTTCCTTTATCATTTCTTACACATAAGAAAGAAATACAGGAAATTTACAGATGACAGGTGTGATGTCTACATGGATTTAAACCTTTGTTTTTTTTCCCCCTCTACTGACTGCAATAATTACCTACCTGAAAGTAAGGAAAAGGTGACCAAAATCAATGCAACAACAAATAGAATTCACTTGTTTCTTCTCCTGCCCCAGCCTCCTAAGGATCATGATCTGATGGTGAAGAGCTCAGATTCTGGAGTTGAATAACTCCAGGCTTAACCTGGTTCCTTCATGTATTGACTTGATTTTGGAGCAAGTCACACAATCTCTCTAACTTGTGGTTCCCATCTATAAAGTAGGGTTAAGTAGTACCCATATTGTATGGTTACTATAAAGATTGAAAGGATTAATGTCTATAAGACATTTAGCAGAGTACCTGGCATATTAAGAATTTAATAGATGGTAGCTGTTTGTTTTATTTAAAATTATTTTTGCAGAAAAGATAACTAGTTCATTAGTTGAAAACACTGGTAGAAATGAAGATGGAAGTTCATAAAGGGAATGGGAAGATAATACTGGGACTCCCTGATACCCATTGTATGTAAATCATTTAACAGTGTTCAAAGGATCATACAATGATCCTGGGCTGTGAGAGAGGATTGAATCACTCCCATTTCCATCATAAAGGCTGGGGGCAATAATAGGGTTGGACCAACAAGTCCTGCCTGTCTGCCTGGAAATGACTAATCTCCTTTCTCTAATTTAATAATGCAGGATGATTTTATAGTGGTAAGAAGAGAGAATGTGTAAATGGTCAGAGTGGGGAGTGAGGGTAGAAGGGAGAGAAAGTTCTAAGGTCAGCCCCAACTGTCTTTTGGAGCTATGACTAGAACATCATCTGATATCCAATATCCTGTATCAACTTGAGTTATCAAGCACAGATTCGAGCTCTGAGTTAGCTGTGTGGCATATGGGTACCCAATTCCCACTCTCCCAACCAGCAAGGACAAGGTCTCTTAGCCAAGTTCATCTGGAGGACAAAGGCCTGGAGGTGTTTTTTGAGGGATGGTATATTCTTCTATAATAAGACTAGAGGCCCGATTCATGAAATTCGTACAAGAGTAGGCCTTCCTGCCATCGCTGACCTGGCTCAGTGGATAGAGCGTCAGCCTGCAGACTGAAGGGTCCCAGGTTCAATTCCGGCCAAGGCACATGCCTGGGTCTCGGGCTTGATCCCCAGTAGGGGGTGTGCAGGAGGCAGCCAATCAATGATTCTGATTCTCTCTCATCATTGATGTTTCTATCTCTCTCTCCTTCTCCCTTCCTCTCTGAAATCAATAAAGAAATATATATTTTTTAAAAAAAGAGTAGGCCTTCCTTCCCCAGCTGCTGGCACTGGCTTCCCTCCAGCCACCAGCAGGCACTGGGGACCAGGCTTCCCTCACAGTCCTGGCTTCATCCAGAAGGTTGTCTGGAAGGACATCTGGTCTAATTAGCATATTACGCTTTTATTATTATAGATATATAGGAAGCAGTACTGCCATTTGTAGACCTATATGAGGAAATAAATTGCATTTAAAAGCTCACCTTGGAGTATAGAGAAATGCCTTTGAACTCTGCTGCTCATGTGATAGTCATCTATTCCCTCGCCATTGGTGGGTGAGCAGAGAGGCTGAGCGCAATCTCACTTCCATGTATGATTCCTAAAGGCAGTTTTTAAGTTATGTAGGCAATTAGAGGTTTTCCTTCATGTTGTCTCTTTGTGTTTGCTTTCTACCGGTTAGCATTGTGAAGGCATTCTGATTTTGTTTAAAACTGAAATCATGACTTCAAGTATTGAACTATGGCTGTAGATAACTCTTCAGATTGTGTTAGCACTCCTCAGCCCGTTATTGGAAACTCATTGCCCTTTCCGAATGCAGAGATTGTCTTCCACCTTCTCAAATGTAAATGGTTTTATCAAATTCATTCCAACTTCCATACTCGCGTGAGTTTGGTCGACTTCCTCTAAGTAAGCCAAGCACATTCTCCAAATACCAAACATAACATGGAGATTCCAAGAGGCATCAGGTCATTGTTCTCTTCTGTGTTGCTCTATCCACCCCCAGCCCAGCTAATGGCGGAAGGAGTTCAAATAACTGCTTAAGACTACAGGCCAGTGGACACTGCCAAGTTCAACTGCTCCGTTTTCTGTATCATGAAATCAATGCTGATCCTGTATTCTTAACCCCTGAGTTTCATTCTCCTGACCTGCCTCTCCTCTCCTCTGCCAATGGATTCACATCATTTTTGTGTGTGCCTTGTCTGGCTGCACTGTCTCCAGCTCTGTAGACTGTCTGTGGGTGGTTTCCCTGTACAGCAATGACAAGGGCAAAGGTCAGAAACTTCCATGATTCATTTCCTTTTTGCTGCACGCAGGCCGTAGATGGTTTTGTGGGTGAGTCACCCAGATGCTAAACACAGGAGGGATTTTCTTCACATAGAGGCCCCAAGGCTCCGCTATGCCCTGAATTGGAAGAACTGAGTTCTTAATATCTCCTTAAATTTTTTTAAAAAAATTTTTCCCGATGACTTCATAAGCTCATTTGCATCCACTTTGTTTGTGTCTGACCACTCTGATTTGTGAAAGCTGCCTGATGCTTGGAGAACTGTCTGGTATCTGTGGAAACCCACTGAACTCTGACTGTAGAGCAGTGGTTCCCAACATGGGGCACACGCCCAACAGGGAGGAAATTTGATTTTTAAGGGGGACAATTCGAGAATGAGTTATTAACAGTGAATTTTTTTGGCATTTCTTATGGTTCTAGGGGCCTCATATACAGTATATAAATATATATTGTGACATTTATGTATTTCAGTTCTCTATTATATGTTTTAAAACTTTATTTGCTATTTTTCCATATCACTTCATATTATTATTATTATTTTAAACAATTTCTTAGTGATTTCTTCCTCAGTACTTCAGCTGTCCTTTCGTTCCTTTATTTTTCTCTTTCATGGATGCCATGTTCTTTGGAAGGTTGTTTAGACCAAGTTAATGGCCTTTTAGGCTTCCTCCATGTGAATAGGAGTTCAAAAAGAATAATAAGAATTATATGTCAGCCGAAACCGGTTTGGCTCAGTGGATGGAGCGTCAGCCTGCGGACTGAAAGGTCCCAGGTTCGATTCCGGTCAAGGGCATGTGCCTTGGTTGTGGGCACATCCCCAGTGGGGGGTGTGCAAAAGGCAGCTGATCGATGTTTCTAACTCTCTATCTCTCTCCCTTCCTCTCTGTAAAAAAATCAATAAAATATATTTAAAAAAAAAAAAAAAAAAAAAAAAAAATAAGAATTATATGTCATAGGGGGGCATCAGGATTTTAGAGATGCTTAGGTGGGGCATGGCCAAAAAAAGGTGAGGAACCAGTGCTCTAGAGTAAATGGACTCTTAAAAATATGACCCAAACATCCTCCAGTATTACGGCAATCTCTGGTGTAGCATCTGTACTGGATGTTGACAGCAGTCAACTCCTGGTTCCTCAATAAGCCACCCTCCTCATTTTCTCCCAGAAAACAATCTATGGGAGGAGCATGGAGGACAGGCAGCTCAGAAAGACGTTCAAATACCTGGAGCTAGCTCTGCAGTAAAGTGTTTTTTACTCAAGGAAGGGAGGGACATACGTCCTTTCGTTTCTTAACCCTTTAGAGTGATGGATTAGAATATACAGACATAAAACATAAATGTATAGTACGATGAATAATTACAAAGTGAACACCCCTCCATCAAGCAATGGAACATTGCCAGCCCAGAAACCCTCCTTTGTTTACCTTGGAGGCCACATCCTCTCCCTCCCTTCTAGAAGTAACCACTACCCTGACTTTTGTGGTAATCACTTCCTTGCTTTTCTGACCACCTATTTATGCCAGGTTATTATTTTCTGAAGCAACATCACTTCCATCTTCTGCCGGTGGCACTAACTCATTTGTATTAAGTAATGACCACGGGATGACATTGGGCTGCAGTTGTTTGTGTGTACGGTTCTCTCCCCACCCCAACATCCCACAGGACTGCTTAACCGTGTTTACTGTGTGTGAACGAACAATACTCCTGCTCGGCCACATGTTTAAAATAATGACAGATTGGAGGTGGAATAAGCATGAAACTTTCAGCGGTCTCTCTGCTGTGCTTTGGGTTTCCTGAGCTGCATGTCGAGTTAAATAATTTTGTGATGGGAAATAGGAATACTGCTTCTCTCCTCATACAGCCCCTCTTTTTAATTTCCCTGGAAAGTAGCCTGGCAAGTTCTAAAATCTGCAAGTTTGGGCATGAAAAGGACCCATTTACTGGTCCTAGATTATCCCTCTTGGCTTCCTACTGGGAGAATATGTGTGCCATTTGGAATATTTCATCACACTAATTATTGCAACTTCTCCTAAGGATTCTTTGACCTTCTTTGGTCTAACACATTCTCTGCTGAGCTAGAAAAAATAGATAAAGTGTAAATGAGGCTTAAAACCGGATTCTTAACCATATTTACTTTCCTGTCTTCCTTTACTTCCTTGATTGGCTCAGGCAGGTTTGTGGACCAAGGGAAGGAAAACTGATTATTTATTGCGCGCCTATGATGTGCCAGGTGCTTTTGAGTTTATTACCTTATTAAATACTGACAGCACTATGGGATGGTTATGTATTGTCCTCATTTTGTAATGAAGGCCACTGAGGGGCAGAGAGGTTAAGTATCTATTCAGGATCACATAGAATTGGAATTCAAAGGTCTGACTCCAATACCAAGTTCTCCTTCTTCATCAATTTGCCTCTCATCTCATTTGCTTGGTGACCTTAAAGTGCTCTAGAAAACCATTTTTTAAGTACTTCCATTTCTATCAGACATAATGAAAATGTCTTGGGTTTATTGGTAGTAATGGATTCAAGGTCCCAAACAGTTTTCTTCTTAAGAACGTTGGCTCTTAGCTTGGGAAACTATAGGATAAAGGGCGTCAGGTAGAAGCAGCCGGGCTGGAGGGAGGACGATCGGTCTTTAAAACTTACATTTGATTCAAGGCCACTTTCCATGCTTCCCGACATCACAGGTCTGGCCTCCTCTGTGACCTGGTGCCTATAGCTATCATAGGCATTATACGTTTCTAGTTAAGTGAGAGAACCTAAGTAGAAGGCGGCAAAGACAGCGTGGAGTGGGACTACCCTGTACACATCCACTGTGCTATACTGTGACTTGTTGTAGAGTGCAAGTTGGTGAAATGCTCGTCCATCCTGGGCCTTATCCAAGAATTGGTCACTGAAGCACCACCAGGACTGGACGGCTTGCCTATAAGGAAGTTTGCGGTGTGACTCCTGTAGTCAGAGTTTCCCTGTGAGAGGAGAGCAAGGGAAATGCTTGTATGAAGCAGTTTGGTCAGTCGAGGAGCAGGTGCTGTGAAAAGCGACAAGACAGGGATTTAATTTGGTAGTATGTCTGGAGGTGGTATTAATGGGGCATGTTAAAGTTATTTTCAGAAGTGCTTCTGTATTGTCCAAATCCATGTCCTTAACTTTGGGAGGGAGTCACATCTGAGTCACACTAAATGTGGAACCTGAACGAAGCCCAGAGCCTGTCACTGGTGCCAGGACCTTGGGCCATTGGCTTTCATTTACCACACGAGGTTCAGTGCCCAGTGTTAAAGGGCATTTTTTTCAGAGGAGGAAGTGGGAGAGAGAGCAGCGGCGGCAGCTCCAACTTCGACACGTCCCTGGGACCTTTTAAACTGTGGCAATGAGGAACAATTTTTTATCCTCTTCCTGACCTGGGCTCTGCTCTACAATGCCTCTGACGTGACACACTGCTGTTATCCTTTTATGAAAGGCTTTTTCCTCTTTCGTAATATGTATGTTGAATCTGTTCATTCTTGATTCATTCATTTAATCAACAAACATTTTTTTTTTGAGCTCATACTAAGTGCCAGGAGGTATCTAAGAGCCTGATGATATGCAATTGAATAGCACAATAGATTTCATTTGTGCTGTTCATCTTTCAATGAACTTTAAAAACGTAATTATGTAATTACAAGTGTTATGCAAAAAAGTTACTTGTATTTGGCATCCATAGGAATTATTTAAAAAAAAAAAAAAGCCTGCCCAGCAGGTGTAGCTCAGTGGTTGAGCATCAACCTACGAACCAGGAGGTCACAGTTCGATTCCTGGTCAGAACACATGCCCAGGTTGCAAGCTCAATACCCAGTGGGAGGCATGCAGGAGGCAGTCAATCAATTATTCTCTCTCATTATCGATGTTTCTATCTCTCTTTCCCTCTCCTTTCCCCTCTGAAATCAATAAATATGTATTGGGGGTGGGGGGAAAGCCATACATAACAGTCAGATGCTGGAAAGTAACAAGGATTTTACTAGGAGATGGAACATGAACTTGACAAAAATAGCCACATATGTCATTTTCCATGTTGTTTTTATACCAGCAGCAAATTTTTGGATCATGTTTTTGTGAATTAGTCCCTTCTCCAAGTCATTGTAGGAACAGTATTGATTTATTTCATGACTTTGTGCTACTTACCAAATATTTCCGTATATGTGAGATAGATTACTATCACAAAGTTTAGAACTAGACAGGATCTCCAATGTTTATCCATGAGGCATCAAGTTCCAGGTGGGGAAATGATTTGCCCAACCTCAGTGGCTGGTTAGTAGCAGCTGGTCCTGTTCTGACTCCAAAATGAAATTCCTCCCTGATTTGTCTTCCTGACATCTGCTCCACAACTGAACAAACTCTACTGTATCCGACATATGTATTGTGTAATGGCTATAGAGACAGGATGGCTAGTATATATTGAGAGTCCACTGTATGCTAAGCAATGAACTGAGGGCTTTATATGCATAACATTATTAACCCTCAAAACAACCATGCAAAGTAAACTTATTATGATCTTCATTTTTACAGGTGAGGAAACAGAGGTCCAGTTAATGATTCCCTTACCAGCTTTAAAAATTAGATGATCTTGAACATCAAAATAAATAATGATAGCACTGGATTAAAACTCGGAATAAAATAAATATTCACGAGTCCATACTGATATCGTTAAATAAATGAATGAATAAATAAATACATTGAGGGAAGGAACAATTCTTCCCTACAAAGAGATTCCAATTGCCCAGCCGGAGTGACTCAGTTGGTTGAGTGTGGTCCTGTGCACCGAAAGGTTGCCAGTTGGATTTCCCATCAGTGCACATACCTGGGTTGTGGTTTGATCCCTGGTTGGAGCACATACAGAAGGCAACCGATTGATGTGTCTCTCTCTCATTGATGTTTCTCTCTCTCTCCTGATCCTCCTTCCTCTCTCTAAGTATGTCCTCAGGTGAAGATTAAATAAAAAATTCGAATTAATAAATGTAGAGGGGATGAGGGAAATAGAAAATCACCACTAGAATACCATAGTAATAATAGTTTCAGGTATCAGTGTGTGAAGTTTAAGGACAAACACAATATTTGCAGTCTCAAAGTAGCTCCCTCAAGATATTTAATTGGAAAAGGAAAAATAGTAATCTTACTATTAATAGTATCAATAGTAACGTAACAGACATCGCTTTAATTGAGCAATCAAAGTTAATATCACTAGTAACAAGATATAATGATGTCTTGTACCCTGATATGATCACTAAGGGAACATCACTTCTGTGGTATTCTTGCTAAAAATGTATAACATCAGTCTCATCATGAGAAAACATCAGGCAAATAAAAATTAAGCAACATTCTATGAATTATCTACCACTACTCTTCAAAAGTGACAAGGCCATGCAAGTCAAGGAAAGACTGAGGTATTGTCACAGTTCAGAGGAATCTGAGGGACATGACAACTCAATGCAATGTGAGATCCTGGAAGAGAAAAGGGGTATTAGTGGAAAAACTGCTGAAAATGGAATAGCTATCACTTTAAATAAGTATAGCATTGTATCAATGTTTATTATTATTAATCCTCATCAAGGACATGCTTTTATTGATTTTAAGAGAAAGGAAGGGAGAGGGAGAGGGAGAGAGAGAGAGAGAGAAGAAAAAAAAAGAGAAAAACATTGATGTGAGAGTGAAACATCAAAGCGCACACATTCTTGCATGCACACTCTTGCACGCATCCTGACTGGGGATCAAACCCACAACCTGGGTATGTGCCCTGACCAGGAATCGAATCAGCAGCCTTTTAATGTATGGAACAATACTCCAAACAATTGAGCCACCTGGCCAGGGCTTAATGTTAATTTTTTAATTTTAACAATTGTATTATGGTTATGCAAGAAGTTAACATTAGGGGAAGCTGGGTAAAGGATATATGTAGTATTTTTGCAACATTTTGGTAAGTCAAATTATTTCAAAATTGAAAATTAGGTATTAAACTGTAGATTGCTAGGATCCATCTCAGATTTACTAAATTAGAATTTTTCAAGTTGGCCTGACCCAAAATCTATGTTGAGGAACCCCTGTGTACAGTCACACATGGAGGAAGCGGTAGGACTAGGATTTGAACCCAGGTCTATCTGACTCCAAAGCCCAGGGTCTTTACCAGAGCTGGCTGCCTAATAGAGACTTGCAGTTAATGAAAATTTAGATTGAAATACCAATGCTATTTGAGATAAAAATTATTAGTGCAAAATATCATATTTTTATATCCTATTCTTTTAAATATACAGTAATAAATGGATTTAAAGACTGACTAGAACTAAAGACTAAATGATTCTTTCTGATCTTAATTCTCAAATCATCTCCATTTGTTTTAAATAGGGAACATAATTATTCCAACCAAATGCTGTACTCTATATGCAAGTTAAAAACCAAAGTTTGCTCCATTGTTGGTAAGTAGAAACTCAAAACTAAGGTTGTAAATGTCACTGTTGTAAAGTATGGTCAAATCATAAGAATTTAATGATGTGTACACATACATTTTATACTACATAAAAATATTTCAAACAAAATTCAAATGTAATTATTCAAATGTGGTAAAAATCAGGCCTTTTAAAAATATATATATATATATTTTTATTGATTTTTTACAGAGAGGAAGGGAGAGGGATAGAGAGTTAGAAACATCAATGAGAGAGAAACATCGATCAGCTGCTTCCTGCACACCTCCTACTGGGGATATGCCTGCAACCAAGGTATATGCCCTTGACCAGAATCGAACCTGGGACCCTTCAGTCCGCAGGCCGACGCTCTATCCACTGAGCCAAACCGGTTAGGGCAGGCCTGTTTTAATATGTCTTCTCTCATATTTGGCAGAGCTCAACTCTCAGATTGCTTCAGGGTCTGGCAAGTAGAATTCCCAGCAGACCTAGATTTACCCACATTTGGGGTATTGGTTGCCAAAGAGGTGTGGTAAAGAAGTTTCAAAAGGGCTTGGAGCCCAAGTCCTCTTCCTCCTCACTAACTTTTGCACCAAACACCATATTAATCCCTAGAGATATAAAGATGATTATGGAACAATCCTGTCTTCAGGTAACTCCTGGCCTAGTTGGGCAAGGGATCTATGCATAGTTTGGACTGGGGATTGAACAAGTAAGGGCAAAAGGAAAACATTGCTATTGGAACAACAAAAATGACCACTGGATTCACACAGTAGGACCTTAACACAATTTACTCAGGTGTGATAGCTCTATTTTTAGAAATTAAACTTAAACTCCTTTCAAATAATGGGCCTCCTCTCCTCTGAGAGTGGGGCTGTGGTCTAGGAGGACAGCATGACAAATAGGGAGCTTTTTGTTCTGTATAATAAAGTGTCAGGAATTGGGGACCTGGTGCCTCAAAGGCAACTGGAAATAAGAGTTGTGGAAGCTGGATGCAGCCTATGCCCCAAACTTCTCCAGAGTATCAGAGGAAAGACGTCTCAGAAGGGGTGGTGTGAGGGAGGAATCATAACAATGTAATGCAGGAGAGTCAGTGCTGGTTGTAATGGAACCACAGAGGAGAGGATCTGCCTCTTTGGCTGGACAAGGATGGGGTGCTGGAAGCATGAAAACGTCACAGAGTACCTGATATGTGAGGTTAATTCTAAAATATAAGTAGGAGTTCATCAAATGTCTGAGGAGAAAAGAGCTTTCCAGAAAGAGAGCTCTCACATTAGCAAGTAACAGTCCCCCGCCCCCCATGCCATACCTTTGAGTTTTTCCTTTGAGTGAGATGATATGTTTGTACAGGGCTCCTGCCAAAATACAAGTTAGGTTCCCTGGGAGGGTATTATGGCCTTGTGGCAGCTTTTCAGGGGAATATACCAACCAAGTTTTGTTAAAGGAAGAGAAGAAAACCAAGGCAGGTGAAGCCCCATCTTTAGTTCTACCCCGATTTGGGGCTGAAACGGGGGTCCTGAGTAGCCAGTGGGCTTCCTAAGAATAGTGGTGCTGAAGAAAGGGAGTGTGTGTGTTGGGAGGTACAGGCCTAACATGTGCACCCAGGCCCACGTCCCAGTGCCATCCCGCTAGGCATGAACCAATCAAACCTAGAAATCTGACCATAGCCAAGAGCTTGGGTAACTTGGTGACTCTGGGGAAGTTGCTCAAGTTCCCCAAGCCTGAGGTTTCCTCGTCAGGATAGTGAGATTGGTTCTCCAGACTCCATAGGATTGTGGTGAGGAGCCAATAGGCTCCTCTGGCTTTGAGAGTGCTTGAAAAGAATTAAATTAGATTTTTTTTTTTTTTACTAGTCATAAAGACAAAGAGCTGCTGCCCACAGAGAACTCACCGTCTAACAACCCTCGTACCCGATGAACTGATGTAGGGCTTTGCCCTTCTCAATATAGTCTATGGCCAAAACACGGCATCACTAGGATGTTAAAAATATAGGATCTCAGGCCTCTTTCAAGCCCTACTGAGTAAGACTGTCTCATAACGATCCCCAGGTGGTCTGAATACACAGGAAAGTCTAAAGAACTCTGGTTGTAGAGCACACAGGAGGGAAAAATTAAGCCTGTCCATCACAGTGATCAGGGACATCTCCCTGAGAAGGAACACTAGACTCTGAAATAACAAGTAGGCTTTTAACAGAAAGAGAACGAAGGGTAAGAACATACAATTTTTCTCCTTAGAATTATTTCTTAGGCTGAGACATGGCAGCTCCAAAAGGGATGAAAATGTATGTCTAATCAGGAAACAGGAGAGTCTTTGAATATCCAGGGTCATGTCTGATAATTTTAACTCAGTTCAGCAAACATTACTGGACACCAATTACTGATTATCAACACATATTTTCCAGGTATGTGACTGAAGGGTGAACAAAACGGGTGTGTACTTTCCCTGAGTTCTGAAGCCAGAAGATCCTAGATTAGAATCCTGGGAAAACCACATACCAGCTGTCTAAACATGGGAAGTTCTTTAGCCTGTCCTTTCCTCACTTTCCACTCTATTAATGGGATCATAATGGTAGCCACCTCACTGGGTTCATGTGAGGCTTGCATGAATAATACATTTAGAGCACTGAGAATAGTAACAGGAACATAGAGAAGTTGATTAGGCACTTTCTGTAATTAGTGGTTAGTGTGGGCAGAGTAACTGAACATTTTGGAATACTTTGAACATTTCTAAAGACTTTTTGAGATTCTCTTATTACCAAATTGCCTGTGTTTCCTGCCACCTGACCTCAGAGAACATTAAACAAGATGGTAGATAATATTCCTCGTGGTACCTGGTTATGAGCCCATTCAAACACTTTTCTCTCTCTAGCTGTTTCATCCTGGCTCATTCCATGCTAATTATGTGACCATGAGCTAATCACTTAACTCCCCCGTCCTCGGTTTCCTCATCTTTATAATGGTGACAATAATTGTACCCGGAGATAGGGTTGTTACCAGGATTAGAATATTGCTATAAGTACTTAGAACAGTGTCTGATTCATATTAAGCAGCTGATGAATCTTAGCTATCATCATCATCATCATCATCATCATCATCATCACCCTTCTTTTAATTATTTCCCTTGAAGAGCTGTCTGAAAATTAAGTTCCATCTAGGGCATTGCTCACATGTCAAGTCTGGCTCTAACAGTAGGATAGTATTCTTTATGCTCAAATCCTTGGCCGTTTCACCTCTCTGGCTTGATAGAAACTTGACTTGGTTGGTTTTTAGGCCACATTGAGTAGTATTGGTCCACACCTGCCATGTGAGAGAAAAAAAAAAAAGAGTATGCATCCTCAAAATAGTCTGTTAAGAATTCTCCTGCTATCATCACCCCACCATACATGCACACACACACACGCACACACACGCACGCACACACACACAAATTCTGTCATACACTCTCTTCATTTTGTGAATTTGGACATTCTGTCTAAAGTTTACATTCTTAACATTGGTAATTTCTTTAAAGGGGACAGATAGACAAAATGCATCTGTAGAGCTGTATACCTACCCTTTAAAATATGGCAGCTGTTCTGGAACTGCCAATCAGCCGAGTCTCATATCTTTTATGCTGCTAGGATGGGTATTTCATTGTGTTACCTTTGTCATTCCCTTTTCATTGGTACACAATGTATTATTTCACTATGAGGAGAAAACTGCACACCTGTTGTAAATCTTTGAGGATTTTTGTTCTATAGTTCCCTGTAAAGTCAAACCAGAAACCCCCACTGGTAAAACTATCTGTGTCTCATATTAAATACAAACTATAATGTGTCAAGGGGAAGAAAAAAAATGACTTCGCCAGTGAAAATAGTGCATGAGGAGGGGAGGCAGAATCTGTTTTCAAGATTTATGAGCTGAAAGCAAGTCACACTTTAATGAATATTAAATGAAACCCATCCCAGTAATGGAAGACAGGCTATATTTCTTAAGGTTACACAGAACACCTCTTTTCTGGAACTTGAGTTGTCTTCTCAAAGTGATATGCATGTCAGCACATTACAATACATCTTCAGAAAACTAGAAGTATATATGATGGTTTGGTAGTATGGAAATTATATGGTTTTTATCTCTGGGGACATGGTATGAGTAAAGAGTAGGGAAAGAAAGCAGGATCTTATATTACAAAGTTCTCTACCCTTGGTTTGACGGACTTGTGAGTTGAAAATGAGGTCCGGATTTGGTATAAGGAGTCATTTGGTGTATGTGGAAAACATCTGTCCCTGGTGTCTTCAGTACTTTTTTCCTATGTTCCAAAGTCTCCTTCAATCCTGGCTGCTGCAAGGAACTCCACCCCCACTTCCCTACCACTCCCTCCCAAATGTCACCAGAAAAAGATCAACTCAGTGTGAATATGACCTTTTAGAAGAGTAATAACATTTACAATGTTCTCACCAAGTGTGAAAGGGAAGGTTGGTGCACTTGGGGGCATTTGGGGTATAGAGAGGATTAAGAGAGTTTTGTGGGGGCACCTGTCATATCATATTCTCTGTGGTCCTGGCAATATGCAGTGCAGAGGCCCTGGAGAAGGAGATTTGTAGAGTTAGCTTCTCAGTGTTTCTAAAATCACACAAAATGCAAACTAGGAGCCTACCTGTCTGAGGTGGCTGTGTATGAGAGAGACACTTAGAGAAACAATCCTAGAAGTGAGGCAAAGCTGGCCTGACAAGAAAGTGAACTGAAGAATGTGTTAGAAATGCATTCTCTCAGGCAGGATGGAACCCTGTGCTAGAAAAGGGAGTGTGGTTGCCCTGGCCAGGTACCTCAGTTGGTTGGAGCGTCGTCCCAGTTGCAAAGGTTGGGAGTTCGATCCCTGGTGGGGGCACATGCAAGAGTCAACCCAATGAATGCATGTATGGGTGGAACAACAAATTGATATTTCTCTCTCGCACCCTTCCTTTCTCTCTAAAGTCAATCAATCAATCAATCAATAAAAAAAAAATAATTTTAAATAAGAAAGAGTAGGGAGAGTAGTCAACTGTGTGCAGAAGACACTATAGACCTCCACTGCTAGTGCCATATCCAAATGGGGCAGGACTGAAATATAACGCCTCAGCCTTTCAGAATGGCACGTCAGAATATAGTCTGATTTTTCAAGACCATGTAGAAGTTCCTCCTTTTACTTGTGAAGGGTGATGATTTAGTATATTAAGCTATAGTTTCCAGGTAAGTCAGGTTACCGGTCCTTTTCCAGCTTAGGGTACACAATACTATGCCAGGACAACTGTAATTTGGGAGGCAATGCATCTAAAGGTTAAGCAGTACGATTTGGTGTCAGAGTACAGACAGGTCCCTAGGGCAGAAATGGCATCCATTTGCTTGTTGATACCCCAATATCTTTCTCTGTTCCTGGCACAGAGTATATACTCACTAACACTCTGTTGAATGTTGAGGGACTTAAATAGATGGACATATGAATGAATGAGCTAACCTGTTTGAAATCCCAGAGCTGCTATATTTTAGCTTTGTGACCTTGGGCAGGCTACCCAAATGTTCGAGTCTCAGTTTTCCTATTTGCAAGATTGGAAAACTAATACTTTACAGTTGGAAGAAATAAAATTATCTACATATTTATAGCCCTTAGCAAAATGCTCAACTAAAGATAAATGATCATTTTAGTGGTCGCAGCAATATTAACATTAATAGCTCCTATACTCACGGAATGGACTTGCTTTTCAGTGGGGGAGGGAGAAAAATATCCGTATAGATTCTTGTGGAAGCTATCGAGAGGCTTGACGAGAGAATTGTGCTGGAGTGGAGTCTGAACAGGAGGTATTTGAAGAGGTTTGGATGAGAGACTATATGGGCTTTGGTCTCGGCAAAGAAGGTAGAAATAGCTGGGGTTGGGCCTGAGAAACATTAGATCTGTTTGAACAGGAGATTGGCCCTTGGAAGATCACAGATGTGTCTGGCCTCAAAGCTCAGGCCATTTCTGTCCCACGTGCCATATACGCTACAAATAAATACATAATTATTTCTGTATGAAGAAGAGGAGGGCTAGATCCAAGGGTCACCATTGTAATTAGGTAGTTAATATCAATAAAGGAAAGCGTGCCAAGGGAAGTCAGACATTGCAAGCATGGGTACCGCTTCACCAGGAAGCTACAGCTTCGCACAGCACTGTTCCTCGGCGGGAATCTTCACCCAGCCCTTTCCCATAGGGTCCTGGATTATTGGCGGGGAGGAAGGGGTTATAGGCACATGCGCAGTAGAAGTCAGGGTGCTGCAGGGGCGGTGCTTGCGTGGTCGAGCCTGGGGAACAATGGATTGGCTAGTGGGTGGACCCCATCGGGAGCCTATGAAGTTTGGGAATTTAATTGGTCATTTTGAAAAAGCTTCTGATTCCTCCCAAGCCTGATAATACATAATTCCAGGCAAACAAAGAAGCTCACTCTTGAGCCCTTTTGCTCCGGGACCCGCACTCGCCTGTGTGGCGCATTCTTTCTCCATAGCCGTGTGGCCTAGCAGCCGCATGGCCCATGGCTGTGTGGACTCCACACGCAGGATGCTGGGCTGGACTGGACTTTAATACGGAGCAGGAACCAAGGGCGGGGCCTTCATTCTGGCCCTGCTGAAGACAAGACTGGACTTCTTCCATGGGGAGATGGATGGAAATGAGACATTGGAAACCCAGGGTTTATTTCCACCCAAATAAATAAATATTACTCATCCTTCCCTCCGAGTCCTGGGAAATTGTTTTCCTTAGGACATCACAAGAACTCCATTTCCACCGATAACAGAATATAGAGGGGTGTGTGTGTGTGTGTGTGTGTGTGTGTGTGTGTTAGAGGCCTGGGAGGTACTGAAGATGAAGAAAGCCATGAGGGGAGGTAGTGGAAAAGGGAGGGGTGTGTGTTAATCAAATTCCTGCTATTTTCCCACCTGGCTGAAGCTGGCCTTCCCTGTGGCCTACCTCTGGGAAGTATGGCTGATATGCTGGCACACTGGGTTTCCTAGCCTTTATGTGAACTCGTTCTTTCCGGTGAAAATTGATGTTTGCTGTCATGTGATTTTATACTTCTTTTACAGCCAATTTTCATGGCCTTTAAAACTTACAAAGCACTTGCTATAAGGGAATGTGTAATACGCACAAAGGGAGAGCCAGTAGAGAACACTGATGCCGTGATTGTATCTTATTAGCCATGGTAGACCAGGCACGGGGCTAGGTATTTTACATATGGTATAGCTAACTTTTACATCCCTCTCTCTATTTTATAGGTGGGAAAACTGAGACTTAGAGAGGTTAAATAATTGTTTAGTATGCTGTGAGGTCAGGATTCAAACTCAGGTCTTCCTGAATTCCAAACCCTTTCTCTTCCCAATACCCTAATGCATGTGAGGATTCAAAGCTGAACAAGCCCCTCACCCAGTGCCTTTGCCTTCTTCCCTCTGCCGAGATCTTTCCTGAGGTGGATGGGCTAGCTCTGAGATTCGAATGGATATGTTGATGGGAAAGAATCACTTGCTGTTCCAGGGACAATGGCTGCATTTAATTCAAAAAGAGCAGTGAACACTGAGTCCTTAATATGTGCCAGAGCTCTGCTAAAAGCGTCACATTCATGATCTCATTTAATCCTCACGGCAAGCCCATGAGCTAAGCACTCTGCATGCAGTGGGCTGGGATTAGTACAAGCACCTTCCCAACTCGCTCCTGGGCCTCACAAGGGCGGGGTCTGTGGCACTGGCTCCCAGGCCGGATGTAGTAGGAAAATTAAACTGGGGACTCTGCTTACTTACTCAGTTCACAGCATTCTCCACTGGACCACATACGCGGGTGTGGGCTCGCTCTTCCCCCAGAAATGAGCGAGTTATGCAGACAGATAAGGCACATTGTCAATCAGTGTGATCCATCAGCTGCGTGGGACAGTGGTTTTTGTGGAGCCACATCCCACCTTAAGCACTAAAAATATTAGCTAATATTTGTTGAGCTGTTGCTAAGTGCCGGGCACTGTCCTAGTCATTGCACATGTATTCCCTCATTTAATCTTCACAACTACCCTTTGATGGTGAAACTGAGACAGCAGAGTCCAGGCCATTTGCCCAGCGTCTCACAGTGAGCAAATGGAAAGGCTGATCCAAACATGAATGTCGAATGTCGAATGTCGCTTTTTAGAAGCCAAATGCCTGATAAGGTCTGCAACTGACAATCTTCACCAGAATGGAAGTTCTTTGAGGAGTATTGTGTTCTCACCTTGGTGACAATAGTAGGGACTTGGTAACTCATTGAAAGGTGATTGCTTAGGTGATGGGCAATAGCCCGGAGCATAATGTATGTGCTAAGTGCTTTTTTTAAAATATGTTTTTATTGATTTCAGAGAGGAAAGGAGAGGGAGAGATAGAAACATCATAGATGAAAGAATCATTAATCTTAATCGGCTGCCTTCTGCATGTCCCCATTGGGGATCGAGCCCACAACCCGGGAATGTGCCCTGACCGGGAATCGAACTGTGACCTCCTGGTTCATAGGTCAACGCTCAACCACTGAGCCACACCAGCTGGGCTGCTAAGTGCTTTTTAACCAAGGTGGGTTGAGGCAGGGTTATTTTCCTTTTCTAGAGCTGCCCTCACTGTGTTCCCATTGGCCAGTTGAGTGGCTTCATAATATTGTGGTTTCACGCTCACCTTTCCCTGCAGCACTTA
The DNA here is from genome assembly GCF_027574615.1 of Eptesicus fuscus. Classification (NCBI taxonomy): domain Eukaryota; kingdom Metazoa; phylum Chordata; class Mammalia; order Chiroptera; family Vespertilionidae; genus Eptesicus; species Eptesicus fuscus. Next base: position 37,013,916 of record NC_072479.1, read on the forward strand.
CTGCCTTGGCATTCTGCTCACATTTCACTTTTAACCAAATTTCCCTGCTCAGACTTCTCACCTGTGGGAATGAGGTTTGATATCCACAAAGGACATTTTCCAATCAAAATTCCATACTTGCTGCTTTCTGAGCTGTTTAGATCTGACCTGTGCAGAGGAGACATCGTTTTCTCAGAAAAGGACCAGGCTGGAAGCTGGGTTCATCTCCCTGCCGCTGCCACTCTCCCGCGCTGTGCTGTCCGCTTTGGTGCCGTTATCAGTTGATGCACTTCATTAGAGAGGTCCTGGTTCTTAGCAGCTTCCTGTCGGCCAGCTGCTCTGGTGGGGCTGCCAGGTACCAGGTGTGGCCGGCTAACATACCTGCCTCAGGGGCCAAGGCCCTTTGAAGTGCCGAAAGAATGTCACACTTCAAAGAAACCTCCCAGCAGCTGTCACCTGGCTATCTGGTGGAGGTCAGAGAGTTAATATGCAACCACAAAACCCAGTCCTCCCACCTCCTAGCAACACCTGGGCAGCTGAAGCGCGGTTTCCTTGTTGCAGAGGCTTTGAAAGCATTGTTCCTAATTCATCTCAGCAAGAGCTCATGCCCTGTGTCTTTAGATAAAGATCCATTATACTTATCTGTGCAACAATAAAATAAGTGAATGAGCTGCATTTTTCTTTCCTGAATAGAAGTTATTTAGTAATGAAGTATTTGCAATTACTAGCAGGAGTTTAATTATGGGACTAATTTGTGTGGGGGGGAAAATGAGGCTTTGTACATACGTGCCACCTTTTATCTGAGGATCACAATGCATTGTATGCAAATTAATGAACTTGCCTGTAGGCTTGGTATGCACTCAATTGCTGTTGTAAATTTTCCTTAGGCACACAGTGCTCTGGGGCTGGGTGGGAAGCCAAAGTGTATTTATAAGTTGCAGCAATATGGATGTAGATTCGATCTGAGAAAGGACTTCCTGGCCATGATGTTATTAAATGCTGGCCTGAATCACTGTGGTGGTTTTTAAAGACTTGCATGATGAGCGCTTCCTGCTGTTTTGATGGTGCCCCTTTTCACCACCAAATCAAACCATCCTCCTCCTTCAGCAGAACAAGCTGATTCGTCAACTGAAACACAAATAGTGAAGTATCAGAGGAAAGGAAAAGAGGGTTGGCGTTGACTTAGGAAAACCTAAATTCTGGGAGGCTCTCTCTTAAGACTGGACTCTGCTAAGACTAGGGCAGCAAGAAGGGGTTGATGCCTCAATGAACATCGTCAAGAACAAATTTTGCAGAAAGTAGTCTTTGTTGCTGTCCTATTCACAAACTCAGCCCCCTTCCCCTCCACCCTCACTGTACCTATGTAATAAGAGCCTAATATGCTAAATGTCCGACCTTTCGACTGTTCGACTAGTCGCCATGACACGCACTGACCACCAGGGGGCAGATGCTCTGACTGGTAGGTTAGCTTGCTGCTGGGGTCCGGCTGACTGGGACTGGACAAGACGGGCTGGAAACGCCCTGGAGCCCTCCCGCGGTCCCTCCCCTGCCCTGATCGTGCACCGGTGGGGTCCCTGGGCCTGGCCTGCGCCCTCTCGCAATCCGGGACCCCTTGGGGGATGTTGAAGAGCCGGTTTTGGCCCAATCCCCGCAGGCCAGGATGAGGGACCCCACCGGTGCACGAATCTGTGCACTGGGCCTCTAGTATTACGATAAAGACTATAGACTATTTTTTATTTTTAAGAATAGGATAGACAAACACCTGCTGCATACATGTGTTTAGGGTGAAGTTTTATTTCTAATTTCTGTCTAGTGCTGACTGATAACTAGCCCTGATGTCCTACTATTTCTCCTGCACGTGATTTATATGGGCTTCATGTTTCTTCTGCCTACTTGTCCTCGGGCAGGGAGAGACAAGCTTGTGGAACACAGTAGGCTCTTTGCAAACTGTCCATGACTGACTACTGTGATGGTGGAAACTTATTTACCTCTCACTTTGTTTCCCTATCTCCTTCCTCTCCCAGGCTTACTTGAACCATCAGTAGTCTCCATAGCTTTTGTGCTAAACTTTGCAACTCATTTTCTTCTACCCTTGGGTTTTAGTGAGCCCCTGAACTCACATTAGCTGGCTGTCTCAGAGCCAGTGCAAAGCCAAAGGAGTTGAAAACAGGTTTCTAGAATTTGGCTACTTAATTCAAAATATGGTTCTACTATGCAGTAGCCATGGGAACTTGAGCAGGCATTTAATCTGCCTGTTTCCTCATCTGTCAAATGGGGACAGTAATAACCCCTATCTTATTGAAAAGTTGTGAGGGTTTTCATGTAAAACACTTAATAAGCATATGGTAAGCCCTCAAGGATGCTATGAAAATAATCATTCCTACTGATAATTAATTGGACTTCAAAAACACAAGGCTGAGTCTTCTAGGGGAAGACATGCTTACATCTCTACCTAGATCCGGAGCATTTTTAATTATTAGGATGTTTCTCCAGTTGGCGGTTGGATCTTATTAATGGTTCATAAATCAATTTAGTTGGGTTTAAACCAGCCTAAGAAAAGAAGGGAAAAAATGGAGTGTACAGGCAGGTATTAAGGGTAGAATTGTTTTATAAAACTTTTGTTTTTATTATACATGTCTACTTATATGTTAACTTACATACTTAGATATGTATAGTTACACATATACTCACAGAAGTACACTAAACCACAATGTAAAATATTTCAACTGCAGAAAAAAAAAAAGGAAAACACAAGACAAAACATACAAATGGAAAAGGATTGCTTGTTATAACCCTGTGACTACTCCATATCATAGATTATATATACTAAGCTCTTTCAAAATAATATGGTTGTTTTGACATATGATTAGGAAAGTCATAAATGCAGTTATTGAGGGGAAACATCATTTGAATGACTTACAGAGCAAAGAGGACAAAAATCATTAGGTATATTTGGTATGTAAATTTAAACAGCTCATTCTTTGCAAAGTAAATACATGCAAAGGGTTATTATCCTTACTGTATAAAGAACACTTATAAAGCATATGAATAGCTGGGTTGGTGTGGCTCAGTGGTTGAATATCGATCTATGAACCAGGAGATCATGGTTTGATTCCTGGTCATGGTACATTTCCCAGGTTGTGGCTCAATCCCCAGTAGGGGGTATGCAGAAATATCATCATTGATGTTTCTGTCTCTCCCTCTCCCTTCCTCTCTGAAATCAATAAAAATATATTTTTAGAAAAAGAAAGCATATGAATAACTAATTCACAAAATAAGTGAATAGTAAGAAAGCATATAAAAATATCTTCAGCCTTATTAGTAATAAAAGAATACAAAGGAAAGTAGTGAAATTATTTTTTTCACATATCAAATTCAACAGTAATGCCCAATGTAGAGAAAGTTATATGAAAGTAAATGTCTATGCAAGACTAGTGAGAACAAAGATTGATACAACTTCTCTGAGGAAGCAATGTGGTGATTTGATTGCAAAAGTCATAAAAATGTAGATATCCTTTGAATTGACAATTCTCTTTGAAAGAATTTATCCTAAGGCCATAATAGAGGAAATGAACAAACATTAGCTACCAGATGTTCACTGCAGGAATGTTACAATAAAAAAATTCCAAGATAAATTAAAAAACAACAACAATTGATAAAATAAACTTTGGTACACTGATACAATGGTGTAAGAGTTAATCATTAAGAATGATGCTATTGGTTGGTTTCTGGGATCAGTCACCTTTGTGTGGGCCCAGTACCCACAAGCAAATCCCACCTTGAAAGGAGGCTTGCTTTCTTTGGGCACCAGACTTCTCTTAAATTATTTAAAGACTTAGGCCTAAAGCTTTGCAATGTTGCCAAAGTGCAGCAGATTTAATTTAGGTGTAAGTGTTAAGTTGAATAGCAAGGATATGATTGGCTTTCAGTAATACATAATGTGAATGAAATTGTAGGTTACTTATGCAGGAGCCAAGTAGCCAACACTTGCCCTGCAGTTCTTCATATGAGCTCTGACCACACCCAGTTAAGCTTGACTTCCTCCCAGGTAACCTGATGCAAGGCGAAGCATTCCAGACTGTGTGGTTGTTACACCCACTGATGAAACTGCTGTTCCTCCCCTGCACGGGGCCAGGTGAACCCAGTACTGTGAACCAGGGCCTGTAGTACTGGCGGCTGTACAAATGCTGCCTACCAGACTCCCTGTGCCAACTGGGAACTGTAGGAGTTTAGCACTTACTCTTTCTGAGGTAAGGTGTGGCAAGAGATAGTTGCAATCAATAAAAGCTACAGGAACTGTCAGGAAGATAGTAAGAGCAACCCCATTGGATGTGTGGCTTAAAACTGGGGGGGTGGGGGGGGGTGGGGAGGTGCAGGGGGGGACAAGAAGAAAATACTGGCAGAGATCAGCTCAATCCAATGTGGAAACTAATTTCACCTAATGGCAATCACTAGCCTCATCAACACTCATTGTAATACATTAGCATGCTAAAGGACACACCCGGAGCTGCCATGATCAGAAATGGAAAGCCCATATATAGACACAAAATGGCCCACGGGACTCCTCTGAGAAATCTCTACCCTTCTCCTGGGGAGAATCTAAATATCCCTTCCCATTATGGAATAGCTTACCCCAATTAAATGAACCTCAATGAAAGAAGCAAATTCCATGAAAGGGGGGCTCCTCTGTGGAGTGGCCCATTTTCTGCCTCACTGCTTTGCTAATAAACTCACTTTCACTTTAAAGTCTATGATGGCTTGTATTTGAATTCTTTCCTGTGCAAAACTAAGAAACCACAGTGGGTCGTGGACCCTTGGGTCCCCAGAACCCTGTAATGCCTGCATCATCTCTTAGCTGGCACCCCAGGGGTAGATGGCTTTGGGGATCCATTTATTCTTCCCTTTTGTTTTCCTCATATCTATTGAGTCTAGCCAACGGGTTAGAATTTCTTTAAAAAATGTTCCTACTCCTATTTTTGAACTGAGGAAATTAGCCTTTAATTAGACTGCAACATAGGGAAATATGTATGGCTAACAATATAGCAAGTGAGAAAGAGTTATGACACTGTTATTTACAGTATAATATTATTTTGGGAAAACAGTATATGCATATAAATTTATACACATTGGAAACAGATTGAAAAGGAGAATATGTGTCCCATAAAGTTAACAGTATATATATTTTTTAATGGGAGGACCCAGATGATTTCTTATTTCAGTTTATCTCCATTTTATAATTTTTCTCTAATAAGCTTATATTACTTTAATAAAAGTAAAAAAAACACACCCTTTTCCCTTAATATGTTTTTATTGATTTCAAAGAAGGGAGAGAGAGACAGATATAGAAACATCAATGATGAAACATTGATCGGCTGCCTCCTGCACGCCCCACACTGGGGATTGAGCCACAACCAGGGCATGTGCCCTGACTAGGAATCCAACTGTTATCTTCTGATTCATAGGTCAACGCTCAACCAGAGCCACACAAGCTGGGTTAAAAAAAACCCTTTTTATCATTGTCTTGTTCACTGTGGTCAGGGTCCTAGAATGATATCTAGTGTATAGCAGCCTCTCTGTTGGAAGAATGAATGAATGTTGAAGTTTCTGTTGGGAATGGAGATCAGTAAAGAAGGCTTTTAATTCATTGTTCCCATCAAGTTCTTCCAATATCTTTGGTTTGTTAGGTTCACATGTTACAATTTTGTTAGCATGTGTTGAAAAACATAGTTATTCTCTTCTTCAAAATTGCTTATGGCTTTGGGTCTTCCTGATGTGCACTCTCTTTCCTCCAGGACAATTGGTTCCTGCCTGCTGTCACCTCAGCTAACCCAGTCAGACCTCCCCTGGGGGGTGAGGGCCATTGATGTGACCAAGGCTCTTGGTGTTCAACCCATCGGGCTAGAGATCTCTAAAAATCAATTAAAAATACTATTATTTTTTTTTTAAAAGGTGAAGGTGGAGATTGATGACACTGGCTATAGGGTTCTTGTTCGCTGTCCTTCATGGGGTTGATTTGAAGAATAAATAAGCTACAGCACAGGTGCAGGAATGTGGTTAGTGGTCAGCAAATGAAAGTTTCTGTCCACTGCTCTCTACCTCTTTATAATCTTTTACACGGGAGGCTTTCCTTCCGGGGCTGGGCTGGCTAATTATTTCAAGCTGCTGTGGGAATTTAGCTCTGGAGACTGACTGTTGGATTGGTCTGACCTAAAGGAGCAGGGCTCTATTCCTCATTAAGTGTCTTTGTGGCATTTCATCTTTCTCTTTCCTCTGGCTACTCTTCTGCTCACACGCCTTTTGGAGGCAACCGCTGATGAATTGAAAGTTTTCACAGTACCATGGGGCTTGGGGGAACTGAATACATTTCTTCAAGATCTAACATAAAAATAAGACCTGGCCTCAAGCCTAAAAGAAGTCACTGGGGGCCCAATCGGAGCTGGGCAGCCAGCCCAGACCCAGGCTAATGAGACATTTACATTCAAGGCCTTTCCTTTCAGTTGGGTTTTCGTAGGACTCATTTGTGAGGAAGTCCAGAGAGTGTGCTCTGCAGGCTAAGGGCAGTGGCCCAGCTTGGTGCCAGGGGTTCCTCCAGCAGGGCAGGAGCAGTATTAAAACACCCAAAATTCCAGCACATTCAACGAATGACAAATCTCCAGCCCAAAGCAATTCGTACTTGTTTGCAATTGCCTGTTTTTTATTTAAGTTCTTTCTGAGTCTTTGCATTGTTTACCTATGTTCAACCTGTTTACCACTTAAGTCTAGTCTTCTAATCTAAGAGGAGGTGAAAATAGGCAAAAGAAATGTAATCTCATTTGTTTCAGTATTTGTGAGAGAGCTTCGTCCTGGGTTCAATGTTTGTTGGAGTTTTAAGAAAGCGTTTTAACTTTTCAAATTCAGGAAAATTTAAATGTGACTCCAAAAAAAAACCCCTGAGAATTGTAAAATATGACCAAGAAAAAAAAAGGTATATGATCATTTTGTTTGGAGAATATGTTTTCTTTGTAAAAACATGAGAGTGATTACTAAGAAAGGTAGTAGACTGGTAATTAATGCATGGAGAAGACAAGAAAGTGAAGTCTTAAAAAAAGCATTTTTCTCTCAGGTAAAAGTTGTTGGATATCGTGTGGCAGAGTGTGGTATTGTTATCGGTGCCCTCTGTACCCCCACCTGTTACTTGTGGAAGTGGAGCTCTTGGGATCCCATGGAACAAGGATTCCCTTGGGAGGATGAGGTATCTTGGAAAACGTTATTGATGATGTCACATTAAGGGAGTTGCCCTCCATCTCCATTTTTCCCATCATGGAAAAAGTCCCATCTTCAGAAGAGCTAGAATTAAAGCTTTTACAGAAGACCAGAGAAAAACCAAGCAACGCTTAGAGAAATGGAGTTACACTTTATTATGTGCGGGCCTAGAGAAAAAAAAAATCTTTCAAATTCTGAGCAGCCACAAAGAGGAAGTTGTCCCTTTTTATATCTTTTTCAATCATTTGTCTCCCAAATATGGGATTTTCCTGTCCCCTTTGCAAGTTCTTAAAGAGCCCTATGTGCTGGAGCTTTGAGACCTCAGCCAAAGGCCTGGCCTGGCGCCAGCACTGATAACTTCATCTGGGAAGGTTTATGGCCTCTCTAAAATGGGAGCAAACAGGTCTTGCAGGACCAGACAATTAAAGGGGCAGCAACTAGATTCAGATTGCTAACCCCCCAAAATGTCTCTTTTTCCCCATCAAAGCCACTGCCCAGAGCTTCTGCTTCATATCCAAGCACAGTCCAGTCCAGCATCTGGCTAGCTTAGTTTGTGTTCCCAGCTGCAATCTATGGCCATGAGCTATGCAGCTTCTAGGGCCACATGACAGGCTAGCATAGGTCACAGAGCAAGCGAGTGCAAACAGGAGCAAAACAAGAGGAACAAGAGAGAGAGTTTCTTTGTCTGAGATTTTAACTAGGAGCTTAGCCAATGAATCCTTCAGGACTTTGGGAGCTTGCAGTGACTCCACCCCTGTAGCCAATCCATGGTTCCCCAGGCTAGTCGGACAGACAAGCACCTTCCCTACCTCTCGGCACCCAGACTTCACTGCGAATGGGCCCATCTTCCCCTTTGTTTGATTCCTTCCCCCAGTGATCTGCAGGGAATGGATCGGTGGTTCCCTGGGGAGTGTGAAACTGCAGCTTCCTGTTGAAGCGGCTCAGATAACCGTGCTTATAATGTCTGGCCTTCTCTTCGCTTTCTTCCTATTATTGGCATTAAAACTAGCAGGTTACAATGGTAACAGTTTTCTTCCAAAAATAGGAAGGCAGTTGCCCAGCCGGTGTGGCTCAGTGGTTGAGCATTGACCTACGACCCAGGAGGTCACAGTTCGATTCCCGGTCAGGGCACATGCCTGGGTTGCGGGCTCTATCCCAGTGTGGGGTGTGCAGGAGGCAGCTGATCAACGATTCTCTCTCATTGATGTTTCTATCTCTCTCTCTCTCTCCCTTCTTCTCTGAAATCAATAAAAATTAAAAAAAAAATAGGAAGGCAGTTTTTGTAATTTGTGCCAGTGTGCAGAGGGGAAACCAGATGGTTTTGCCAGTAAACTTCAGATCTCTGCTAGAATAGGGAGAAACAAATGGAAGGCAAACACAGTGCCTCATGAGATAGGGAATCATTGTTTCAAATCAGAGGTAAAAAGAAATGAAGTTAAGTTCATTTCCAGAAATTTCATGTTCCCAGATTTGGGGATTACTTTTCAACAATGACTCTTCTTAAGTGTAATACTAGGATGTCATTTTTGTTTTAGGCACAACTTCAGAGGTGTCAAAAGAAAAATAATCCCAAAGTTGGAAATAAGGGGAAAAGAGGACACCATGTCGCATTGGGAGGTATTAAAAAAGGCCACCAAAGATTATAAATTTATCCAAGGAAAAGCACCTTTTGTTTGACACATTGTTTACTATTGACAAAGCCTGGACTCTGTGAGGATACCCGTTGATTTGTAGATTTGTGTCTGGTAGAAAAGATAAACCCAAAGATTATGGTTTCACTGCCCTGTGGAACATTAACCAGTTGTATATTTAACCTAGCAATTTTATTTGTACATTTTCTTTTACCGATTTCTATAAATATCCAGGTCCCCATATGCCCTTGTGGCCAACTTTACCATTCTGCTATCTCCCCCATCAATGAATTGAGTATCAGTTGATATGTGTTCATTTTTTTAATATTTGTTTGAGTCATCTTGTAACTATTTAAAAATTAAGTTTTGACAGTGGAATGTAATCTCTTGTTTGCTGAGTAAAATTTCTCATAACTTTTCTTCTGCTCTCTGATTAATGTTGAATAGAATCATGATTTTACCAACATTTATTTTGTGGAGGCCTCATGTATAATCCCACCTATATTCTTCAAAAGCATTTTAAACCACCAACAAAACTATTTTCTGATGAAAATCAGTGCACAAAATCTGTCCTTGTTCTTAAAGGAAGTGGGAGTGAATGAGATTTCTTCACAGCAATCCAAGAATTTTATCTAAATGGAAAAATCAGTGTTTACTGTAGTTCAATACTGATTGACAGTGAAAAGGTCTTGTATATATACCTAGTTTTTGCTGGCTTTTCATTAAAAGTTAAATCTACCCATATAAATGGTTTGGAGAGAGAAAACAAGAACAACTCAGCTCTTTAGAAAAGGAAATAAACTAAACCTTAAGCAGTTGAATTCAGTCAGAATTGCTTGTTCATTGCCTGAATAAATTTGACCCCTTGTCCTTGAATAATGAGCCACTTGAATTCAGTTATTTTTTTATGTGTCATACAGTTGCATCTTTGAAATTTTGGAGATGTAGAATGATCTAAAATAATTTTAATTATAAAGAAAAACAGGCATGAGAAACTGTGTCACTTTAAATGCAAACAGATACACAGACTGAGGACTGTGGCAATTCTATCTGTCTCTTTCGTTCAGACACTTAGGATCCCTGAATAGAAGTAAGCAGCTGATACCCAGAAAGGAAATACATTTGCACTGGTTATATGAATCTACCTGGAAGCTGGAAATAAAACTCACGACAAATGAGCTCCAAATGTCTATCTTAATGTTTTAATATTTAAAATCAGAATAAAAGTACTAATAATCTTTATAGACATAGGAGTATTTACTTTTGTAGAATACACATTCTATAGTTAAGTACTTAAATTCTTGCTTAGGGATGTGCATAAGTGGACTGCCAGGAAATTTTTTCTTAATGGGTAATAATGGAAAATAGCAAGTAGCTTGTGTTTGTTTTAGAAGAGAGTATTCATCACTTCTGCTCTCCAATCTATTTAATAAATATGGCATGGCCTTTGTTTAAAAATTGGGGTAAGCATAAAGGAACCATTGTATGAGCTTGTTTCTGTGGGAGCTAATATATATATATACTAGAGGCCTGGTGCATGAAATTCATGCATGGGTAAGGTCCCTAGGCCTGGCCGGCAATCAGGGCTGATGGGGGCTTTCTGGCTGCCAGCTGGGGCCTTCCTTCCAGCTGCTGGCTGGGGCCTCCCTTCCCTGGCTGCTGGCTGCTGGCTGGGGCTTTTCTTTATTCTGCGCTGCCCCCCTGGTGGTCAGTGCACATCATAGGGAGTGATAGAACTCCTGTTCTCCCAGTCGAACTCCCATGGGGACACTTTGCATATTAGCCATATATATATGGTTTTTTTCCCCTCCCACCTTCTAAGTTCTTCTAGCTGGATTAATAATAAAATTATAGAGACAGATTAACAGAAGAAAATCAAATTTTAATATACACATATAGGGAACCACATAAGTATAAAAATTCCCAATACAGTGAGGCAAAATTGTATACATATGACACTTTGGAAAAGGTGTATGTGTGGGGGGCATGTCTTAGATTTCAAAGGAAATAGGCAATATACAGGTAGCGGAGGGAGAGGAGAACATGCATGGAAGATAAATTCTTGCTTCAATGGACACAGTGGAGTGATTGAGCTACCAGCCCCCTACTTAATTCAAATTAAGCTAAGGTGAATAAGCTAAGATTTCCTTCCTGGAGCAGGTCTTCCCATCTGAGAAAGGAGGAATGTAAAACATTCTGAGTCTTTTGTTTCTCAATAACCTGCTTAAAATCAATAGCCCAATAAGTGGAATAAAAAATTTTTTTGATCTTAATAAAATATTTTCAAATTTCAAAAGAATTGGGGTTTGAATTTGTTGAAACCCTTCTCTCGGGCTGGCGATGTTTTCTTGGTCTTCAGAAGAAAGTGCTGTGTAAAACAAATCGATAAAGGCAATTGCTGGCTTCTCTACCAGCCTTCAGGGCAGCTTATCTCTGTGTGAAGGGTCCACTAGTTCTGCAGGGTTAGGTAATGTTAACCAAGAGACTAGATTATTTAAAACAAGCAATGTTTCCATAGTTCTGTACTGAGGCTGTTCACTCAGCTTTGATCTGTTTGGGAAAAATAGAAATGATTATCTGAGGGTTATGTTCTCCCAGGCCCAAGAAAGTTGGTAAGGCTTTTTTTTTTTTCTTCTTCTTCTGTATTCCTGGCTGAAGACACAGAAAAAATTAATCATGGTGGCTCACAGTTAACCCACAAGATCAGATGCTACCTACCATCAGCCAAAGAGGCCTCTGCATCTCTTTTGTTCAGCAACTTTGAGGAGAGGTTTCTGTTACAACCGAAAACAAACTGGTTAAGTAAGTATTCTTAAGGCCTTTCCCCTCAGATTCTCTTTTGTAACGAATAAAACAATACTAAATTTTAAATAGAAAAATAATGATAGAGATAAGTTATAGTTTTCATTCCTTCAGACATTTCAGTATTTTATTCATGCAGTAGCATATGGTTTGTAACTGGCATTTTACAAAAAAAACCCAAAAAAACACACACAACTGGTTCTCTTTTCCTGTGTGTAGGCAGACATCTTCAACTTAGAACACTTTTTACTAAAGGGAAAAAATTTTTAAAACTTTTCCTTGAAGTCATTCTTTTGAGGAGTACATAAATTATTTAAAGGTGACTTTTCCACAATGCAACCAGCCTGTTTAATTCTTCTTAATAAAGATTTTGAAATGATTTAGGATAGTTTTGACTTCTCCTCAGAAAAGCCACTTCAGCAAACTCTGTCATTATGTAATTATGGCCATCCCTCAGCAGCAGTATGCATGGCCAGACATCCCTTTTTCTATGAAAGAATAAAGGAACCCCCCCCCCCCAAGGGAAATAGCATGGTTCAAAGCACTTGGGGAGGAATCTGGATAGTTGAGGAGTTTGGATCCTTCAGGATTTAACAGGTAGAACAGAGAATAGTTTGTGTTGCTTGGTGTACCTCGTAGAAAGGTTTGCAGTTCAGCTCTAACCCACACACAACTGGTCAGAGGCAAAATTGTGAGGCAAAGTTTGTTTCCATCTTTACCCTGATTGGCTAGCATTGCAGATAAGCTCATGGAGTTTGGAGTCAGACCACCTGAGTTCAAATCCTGACTATGCTTTTTAGCTGTATGACCTTGGGCAAGTTGCTTAAACTCTCTGTGCCTCAGTTAATCCACCTGTAAAATAGACATCTTAAATTCTACTACTGTGTGAATTAATTCACTTAGCATGCATAAAGAACTTAGGAAAGTGCCGTTGCAAAGTAAGCATTTAATAAATGCTAGCTATTATTAGTTTTATAGTTCTGCGCCTCTTGTATTCTAGGACTCTCTGTTAACTTTATTTCTAATGTACCCATGCTTTTAAATTTATTTCGTGTGTGTAATAATCGCGTATCTAGTCCTAACAGTACATTCAAAAACATTAATAAGTCCGAAGAATTTTAAGGATGGACAACTTCTTCCCAAAACTCTGAAATTTAATCACCTAAGTGCAGTCTACTTCAGACTCACAAATTACCTGATAAGCAAAGTGAGGGAAAATTCCTGACTAGAGAGCAAAGGCAGGGTTTTCCTTATAAGGCCCAAGGAGGATTTATTGATAAAAAACTAAAAAGAGAAAAACACCCTGTTCTTAAGAGACATGAGTTTTGTTTTCTTTGAGATGGGTAAGGCATTCTAGGTCCTCTGTACCCAGTCAAAGCTCTCTTTCTCCTGCATAGTCCCTTCCCTGAAGCCCTTTCTTTACTCCCACTCAGCTTGGACATGTTCTTAGAATAAGGTGACCAGATTTTAACATTGGTAAAGCAGGACACCATTGACCGGGGGTCGGGGGGGGGGGGGGTTTAAATATATTTTATTGATTTTTTACAGAGAGGAGAGAGAGGGATAGAGAGTTAGAAACATCGATGAGAGAGAAACATCGATCAGCTGCCTCTTGCACACCTCCTACTGGGGATGTGCCCGCAACCAAGGTACATGCCTTTGACCGGAATCCAACCTGGGACCCTTGAGTCCGCAGGCCGACGCTCTATCCACTGAGCCAAACCGGTTTCGGCCCTGGGGGGGGGGGGTGGTGGTTCTTGATTAAAAATTTGGTCTATATTGTAATCACTTTTGGTTTTTTTAATAAAAGGAAATTCACTTCTTAGATCATCGTTGAATTTGCATCCTCTTTTCTTACTCATTATGTTAAAAATCTAAAAAAAAATAATTTAAAATTATATTATAAATTATTATATACATATTGCTTAAAAACACAGTAAGTAGGTACATAATTACATGAACATATTTTATTGTTAGTTTATAAATTAAATTAATTTGATTGTTATAAAGTAACTATATTTTAAAAATTATTTTAATCCTATATTTCTTTCTAAATAATAACAATACTAACTTGTATTATTTTTCCTCTGAATTTGCCGTAATGTAAGTTGTAAGTGTCACTTTCAAGGCCGGCTCTAGACTTTTTTTTTTTAATTACTTTATTGATTAAGGTATCACATATTTGTCATCAACCCCGCCCCCCCATTCCCGTTCCCTTCCCAAACCCCCCCACACGCATGCCCCCCTCCCCCTGTTGTCCGTGATCACTGGTTAGGCTCATATGCAAGCACACAAGTCCTTTGGTTGATCTCGGCTCTAGACTTTTTGCCGCCACTATAAAATATAAATAATACGAGTACTGTCTGCTAAATTCAAGAAAATTTATGTATTTATGAAATAAATAAATAAATTACTTACCTAAATTATCTGAATAGCTGATTTGTAATGACATCACTTGTTTAACTAGCTTACTAGCACACAGTACGATGTGTATCGTCTGAGAGACAGTTACAAAATGTTTTCGTCGTTGTCAATCCCAAAAAATGCCATTGTTCATTAAGTCCAAACAATGGTGGTCGAATTCTAACAAATGATCAACAATGCGAACTTTGATAAGCAGTTCTCGATAATCAGTTCTCAACAATTATTTGTTATTATTAAAGTTTAACATTATAAAATTAACAAAAATAACATAAAACTCATATCCTGGCTAAACAGCCACATAGCCGCCGAAAACCGTATATTCCCTTCCCGTTCTCCCGCCGTTCCCTAGCTTGTCGTGCATTCTTTCCAAAAATCGGGACTTTTTTAAAACACCGCGGGACGCGGGACAAATTGTTAAAAATCGGGACTGTCCCGCCAAAAGCAGGACGTCTGGTCACCTTATCTTAGAAGACTGTCTCCTCTCCAAGAACCTGTTCCCCCTGGTGCCCCTCACTTAGAGTACCTAATGAGACAGGCCAGTAAGCCGGGACAAGGGGAATAGGGAAACTGAACTGGATAAACAGCAGTTTGCAGCCACCTAGTAAATCCTATCTTCCCTAAACCAGGGACACTTAATGGTTTTCACTTCTCCTCCCCAACCAGAGGGTGAATAGCTTAAATCACCCTACTCAGGGAGATAGATAGCAGAAATCCAATTAGTGCCATTTGTCAACCACACCCAAGGACAAATGAAGTTAAGAGAATAAATCTCATTTTGGTACTTCAGCATGAAGCTGATGAATATTCTATTGAGATCCTCCCCTAAACTCCTAGCCTTTAAAACCCCTCCAAACAAAAACAAAACAACCATCCCCCCCCCGCCCCCCAAAAAAATAAAATAAAAGGTCCTTTCCCTGGGTCCGGGTGAGACCATGTGTCCCTGGATCCGGGTGAGGCCTCGTGCACCTAGGCCCGGGTGAGCCCAAGTGGCCCTGGGTCTGGGAGAGGCCAAGCGTCCCTGGGTCCGGGTGAGACCATGTGTCCCTGGATCCGGGTGAGGCCTCGTGCACCTAGGCCCGGGTGAGCCCAAGTGGCCCTGGGTCTGGGAGAGGCCAAGCATCCCTGGGTCCAGGTGAGACCATGTGTCCCTGGATCTGGGTGAGGCCTCGTGCACCTAGGCCCGGGTGAGGCCACGTGCCCCTGGGTCTGGGAGAGGCCAAGCGTCCCTGGGTCCGGGTGAGACCATGCGTCCCTGGATCCGGATGAGGCCTCGTGCACCTAGGCCCGGGTGAGCCCAAGTGGCCCTGGGTCTGGGAGAGGCCAAGCGTCCCTGGATCCGGGTGAGACCATGTGTCCCTGGATCCGGGTGAGGCCTCGTACACCTAGGCCCGGGTGAGCCCAAGTGGCCCTGGGTCTGGGAGAGGCCAAGCGTCCCTGGGTCCGGGTGAGACCATGTGTCCCTGGATCCGGGTGAGGCCTCGTGCACCTAGGCCCGGGTGAGCCCAAGTGGCCCTGGGTCTGGGAGAGGCCAAGCATCCCTGGGTCCAGGTGAGACCATGTGTCCCTGGATCTGGGTGAGGCCTCGTGCACCTAGGCCCGGGTGAGGCCACGTGCCCCTGGGTCTGGGAGAGGCCAAGCGTCCCTGGGTCCGGGTGAGACCATGCGTCCCTGGATCCGGATGAGGCCTCGTGCACCTAGGCCCGGGTGAGCCCAAGTGGCCCTGGGTCTGGGAGAGGCCAAGCGTCCCTGGATCCGGGTGAGACCATGTGTCCCTGGATCCGGGTGAGGCCTCGTACACCTAGGCCCGGGTGAGCCCAAGTGGCCCTGGGTCTGGGAGAGGCCAAGCGTCCCTGGGTCCGGGTACGACCATGTGTCCCTGGATCCGGATGAGGCCTCGTGCACCTAGGCCCGGGTGAGGCCACGTGCCCCTGGGTCTGGGAGAGGCTAAGCGTCCCTGGATCCGGGTGAGACCAAGTGTCCCTGGATCCGGGTGAGGCCTCGTACACCTAGGCCCGGGTGAGCCCAAGTGGCCCTGGGTCTGGGAGAGGCCAAGCGTCCCTGGGTCCGGGAGAGACCATGTGTCCCTGGATCCAGGTGAGGCCTTGTGCAACTAAGCCCGGGTGAGGCCACGTGCCCCTGGGTCTGGGAGAGGCCAAGCGTCCCTGGGTACGGGTGAAGCCAGATCCTGGGTCCGGGTGAGGCCGTGCGCCCCTGGATCCATCCGGGTGAGGCTGGGTCCCAGGCCCGGGTGAGACCACGCGCCCCTTGGGTATGGGTGAGGCCACGTGCCCCTTAGTCCGGGTGACGCCGTGCCCCTGGGTTCGGCCGAGACCAAACCAGAGGGAGTCGGACCTCCATTACCACCATTTGTCCACCATCCAGAGCTGAGGGGTCAGTGCTGACATGTACACATAAGGAACTACTGGACATTGAAATTGGGTCTCAAAAGAACTGTTGGTCCAGGGGGAAGCTCGCTACAGATTGATTCATTTGCCTGTCAGCATAACTATTATTGCTCGTCTCACATTCAGTTCTTATTAGTATATATCTAGTGACATATGATCTCGCTCATCTAGGGGAAATGATGAACAACATAGACTGAGGAACAAGAACAGAACCAGAAGCAAGGAGGCATCGATCAGACCTCAGAGGGAGGATAGGGGAGGGTAGGGGGAGGGTGGGGGGGAGGGGGAGAGTTCAACCAAAGGACCTGTATGCATGCATATAAGCCTATCCAACGGTTAAGTTCAACAGTGGATTGGGGCATGCGTGGGGAGAGGGGTGGGATGGGAATGGGGGGATGAGGACAAATATGTGACACCTTAATCAATAAAGAAATTTTAAAAAATAAATAAAAGGTCCTAACATGTGCTCTCCCTCCCTGGAGCACAGCCTTGCTGTTCCCCTCCCCTCTCCCTCTCCCTCTCCATCCCCACAGACTCTTATCTTCTAAATTCGAAGGGACCCCACAAGGCTTGCAACTAGGGCGGCAATGGGTAGCAGCAGTTCATCCTAGGTCAGTGGTCGGCAAACTCATTAGTCAACAGAGCCAAATATCAACAGTACAACGATTGAAATTTCTTTTGAGAGCCAAATTTTTTAAACTTAAACCTCTTCTAACGCCACTTCTTCAAAAATAGACTCGCCCAGGCCGTGGTATTTTGTGGAAGAGCCACACTCAAGGGGCCAGAGAGCTGCATGTGGCTCGTGAGCCGGGGTTTGCCGACCACTGTCCTAGGCAAACCCCCTAAACCTGTCCCCAATGCCTCCTTTTCTCTAAATTCTTAATGAGCCAAAGCAGCCCAGCCTAGGCCCATTTCCCCACCTAGCTCTTATGTATTTCTAGTGAAATTTTTCCTGCACAGAAGGCAAGAACCCCAATACTACCGGCCAGCCCTAGGCAGACCCGCTAGGGCCAGGTCACCTGTCCAGTAACATGAGCATGCTTCATTGGAACCAACAATCAACTTGTCAGTTTGTCCTGTTGGGCCATAGGTCCATGAGAACAGAGAAACTATATATTTTGCTTCATGTTGTAACGTTGGCGCCTAGCACCGTGCTTAGTATATAATAGACACTCAATAAAATTTTGTTGTATTATGTAGGCATCTCAAGGCCTTTAAACTTTGATGGTGATGGTTCTTAATAGCTTTGAGCATTAGTAAATGAGACACTGGAGGGACTGGGTGAGTCTGAGGCTTTGCTGGATATTTTATGTGCAGGGTATACAGGAGTTCCCAAGGCAATGAGAATGTGCTTCAGGTTTTATTTACTTGCTTTCTTCCTCCCTGATTAACTCTTCAAATCAAATCTTTAACTCCTGAAAAAATGAATCATCCCTGATAAAGCTATTGCAGGGCCTGGACAAGACCTACAGGAGGCATTGGTATGGGGAAGAGGCCAGTTGCTTTCAGGTTCACTGTTTGTGCCATCCTACTACAACTGTATTTGTTTTCCAGCTGAAAGTTCAAGTCCCTGTGCAGAGCCCTCCTCTGTGGATGAACCCGTGGCTTGTCTCCTTTTCCATTTTCTGACCCTAGGCTCCTCTGAGACTTCCTCCAAAGGTTTCTGAGTATTTTTGCTGTAGTGGATAACTCGGGGTTAAACTTCTTTCCTAGGGGTTGAACATTACAGAGTCATTCAAAAGCTTCTTGTTATTCAGATTCCTTTGTAGGTGTCAGGTTAACCTGGCTGGACCTGTGGCCTCCCTTCTATCATCTCATCTGCCTGTTTATCTCACTTGTTCATTTCTCTCTGTTGAATGAGAATATTAACTGGTCCAACTGTGTACACAGTATATGCAAAATGATGTTACTGTTTTGTCAAAGGAGGAGCCCTTTACCTTTTTGCTATTTGAATGAGAAGAAAAGGTCTATTAAGAAGGTTTGTACTGGGTAATGATTATGTGCCTCTATCTCTTTTAATTCCTGCTTTAAAAAGGAAGTGACTCATACTGTAGATAAACTGGACTTGAAAGAATGTCTGGCTTATGCAAAGCTCTTATTTACATACTAGTCTCTTTCATTCACAAGGAAATAGGAACTCAAGGACTTTTGGACTGAAATGCCTCCCTTTTTATTCCTGTTCTTTGATAGGCAGTGGCCTAAATGATCTCCCGGAGGTTTTTCTCTGCCACCCAGCCTTTCCTTTCTCTGTTGAAAATAGGAATTCCATGGCTGTAAGAGCAGGGACCCAAGAGATATTATAAAAACTTCCACTATCAAGACTCAGACCTTTCACCACCAGCATTTCGTGACTTCTCGTCTGTCTAGATCAGGCTACATTTACACTGTGCTATGTCCTTCCCAGGGTTTGATGAAGCAGTGTATTTTTTTTAAATTTGTTTAAAAATGTTTTTATTGATTTCAGAGAGGAAGGAAGGGAGAGAGATATATATAGAAATATCAATGATGAGAGAAAATCATTGATCGGCTGCCTCCTGCAACTCCCCCCACCCCCCCCTGGGGATTGAGCCCACAACTCAGGAATCAAACTGTGACCTCCTGGTTCATAGATGGAGGTTCATATGTTGACGCTCAACCACGGAGCCACGCCAGCCAGGCTGATGAAACAGTTTAGAGTGTAGGTTAGGAACACATGCTTTCATGTCAGCTACACCTGGCTCAGTTACATACTGGCTGTGTCGTCTTGCGAAAGTCATTTCACCTCTTAGTCTATTTTTTAACCTGTAAATGGGAATCTTAATAATAGCTGGGTCACAGGATTGCTATGAGGGTGACATGAGAATTTATGTAAAGCTTATAGGATACTCTCTGGTCAATGGTAAACTCACCCAGTGTTTGAGATGATCATTTTTTGGGTTGTTTGTATGTTTTTGTTAATTCTCACCTGGCGATATTTTTCCATTGATCTTTTCTTTCTTTCTTTTTTTTTTTTTTTTTAGAGAGTGGAAGGGAGGGGGTAAGACAGGGAAAGAGAAACATCTTTGTGAGAGAGACACATCAATCGATCTGTTGCCTCCCACACACATCCTGACCAGGGGCCGGGGATTAGGCCTGCAACCCAGGTATGTGCCCTTGACCAGAATCAAACCCGGGACCCTTCAGTCCACGGGCCGATGCTCTATCCACTGAGCCAAACTGGCTAGAGTGAAAGATTATCATTTAATAAAAATTTTATTTGGCCCTAATCGGTTTGGCTCAGTGGATAGAGCGTCAGCCTGTGGACTCAAAGGTCCCAGGTTCGATTCCGGGTCAAGGGCATGTACCTTGGTTGCGGGCACATCCCCAGTAGGGGGTGTGCAGGAGGCAGCTGATCGATGTTTCTCTTTCATCGATGTTTCTAACTCTCTCCCTCTCTCCCTTCCTCTCTGTAAAAAAATCAATAAAATATATTAAAAAAAATAAAAATTTTATTTGTAACTTTAGTATTTATTTATTTATTTTTATTTATTTATTTATTTATTTTAAGGTTCTTTTTATGTTGTTCCTACATCATTTCTTCAATTTAAACTTTTATTTCTCAGAATAAATGAATCAATAATAAATAAACGGTAATGGTTTATGTTCCCAATCGTAAGAGCCTACGATATTCTCAATCATACTAATTTGTTTCTGAAATTTCTGGGCAGGCAGATGGGTTGCAGGGTGAAGAGTTTATCCTATTCACTTGCAGAGTTAAAGGGGTTCCTAGAAGCCATGGTTCCTTGCCCTGCCCACTGGTTTCTGACCGGGAGGTGACCTCAGGCCACTCAACTCCCACTTAGGCCGGCCCAGTCCTCCTGGCAAAACAGCATCCGGGCAGGGCAGTAAGCAAACAATCCTCTCTTGTTTTTCTCTCCCTAAAATAACCCTTCATACATTCAAAGACAGTTATTAACTCAATGGCAGCTCACACATTAGTTCAGGTATAAATGACTAATAAAGTAAAGTCCTTTGACTTTTTCTCATAGATTCTACTTGTTATCCCTTTAATATTTCTTTTGCTTCATGTGTCTGTTTTGGTGCATATTCATTCATTTGTTCTGTCCAGCCCTTTCTTCCACTCCCGGCTTACCAGCTAACCAGTGGTGAGAAGAAACTTGGAGGCTCGAAGTTAAGGCATTACTGACATAGTCCTTCCATTTAAGCATTCAACAACCATTTAGAAACATCTTCTCTGTGCCAAACACTGTACTAGATGTTGAATGTATATTAGTAAAAATAGACATAATGCTTGTCTTTATAGAACTTATAACCCAACCTCCCTTTTGTGGGAGGTTTTAGGGTTTCTTCAGGACCCATCCAGCACCCAATCTCACAATTTCATGACCATCTTCATTCTATTTGATGTCCATCTCCATTCCTTTTACATAGGCACTTCATAGGCATTTACAATTACACTTGCCCTTGTCATCACCTAGAACTGAAATCTTAAACTCCATTGACTGGCTTGCTACCCTTGCAGCTTTCTCACCCCCATTTTCCAGCCATGCATTTAAAAAATATGTATATTTTTATTTTTAAAAAAGATTTTTATTGATTTCAGAGAGGAAGGGAGAGGGAAAGAAAGATGGAAACCTCAATGATGAGAGAGAATCATTGATCGGCTGCCTCCTGCATGTCCCACCGTGGGGATCAGGTCTATAACTTGGACATGTGCCCTGACTGAGAATCAACTGTGACCTCCTGGTTCATAGGTAGACATTCAACCACAGAGCCATGCCAGCCAGGCAGCCATGCATTCTCTTTGAGGGAGACCTCAGTTCCTTTTTCTCCTTCTCTAGTCAATACTGTCACATCCCTTGTATCTCTTTTGCTGTCAGAACCTTCAAGATTCTTTAACTGACCCAATGCAAACTTCTTCAATGTTCTCCACCAAGCTCTGCATGCTGATAGGAAAAAAGACATTTAATTTTGTCACAACCCTGAAAAGACTCATTTGATGTGAACCTCAACAAGGAATTTATCTGTTGAGATGGACTCCTCATGGTCAACCAAGGGCCCAGACTTTATGAGTAACATGAATGAGTCTAGTGGCCATTTGCTGACAGTGGCTCCTCATGTACTCTGTATACTAGAAGAAGCTCAGACTAAACTCTTAGCTTCCAGCATTATGGCCCCCTTTGCAAAGAGTTAACTACTATAGGGAAACCCTAGTTTTGTCTTTCTACCAATAAACTAAGATCTGCTTCCTCCAATCAGAACTACAAAAATGGCCTTTGTCTGAGTCTTTATCTCATTTGCTATTTCTGCAGCATTCTACAGGGCTGGCCTCTGGCTTCTTCTTGAAACATTTTTTTTAGCTTCCATGAAATGGTCTCTTTTAATTTTCCTCCTACCTCTTTAATTCCAACTTGTCAATTCATTTAAGGATTTTCTTCTTTCATCTTCTCCTTAAATTTAAGCATTTTGTGAGTTATACATACTCTTCCTGTACAATCAGATCAGTTCCTGTGAATTCAACCAATCAGAGCTATATAATTTGAATACCTCATTTACATAAAATGAACTCCTTGGGCAGGAACTTTCTCTATAAAAGTCAACCTCCTCTCAGGGGAACACCATTTAGATTGCTACCTGAATCTTTATTTGCCAAATGGCAACTCCTTTTGCTCAAATAAATGTTCATTGCTCTTTATTACAATTTAAAACTAATTTTTATTTACTTATCAAATATATTGTCTTCAACTTTAAGCAGACTTACAATGCTACATAGTAATTTTTCTATATGTCTTTGATTATCTCTTTCACTCCCCATTATTAACTTATTTTTTTTATGCTGGCTTTTAAAATTAGACATTTTTGGTTTTAAATTTTTTATTATGGAAAATTTCAAATACATATAAAGTAGCACAAGCCTCCATATACCTATTTCTTACCTCATGACCAATCTTGTTTCATCTATGGCCTTATCTCATCCCCTGATTATTTTAAAGCAAATTCTTGACATATTATTTTATGTCTTATACGCCGGAAAATACAGTAGTCCAATATATCTAATCCATTATATCTAATCCCATCAATATAGTCCAATATACTGTATTTTCCGGCGTATAAAACGACTTTTTAACCCAGGAAAATCTTATGCACCCAGTCGTCTTATACGCCGGAAAGTACGGGTACCTATGACCCTGTTAGCATTTGCACCTGTCATTCCTTTCTCTGCTACTTTCTGAGGAAACTTGTCTCTTCTCTCAGGCTAATCAGTGCCCTGGATCCCTCCCCCTTACCTCCTTAATGAATGCCCTCTATTTTTTTTATCCTCTTTCTCTTCGATCTTTAGCCTCTCCCTGACTCTTCCTCTCAAGATATAAACAGGTTCAAGACTCTTTCAACTGTACAAACTAAGCAACCAAATAACACACACACACACACACACACACACACACACACACACACATACACACACACTCACTCTAAAACTTCCTTCAGCTTGTGTCTCATTCTAATTTTGATCCAATCTCTTACCTTTTTTAAAAACAAAATTTCTAAAAATTCTCTACATTCATTACCCCCCCCCCACACACACACACACTTTCAACTTAAAAAAAAAATTATCTTTATTACAGATACCCCTTTTTATTTCCTCGTTGACCACCTCCACCACCCCTCCAGGCCTTCACCACACTATTGTCTATGTCCACGGGATATGCATATATACATTATAAGTTCTTTGGCTAATCTCTCCCCATTCCCCGACCATCCCTCTGAGATTCGTCAGTCTGTTCCATGCTTCTATATCTCTGGATCTATTTTGTTCATCAGTTTACTTTGTTCATTAGATTCCACATATGAGCGAGATCATGTGACACTTGTCTTTCTCTGACTGGTTTATTTCACTTAGCATAATACTCTCCAGGTCCCTCCATGCTGTCGCAAAGGGTAAGAGATCTTTTTTACAGCTCTATAGTATTCCATGGTGTAAATGTAAATGAGTTACTCCCTAACTCTACCTGGCTTCACTTTCTGTCACTTCCCAGAAATAGTGTTTTGCTTTTCAAGGTCACTAAAACCTCCTCTGGGAAAATGCAATGGCCTTTGTCTGAGTCTTTATCTCATTTCATATTTCTGCAGCATTTTCAGTGTTGGCCACTGGCTGCTTCTTGAAACATTTTTTTAGCTTCCATAAAATGGTCTCTCTCAGGTTTCCTTCTACCTCTTTAATTCCAACTTTTCAATTCATTTTAAGGATTTTCTTCCTTCATCTGTCCTTAAATTTAGCATTTCATGAGTTATACATACTCTTCCTGCACGATCACATCTGTTCCTGTGAACTCAACCACCACCCTTGACGAGGACTCCCAAATATGTGTCTCTGCCTCTGAAATCTCTCTTCTGAGATCTGGATCTAGGTGACCACTGCCTATTGGACAGACTCTTTGATGTCCCTCAGGTGACTCAGACTCAACATAGCTTACACTTCATCCATTATCTTCCCACTTAAACTTCCTCTACTTTCTGACTTTATGCATAGTCTATCTTTGATATCACTGTCTACATAGTAGTTCAAGACAGAAATTTGGTAATTATCCTTGATGCCTTCCTCTAGCTCATTGTTCTCTTTCTTCCCATTTCTAATAAATCACAAACTGATATGAGTCTTAATTTTATGCACTTTTCATGTACTTATCTTCAAAGCTCCTCAACATGTTGCATAGATTACTACAATAGCCATAAATGGGTCATGCTGCCTTCTGTCCAGGGTCCTCCAATCCACTTCCTACCCCTGAGTGGTCCTAGTACTACTCTGGGGGAAATCCTTCACTGGCTTTTCATTCCTCCAGGAAAAGAGAGAAGCTCAGTAACATAGCCTATAAAACCCTCTAGGACTTGATTAGGTCTTACCTTTTAATCTTCCTCTTCTATCATTCCCCCATCTTATACCCTACATTTCAACTTCTTGATATCCAAAACGGGTCTATTTTCTTACCTCTAGGCTTATGCCCAAGCTGCCCACTCTGATTAGAATACCCTTCCTTCTCTTTGTTTAACTCAACCTCCAGCCTCAGATCAGGGGTCACCCTTTCATTTTTGATTTCTAGCCCAAGTTAGGCATCCTTGCTATCTATCTTCCTTAACAATGCCTCCTGATAAGCTCACTGCTCCACCCTGCTCTCCTTCCTGTACTGATCCATCTGAGATAAACCGAGATCCTGGCTAATGCTCATGGAAGGGGCTCCCCAAGCCAGCTGGAAAAGTTCACCTTCATTTTGCAGATAAAGATTTATCTGTTTGCAGCTTGCTGTCTTTAAGAAGGGAATTGAAACTTCCTGTTTTAGGGATTAGAAACTGTTGACCAAAGACCTGCCCTGGGTAAGGCTCTATATTAGACATCTCCAGGCTATATAGAAACTCCTCCCTCAGGTTGCTTGGTGAGGCAGAGATAAAATATCTACTTAAATAAGTAGAATACAATGAGTGAGGGGGTACAGATAAAATTCTGTGAGACTTCAGAAGAGAGGGTGATAAAGGGTCCTGAGGTCACCAATGGGTCAAGGAAAGGCCTGTGGGGGATGGTGATGGAGCTGATCTGTGAACACAATGGGCAGGGAACAAATGTGAGGGGAAGAGTATAGGGAGCAGAGAGGCCAGCTAGACGAAAGGCAGAGGTTATTTTGAATTTTAAACCATGGTCATAATTTGCTATGTATCTGTCTGAGAGTTAGCAGGCCTTTTCATGGTCCCTTTTGAAAAAGAAAATTATAGAAATTGTATAGCATTGAATCAGAGATCTTCAGCAATTGAAAGGTATTTATAGAGCATAGATACACTGTTCTGTAGCATCATTTACTTTGAATGCCTGCTTTTTCCTGATGTTCAGAGAGGCAAAAATTTGGCAATATTTATTTATTTACTCAATTAACAGTTATGGATCTTTGCCAAAGGCTGGGTGTATAATGGCATCTACAAAGATAGAGAAGACAAAATCACTGCTTCCAAGAAATCACAGTGTTGTGGGTGTGGTCAGAGACAGAAAGGTCATCAGGTGGTTAAAAAACAACAAGGCAATACATATTGTGGCACAAGTATGAATAAGCTGCTATAGGAACTGAGCCAAGGGAGCCCTTAACTCTGACTTGGGGGTAGGAGAAACCATCAGAGAACATGTAAAACTGGTAAAGTGGACAAGGGTGGAGAAGAGAGCTGCAGTATGTGAGAAGTGAATGGGAGCTGGGGAAGCGGAACCAGGATGGGTAGTGTTTTCTATTTTGCAAATTTACAACAGGGTTTCAGTAATGTTTTTCTCCCCTGATCTATTTGTTCTTAAAATAAGAGGAGAAATAGAACAAGTAGGAAGAGAACTAGAACCAGGAGGAGGAGGAAGGAGAAGCTCTGGTTCCACAGATCTGACTCTGCAATTCACATGCTGTGTCGTTGAGGCAAGTCACTTAGTATCTCTGGGCATCTGTTGGTTTGGGCGTGGGCCAGATGATCTTTTTTTTTTTTTTTTTTAAGTTTTTATTTATTTCAGAGAAAGGAGGGGAGAGGGAGAGAGAGATAGAAACATCAATGATGAGAGAATCATCAATCGGCTGCATCCTGCATGCCCCCTACTGGTGATCAAGCCCACAAGCCAGGCATGTGCCCTGACTCAGAAGGGAACTGTGACCTCCTGGTTCACAGGTCAATGCTCAAACACTGAGCCAAACAGACTAGGCCGGTTGAATTTTAAAGACTCTTCCAGCTTAAATGATCTACCTGTTTTCCATGATTTCCCCTCTGATAATGAAGCTGTATATATTGATGGAAACTGGATCAAGATCTTTGGCTCAACATTTGCTGAGAAACAACAAAATCTGTTTTCAGATGGTTTTTCCCCATGACTGAGCAGTGTTAGGTTTTTATCTGCCAACAGTGGCTGTTCATCAGCTGTTTCCCTTAGAGGGAGGGAGGGAGGATTGATTTTTTTAAAGCATTCTAACACCTCTCCTTGCCTCAATATCAGTATTGCTCATGAACTACATAATATTGCGATAAGAACTGAAATTACTCATTGACATTATCATGGGGCTATTTTGAAAACATTATCTCACGTTCATTTCCTAGAATATCATCATCAAGTCTTCACAATATCAGTTCCTTAAAAGAGCATGTTGTTTTTGTTCTAACTGAAGCCAAAGTATTTTTGTGAATTTTGTCTTCAGTACTACTAACTTCCTGCTCTTTGCCATAGCAGACTCTGATACAGTTTGCTGAATTTGACTATCTTTACTCTTTATGTAGATTATCTGCATCGTAGGTTACTTATGCCATTCATAATGATACATTGCTCTAATCATTAACCATGGTTTAGTCATCTCTTCCCCATCCCCATCTTCTAGCCAGTCATCATGTGCTCAGTCAAGAGAACTGATTATTCCTAAGGTTAGACAAAGCCTCATTTCACAGGTGAATCCACCATGAATCGGTATTTTATATGTTCCCAAAGGTAGAAAAAGAGCTTACATATTATCTGAGAGTTTAGTTTGACTTGTTTACATTAATGTGGAAAAATGTTTGTCTAATGATCAGACACTTCCATTGTCTGACCTTGGATCCTTATTCCCGAGACCAGATGAAGTGAGCATTCATTAGTGTTTCTATGGAAGGATTTAAAAATATATATTTTAAATTGATTTTACAGAGGAAGGGAGAGGGAGAGAGAAATAGAAACATTAGGGTGAAAAAGAATCATTGATTGGCTGCCTCCTGCACTGGGAATCCAGACCACAAACCCCTGCATGTGCCCTGACTGAAGTCGAACTGAGACCTCCTAGTTCTGTGGTCGGCAAACTGCGGCTCGCGAGTCACATGCGGCTCTTTGGCCCCTTGAGTGTGGCTCTTCCACAAAATACCATGGCCTGGGAGAGTCTATTTTGAAGAAGTGGCGTTAGAAGAAGTTTAAGTTTAAAAAATTTGTCTCTCAAAAGAAATTTCAGTCATTGTACTGTTGATATTTGGCTCTGTTGACTAATGAGTTTGCTGACCACTGTCCTAGTTCATAGGTCGACACTTAACCACAGAGCAACACCGGCCGGGCTATGGAAGGATTCCTTTAAAAACTTAAGAGTTCCAATATTCTTTGCCTTTTCTAATGTATTAATATTTTCATGCATTCATTTATTCAAAAACATTTCATTCATTTTTTTATACTGCTCTCTAAGTTGCTAATTTTAGACAGCATTCTTAAATAAGTTTAAAGTTATAATAGTTACAGGAGAAGAGAGTCAGCCGTGTTTATGATGTCCAAAGGCAGACACACACACAATAAGAAAATTTGGAGCTTCTAGGCGGCCCAGGGGTTTGACGGCTTAGATTTCAATCATCAGAACTCGTCGGGGGGTGGGAGGCAGGAAGAACTATGTCAGCAACAGTCTTATCTCCACTACATGAGTCAAACATTAGAATAGGTAATACCTTCAGCCAGATACAAAGGAAAAGAGTTTGTTAACGGGAAAAATATGGGATGGCTATATCACATCCATCAGCATGACTCCCAGAACTGAGTCTTTTAGGCCCGCTAATTACTTTTTGAGGGAATTAATGTATATGAGTAAACATGTTAGGATGTTGCTAGAGCATTATTAGCCAATGAACAGGATTCCTCGCAAAGCAGGTTGAGACTGAGACCATCCAGCTAATGAATTTACTTACAGGATCATTTATGAGACTGTGACACAGGGAATTTAGCAATAAATCATTCTGCCAACTATTGATGTTTTTAACTATAGCCTTTCTTCCTGGATTTCTTTGGAATAACACCTGATATGCAGTGATCAAGATTTTGGCTACCATTTAATGGAACACTTTTGTTTTTTTAAAGCATCTTTGCATATCAAGCAAGCAGTGCTTTTAAAGCTTATGCGAAGATAGTGGCTTGTATCCTACATTTCTTTGTTATTTTTCAGATCACCCTCTGGACAGAAGGGGGTTGGGAATAAATGCAGAGATTTTTTTATTAAATACTGCCTTGTTTTTAGATATTTTTAAATATTTAATATATTGTATTTGCTAATTTAGGAAGAAAAAGTATTCTTTGAATTCTTCTTTATTGTAGGTTATTTCACTTGCCGTTACCTGGGCCTAACGGGTACAAAAGGACTGACAAAATAGGCAAATAGCAAGGAATGTTGTGATTGTGATGTGGGGGAACACAGTTTTCTCTGGGAAGAAGTGGGTAAAAGGGAGAAAATGGGGGACATCTGTAATATTGTCCACAACAAATTTAAAAAAAATACAAATTTCTCCCATTTTTTCTAAGTTCTTTTGGTTAGACTAATAGTCAAATTAACATTAGATAGATTAACATGAGAAAATAAGGAAATTTATTATGTACGTACATGAAGGAGACCAAGGTTTTGCCACCCTAAGACTGCCTTTTGGGATATTGATTTATCCCAAAATCAATGTGATTTTGAAACTAAAGACTCAGAAAGAGCCTGGCCAGCATGGCTCAGTGGTTGAGCGATGACCTATGAACCAGGAGGTCATGGTTCGATTCCCAGTCAGGGCATATGCCCGGGTTGCAGGCTTGATCCCCAATAGGGGGCATGCAGGAGGCAGCCGATCAATGATTTTCTCATCATTGATGTTTCTATCTCTCTCTTCCTCCCTGAAATCAATAAAAATATGTTGTTTTTTTTTTTTTTTAAAAAAAGACCCAGAAAGAACATTCGACTCTCCCCATTTCCTACCCAAGAGATTCAGAGGAAAACCTGCTACAGGAAGGAAACCTTAGCATATTCACCGTAGCCTAATTTGAGTGAAGTAAGGTAGAAACGAAGGCTCTGGGCAGGGACCTGTTAACCAGATTACCTCCGTGCCCCATTGTTTCTGGGTTGCCTTGCAAGCATTTGCCTGTCATGTGTTCTGGTCTTCCTCAGCCACCTGTCAATTACCTGTTTCCTTTGAAATCTCAGACCCCTGCCCTCCTTTCTCCTTTGTCCATAATGTGCTTTGGGGTCTCATATCTTGTGACATTTCCGCCCTCCCCCCGCCACATGTGCATCTATGATAAACGTTGCACATTTTTCTCCTGTTAATCTATCTCTGCTAATTTGATTATTTGCCCAACTACATGGCCAGGTCTTCAAACAAGTTTTATCTGCAGGATCAAAATGGGATGTGAGTACAAACACTTCTTAGACTCATCTCAAGTGAAGCACTTGCTTCATGATTGACGTGAAAACATTGCCTGCCTGGTGGTGAGTCTGCTAACGTGTACGCTGGCAACAGAAACAGAACAGGCAATCAGTTGAAGTGAGATGTTCAAGAGCATCAAGATGTAATGAAGAGAAAACTTGAAGGCCTTTGGAATTAGATGGAGAAAGGTTGAGTTCACTTTATGTTTAATTGTCTAGAAAATATTTTTAGTCTTTGCTTGCCATCCTTGGCAAATCATTGTTTTCCTGGCTGCCTACTGCCCCCACCACTACCCTCAACATCATAAAGCAGTTTTGGAAAGGAAGTAATTAACTTTATTATTAGCTGTGGACACTTTTGGATATTTGGATTGATTGAAAAAATAGCCAAAGGAGTGGATAACCCATGAAAATGATTTAAGAGGTTGGAAATCCATAGGGGCTATTTAAGAAAAAAACAGTAGTGATTGCGTGACTTTACGCCTTTTATAGATTACTCCTTATCACTTTTAGAAAGGCAATGAGGATGCAATTTATACTTTAGTATAAATTACATTAGTTCCACTCTATTTTATTTTATTTTGCTTTTTAAAGTAGAACTAGTAGCCGGGCTGGTGTGGCTCAGTGGTTGAGCATTGACCTATGAACCAGAAGGTCACGGTTCAGTTCCAGGTCAAGGGCACATGCCCAGGTTGCAGTCTCGATCCCCAGTGTGGGGCATGCAGGAGGCAGCCAATCAATGATTCTCTCTCATCATTGATGTTTCTATCTCTCCCTCCCTCTCCCTTACTCTCTGAAATCAACAAAAATATATTAAAAAAAAAAAAAAAAAAAAGAACTAGCTAAGATTCCAAACATTTTTTGGTACCATGTGGCTTTGTAAGATCCACTGTAAAGGTACAAGGAAAAGTTTTCTGGGTTTAATCAAATGAGATCTGATTAGGTCCTAGCTTTAGTATTTTTCTTTCCCTCCTTCCTTCCCTCCGTCCTTCATTTCTTTCTTCATTCCTTTCTTGTCTCCTCCTCCTTCTTTCTCTCTCTGTTCCCTCCCTTCCTTCCTTCTATGTACCAGAAGAGGAAATGAAAGGAGGAAGGTTAGGCTTTATAAATTCTTTATCCCTGTCAGGATATAAATATATCGCAATTAATCAATAATAAAATTCAGATTCTTGATTATAAATGAATTCCCTTACCTGTTTTTTGTCAGGTGAGTAACTAGGCCTTGCTCAGAGCAATTTTGTGGTGCTTCAGGCCTGACCTCTATTCTAGGGGTCCGTCTTCCTCCCTTGAAAAGGCATGGGGAGGAGAGCGCAGGTCTTCCTGCAGCTTCCCGGGTGAGGGCAGATGCTCAGACTCTGAACACCTGTTCCTGAAGCAAGAGCAGAGGCAGCTTCTGCCTGGGCTGCCCCTGTAGCCCCTGCTTTGCGTGGGGGGTCTGTCTGTGGTGGTGAGTGTACAGGCAGCAAAAAGTCCTTATACTGCCCTCGGTAGCCTGCCCCACCGTGCGCCTGGCCCATGGGAGAAACCCACAGTCTGTTGGCTGAATGAGGCATTATGAGGTGTCTTTTGGGGAGTTTTGAAGCTATTTCCTGAATCTCTCTAAAAGTTTTCTTCTGGTACTATATACTTTTTAAATCCTCTCCACCCCTCACCACTTCTCTCACCCTGAAAACATAGCAATGCATTTCTGATACTATGTGGATGTTTATGCTTTTAGTGAGAGGGCATTAGATATTAGAAAAATAGAAAGGGGAGTTTTAATAGTTTTTTTTCGGGACATAATTTAAAGCATGATTTAAAAAATATGCTAGTTTCAACCCATTAGTGGGTTGCAAACTCAATATATAGTCCCTGCACCACTTAATGACAGAGACACATTCTGAGAAATGCATCCTTCAACAGATTTGTTGTTGTGCGAACATCCAAGTGCCCTTACATGAACCTAGATCTGGTAGAGCCTAATACACACCTAGGCTTATGTACAGCCCATTGCTCCTAGACTCCAAGCCTGCACAGCATCTTATTTTACAAAACATGAGATTAAATCAACCACAAGAGAATGATGCAATCAAGGGATGCTGTAAACACAAGATGTATGAGGCTGCTGCCAGTGTAAGATGGCATACTATGTATTTTACCACAAACTTTATTCTTTATAAGTAGAAAGAGCTCATTCTAAAATAATGATAAAAGTATAGTATGATAAATACACAAATCAGTAACGATTATTTATTATCATTATCAAGTGCTAGGCACTGTATACAGTTGTATGTGCTGTAATTTTCTATGACTGGTAGCACAGCAGGTTTGTTTACACCACATCACCACAAACCTGTTATTACATAAATAATAATGTCTTGCACTGCGATGTTCTGACGTTACAACATTTCGCATGACCTCACGGCATTATGACATCACAAGATGATAGGAATTTTTCAGCTCTATTGTTTACCAAACCATTGTAATGAGGCATATAACTGGAGTGGGGATCAACTTGCAGCAATATATACATACATATATATATATATATATATTTTAAGGAAAATATTGAATAGAAAATAGCAATCGTGAGTACTGTTTTTCTGTGAAACTTCAGTTACACATCCACGTGAGAGCATGAAATGTGAAGTGCATGTCTGACGGTGGGTCCACAGGGTTTGGATTTGTTGATTTAAGGCATTCATGCTTTCTTGGTTCAATTTAAAGTAGCAAATACTATCTTTATAAGATATTAAACCACTCAGTTAACCACTGAACTTGCAGTTTCAGAGAAACTACTTCACCTGATCAGAAGTAAAAACTTGGTACCAGAGCTAAAATAAATAGTTTAAACATTTCTTTGAACCAACTGTATTAACACTGAGCCAGTGGGCTTGCACAGTCAGCTCTCCGCTGCTCCCAATTAACAGGTAGCTGACCACATTGCGCAAAGATGTCATCTGCTTATTTAAAATATTCTTTTGGACTGTATTGGAAGGTGTGAGAACATACTTCCAAGGGGCTTTTTACTTACCCAAGAGAGCCCTGGAACAAATGAGGAGGTTTTTATCTGGATCAGAGTATTTTATTGTGCCGGATACATATGGTCTGAAGCAGAACAGAATGTGAAAGTAGAAGAGTCAAGCTCCCGGTGACACCCTCTGCTTCTTTTGCAGCCACTCAGCGGACTTGTGTGTAGAGCACAGGGTGGGTGACCCCTTGACATGCTTATCTGCTCAGCTGGTTATCTGAATGGGGTCTCTCCAGAGCTCCTAGAATTCGTGGAGTGGGGTTGTGTCATAGGAAATGCACGCGGGGCTGGCATTCACAGCCAGAGAGGAGGGTGGCAGAGGTGTGCCTGGCTCTGCTGCTGAGGACGGAAGCTGGCGCTGGAGTGGTTGGAAAGGCGGTAAGGGCGCCACACGAGGTGCCCCCTTCTGTGCAGAGGCAAGACCCAGCTGCTGTTTAGTCTGACAAGGATGGAGGTTTTTCCCCTTTGGGCAATCTGCCCCGTATTGTATAGAGGAAGGCACAAAGGAGGCAATTGATTTATAGGCTCCTTTTAGGGAAACCGAAACAAAGCAAACCAAAACAAAAATCCCAACGACATGTCAGCATTTTACATCTGAAGCTGGGTTTGGCCTTTTCTGGAAATAGCGCTTCTCATCTGGATTCACAGCTTTGGAACATTCCTCCTGTCTTTAGGCAGGTCAGTGGGTAAAGATCATGGGAGCTTTTAAAATTTTTATTCTGTCCAAGAACTCTCAGGCAATATGATGGATCCTCGGACCCAGGCGTCGGCAGATGGCTTGCAAAAATGTATTGATGTCCTATTTGGAAATCGTCCATGTTCTCCCTCCTCCTCTCCTCTAACCCCCCTGCTCTCCCCAGTCTATTTGGGAGGCCAGGGACAAAGAAATGTCACAGGAAGACCACTTGCTGGTGATCTCCCTCACCTCCAACAAGCCCCAGGTCACCCATTGGGCCTAGTCTAGATCCCTTGCATCGTCTGCCAGTCCAACTCCTTTTTTTATGTGCAGATCTATAAAGAAACATAAACTGACATTTCATCATGGGAGGAATTCACTTCAAGTATGGCATCAGAGACAAGGCTTTGATAGGAAATTGCCTCTTGTCTTGTCTCTCTAGGATCCCAGCCTTTATTCTGGGACCTTAGAGCTCTCATTGTTGCTGACTCAGGTGAGTGAGAAAGTGGGAAAAGAGGAGGCACATTAAATGCTATGGATGGGCCCATAGTACTTTTCATTCCTTAGAAGAAACTGCTCATGCAGGAGGGAGAGGGTATGGGTCAGTTATGTCTCGACTGTTAAGTTGCTGGACTCTCTAGGCCTCTTGTTTTCTAGTCATCCTGTTATTTGGTCACTAACCCTGCTGCCCAGGCATTGGATGCTGGAAGAATGAGGGGATAACATTAAAATCAGTGAGGGCAAAATGGGTGAAGGTCGTCAAAACGTACAAACTTCTAGCTGTAAGATAAATAAGTCCTGTACAGCATGGTGACGGTAAAAAAACAAACAAAAAACATTTTAAAAGCCGAAAATGAACATTTTCACTGGAGAGTAGACAGATCTGATTGTACTTAATGAAAAGAGTTTAGCTCAATCTTTGTCCCTCACACGGTAAGAGGAAGGTGTCCCCTTATTCTGTTCTTTACTTTACAGCCACTGCATTCTAATAACCTGATTTCTCAGGTTATTTGACTAGTCAAGCATATCCTGACGCCAGTTTCTGAGGCTAATTGGGAGTTAATTGTATGTCTGCTCATTATTTTGCTTACTTCCTAGTTTAAAAGCAAGAACAGTTGCTCACATTCCCAAGTTGGGCCAGGAAGTAGCATCATATGGTGCAATCCAGGGTGTGAGGAAGGCTCCCTCCCCACTGTCTTTCCACCACCCAATCACATCACCTGAAATTGTACCAAAAGAGGGTTTTTCATTTGGGCTAAAGCATAGCTCTGTTTTTCTCAGGGAGAGGCAATACCACATTAAAAAAAAATGTTTTCCACTTTTCTACATTTTTGAAATTGGTGTACATTACAGGTGATAAATACAGTGGTTTTTCTTTTTTCCTCAACAATTTTTTTTTAAAGTTTATAATGCATTTTCAGTGGCTGGTAGCTTAGAATGTTATAAATCTGATATGTAATAACTATGTAAATTATTTCAGATCTTTTTTTTGCTTGTTTGTTTTGTTTCTAGATAATCACCAGAGGAAAGTGCTCTGTGGAATTAGGAGAGCTAACATATTTTAAAATTAATATTTAATGAACACCTTAAATATGCCAGGCTCTGCTTTTATTAATCTGATCTCACTTGATCTTTAAAACAGTCCAATGAGGCAGGTATTATCTTTTATAATCATTATCATTATTATTATTATTGAACTTTGGTTCACATAATTTGAATGACTTCCATTTATTTATGTAACAAATATTTTCTGAGCATCTAAGTAGCAGGCATCCCTTTAACCAAGGATTCAGATATGAATAAGGCAGGCACACTCTCCGTTCTCAGGAAGCCATCTGCGATAAACAAGCAAATGAATGACTGAGATAATTTCAAATATTAGGTGCTATAAGGAACATAAAACAGTGCACCTGGGAATCACTGATTGTGGAGGAGGAGGGGTCTCAGCTGCATGGGGGGGAGGAACAGCAGGTGCAAAGCACTGAGGCTTTGCTTAAGGCTTTGTGACTTTTCAAGGTCAGCCAACTATTGAGTGGCTCTGGGTTTTAATCCATTTGTGGAATAGCAAGTGGCAGTGGCATGCCTGGAAGGTCTTGCTTATTCAAGGTGAAGCCATGAGAGTTATCAGAGCATGTTATTCACAGATATTTGCTGAGCTGGACTGGCGCCAGGACACCTGGGCTGTGAGGTCCAACCCCCGCACTCGGAACACTAGGGACTTCAGAGGAAGTATTTAATCATTTCTGGAAATGGGATTGTTCTTTGATGTTTTCTCATTCTGTTTGCCTGGCGACCACATCAGGATCAGACTTTTAAAGGCCTCTCTCCCCTAATGAACTAGATGCTTTGGAAAAATCTGCCAAATAATAGAAATATTTCCCTTTCAGCTTAACTGCTGACCCAGACTAGTCAGAGAAATGGCCTTTCAAAGGATAAATCTATGACATTCCATTTCTGAGGGCAAGGGCCTTGATTTGCATTGAGCATTGTTGTAAATGTCAACTGTCCAGCTCCCACTGTCAGCTTGAATGGCCAGCAGTGTTTTTCCTCCCAAGAAAATTACACCAACTTATTCAGCGCATGGTTGGGGGCTGTGAGCCATACTGTTTCTTGTGAATCTAAATCATGCCCCTCTTATCTGTCCTTTTCCCTTTTTCTCCTGCGAGCCACTTCCACATTTTCCAAAACTGTGACGAAATGCTGACTTCTTCACTTAGCGGGGTGGTTAGTCTTGCTGACTGCTCTGCTGAGCTGGCATTCCTATGACTGATCATATGGAAGGGCCGGGAGGATAGGAAAGTATGAGCTGTGGCAGAACATGAAGCTGTAAAAGAGACTGAGCAAAGGCACAAGGATGGCAGCTCCCTTCCCTTGCAACTGGAAGTAGATGTGAAGAGCCCAGGGCACAGAAATTACTCCAGATCAGAAATACGGAATGTATGTGCTGTCTTGTTTCCCACTGTCTCCCGAAGACCTAGGACATAGTGGGTGTTGAATACATCCTTAGTGAATGACTGTCGTGGCAGGGCGTCTCTACTAGCTTAACCACACCCCCACAGCCCCCTTGGTTCTTCTCACTGAATGCTTGGCTCCTGCCAGTTGTTTGCTCCTGAGGAAGGGGCTGCGACTAGAAGGGAGGGATGGCTGGTCCCATTGCCCGGCTTGATTGGCTACAGCTCTCATGACTCTTTTTCCAGCTGCCGAGCACTTTGTGTGTGATAAATGATACAGAAACATGCCCCTGGCAGCCAACTGGCCCCTCACCAGTTCTTTGTAAATACCAGCCAGAGGCGACGCTGGTCTTGTGCCAGGCTAGAGACAGCAAGAACAAATCTCGAAGGTTCCTAATCCTCACAGGGGGCTCAGCATACCTTTACAGCTGTTGTCTCAGTTTCAGATACTGGTTGATGAATTCTTTGTAATTTTCCTTCAGCGCATCTGCGAAGGAAATGTCCTTACCTCATTCCCTTTGCCTGTCTGTTTTCCTTGGCAGAGAATCACTTTGCATTCCTCTCTTCTCCAGTCCCATCTCTTTGATTCAAAACGTTCTCTCCCGCTGGTTACTTCTTATTCCTGGAGGTACACAATACAAGCTTGGTTGGTAGAAACAACAGGGGGATGTGTTAGGTCCCTGGAAGGGTCAAGGTGGACAGCTCTGTGTGTCTTAAAGTCTATTTTACCTATCTTTCCATAAAGCTGCAATATACGAAGCCAGTCTAGAAAAGAGAATTTCTATAAACAAAATTTTAGTCCAGTGACTTAGGGGTTATGCCACCATGTTTTGTGGTTTTGAGACTCAAGGTCCTTTCACACTTAAACAGCTCAAATTTTGTGAGGTATCTTTCTTAAAATGTAGGCATACATAATTAGCAGTGTTTTTCTCTTTTTTGGTGGTAGATAAAAGAATGGCATCAAAAAAAAATAATGGCGTCTCAAAAAAAAAATAATGGCATCTCTCACAATAGATTAAATATTTGATTTGATTAAATAAAATCATGGCCAGAAATGTCTCAATATTTGTAAGGCTTTATTTTTTTAAAGAGCAGTTTTAGGTTTATAACAAAACTAGGGCCCAATGCATGAAGATTCATGCAAGAATGGACCTTCCTTCCCCTGGCTGCCGGCACCGCCTTCACTCTGGCCGGAACTACCTTTCTGCCTTCCCAAACTGCCCAGAGGCTTGGAGTGGCTGGGGTGGTGTGGAATGCCTGCGTCATTGCCATGGCGATGACGCAAGTGTCCCACCCCACCCCCGGCCACTCGGCACCTGCATATGCAAATTAACCTGCCATCTTTGTTGGGTTAATTTGCATACACACTCCTGATTGGCTGGTGGGTGTTGTGAAGGTATGGTCAATTAAATATATTTTATTGATTTTTTACAGAGAGGAAGAGAGAGGGATAGAGAGTTAGAAACATCGATGATAGAGACACATCGATCAGCTGCCTCCTGCACAACCCCAACCGGGGATGTGCCCGCAACCAAGGTACATGCCCTTGACCGGAATCGAACCTGGGACCTTCCAGTCCGCAGGCCGACGCTCTATCCACTGAGCCAAACCGGTTTCGGCAAGGTATGGTCAATTTGCATGTTACTCTTTTATTAGGTAGATTGAGAGGGAGGTACAGAGATTTCCCATACACTCCCTGCCTCTCCCCCATTATCAACAGATATATATATGTGTGTATATACATGTATATATATATATTTAATCAACAGATATATATGTATATATGTTAACCAAAAATTAACCTACATTGACACATCATAATCACTCAAAGTCCATAGTTTACCTTAGGCTTCTTAGTTTTGTGCATCTTTCAGATTTGGATATCCATCCATCACTATAATGTCATACAGAATATTTTTACTACCTCATTCATCTCCTCCCCCAACCTCCACCCCTGGCAACCACTGATCTTTTTATTGTCTCCATAATTTTGCCTTTTCCAGAATCTCATATAGTTGGAATCATACAGTATGTAGCCTTTTCAGATGGGCTTCTTTCACTTAGTAATGTGCATTTAAGGTTCCTCTGTGTCTTTTTATGGCTTGATAGGTCATTTCTTTTTAGTGCTGAATAAAATTCTATGGTCTGGATGTAGCACAGTTTATCCATTCACCTGCTGAAGATCTGCTTTGGCAATTATGAATAGGGCTGCTATAAACACCAGTGTGCAGGTTTTTGTGTGGAAATAAATTTTCAATTCCTTTGGGTAAATACCAGGGAGTGTGGTTGCTATATAAAATGGTGAATAGTATGTTTAGTTTTATAAGAAACCATCAAACTGTCTTTCAAAGTGGTGGTACCATTTTGCATGCCCACCAGCAATGAATGAGAGTTACTCTTGTTCTACATCTCATCAGCATTTGGTGGTGTTAGTGTTCCAGATTTTGGCCATTCTAATAGGTGGAGAATGGTATCTCATTGTTGTTTTATTTAGCATTTTTCTCATCACAAATGATGTAGATATTCTCTAATCAAAATATTTTTGAATGTGTCCATAATCATAATTATCATTTTAAATATATGTAGGTAGATTTATATAATGGAAGAAGGGAGAAAGCCTTGGTTCTAGTCCTGATTTTGCTTTAACAAATTGTAAGGCTTCACAGAAGTCATTGCCTTTCAGCCTCTCCTTTCTTGGCTATAAAATAATGGGTTTGCAATGATGGCAAAGGCTTCAATTTCATAACTGCCTCTTCTCCCCATGGGTCATTACTCAGAGTCAGAGTCATACCAAGGGGGTGGGGTACAGCAAGTCTGGTTAGTATCTCCTCAGAGTGAAGTTACATCATAGTGACTTGTGAGAACCTGTCATGATAGACCAAATTAGTTTTCTCTTAAGATTAGTGATGCCATAATGTGACCATATAAGAAGAGTTGATAGTTATTGAATGCCAATGGAGTGCTGGGATTGAATTGTGTCTTCCCTCAAAATATTGAAGTCCTAACCCCAATACTTATGGCTGTAACTTTATTTGAAAATAGAATCTTTGTACATGATCAAGTTAAGATGAGATTATTGGAGTAGGCTCTAATACAATATGAATGTGTCCTTATTTTAAGTGAAGAAATTTGGACACAGAGACAAACATGCACACAGAGAGAACACCATGTGGAGGTGAAGGCAGACACTGGGTAGTGCATCTATGAGCCAAGGAACCCCAGTAATTGCCAGAAAACCAGTAGAAACCAGGAGAGAGGCATGCAACAGATTCTCCCTCACTAGGAGGAACCAATCCTGCCAACACCTTGGACTTCTAGGCTCTAGAACTGTGAGATAATACATTTCTGTTGTCAGTCAGATTATGGTACTTGGTTATGGCAGCCCTAGGAAACGAATACATTCTATAGACACATTGAATCACTCGATGCTCACAATGACCCTATTCACTTATTCCCCAAGGTGCTAGCATGGAAGCAGAGAACAAAATGCAAAAAGTCCTGTTCTTGTGGGGTTTACATGATAGTAAGAGATTATCAGATGAAAAACAAACAATTAAGTATGTCCTATAGAAGATAGTAAGACAGGTAATGGAAAAAAGTTAGGCATGAAAAGGGAGACAGAGTATGTGGGGAGAAGAGCAATGTGAAGTTACTGTTTTATATGGGGAGTGCACAAATACTGTGCAGAAGGAGTACTGCAACTTCCCAGCCACTCACATGAAAGCCACTCCTGGCATGCTCACCCAGCAAGTGCCTTTATCAGTTTGTTTAAAGTACAGTGAAGCTTAGACCCATGGAGGTACTTGCCAAGGTTATAGAGACAGCAAGTGAAAGAGTTGGGATTTAAACCTAGGATCCCTAACTGCAAGAGCTCACTCTCTTATCCACCACCAGGGCCTCCGGGTCACTGATCTCTGTTGCTTTTGGTGAGATTTTATGTTCTTTTCAGCCAGAGTCTAGTTCCAGAGTTACTGCAGTTGCGTAGAAAACTTACTTGATGATCCTCCCAGAAGTGGTCTCTAAGATCTGGTATCAGCCTTCGCCTGTTGCTCAGTGGCTCAATGGTCCCACAGACTGAAGGGTCGCAGTTTTGATTCCAGTCAAGGGCACATATCTAGGTTGCAGGCTCTATCCCTGGCCCTGGTAGGGTCACATGTGGGAAGCAACCAATTGATGTGTCTTTCTTACACCGATGTTTCTCTCCGTCTGTACTACTCCTTCCACTCTCTCTCTCACTAAAAAAAAATAAATAATAATAATAATAATAAAAATAAATCAATGGAAAACATATCCTCGGGTGAGGATTAACAGCAACAACAAAAGCTGGTATTAATGTGTGGAGCCTATGTCAAGTAATCTTACCATCCTTGGAGTCATTGATATCTTGAGGAAAGACATTGAGGATTTGCTTACTTAGCCTGTAGGTGATGTTACATCAAACAGAACAATTGATGTTGTTAAATAGGAAGCACAATCCTAGACAAATAGTACAAAAGATAATTACACCAGGGTAAGAGTAGGCACTTAGGAAACCAACACCATAAAAATCATTACAAGATTAGCTAGTCCCAGTCTTTATATTGAAAGACCTGTGGGTCAGAGCTGATTTCAACACCATGTTACTGTGGGAGTAGAGAGCTATGCCCAGCCAGGACAGACATAATTCTTCCTGTATGTTC
The DNA here is from genome assembly GCF_027574615.1 of Eptesicus fuscus. NCBI lineage: Eukaryota > Metazoa > Chordata > Mammalia > Chiroptera > Vespertilionidae > Eptesicus > Eptesicus fuscus. Next base: position 37,054,872 of record NC_072479.1, read on the forward strand.
TGAGTACCTCAAACCTTTCCTAGTATATTACAAATACTGCCCCCCGAACAAAAAAAAAAAAAAAAAAAAATTCAAACATGAGTATTTTAGTTTAGCCAATAAATTGGAAAAGTTAAAAAAAAAGGACTCATTCTTTTTATGACCTCCAAGTACTACTACAAAAGTGTATACCTTAGAACAATGCAGTTGCTATGACAAAGTGTTGTTAATGCTTGTTTGAAAAAAGAGACATTTTCATGCAGCTCTAACGGGACTCTGAATGATACTGCTGTTCTATGGGATAATTTGATAACACATATTAAAAGCCTTCAATTGTGAATATTCTTGGAGAAATTATAATCTCAGGTTCCCCCCACCCCCAAAGAAAATGTTGGAGTGTTGCAAAAAGATTTAGTTACACAAGTGTTTATTGCAGTTTAATTTATATAGCAAGAGTAGTTAATATGGTAGAATATTATACTAAAATTATTGTTGCTAAATGAAAATTTTGAACTGTTTTCAGGTCATACACCATTTAGGGCATTTGATAAAAGCATTCAACTCCTTTCTTGGAAAGAAAGCACATAGGTACCTACATAAAGTTTTGTAGATAATTTCACAGAATTCATGAACTATGTGAAGTCCATGCACAGGCTTAGGTTAAAGACTACCACTCTGTAGTAAAGGGTAAGAATTAGTTAGTCACATGGGGAAATAGTCACAAAAACACATGTGTGCATTGGCATGAGACTGGAAAGACACACATTAAAACAGTTGTTTGGTCTTAAAAATGAGATAATAGGTTTTTAAATTTTTCTTCTTTGGACTTCTCAGTATTTCTTCAATTTTCTACAATGAAAAAGTATTACTTCAATATTATTTTTAAAACTTATTTAATATGGAGTAAAAAAATACACTAGAGCCTTAGAGAAGTCCCCAAGAAATGTAGCAAAAATGAAACATTATGAAAAGTACAAAGGAATAATATCATGTTGCCTCCAGTAATAGGCACCCCTATGAGGAGGTCACAAAACAGTTCTCTGTGCTCATGGAACATTCAGGGAAATAGATTTAATTTAAACTAAAGTTTATTTTTGGGCAAAATAGAATTTCTTTTCTGCCAGTGCTGTAAAAAGCCATGGAAATGCCAAAGGTGTAGCAAAAAACTATTGGTCTTACTGGTTTAAGCATGACATGAATCAGGTGATTTATCTAGAGCCCTTCTTCTCAATTTATTTATGTCTTTGAAGCAGGGTACACTGATACACAAGAGGGACAGCCACTGGGGTCCTCAGTGATCTGCTCTATCCCCAAATATCCCGCTGATGCCCCTTCTCACACCCCATCAGATGGGCAGTGATGGCTACTGCTCCTCTAATCAGCTGATTTGGATCTCCTACTAATAAATGTTGGCTACCAGGGAAATTGGTGATTTAATTTCAGCAAAGCTGAAATTCATTTCGGTGCCTTAGTCCAATCCACATCACTAAGAGAATTATAGTGTAGGGAAAGTCTGGTCAAGTAGAATTATCCTCTATGCTCACAGTTATTAGTGTTAATGACTTCTCTGGAGGAAAGTCTTCTGTTTATTGGGCAGATTGAGTCCTCTGGTCTTCTGAGTCTCTAATAAACGGTTGGCTTGGCAACCTTTTGACCTTGTTATTTCTTGTGTCTTATTCTTTTTATGACTTCCAAGTACTGCTGCATAAAAGTATGTATCTTAGACGAATGCAGTTTCTATGACAGACTATATGGATTTAATATCATGGTACTATACAACCATGCACACACACATATGCAGACATAAACATATACACATGTATATGCTACATGTATAGATGTAGAAATGTGCAATACAGTGTCATGGATAAGAGCATGGGTCTACGGACAGACTTTCTGAGTTATGCTCCTGGTTGCACCATAGGTCTGTGAACTTGGCCAACTTATTGGACTTGGATAAACTTTAGTTTGTCAAAATGAGGGTTATCTTTCTGATAGGGTAGTGGTGATGATTAAATACACAAATACAGGTTAAATGATTATACCATTGACTGCATATAGAACATGATTGCTAGTAGTATTGACACTCGCTGAGTGTCAGAAGTCTGTGAGAACTCTCTGATTTATTGTCCCTCCCAGCCCAAGATCATGAAATTCTTGCTTGTTCCCAAGACCACAGGAACCAGGATCTCCTTTGGATATTGTATCCTTTTTAGCACTAGCTTCTCTAGGATAGGTACGTCCTAATGCTCTACTGGTTCTAGGTTATTATGTGGACAGGGTTACCCAAGAGAGGTTCATGATGTAATGAGAGTTCTCCCAGCTTTGGTCACCTGTGGGAGTGGAGTTCTACTAGTTATCTCTGAGTTAATCTATGTGCCAAAGCTACCTGAGGAAGAGGTATTATTTTTGTCCCTTATATTTTTACCAGTTTTTAAGGCTGAGTACCACAGACTGTTTTGGGTGTATAGAGTATCTTTTGTGGTCCATAACTTCACAGTCCAGTTGATTATCTCTTTACATATTCTCCGTCTTTCAATAGGAGGCCTGAATTCTTCTAGGATTCTTGTTCCCTGGGATCTCACTCAGACTTTCTGAGTTTTCTAGATGAGACAGATGAACTGAATACACTGAAATTTTGACAAGGACAGCTCACAGAATCATGAATAGGTCTATCTTCCTTCACACAGAAGTTAAATTTCTAAAGTTGTATATAAGTAAAAATGTAATCTATAATAATAAAAGTGTAATATGCTAATTAGACTGGACGACTTTCCGGATGACCTTCTGGATGAAGCCGTGGCGGCTGCAGGAGCTGAGGCAGAGGCAGCTACCGCGGCACGGGGCCTGAGCCCCTTGCACGAATTTTGTGCATTGGGCCTCTAGTTCAAATATAAACTTGTTGGAATAGTTTGTTCTTTTTTGAGTAAAGATTCTGCCCTATTCTCAAATAATGTATCAATAAAGACAGGTAACAATATTCTCTATTGTATAAGGCACTGGAAGAAGTCTTGAAAGTAATTTTAAAAGTATACATTTTATTTATCTCATTGAGTCCATTTTTTAATTCAGAGTAAGGGGAAAATATGAATTATTTTCCCCCAAAAATGTTTATGATCCTGTGTTTATTGCTCTATAGCTGAGGGGAGTAGAAATAGTCTCTACTAAACTTCACATTTCAAACTTCAGTGAGGCAAATCTGAAAAATTTTTACTATTTTGATTTCCTAAAGGCTGATTGTCCTGGATTTGCTGGGGCAGCATGTACTTCATATGATTTCATTTTATCCAATAACAATGCCTTATTGAATCTATAACCAACGTCACTTATTTATGTTTCCACAACTTTTTATACAAACCAAAACCCAAACAAAAGCACACCTGTGATGGACCTCCAATTCTGATATTTGGTTCTGGAAATATGTCTTTTGAACCCAGAGCCCTTTTGGTTTCATGGGCTTCTCGAAAGTTTTACTTAGAAAAGGAGGCCAGGGTTGTTTGAGAGTCTGACGTCTCCTCTGAGGGGAGGACACTGCTTTTCTATTCGAGCAGGGCATCGAGGACTGCACAGGGCTCTTGGCACAGTCCCTCGTGGTGCACTGTGACCTCTGTCCCACGATTGTTGGCCTGTCAGCTTTGCCATCTGTCAGGGAGGACCAAAAGCAAAGTGTGAATGATCCTTCCATTGTTTACCCCTGGCTCCTGCTTCCTCTCCTCTCCGCTTCCCACAGCCGCTCCATTGTCTTCTACTGGTTGGTTTCCTCACCTGAGACTCTTTGAAAACTGGATAGTCCAGGGATGGGTGAGTCATTATTGAATGTCTGCCCTAGTCAAAGGAAGGCTCTGGACAACCTCTGCTCTTTTTTCTTTGAAAGGAGACAGAGATGACATTGCTGTACCTTGTGTCACAATGCAGGCTTGGCCTATAGTGCCCTAATTGTCTAATCTGAGAAGCAGAGAGTTCATTGTTCATATTTTTTGTGTCTTTGGACTAACAATTCTTTAGCTGGCCATTTATGTATGCATGCATGCATGCATGCATGTATGTATGTGCATGTGTGTAAGTATGTATGGTTCTGACTTTGTATCAGGAAAGTAAATGTTATGCATGAAGCTCAAAGGAATTTTTCTGCTCAGGATTTAACAGTACAAATAATAACTTTAATGCCATACAAAAAGGGCACTTTAATGGCTGAAAGAAAACTTTTAGGGCTGACCTGATCCCTGAAGTTAGGAGAGGAGAAGGGGCCGGCCAAGTATTTTTAATCTCTCCAGAGCAGAGTTCTAGTTCTGCGAACTCTTTCTGGTTCACAAGCTGTGTCTCTGCTCTAAAGCATTTTAGAAATCTTAGCAAAAACATTCTCAAATAGGCTCGAGAGTCGTCTTGAAATAATTTCCCTTAATTAGATCTAATGGATTGTCTGATGACTGTACGACGCTGTTTGGTCTGGCAGAGCTAATTAGCCCGGAACAACTGCACTTCGCCATTTTTTTATGCTAGTATGAGAATTATGCTTTTATGTATGTATGTGTGCATGTATTTTTAATCCTCACCCAAGGATATTTTTGTATTGCTTTTAGATAGAATGGAAGGGAGGTAGGGATGGGGAGGGAGAGAGAGAGAGAGAGAGAGAGAGAGAGAGAGGCCGGGGTCGAACCTGCAACAGTGGTACATGCCCTTGACTGGGAACTGAACCCTCGACCATTCGGTGCATGGGCCTATGCTCTAACCACTGAGCCAAACTGACCAGGAAAATGCTTTTATTTTTTTACAGGTGCCATTTGAAGAAGCCTGAAGACTACTAAATTAAATATTGTGTTGTTTTTTTATTTTTATTTCAAACACATCTGCAATCAGAACACCTTCATTCGAGGCCCCTCAGTTCCACCCCCAGCGCTCACTGCCTGTGTGATTCCGCCAAATCACTCACTAAGTCTGTTTTCTCGGCTACAAAATGGGGTTAATAATGATACTTGCAGCATTAAAGGAAATTGCATTGAATAAATAATGTCATGTTATTTATAAAATGAGACTTGCTACCGGCTTGAATAAGCAATGTTCTTTTTTTCATTTTCAAAAAACTATTTACTGTTTTTTCAAATATTATTTCAAATATGTGTTTTACAGACAAGGGTCAATATGGGTCAGAAACATTTTATAGAAGAAAGCATTCTTATAGACATCGGAAATCATTTTAATAGGAGAAAAAGCTCATATTTATCTAAATGTGGCTATGTTGCACAAGAAGATTTTAGCATACCAAGTGCAAAATGACTGGCTTTTCTTGCCACACAAAATATTGACAATCTCCCTTTATAACCTACTTTCACTTGTTAGTTGGGAAGCCAAAAGATAGCATACGGACCTTTAGGTCTCCAATGGACTGGGGCTGGTGTGTGTGTATGTGTAAAGCATCAGAATGAATCCAAAGTAAGAACAAACTGGCTTTGATCCCAACTAAACACAAAGTCCAACATTAGAGACAATTACAAATTGTAGGGTTACTTTTACAAGGTTGTGTCACTTAACACTATTAAATCTAATCAATCAAAATTAAAGCTAAGCATACTCCCATCACTAGTTCTGTCCTCACCCTATCTCATTTTTATGAAGGCTCCATGTTACACCTCAGTTTATAATAGGGGCATGGGAACTTCCCAGTTCTCAGAAGAAGCCATCTTAAATCCTCTGTCCAGTTCTTTTTTTGTCCTACCCTCTCACCTCTCACCCTGAGACAAGTCAGCCTTACCAAAGAGGTAGGGCTTTTGTCATTGTCTCATGGAAATTAATTCTAAACAATACAAGAGAAAGGTCATTCCATGAGTAACGTTTAGCTTTAAGCCAAAAGGATACCCCCCACCCCCCCAAAAAAAGAATCACAATGAATCCCATACTACCCCTCAGCCCTGGTAAAGATCTCCCATCTAGAAGCTCCCCACAACAATAGCACAAGGCATTGATTGATATGTTACTTGAGGAGGAGAGGAAGATATATACAGTTTTAATAAAACCCTCATGAAGCAATTTTTTTCAAACAGTGGGTTGCAACCTTTTACTGGGTCCTGAAACCAGGATAAACACCTAAGAAAGAGTGAAATAGAATATGATAGAAAACATAAGTATGTTCACAGCTACTAAGGGCAAGTGTTTCACTGAAGGCTGTGAAGCGTATGTGTATGCATAAGGTTGTGATGTTTAATGTATTTTTTACTGTGGATCAAGGGCAATGATGTTTGAGAGCCGCTGGAGAAGGCGTGCTTTATAAAACAGAAGCAATATCAACTTTTGAGCAAAGCAATTTTATCCACTAGAAAAGGTTCACATGACTTTTCTTGCTGCCCTCCTCTCAGTTTGTATTGAAGACAAAAATATCAATTTTTTTAAAAAAAATCTTAGACCCAGAGAATCTTAGTCAGATGCACTAACTTTGAAAACACAGAATTTTCTCTCTTTAGCAGACACTGTTGCCCACCTAATAGCATGTGCTAAGTATCGATGAGCAAACTGAAGCCCGGAAGATGAAATGACTTAGCCAACATACCAGTGAGAAAGCTCAGTCTAGCACACATAATCTCCTGCGATCCAGCTGACCTTCTCACTTGATCACATTGTCTTTTAAACACTGCAAAGGTCAATGAGAATTACTTCCGAAGCACACACCTTGCCACGTTTGTAAAAGAATCAGCACTAACACTGTCCTCTCAAACAAGGCATAGGAAGTTAAACTGAAAAATTTATCTGAACTTTAAGTGTAGTATTTACTTTTATATGGGGGGAGGGGGAAAAAAAAAGCAGACACAAATATTTTTAGCTCCAGAGACTAGGACTCCATCAAAATGTAAGCTTTGCAAATGAATAAATATGATTGTTAGAGTGCTTAGAGAAAAATAAAAATTCTAGAATTTATGGAGGGACACAGATCAGTGCCTTGGCAGCTGTTCACTTCAAGTAGATATTTATCTACATTATATGTCTCTCCGAAGTCTCCCATCTGTCTGTGCTGTGGGCGATCCTGTGTTTGTCTTGTTGTTGTGCCTTTCTTCTCTTTAAATCTTTCTTTAGATTCCTTACTTAAAAAAAAAAAAAAAAGTAAACATATAATGGGTTCCATCAGCAACTCCAGCATAAGTTTTCCTGAAAGGGAGGCAGAATCAATCTTCCTAGAGGTTCATGAGGTATGGGGGTCACTGAGGAGGCCCCCAAAGTCACTTATCCCACTCCACATACCCAGTGGCCCAGCAGAATGAGGGTTGGGCTGATCAAATGTGAAGAGGGAGGAAAGGGTTGCAGGGTGAGGAACATACAGGCCCCGGCCCCTATCTGTGCCCACAGGAAGAAAAGGGAGGGCAGTTCCACAGGAGGGCTGGAACTACACATTCAATTTTCAACCTGATTGTAGAGGGAAAGAGATGAGCCTCCTCCCAACTGGATTAGGAAACGCTCCCAAGTGGGCTTCTATCACCTCTGTTCTATCTTCCCCATTCTGTATTCCAAGTTCTACAGTTCAAACCTAAGTTCTGAACTCTAAGTTCTACCTTCTGGGTTCTTATTTCTGTTCCATTCTGTTTCCTGCCTCCAGATCCTTTACAGCTGCCTTTTGCTAGCCTTTCTGGGTGAATTAGGTGGACCTCCTGCTGACTTTGCTAACTTAAGGGTTTTCCTTTATTTCTTGTGGCAGTTCAGGCTTTTCCCCAGCAAAAGGGACTTGGTTTGGACTGTCCAGCAAGTGGGTGGCCCAGTAGAGACCAGGGAATTCCCAAGAGCCTGGTCTAATTTCTCCTCTTCTCTTCCCACCCCACCTCTACCACTAGACACATTACCTTTTGTACAACTAAAGATAAACTGAGGTTTTTTCCATGGTGATCATTGGAGAATGGTGGCCTAGAGATGAGGAATCTTAGGGGGAAATGTGAGAAGACATAAAAGGTTGCCATTCTTCATTCAGAGAAATTAAAAACTGCTGCCAGCACAGGGCAAGGGATGGGCAGGGAAGGTGGGAAGTGTCCAGGCCGAGCTGCAAGTCCTCAGAACCCTGTCATCCTTCAGCTCCCCATTGTCTGAGTTGAGTATCAGCCTCAGCGTCCTCCCAGATCTGAGAGAAAACCAAGACCACAGGACTGAGAGCTCTCTGTCCGTGGCTGCCCTGAGGGAGAAGGGGAATGAGGTGGCAGCAGCCTCACTGGAGAGGTGAGATCTTCCAAGGGATCATGATCCGAGTCTCCATGTGTCTCACCAGGGGAACTGTGCAGTAGACATTTTCGTCTCAACCCCTCTTCCTCCAAGTAGCATTTCTAGTCTCTTCCCGAGACTACAGGTCTTTATAGGCCCAGAGACGGCTCTTCTGTCTGCAAGGAGAGACCGCCCACTGCCTCTGGTTCTCCTGCTGGTACTTGATGGCCCGAGCCCATTTGTCCCCCCACTTGATCATGGTTCCTGGCTTGAACGTGTTCTCAGCTCATAGATGTTGGGGCCCACTCTGGGCTTTGGCTCATTCCAGCAACTGAACTCGAGCAGCATCTGGTTCCACTCCTTTCGGGACCTCCAGGTACTCCTTGTTGCTTTTGAGCTTGTTTGTGTGGTCCACGAGGGCGAGGCAGCCGCCTGGTGCATTGCCTGGTTCTGCTTCACATGCCATCTGTTCCAGTTGCCCAGGAGCGAGCAGGGTAGTCCTCATCCAGGTGCAGCTGGGTAGCACAGCCGCCAGGCTGTTGTAGGCACCCAGACACTCGGGCTTCACACTGTGAAACTGGATTTTGTAGAGGTTGCTGGTTTCCTTCTTGACAGCAAGGTGGAGTGGGCGTCCTTCTGGGGATTCACCTTGTGCACAAAGAGTGAGTGAAAGTAGCTGCCTTCATTGTCCTTGGAATAGAAGTGTCCGCAGATGCAGCCACAACAGCCGCCATACTGCTGCAGAGACGCTGCACAGCTGCAGGGCCGTGTTGAAGAGGCCTGACTTTTTCTAAAGTCATTCTTGACCTGGCTTTATCCAACATCTTTGACTCAGATTCTGATTCAGAAGGATAAGAAAGGAAGCTTTAAGGCCATCAAATATAGAACATTTAATGTTTAAGGGGACTATAAGTTTACAAGTAGAATAAATTCTCATAATTTGGAATCAGGGTGGGAAAATACCACTTTCTGAAATGGTAACAGACATCAACATAATATCACATTTGTGGAAATATTCCTAGGAAAGAGCATACCTTAAGAGAAGGACAATGTGAAAGAAGACAAAGAAGATGAAACAAATTAAAGAAAGACAGAAGCTGAGGGAAAGTGGTAGGGAGTCAGCAGAAAACATGGAGTAAGAAGGTCACCTTTGTACACTGAGATGAGTTGGTCGCAGGACGTAAAACTGGCCCCAGGAGACCTTGCTTTTCTGCTCTGCACATGGGTTCCTGGTGGCTCTGGGAGTGCTAGAGAGCCCTAGGGAGAGAGTTGATAGGGAGGTTTCCTATCAGATTACTGGCTCTCTTGGAGTTCTCTCTCCAGGCTCAGAACATGTGTGGAATTCTGTCCCTCCAATGGGATTGATAACACTCTACCTTGCACTGTAGTTGTAAATTGAGCGAATGGCTACCTGGAGTCCTTTAGATTGTCCTCTGAAAGGATTGGTGCATGCTTAGTTATATTCACATATTTATAGCTCCAAACATAATTCCTGGGTCATGGCAGAGAGTCAATGAAATTTCTTGAACGTTCAATCAACAAAATGGAACATGGATGTGAGTGTGACTATAACTCAAGTATAGAGGTGAGAAGTTGAAACATGTCATTCTGTTTTTATTGTATTTAACTTCCTTATAAGTTGTTGTTTCTGTCGTTGTGGTGTTGTTACCTTTCAATTTACAAAATAATTAAATAGTGCAATTTAAGCTAATTTCCTAATGGAGGCAGAAGAAGGTGAAAGCAACAAGATAATGACAAAATGATTATCAAAGAAATGGAACCTTACTTTGGACCATGTGACCGCATTAGGTAGGAGCATTTTTGGGCAGACCAGGCAGCATGAAGTGTTTTCATTATTATTTTTTTTGTGTTTTTTTTTCATAACAGTTTTTTTCATAACACTGATTTATTGTTTGTTTTTTTTGTTTTTTTTTTTCATAAAACAGTTGTTATAGATATCTCAGTTGCTCCCCTGGTTGAATATAAGTCAGGGTATACATATACATATACATTTCAGTTTATACATAGCTAGAAATATGCCCATTTTAATAAAAAATGGAATCAGTGTTGAGTTACAAATAATTTTTTAAAAATAAAAAACAATGACATTAATGTGTTATTGAATAGCTGAGTTCTCAACTGACTGAGGGTGAAAACAAGGAGCTTGGTTCCATTCTCTGGAACCAGAATACCTGAACTTGAATTTCAGCTCTTCCTCCTACTAGCTCAGTGACAGGTAACTTAATCTCGCTGGACCTCATTTTCCTAATATATAAATTGGAAATGATAATAGTTCTGCCTCATAGGGTCATTGTAAGGATTTAATGAGTTAATATATGTTAAGTTGTTAGAACGGTGCCTGACACATAATGTATTGGCTATTCTTATTAACAATCAAATGTCACTAATACCATCAATATCAAGGTATAATAAAATATGAATAGTATTAAATTTAAATAATTAGAACCATTACATGTTGTAATATTAGCAAATGTTGACCGACAACACACACAATGATAAAAGCTTTTATAAATTATTCATGCTTTTAAATAAATTTATATTTTATTACTCAATAGTATTTACATGTATCTCTGAAACAGCAATGTTGTTGTTGTTTTTTTAAAATATATGTGGATATATCGGTTTGTATTGTGGGGATGCAAAAAAATAATTTTCCTCCCATCTTTCTAAGTTCTTCTGGCTGGGCTAATAATCCAATAAACATGAGACAGATTAACAGGAGAAAATGTCCAAAATTTATCATGGATGTAATACTATAAATGTGGGGGTGGGTGCCATAAAAATATAAGACACCCAAGGAAAGATTAGGCAGTTGAGGCTTTTGTGTCATTCTGGCTAAGGGGTGGGGGAGATGGGTTTGTGGTCTGGGAAACTTCAAAGGGCAGGAAAGCAGTTCACATGGAGATGGAAAGCAAATGTGTGGTAAATAAATGTTTGCTGGGCCAACTTTAACAATGGGACACAGAGAGGACTTTCATCAAATGGGCCTTGCTAGGCTCCTTATCTATCACACACCAGTCATATTAAACCGTAGTTATCTGTGATAGCTCCCTTCCTGGAGCTGGTCCTCTATCTACATTTCTTTAGGCAAGTAAAGATTCAAAGGTTCTTTCTGCATCTTTTGTTTCTTAAAAATAACCAGCTTAAAATCAATATCCCAAAAGGCACATTCTGGGGGGCAAACCCTGCTTCCTTTCAGTATATACATATGTATGTGCATATATACATATAGATTATTGTTCTAACAGTCTCCAAATAAAGAATAGTGAGCGCCCTAGCCAGTTTGGCTCAGTGGATAGAGCGTCGGCCTGCGGACTGAGGGGTCCCAGGTTCGATTCCGGCCAAGGGCACATGCCTAGGTTGTGGGCTCGATCCCCAATGCGGGGTGTGCAGGAGGCAGCCGATCAATGATTCTCTCTCATCATTGATGTTTCTATCCCTCTCTCACTCTCCCTTCCTCTCTGAAATCAATAAAGAAATATAAAAAAAAAAAAAAGAATAGTGTGCATATGAATTTGTGACCCTTGAGGTGTCCAAGGTATGTGCAGTCCTCAATTTGGGAACCACTGGCTTCTTAAACCTTTATGCTCATGCCATACATATATATATTCAGTCATATTAATTAAAACAGATCATTTTCCTAAAAGAAATTCCATTGACTTTGAAAGAAACTAGGCTGCAGTTGGTTAAGAATTGCATACACTTAAATATAGTTAAAAAATAAATAACAGAACTGGCATAGTATTTTCCTTCGGCTAGTGGAGTTCACTCGATGATATCAGGGATCCCATGGATCTGATGGAGATAAGTGAAGGAAGAACCAAGGTCAATTTTATAATTGGAGGTAGTGTAGACAGCAGAGGGGTTAAAAGCCCACAGTAACTCTCTGAGGAAGGGGGTATTACTTATCCTTTCACAGGCAAAAAAACAGATTTAGAGTGGTTCAGTTACTTAAAATAGAACTGAGATTCAAATCTAAGATTGGCTGACATCAGGACAGTATAGTTTTATGCTATTGCCCTTCTAATAATGACTCTCATTTTAAGAAAGCCTCAGAATTGTGCAAGTTTTTTCTTGTTGTTGTTATACTTTTATTTTGCCTGACCCCCAGAACACACCAAATCAATGTAATGCAGATAGAGACAACAAAAGAATAAATGTAGCTGTTCATCTTGATAGCCAGCAGCAAGGAAGAGTCTGAAAATCAGCCATGAAATTCCTTATTGGCCAGAGACTAATATATAGGTTATTTGAATCAGTTATTCAGGCACTGCTGTCTATAAAGATTAGTTCTAAAGATCGGGCCTGCTTAAACACCTGTGGGCAAGGAAGTAAAACAAGTGCGGTGGACCTAAGTCTCCATTGCAAAGGTGGTAGTGGTGGGGCTGATGAAGAGGGGTAAGAAAGAGGCCATTCCAAATGGTTGGTTATCTTTCAAAGGAGGGAAAGAAGGTGGATAAGGGAAGATTTTATTGAAATCAAGGAATGCATGTCCAAAGGGTTATAAGGGAGGGGAAGGAAAGCAGGCTCACTGAGACACAAGGAAAAGAAGGAGGCTAAAGCTGGTATCCACCAATCTCCTGGGTGGGGCTGATAGGGGAGGCCTGTGATGTGGGGTGGAGCAGGGAGTGGGGGAAGGAAGGATAACCCTTAATGATAAATTCTATTCTTTATCTTTTTTAGTTGCTCTATGCTCCAGGATGGCATTTAGGTGTCTGGTCTTATCTTAAGTCAATACTTTCTAAGATATTGGTCTCTTATTTTTGACATTTGGCCTGTAGTTTCCTCTATCTTCTATCATTCCTCCCTCTCCCCAGCTTGTTTTAGGATTTTCTTCCTTTAATGATTTCAGGGACACTCTCTTATTAACTTGTTTTATCAAATGTTATTCCTATGAGTGTGGTCTGTTAAGCTCCTTCATTTTGGGTCAAGTCCCCTTGCTGAGTTCCTGATGACTTTATAAAAAGCAACAATAGGTGAAGATGAACAATACTTTATTGAACATCTATTGTGAATAAGGCACTAGGAAAACCATGATCAATGAAACATAGTCTTTCCTAAAAAAGGTGACATCCCTGTATGGCGGTGAGCTTTAAGTAGTAGTGAATATACAGTTACAAACAAATGTATACAATACAGTGTAAGAATATAATATTAAGAATATGTGCAATGCTGTACATGAACCAGTCTTTCTCAAGGGCTCCCACATGCCAGGGGAGCCCATTACATCTCAGGGGCATTCCACTTGCCTAGGAGGTCAGTGAAGGTCATTGCCTGGCAGCAAGGCAGTGCTAAGAACAGAGGGATGGAGATTGAAGGGATAAGTCAGAGACTGAACTGAAGCCCATTTTCAGTGAACCAAGGACTGGGTTGGCCTAGAGTTCGCCTCTGAGTCTCCCTGACCAGCCCTTTGCCTTTATGCAAGTGCTGAGGAGACACAACTACTTGTGAGATAATTATGCCTTCCCATCAAAAAGAGAAAATTTCTCCCCCACCCCCACCCTTTATTGTTTTTTAGAGAGAGAGGAAGGGAGAAGGGTAGAGAGACAGAAACATCATTGAGAGAGAAACATCATTGACTAGCTGCCTCCTGCATGCCCCCTACTAGAGGGAGCCCACAACCCAGGTATGTTCCCTGACCAGGAATTGAATCCAGTGACTGCTTGGTTCCTGGGTGGACGCTCAACCACTGAGCCACCCAGGCTGGGCAAGAGAAAATTTGTTGACACTATGTTCTTTTCTTCCTCTCCTTATTTAAATTAAAATTGGGTTGGTTAGTCTCAAAATTTTTTTTGAGGGGATTTAAGAAGAAACTGGATGAAAACTTCTCTGAAAGCTAGTTACATTATTTTGAAGAGTCGATGGTTCCTGGAGCCCAGGTCCTGAATGCTCAGGGAAGCATCTGAGAATAATGAATAATTATCTGGGCCTAGAAGAGAAGCCCACACACGGAAGTGTTACTTGAAGAGCCTGGATCCTCCCCAGGCCAGGAACAGATAATTTTGCAAACAGGACGAACTAAAACTTGGCACCCACCTTTGGAAACACAGTTGAACTGATACCAATAGATAAAAATAAGAATGCTTCAGAATAACAATGTACTAAATAATAGGAAAAATCAACCTACCTTAGGAAGTCATCTAAATATCATCTATTAAAGTATCTTCATTCCTTAACAAAGTTAAGGAATAACACCAAAGGAGGGATATTAAAAGATTGTGTAAATATCTTCATGTTAGAGAAAGTTTTCAATGAAAAGTAACCAAAACATCGACAGAGAAAGCAATAGTTCTTGAGAAGATTGAGGCTCTTCTTTTCCTTTAGGTGATTTATTTATTTATTTCTGGGAGAGATAACTTCAAATGCAATGGGATTTCCTGAAATGGGAACTCACAAAAGTCTCTGAACTCCACAAGGAGTAGGGTTGACTCAAGATCCAGAAATAGCAGGAAAGGGAAAGTGGCCTCAGACAGCCCTTGGGTCACTTGTACATGTGACGGTAGAGTTGCATCTAGACTGTCTTACTAAGAAGAATAAAATAAAATATGAATCAGTAAAGATAGAATCACCTAGGGGCCAGGAACTATTTTTTTGCTTGTTGTTCACTTAGAAGGAATTAGAAGAAACTGTGATTTAAAATTTTGGGGTGGTGGAGTTATCAATGTTGTGAATGATGTCATTTCAACTCAATAACTATATATATTTTTGCTAATACTCACCTGAGGGTATTTTTCCATTGAATTTTAGAGGAAGTGGAAGGGAGAGAGGGAGGGAAAGAGAGAGAGAGAGAGAGAGAGAGAGAGAGAGAGAGAGAGAGAGAGAGAGAAACATCAATGTGAGAGAGACACATTGATTAGTTGCCTCCCGCACATGCCCCAACTGGGCCAGTGATTGAACCTGCAACCCAAGTATGTGCCCTTGACTGGGAATTGAACCCAGGACCCTTCTGTGTGTGTGGGGGCCAATGCTCCAACCACTTAGCAACACTGGCCAGGGCATATAAATATTTATTGAATATCTGTGTCCACTAGCACGTTAGAGGGACAGCAAAAATTCTAAGATTTGATTCTTGCTTGTATTCTTTAGCCAGAGCTAGGATAAGATTCATGAGTGGGATGAAAATGCTTTGAGATTTTTGGATAAATAAAAGAATTTTTTCTCTTAAGACTGGGATCATGAAATCATTAACAGATAACTCACAATTGATCTGATTTTTGAGAAGCTAGAATTTACTTGGTAGCAAACAGAACCTATGTAAGCCCTTAAACCCCATCTCTGAAAGGTTGCACATTTTTCTGTTTGTTGTTTCTCATAATACTGACTGGAATTTGGAAGTGGGGTGGGGAAGGGGTTTCACTCAAAGACATGTATTAGGGAGAGAAGCCATTCCCAAATTAAGATCTTTGTTTACCGAATACGTGGCTTTTCAGGAGAGAGTAATCCACAGTGAAATTGGTGGATTTCACAGATGTGTTTATGCCTCTATAATTAAAAGATCAGTCTTGCACAGTTCTTTTCTTTAAAGATTATTCTATAATGTGAATACACCCTTCTCCAAAATGACAGCTTCTCTTCTGAAACCTTTCATCTCTTCCGCAGCTGATTACAGGGGCTGCTCATGGTCTTTTTCAGCTGCTCCTAAGGAATAGAAAGCGAACCAGTGCGGCAGAAAGAGATGAATAAAGGTTCCTTTGTTCCTGATCACGTGCCTGTGGAGAGCACACCACTGCCCCTGAGGCGCTCTCTTGAGTGGGTTCAGGCTCTTCCCCCTTCCTGCAGCGGTCTGGTCTGCGTGATTCTCTCACAGCGACGCATGAAAAAGCTGCACTGTTTCCTCAGGCCCTGCCCCCGCCATCCCATCGAGGCCGCCACCGCCACCTCCATCCCCCTTTACCCGCACAGCAGAGAGAAACTGCCAACAGCACAGGGTGTTTCTTTATTCCCTCTGCCTCATGGAAACTTGTTTCAAAGAGAGTAGCAGGGATCCTACGGTGTTAAAAGGTTCAAAAAACCTGAAGTACATTTTGTAAAATAATTTGGCGACTTTATCTGAATGTAAGTGGTGTCTGCTTTTTTTGGGGGGGGGGGGGGCGGGGGTTGCATAGGAATGGATCAGCACATTTGTCAGGGAGGGACCCACATATCTTCTTTGTAAGGCATCACATGACTAGCTTCCACATCACATCTGAATACAGTATCTGCCCAATCAATGTGCTGTGTTTGTTTTGATTTTCTAAGCTTATGCATTTCCTGGAAGAATAGGCCATCTTTGGAGTCATTTTCTCTCATAATCTTAAAATTCTGATTTTTTATAATGTCTCACTCTTTTCTTAGAAATCTTCACACTCTGGCTTCCTGGTAGACTCCTATGGCTTTTGATACGTTGATGATTTATTATCATGTGTAGCCCTGGCCTCTCAGCAGAGCCTTGCGCATAGTAGGTACTCAATATATGTTTTCTGAAGAAGTGAATGAATAAAAAAAATGGTCAAAATCATAAACTGTTTAGTGACCATCTGATGAGTAAGCCTTTCTCCTTAGGAATATTCTGGTCTTGATACCAGGCTCAAATATTAGATTCCTCTGAAAAAAGAAGTTGATTTCCCGTGGGTTATTACTGAGCTGGACTCTTGGAACACAAGCTTTGGGAAAATATCTGGTACAATGGCTGTTGGCACCAAGGTTAGGGGAAAGATGGCCAGAGTAAATTTGTCTCACTTTTCCTCAGGAAAACCTTGGGCTATTTAACTGGGACTTATTAGGCTGTTAATTCTTTGAGTATGAAGAAGAAAATACAGGGAAACATTGAAAATCTAGTTTAATTTACTGAAAATGTGCTTCTCTTTTTGTGAAAGTCCTGAATCTGTCCTCCCCTATCAATGGGACTAGGCATGATGGTGAAGATGGTGCAATGCTGGTTGTGTGCGCTGGAATGAGGCTCAGTCACTACCTTATTCCTCTATCCGGTAGTAGTGGGTATGGAGGTTAGATCAAGGTCATAACCAGGAGAGGAGCCTGTGTTGGTTTCCTAGGGCTGCTATAGCAAAATACCACAGCCTAGATGGCTTAAACAACAAACATTTGTTTTCTCACAAACATTTGCTTTCTCACAAGTCTGAGCTCAAAGTGTTGGCAGGGCTGGTTTCTGCTGAGGACTCTCTCCTTGGGATGTAGATGGCCATCTTCTCCCAGTGTCCTCCCACCAGTCATATTGGTTAAATGACCTTGATTAACCTTGAAAGGCCCTCTCTTTAAATATTATCACATTCTGTGGTACTGGCAGGGGATGGGGCTTCAACGTATGAATTTCCGGGGGACATAATTCAGTTAACAACAGGGTAATAGTGACCAGATCCTTGTTTCACAATTGTAGAAGTTATTTTATCTATGGAGGAAAAGGGAGCTATAAAAATAGAGAACAGATAACTACTGATTATAGGCAAGTGTTGGAGATGTTGAAATAAAGCTAACACTAAGAGACAATAATATAGGTGAGTGTGATTAATTAAAACAAAAAACAACAAGCACATTTCCCTACATTGGGGTGAAAAAGGGAATTTTCCACTCAAACAGTGTAAATCAGGCTTCTATATTATTGTGCGCCTTGAGGTTTTTAAGAAATGAGTAATTTGAAGGCTGAAGGAAATGATAAAGGCATAGGAAAACAAACAATGGAGATAAGATGAGAAGAATCAGAATTATTCAGCTCAATGAAAGCTGAGAGGTGAAAGTAGGCGGCTTCCTGATCTGAAGAATGGTAGGTGCCTTAAGTCAGCTCAGGCTGCTGTAACAAATTACCATAGACTGGGAGGCTTAAACAACACACATTTATTTCTCTCAGTCCTGGAGGCTGAGAAACGTGAGATCAAGGTGCGAGAAGATCTGGCATCCTGGTTTGCAGATGACTGTCTTCTTGGATCCTCACATGGCAGAGAGCAGAGAGACAGCAAGTGCTGAAGGTCTCCTCTTTTCAAGGCAGTAATCCCATTCATGAGGGCTCCATCCACCCTGATTACTTCTTAAAGGCCCCACTTCCTAATTCCATCACTTTGGGGGCTAGAATTTTTAACATTAAATCCATAACAGTAGGGTTATATTATAGGTTATTGGATAGTGTGGGCAGAGAGGGTGTCCATTTTCACTGATGTCAAAAGATTTCTCAAAGCAATTGTAAAAGGAATAAGCACTCATATGAATGGGATTTTTGGCTGACATAAAAGTCAAGGGGCTGATATGGTATTGAATTTTGAGAGTCTTAAATTGAAACAAAAGAGGGATCTAGAAAGTTCAAGCCCAAAAGGAAGACTGGGCAGTCATTGACTGTTAGGGCTAGAAAAGATGACGTGATCTGCTTGCTGGACCAACTTTCTCCTTTCGTAGGGACCCACAGAGTTTGAATTCTAAAGTCACTCATCTAGCATGCAGAAATGCCATTACAGGTCTCATTTTTGCTTTTTTACTAACTTCTTAAATGGTCTTAGGCAAGTTACTTAAACACATCATGTTAAATATAGCTAGGGTATCAAATGAACTGCAGGAGGGTATAATGAGAATTTAATGATTTAAAATATTGAGTCTAATGTGATTGAAAATGTACGAGTCCCATTTGGCTCCCAAATCTTAGCATTTTAAAGAGGTAATTAAAATGAAAATGTGAACATGTGGCACTTTATTTAACGTCCTTTTTTTGTAGAGCCAGAACTCAAGGGGGAAATCTGTGATTTGACTGCTCAGAGCACCGTATGTAATTGTGCTTTTATTGCCTCTATCTGATTGTCTAGCATGGCAGCAGACACTGCAGGGTTATTTATTGTAAAAAGCCTGCTATTGTTTCCAATTTCTTTTTCTTCCTACACAGCTTTGTTTTCCTGTTTGAGAAAGTTTTATAAGAAAACGTTCATATTCTCTCTCTCTCTCTCTTTTTTTTCCACCCAGAAGGGCCAGTACTTAAGCTACAGAAGAGAGACATTTGTGTCACAGAACTTTGTCTATTTTAATAATTAATCCTCTCCTTTCACTCTCTTCCTCAAATCTTGCTGCTGTTATTGAACAGCTGTATTGTGTTCTGTGATCTACTGGATGTATTATAAAAACATAAAGGACATTTTTTTTTTTGGTATAGAATTTGAGAGTATATAGTAACATGCTTACCCAATTAATTGGTTGAATCATAATTTTAAAAGTAAGCTCATTTGAAGGTCATATACCAAATTTATTCAGCATTTGCTGAGGTTTGATAACAAATCAAACTTTCCCATCTTAGAAGTGATGGAATAAATCAAGTTAAAATTTTAAAATAGGTATCCTGATTTTGGCAAAGCATAGTCTATTTAACATCCATATTCATGCACACTTAAAAAACCATCTCTCTTAGCATCTGGTTTCCTTCTTTTTTGTACACCTCTTTTTAAGTGGCTGGATTCTGAAGGTTTTACCACTTTCTATTTTTCTCAACTACTTAGTCACACTTTCTTAGTATCTTAATTGCTTAATAAGGAAGCTGCTTCTCCTCCTCCTCCTCCTCCTCCTCCTCCTTCTTATTATTACTTAGTGAAAAAGCTAAATATCTGAAATTCTGAGCTCAATGTTAATCATGGTTGTTGCTTCCTGAATTTGTTGAGAAGTAAGTGTGAGTTTGCTTATTTTCATTCTGTTTTCTTCTTTGTGTAATGAGGTTCCCAGAGGAGGCCTAGGGCAAGAGATATGGCCTGATCAGATGTCTAATCACCATGACAACCTAATGGTTGGCCTAGGAGAGAACGGGAAGGGAATGGTGACTGAAATTTGGGCTTAGGACCCTGGGTTCAGACTCAAACAATGAGCTCCCTCAGCTTCTGGGGAGGTATCTTTCATGACTTCAACCTGAGTTAAGAGATTTGAGGAACCTGGACTACATCCTAGAAGGCTGGTTTGCTACCTTTGAGAATAACTCCAAGTTGTGTCCGTCTGGGAGACATTGTTCCAATTTATTTATTTATTCATTTATTTTGTAAGAGACAGAGAACTGAGAGAGCAGTAATACCTCTTCAAAAGCCTCAGAAGAACCAAAATTCTGACGGGGAGAGGAACCTCTTCCACCCTAGGATGTTCATTCATTCACTCATTCATTCATTCACACATGAAGCTATGAGGCAGGCACTGAGATGCTAGAAAGCTTAGCAGAACAAAACTTCAGCCCTCACGGAGTTTGCACTCTAATATGGGAAGTAGAAAATAGATGTGTATCATATAGAAGAAGGGTTATAGGCAAAAAGGAAGCAGGATAACAGGCTAGGAAGCATGGTAGTGAGCAGTGGGCAGGAATTTTTGTATTACCTCAGAGCTCAGGGAAGACCCCTCTAAAAAGATGATGTGAAAGAAGCGTGGGAATGAGCTATGTAGACATGGGGGGGAAAGCGAGTGAGATATAGGCATGTGCTTGGTATGTGCAAAGAGCAACGAGGGAGCCAGTTTTGCTGAATAAAAAATGACTAGTAGTGGTGGTGGTGCAGATGAGAAAAGAAAGATGAATTTGTGGGGCAGATCATACAGGTTCTTGTAGATTCTTGAAAGGTATCCTGCTTTGACTCTTGAGTAAGAGGGAAGCCATTTGAGAGTTTTGATGAAAAGACTGACATAATTTGGCTTTTAAAAGGACCACTCTGGCCCTAACCGGTTTGGCTCAGTGGATAGAGTGTCGGCCTGCGGACTGAAGGGTCCCAGGTTCGATTCAGGTCAAGGGCATGTACCTTGGTTGCGGGCACATCCCCAGTAGGGGGTGTGCAAGAGGCAGCTGATCAATGTTTCTCTCTCATCAATGTTTCTAACTCTCTATCCCTCTCCCTTCCTCTCTGTAAAAAATCAATTAAAAAAACCCATATTAAAAAAAAAAAAAAAGGACCACTCTGATGACAGAGAGAAAAACTCTAGTGGGGGTTAAGGTGGAAACACTCTAGAGAGGTTAAGGCTGGTAATGGGTGGGGGTGTGAGAAGTGGTGGGAGTCTGGATCTATCTGAAGGTAGAGTCAAATAGATGAGCTGATGGGTTGGATGTCCAGTGTGAGAGAAAGAAAGGAGGCAAGAATGACTATAAGGTTTGGGACTGCCCATTACTGAGATAGGGAAATGGTCCGTGGAGGGGTTTGGGTAGGCTTTAGGAAACATAGTTTGACATGACAATTACTTACATAAGTGGAAATGGTGACAAGGCAATTAGATGAGGGTGAACTTTGGGGAGAAGTTGGTGCTAAAAACCTTAATTTGGGCATTGTCAGTGTATAGTTGGTATTTAAAGTTGCCTTGGTATGGAATAAAAAAAGCTATGGGTTAAGGCTTTGGGCAGCAGGTGGGGGGAATAAAGTCAAAAGCTGCTGAAGAAAAATGATGAATATAAAAAAGATAGGGTGACCTTACAAAGGTATGGCAATCAGGCCAGTTTGGGGGAGGGAGGGGCCAGGGACACAGCTTGGTGAAGGCTCACATCCAAAGATATATATTTTTTAATTAATTAATTATTTAATTGTTAATCCTCAACTGAGGATATTTTTCCATTGCTTTTTAGAGGGAGTGGAGGGGGAGAGACACAGAGAGAAACATTGATGTGAGAGAGACACATCGATTGGTTGTCTGCAATCGTGCCCTTGAGTAGAATCGAACCCTCAACACTTCCATATGCAGGCTGACACTCTAAACACAGAATAAAACTGGCCAGGGTGAAGTGTGAAACTTTTGAAATTAATTACTATAGAGGTGGCTTCTTAGGTCTGATCTTCATAAGACTAAAAATTATAAGGTGTTTGGCTGCTTGCGTAAAAATATCTGTCCCAAGAAAAAGTTTTGCTGTGTGTTATGGCAGAATTATTCAAAAAATATATGCTTAAACTGAGGTTGTTAGTAAGCTCTTGAAAACACAGGCAATTACTTGCTCAAGGCAGTTAATTGCATGCACAGATGGGGACTTGTGTTACCAATTACTCATTTACACTTGTGATTACCATTTGCATTAATTCATGAAATCTAGGGGAATTTTTAGGTATTAAGAAAGGTTTTTAGGCATTTAAAAAACATATTACTGCCATAAAGGAGACCAGAAGGGAACAAACATCTAAATAATAAAACCTATTCCACTGGCTATGTTTAAAGAACATTTTTTGAAACTCATGGTTGCTGAGGGTAAGAGATTTACCTGACCATCTTGCTTACCGAAAGTTGTTTCTATTCATCCCATTAATTTAAAAAGAAAAGAAAAGAAAAGAGCAGTTCAGCATAGTTTACTTTTTGTTTTTCTTGTAACTTCTGTTAAGAGTGCTCTCTGAAACTGTTTTTACTTTGATGGCTTCTAGTTTGATAGGACAATTTTTAAAAAAAGAGATGCACTCAACTTAAAGTTCTCTGAAATAACGTGAAATCATAAATCTGGGGGGGGGGGGGGTAGTGGGTAAAATCCCCCAAGGTTATGGTGAGATGTCAAGGAGACCTGTTTGAGGTGGTTATCATGACAACCTAGTGCTATGATAAATGAACAGTGAATACAAACAGAAAATGAAAATAATTATTGAATATACTGTTGTGAACAGCCTGAAATAAATGCTAGTGAGGAAAATATCCTACGCTAAGATGTTCTCATGTGATATGTCACTTTTGAGTACTGAAAAGGAAATTATCTTGTCAAACTTTCTATTCTATGGAAGCTGAAAAGGACTTTTACTCTAAAGTCAAGTCCCTTAGGCACTTTGCAAGATTCATCATTTTATTGTTGTAATTGAATCTATTGTCCAAAACATTTTGGGGAAAGAGGACAGGGAAGTCATTTAGTTGGTGGGACAGTGGATAGAAAGCCTTAGAGACACTTGCCTGTCTCCTTGGCTTAAGAGAACTGCTTAGGGATATGGGATTGAAGAGTGAGGGCAGGCCCTGACCTGTTTAGCTCAGTGGATAGAGCGTCGGCCTGAGGACTGAAGGGTCCCAGGTTCGATTCCGGTCAAAGGCATGTACCTTGGTTGCGGGCACATCCCCAGTAGGGGGTGTGCAGGAGGCAGCTGATTGATGTTTCTCTCTCATCGATGTTTCTAACTCTCTATCCCGCTCCCTTCCTCTCTGTAAAAAATCAATGAAATATATTAAAAAAAAAAGAAAAAAAACAAGAGTGAGGGCAGTTGGCCTGAGACCATCTGAGAGATCTAGCATAATCCTTGGTTTGGAGCATTCCAACTGACGATTAGATCAGTTCTTGGAGTCTCTTGTAGTGCATGGTTGTGTATATTCCTCATGAACTGAAAAGATCCAAAACTATAAATCATTGCATCAGTTAGGACAGGCTAAGTGATGCTGTGGTAACAAACAATTCTCAAATCTCAGCAGCCTAAAACAACAAAGGTTTACTTTTTTCTTGTGCTATCTGTTTTTTTGTTTGTTTTTCAGAGAGAAAGGGAGGAGTAGAGATAGAGAGAAACATCGATGTGAGAGAGACAGATGGATTGGTTGCCTCCTGAATGCACCCTGACTGGGGCCAGAGATTGAGCCTGCAACTGAGGTATGTGACTGTGACTGGAATTGAACCCTCATCCCTTCAGTCTGCAGGCCGATGCTCTAACCACTGAGAAAAATCAGCTAGGCCTGTCCTCTCTGTTCAATTTGAAAACCAGTGATGCTCACGTCCCTTTTCGTGGACAGAAAGCTGGAGCCCAGGGAATATATGTGATTTCCCCAGGATTGTGGCAGAGTCAATACCACACCCCGGTCTTCTTATTTGCCTATTTTTGCTTTTTTTTCCCCCATTAATATGTGATCTCTCGACAGTCAGTGTTTTGTATAGACAAGAGAGTGGGGGAAGGAATGAATACTTTGTGTTATTCTATTGCTACTGAAAGAAAAATATGTGAAAACATCTTTTAAGGTCATTAAATAAAGATGTTGTCCTGGGAATTATCTCAGTCACGAAAGAGAAGAAAGTGGGCTTCAGCAAAGTCCCTGTAGAAGCACAGAGGGAGAGAGCTGTCTGCGCAATCAGCCCCGCCCCGCCCCATCTCCCATGTCTTTCTTCTGACTGTGTATGACCCTGTGTGAAACTGAATGAGAATTTGTCGGAACAAGTCCGTGGAGCTTTCCTGCTCAGAAAGGGCTTATCTCAGTTCTTGAGGGGAAAAAGAAAATAAAAAATACAAAACAAAACAAGCATCACCCCACTGTTGCTATATCAGAAACAAGAAATTCGAGTCTGTTAATGCATTTTAACAATTCCCAGTGTAGGGGAAATGATGTGTATATTGATTTACACATAAATCAGCAGTTGTCTGCTGTGATTGGACTGTGCACTCCAGAGCTGCACTGTAATCATATTCATGCCAGGCATCAAGGACAGGTCCCCTGGGCTCTGAGTAGGTGCGAGACAGGAAAAAATTACCAGCCCGGCATAGGAGATTTGAAAAAAAAAAAAAAAAAAAAGTACTCACAAAGCTTTTCTTTCAGAACAGTGGGTTTAATTGCCTATTCTTCATCCAACAAATGACAGTTCTTCAACCGTTGTTGAAATCATTACATTAAAAAAATATGTGTCTGGGGAAATAATGCTGAAAACCATTTTCCACATCTCTGTGGGTCCACAGTTGTTTTACCTGTTCCTATTGGGATTGAATTATTTTTCTGCTCCTGAAAATTGATGAAATGTAAGCACTAGATTTTAAATTGTCATCTCTCCCCCCCTCCCCCGCTTCTTCTATTATGATAGTTTAAGGAAGCACAAACCAGTCTGTGATTCTAAAATTACAAACCACATGGCTGCCCTGAAAATGCTAAATTTCACATTGCAGTTTCCTGGGGAAGTTTGGAGGCCACCAATTTATGAGTGGACTGAGGATCTGTCCCTTTTTCCCTGTCATCTGATAGAAAAACTGGTTGATCTGCTTTCATCCAACAACTGGTGGAGAGCCTACTTATGTGCCAGTACTGTGGTCCATTCTTAGAATACAAAGATGGATTAGATATAGTCCCAGCTTTTGAGAGGCTCAAAGTCTACTCAGCAATTTGGGTAACGATAACCCCCCCTTCTTAGCTCGGATTGTGTTTCTTACGCACAAATAGGCTGCCCCTCCATCCTCCGGCAGCCTCAGAATCCTCTTTTCCTCTCTTGCTGTTGGTGAGAGTTTCTGTACCATTCTTCTTCTTCTTTTTTTAAATATATTTTTTATTGATTTCAGAGAGGGAAGGAGAGGGAGAGAGAGATAGAAACATCAATGATGAGAGAATCATTGATTGGCTGCCTCCTGCATGCCCCCTACCGGGGATTGAGCCAGCAACTTGGCATGTGCCCTTGACTGGAATTGAACCCAGGGCCTTTCAGTCCGCAGGCCAACACTCTATCCACTGAGCCAAACCGGCTAGGGCTCTGTACCATTCTTGATGCTCTCCACTCCTACCACTGCCAATGCCAAGGACACTTAGGACTCAACTAAAGGATAGCGAACCTCACCGGGGCAGCCTGTGTTCCCCACTTGCTCTGCTCAGCAAGTTGAGAGATGGAGCATGCTCATATAGACGTACATTTGTAAGACAAGAATATCAAGTACATTATGCCTAGCTTTCTCACCTGTGCATGAAGACCACGAAGACTCTTTTCTTTCTTTAAAAAAAAAATGTTTTTATTAATTTTTTTTGAGAGAGAGGAAGGGAGAGGGAGAGAGAGATAGAAACATCAATGATGGGAGAGAATTTCCTGCACATTTCCTACTGGGGACCAAGCCCAAAACCCAGGCATGTGCCCTGACTGGGAATTGAACTGGTGACCTCTTGGTTCCCTGGTCGATGCTTAACTGCTGAGCCATATCAGCCAGGCTGAAGACTGTTTTCTGTGAGGAAGGAATTTAACAGAAAATTAAGGAAGGTAGAAGTTTGGTTATTTTGGTTTGCTCTTCTCAAAAAACACTCTGTAAGGCAGAGGTTGAATCCTAACTGAGTGTGGTTAGAAGCTATTTAGTTTGGCTCATAGTGTATGGTGGTTGTTCTTTTACATTTGAGTTAGAGGACAACATTTTTACATTTGAGAGATTTCACATGAAATCTGAAGTCTGGATTTCCTTTTAAAAAAATATATATTTTTATTGATTTCAGGGAGGAAGGGAGAGGGAGAGAGAGATAGAAACATTAATGATGAGAAAATCATTCATCTGCTGCCTCCTGCATGCTCCTACTGGGGATTGAGTCCACAACCCGGGCATGTGCCCTTGACCAGAATCAAATTTGAGACCCTTCAGTCTGCAGGCCAATGCTCTATCCACTGAGCCAAACTGGCTAGGGCTGGATTTTCTTGGAAAAAAAAAAAAATCAGAAGATCTGGTGATCCAGCATGGCAAAAATCAGCTGGTATCAACTGCCTGGTGTTAGGACTATGTTCCTTTCATTTTGCTGCAGGGTCTCGATTTGCATTATCTTCATTATTCCTGAAGACTTTTCAGATTCATCCTTTGTGGGCTGGGGATAGGTTGCACAGATAGAGAATATTGCACAGCCAATTGAATGTTGAGAAGGCAGCAAGTTATGCCTATTTCAACTAAGCTACAACCTCAAGTCTTTGCCTATTCAAATACACTATGTAAAGTCTAAATAATAATTAAGTGTAACCTCATTCTCATGCAATTAAGGACAGATATGGTAAAAAAAAAAAAAAAAAGACCTTTTCAATAGTCAGACAACTTGAAAGAAGGCCAAGTTTAATAACCTTCAATTTAACATTGGATTCTTTTATTATTAATGCAAATTTTAAAAATCATCATAAAAACTAAATAGTCATTAGAAATCACTTTGGGCTGAGAGCTGGGAGAATAATTTTTTACTTGAATAGACTTAAAATAAATATGTAATGTTAATAATAGAGACACATAGAAAGTCAGTGGGGAATATTCATGACTTACAAAGTAGACATGAGGGTTTTTAATCAAATCGAGACCTTTTATAATAAAAGTTTTTTGAATTTTTCTCTGACCTTTTTGAAGTCAAAGGGTTTCCTAGAAATAATCTCATTAAGCTGCAGTGAGACTAGCCAGGACATACAATGTTATTTCTAATTTATAGATCTGGCTGTGGGGGAAGGGAGGATTCACAATAGAGTTGTTATGTTTTTGGCGACTAAATGGCTAAACAAGGTTTGGAGCCCACGTTTAAAAAAATTTCAGATGTTATTTTTTCAACTAAATTATTTTCTCTTCTCTTCTCTTCTATAACAAACAAATCCTTGTTTTTCTTTCCTTAGTAGCTTCTACCATTTTAGCTCTAATGAGTCACATGCAAAAAGGTTTTTCACATGAAAGGAAAGATCTGAGCTCTAGCCAAGTATAGCTTAGTTTTCAGTGTCTAGGTTTTACACTGTGGACAGACATACATTCTCTCCTCTAGATGTATGTGACCAAAGGCTCAAGTAACTAAAGTGAACCCATTTCTGCTGTCAAATTATAGCAAGATGTGACATAGTATCGTGTGGCCAGAGATGGGATTTGTAGATAATTTTCAGTATTCCCTTTAGAGATTATGTGCACCCAAACCTGAGAGAGCCATTCAACAAACATTTGTTGAGCACCTAGTAAATAGATAGCTATGAAGCAATGGGCTTTGATAGAGGTAAGCCCACTGTGTTCTCAGAATATATCAGGATCCTCTAGTTAGAATTTAGTGGCAAATGTGATTTTTTAAAAATATATTTTATTGATTTTTTTTTTACAGAGAGGAAGAGAGAGGGATAGAGAGTTAGAAACATCGACGAGAGAGAAACATCGATCAGCTGCCTCTTGCACACCCCCTACTGGGGATGTGCCCGCAACCAAGGTACATGCCCTTGACCGGAATTGAACCTGGGACCCTTGAGTCCACAGGCCGACACTCTATCCACTGAGCCAAACCGGTTTCGGCGTTAATGTGATTTTAAATAACCCCTGTGCATATCTTTCTACTTCATGACCCCAGACACAAGAAACTTGCCCTGTTAGTCCCAGTTAGAGTAATTCAAGGCAAAGACTCTTGTTAGCTAAGCTTTGGTTACATCCCCACTCCTTGGATTAACCACTGTCACCAGGGACATGGGTTACTATGATCTGTTGGATCTAGGTAATATGGCTGGAGGGCAGCAAAACATGGTTGCAGACACTGTATACTCACACAGAATTGGTAGTATGAGGGGAGACATTTTCAAAGGAAATGCTGAGAAGGCTACAGCAATATATGTTACCTAAGTGTCCAGAGGTAGAACACCAAAGAGGAGAGTCAGGTATCATGGATATTTTCCTGCAGAAGGCATTGCCCAACCTGAGTAGTTTAAAAATGTGAGCTAGGTATTGAAGAAAGAGTAGGATTTCTCTGTTTATGTGTGTATTTATATGCAGACACAGGAGAGACTAGGATGGACCAGGTAGAGGGAGCAGGGTATATAAATGTACAAAGGTGGGAAAAAAGAAAGTGACCTACTCAGGGAACTAGGGGTGGCTGGAGCAGAAGGTAAGATGACCAGGCAGCAAGAAATGGAGAGCTTTGTATACTATGGGATGGGAAGTCATCTACTGAATTCAAATCAGCAAATATTTATTGAGCACTTTTTAGTGCCAGTGCTCAATGTTCTATGCATCCTATGCATGCTGTTCTATGCATTTCACACACATTAGTTCATCTAATCCTTACATCAATCCTATGATGTAAGCAATATTTAATATTTAATATCTAATATCTATATATATAAAAGCCTAAGCGACTGAACGACCGAATGACCGGTTGCTATGACATGCACTGACCACCAGGGGGCAGATGTTCAGTGCAGAAGCTGCCCCCTAGTGGTCAGTGTGCTCCCACAGCAGGAGTGTTGCTCAGCTGAGACCCATTCCTGAAGCCCACCAGCTCAACGGCAGCCTCTCACTTCCTCAGTAGTCCTGCAGGTCCAATCTCCGGAGAACGGGTCAGGCACTGATGGACCAGTGCCGCTGGCATGATCCCAACAGTGCCCTGACCTTTTGGAAGTCAGCCTCAGGCACCACAGCCACTTCCCCTCCCTAGACGCTCTGCAAGGAAGAAACAATATAAAAGCGGCTGCTAGGTGGCTCCCGACAACTGGCGCGAAAGTCAGTGGGACAGATATGGATCCTGGGCCGGCAAGGGTGTCCCACCGCCCTCTCAGAGGGCTGATTTTATCCTGCCCCCCAGCCCCGTGGGACCCCACCCATGCACAAATTTATGCACCGGTCCTCTAGTTTATTATAAAAATACTAGAGGCCCGGTGCACAAATTTGTGTATGGGTGGGGCCCCTCTGGGTGGCCTACGGGGATTGGGCTGAAACCCACAGTCTAACGCTGCCTGCAGCTCCTACCTGCCACTCCTGCTCATCCCGGCCCCACTGCGCCTGCTGTGGGCTTGCACCCAATCAGTCCCGATCGGGAGAGGCTTGTGCTGCCACAGCAGCACTTGCCGGCCATGAGCCCTGCATCTGGTGCTCTCCCAAGGGGAGTGGCCTATGGGATCGAACTGAAACTGGCTCTCTGACATCCCCCGAGGGGTCCAGGATTGTGAGTGGATGCAGGCCAGGCTGAGGGACCCCACCGGTGCATGATGGGTCTGGGAGGGACTGTGGGAGGGCTCCAGGGTGTGTCTGGCCCTGTCTCACCCAGTCCCGATTGGGGCTGATCAGGGCCAATTGGGGCCAGCCGACCAAGGAGGGACTAGAGAGGTTGGCCAGCCAGGGAGGGACTGCGGGAGAGCTCCAAATGTGTCCAGCCCATCTCGCTCAGTCCCAATCATCCGGACCCCAGCAACAAGCTAACCTACTGGTTGGAGCATCTGCTCTCTGGTGGTCAGTGCACATCATAGCAACTGGTCGATCAGTAGACTGTATGCCCCCTGGTGGTCAGTGCATGTCATAGCGAGCAGTTGAGCAGCCTTAGCATATCATTAGCATAGTATGCTTTGATTGGTTGAACAGTTGACCGGTCACCGGATGACTGGACACTTAGCATATTAGGCTTTTATTATATAGGATTTAACAATTGATATGCAATGGTCATGACTGGTTACCATCAGTCAGAATGGAGTGGATGCCAGCTGTAAAGCACCACTACTTACCACTACTGATGAGCACCAGCCCTGGAGGTGGGCACTCTTATAATCCTTGTTTTACAGGCGAGGAAGCTAAAGCACAAGGTCATTAGCTTGCCTAAGCACACACGGTAGATGGCAGAGGAACCAGGCTTCAAAACCTGTCTGTAAATGGGGAATATAACACTCATTCTTTAGAAAAAGAACATGAGAGAGGTGTCCGTCTCATGAAGACAGGAACTGTGTCTGTGCTTGTTTCTTGTTCTGTCCCCAGCACTATTTCTGACATATGGTAAGTACTCACAAATATTTGTTGAATGAATGGCTGGAAAGTTTATTGCAGACTTGAGAAGGGCAAATAAGACTGAGGCATTAACCCAGACGAAAAAACAATAAAAGCTTGAAATACAAAAACCAATTGGAACTAAGGGGGCACCAATTGGAAGACATTAAAAAAGGAAGAATACACAGAATTTAGTGCTTGTTTAGATGTGGTAAGTGAGTCCCAGGTTCCTACTTGGTGTTGTTATTCACTGAGATGGGAAATGTAAGAAGAGCAGTTTGTTAGTGGTGGGTGGTTAAGGTGAAGATAGAGAAGAGATCATGAGCTCCTGTTACAGATACGGAATTGGAACATTTGCAGCTGCTTAGGAGACAATTGGATTTGGAATCCAGAGAGAGATCAGCACTGGTAATGCAGATTCATAAGTAGTCAAGATGCAGGTGGAGTTAAAGGCATGGGGGTGGATGAGATCTTTCAGGAAGAGAATATACAGAGAAGAGGCTGGAGGATAGACTCCTGGGGCAGGCGAGAGAAGAAGAGTGCAATCGAACCTTCAACTGATTTGATGAGGCCCACCTGTATTAAGAAGAGTCCATCTGCTTTGCTTAGTCTACTAATTTAAATGTTCATCTCATCCAAAAAAACCCAAAAACCCTCAAAGAAAAACCCAGAATAATATTTGACCAAATGTCTGGGCACCCTGTGGCTCAGTCTAGTAGACACATAAAATTAATCATTATAGGAAGTGATGAATTTATTCCAGATCCTCTGGAATTGCTCTGGTCTTTCTGGCCTTGACACTCTGGATCCAAGTTCCCCCTTGAGCTCCTGCCTTTGGCCACGGACTACAAAAACTGAGTCTGTTCACTGGAACTGTGACGGGAAGTTTCTGTGCAAATTGGGGTTGAGACCTGGGAGCTGGGACTGAATTTTGACCCAGCTTTACAAAGAATGCTTTCTGGGAGGGACTTGATATCACAAGAACTATCTGTAAGTATTACTTCAATTGTTTAATTTGTGTCCAGTAAACAATTCCCACAGGGAAAATAAAGGGTAAACTGGTTCCTCAGAGCACTTGAGGACCAAAGAAAAGACTGCAGGTACATTACTTTTTGCTAGCTTTTAGGTGAGCCTCATGGAACAGGTAACAGATGCTGGCTACTTGCAGGTACAAACTAAATTGTCCTATATAAGTTTACCTGCTAGGGCCTACCTAGAGAATAGGTTATGATTAGGCCTCTTATTTCCTGAGCAGAGCAGTGTTAATGGAAAAAATGGAGATTCTAATAAGTTTGTGCCTTTCGAGTAGTGAATGAATCATGAGGAAATTTGTTTAGTGATTCTTATTACCCCCAAATACTACAAGATTAGTAAGTAAGCTATTTCTTTTCAGGAGCTAATAAGGTATTAAAAAGTCTACCTCTTCTAGAGTCCAGGGACTGATTTTATAGAGGTGGCCCTTAACAGAGGGAGTGTGACAAATTGGACAACTTCTTTGAGAATAGGCCTTGGGAGAGACAGATAATATTATCATTCTGGAATCTCCTTTCTCCCTCATTTTGCTTCAGATTGGTTGTATTCCCATCCATACTCACCACTATGGGACAGTCCCCTCCTCTGTTTGAACTGCTTGGGAAGTCCTACGAATAGTCTATACTTTATTAATTCCAAAAGATCCTTTAAAAGTGTTCACTTATTTCTCTGCTCAACTCAGCTATTAAGTTTACCTTTTCACCTGTCTGAGACTGAATCCTGGCTCCATCTTCTACATTATGTGTAATCTTGAAAAAGTTACGTTAACTTCTATTGATGTCAGTTCTCTTATCATAAAATAGTCTAATAATAAAATCGACCTCCTGGTTACCATGGAGATGCAAGAAGATATTCTCCATTGTCAATGATTGGCAAACAACAAATGCTCAATAGATGTTAGCTCTAATTTTTGTTATTCTGCACCTCAAATTCTTTCAGGTTGTCTTTACAGGTATATACTGATCTATGTTTACTGAGTCAATAACAATAGAATGTTTACCTAACTGTGAATCATGCTTTGTTACCTATTGGTGACTATTTTATATTTCAAAGTGGAAACAGGAAAATCTTGTTTTTCATAGTCTGCCTGAGTAACCAAACTTCACTTGATTGGGTGCATTTAAGAAGAATGGGGCGAGGGAAGACATATTTGGGCAGTAAACCTCAATTTCCAGATCCTGTTTCTCAGCTTTCAACTGTGCAGGAAAGCTGTGATTACATTTCCGATACTGATGACCTTTTTATTCCTGACTCATCTCAGATGACGGTATAAGGAAACCATGGCTCTGGTAAATAGACCTATCATTTATTTCTTGGATTTAATAGTGTGTGAGTTGGGATTCTCTGAGCACTAATTGCCCTAAAAAGGACAATTCCTAATTGCAAATTATTTAGTCTATATTCAACTTGGAAACTTGGGAATGTTTAGATATTCGGCTGTTTTACGAGACCGTCTATTCATGTTCAGAGAATGTCTGCTGAATCCTCTGATTTGGTTCAGATACTATACAAGCTTATGCAACTCTTGTAGAAGATAATTGAACCACAAGCAGTGAATCACTTGGCTTGGTCAACTCTGCCTTAAGTTTTTCAGTAATTCTTCAAACATTTGTACTGGGGACACACAAATGAATGTGATACCATCTCCATTCTCTGGGGGCTCAAGGACAAATAGTACCTTTGTGGAAAAAATATGGCAGTTGGAACAGGAAACAACCATTTACCCATCTGTCCACCCACCCAATGATTGAATAAATAATAATGAGGCATCTATATGAGGAGGCACCACCTTCATGATTCAACAATGGGCAATACAGATGCTCCCTGTTCTCTTAGACCAGTTAAAACTCATGGTAGAGATAAATAATTAAATATAAATTTATAGTAGATTGTGGTAAATGCTAGATAAGAAACCACTTATAATATAAGTAAAGGGACTAGAGTAATAAAGGTAAAATACTAAATTCAGAAGTGATTTCTTTCTTTCTTCTTTCTTTCTTTTTTTCTTTCTTTCTTTCTTTCTTTCTTTCTTTCTTTCTTTCTTTCTTTTTTTTTTTTTTTGCTGCAAAAAGCTTTATTGTTTCATTTGGTCCAATGCAGGGGAGAGGGCTCCAGGGTGGTTAAAAGAATGGCTAGTAGTTTCGGGAAGAGGCTCAGGTAAAAGCCAGAGACACCAGGGGGATGCAGGAGGGGGGGGGTGGGGTGGGGGGGGGTGGGGGTGGGGGGGCTCTGAAAGGTTTCTGGGCTCCAAAGGCTCCTAGTCGTGCTCGAGGGTGAGCCTTTCGAAAAGATACCCGCCCAGCCCAGCTGGGGGCCGGCCAGCCTGCGGATGTTGGTCAGGTGGTCGCCCATCTTCTTGATCAGCTTCACCTCCTCATCCAGGAAGTGGTTCTCCAGGAAGTCGCAGACATAAGGGTCTGCACGGGTAGAAGCCAGGGCTTGCAGGTCCAAAAGGGCCTGGTTCAGGCTCTTCTCCAAGGCCAGGGCGGCTTCCATGGCATCCTGAGTTTTGCCCAGTCATCCTGGGAAGGTTTCTGCACATCCTGGAAGAGAATGCGGCCGCCCCGCTTGTTTTGCAACTTTAAGAAATGCTCCGCGCCATCTTGCTTCTTCTCTGCCAACTCGCGGAAGAAGTGGCCCACGCCCTCCAGAGCCACATCGTCGTGGTCGAAAGAGTAGCCCAGAGAGAGGCAGGTGTGGGGCCCGCAGGTGCAGGTTGGCCAGGCGATTGACCGCAGCCTCCACCTCGGTGGAATAATTCTGACGAATTTGGGAGCTCATGGTTGTTCAGCAATGAGGAGTTAAGGTAGAAAAAAACACACCGGTGTGTTGGCTGGTCCCAGAGGTGGTTCTGAAGGTGGTGACTGGATGAGACACAGGAGAGTGGCCGGAGGCTGGAAGAACAGGTGTCTCTGGGTCTGTTCCGTCCAAACACTGTTGAAGCAAGAGACAGATCCGGGACCTCCGAGTGCACTGCTTTCTTTCTTTCTTTCTTTCTTTCTTTTTTTCTTTCTTTCTTTCTTTCTTTCTTTCTTTCTTTCTTTCTTTCTTTCTTTTCTTTCTTCCTTCTTTCCTTCCTTCCTTCCTTCTTTCTTTTCTTTATCTTGGACTGTAAAGATCTAAAGCCCTGAACAAATTTTTAATCAAAAGAGGTCATAGGTGAGGGTTTTACCTTAAAAGTTTCTCTGATTATATGAGTTTGTACAAAAGCAATTAGTAGTACAGATAGACATAGCAATAGAAATGTAGTAGATGCCCTAAGTGGAAGAAAGCCTGTATATTAGGCATTGGACTTTGAGTAATTGCAGACACAAAAAGCTAAGAGTTCTCTATGATGAGCATAATAGCACTGACAACAGGAAACAGAAAAAAAAAAGACATGCCCGGATATAGGAAACACGATGGTTGGACTTGGACAAGGACAGGTCTTCTCTTTTATGTGGTCCTGGCAGCTAAGAACCTCACCAATGTCCTAGAGAGAAGAGTATTTACATTTGCAATTATTTAGATTTTACTGAACATATTTCTGTTTAGATAACTATAAATAATATGTATACAATTCATTTAATCATAGGGAGTTGTATTTCTTTAAACATTGTCTCATTTTCCTCATCAGGTCCTGAGTTAAAAAACTTCTTTCCTTATCGTTGGGAAGTACCTGTGTCATATGGAACCAACCAACACTATTGTCCCTATACCTCAAGCAGGTACTGAGTACAAAGCCCTCATTCAATTTTGATACAAGGCCCTGAACACTGAGGGTAGGGCATCTGCAAAATCTGTGTATCAGAAATAACCAAGGAGCCTGAAGAAATAATGTGTCCCCATCCTGGGAGATTCTGACTTAGGAGGTCTGGGGGAAATAGCTGGGAATATGTTTTTGAAAAGGCTTCTGAGTTGATTCTGATGTATCTAGACTGCCCCAGGGTGGCTGTTTCAGAACTATTTAAAAAAATATATATATATATTTATATATATATATTATTGATTTTTTATAGAGAGGAAGGGAGAGAGAGAGAGAGAGTTAGAAACATCGATCAGCTGCCTCCTGCACACTCCCCACAACCAAGGTACATGCCCTTGACCGGAATCGAACCTGGGACCTTTCAGTCTGCAGGCTGACGCTCTATCCACTGAGCCAAACCAGTTTCGGCTGTTTCAGAACTATTGTACAAGGTTAACTGTATGATTTCTCATTTCTTTCCACTTTGTGGTGGGTCACTCATATTAAAACTTAAAAATAGACTCACATCAATGACAAGTTAAAATTCTTATACCCTTCCTTTGTCCCACCCTTTCTTCTACATCTTTTCCACATTTTTCATTGAATCCTAAACTTTGTAGATATATTGCCCAAACCCTGCTTTGAGATAAAGAAGATAAATAACTAAACCATTTAGAGAAATCCTTTACTTACTTAGCCCAGTGAGTTTTCCTGGAAGAATCTCGGTGTCAGGTAACAACTCACAAGTAAAATGCTTTACAATGCATGTAATAGGGTTGAAAAAGATGTAGG
The DNA here is from genome assembly GCF_027574615.1 of Eptesicus fuscus. Lineage (NCBI taxonomy): Eukaryota > Metazoa > Chordata > Mammalia > Chiroptera > Vespertilionidae > Eptesicus > Eptesicus fuscus. Next base: position 37,090,911 of record NC_072479.1, read on the forward strand.
GCAGAGCAGTTGGCAATCTCCTGAAATCAGTACATTGTCCAGCTGGCTCTTTCTGACCTGGCCCTTCTTGCCTCTGGTGTGCTGTTGTAGTGTGGTAAGCCTCATTCTATGACTCAGGACTCAGCTTCTATGACCTGGCAACCTCACTGTGGCCCTTGGGTTTGACAGTTGGTGATGGCTTTCTTTCTGGGGCTGGTGCCTCGCCTAGGTCGTATTCTGCCAACTTGTATTTAGCCTATCAGCCCTCTTTGCTCTCTCCTGGCTTCCTGTACTTTAGTCCCTTCCCTAGGCAAATGGCCTTTTGGAGTCACACACCCAACCAATTTTTTCCCAGTATTTGATCAACTTGATGGCCAAATAACTTCTTTATTTTAGCTGAGATCTCTTGTCATAATGTAACCATTATCTCCTTATCTGGTCTTCTGAGGACCAATAGCATCATAGGACCCATTTTCCATTCCTTTACTCTCCTCGTTGATTCAACTCTAAACTCCCACTCTTTCTTTTCTTTTAAAAAATATTTTTATTGATTTCAGAGAGGGAGAGGGAGAGAGAGATAGAAACATCGATGATGAGAGAGAATCATTGATTGGCTGCCTCCTGCACGCCCCCCACTGGGGATCCAGCCCGAAATCCGACAATGTGCCCTGACCAGGAATGGATCAGGGCTCTTTTTTCTTTACATGACTAATTATTATAAAGCACTTTGAACAGTGTCTGATATAGAATAAACATATAGGATTTATTATTTTGAACAGTGTCTGATATAGAATAAACATATAGGATTATGTTTATTCTATATCAGAATAAACATAATCCTATATGAACAGTGTCTGATATAGAATAAACATATAGGATTTATTATTTTGTCTATATCCCTTAATTGTACTGTGAACAGAGGTAGACTTACTTCTCAAATAAGTAACTTCTCTAAATAATAATAAGGGCCAGATTACTGTAATGTTCCTTTTACTACACTGCAGCAACATGCCACTTTCCACTTTCCTCCCTCATGCCCCCCTAATCCTCAACCTCACACACCTAAGTTGCTAACTTTGAACTTGTTTTCAGTGACAGTGACCTTCATGTTCTTTTTCTCCTTTATGTGTCACTGGTGGTTACTTTTTCCTCTTGTCAAATTGTGAATGTTTTGGCAGTAATTTAATTGTGATAAAAGGCATACAGATGTGTTTTCCATTTTCATTTTCTATACAAATTGCTTCTTGTTTTATAATTTGTTTATGATAGGAAGTTATGAAATAGACTTATATACATTTACTTTGCTCAGAAGCATTGTAGAACAGCAGACATTTTAATTTCATTCTCCCTAGGTCTTTTTACAGACTGGGGTAAAATTCCCCCCTAAGATTAATCACATAGAGTATGATCAAAATGTTTGCCTGGAGCCTGGCTGGCGTGGCTCAGTGGTTGAGCATCGATCTATGAACCAGAAGGCCATGGTTTGATTCCCTATCAGGGCACATGCCCAGGTTGTGGGCTCAATCCCCAATCCCTGGTATGGGACATGCAGGAGGCAGTTGATCAATGATTCTCTCTCATCATTGATGTTTTCCTCTCTCTCTCTCTCTCTCTCTCTCTCTCTCTCTCTCTCTCTCCCTCTCCTTCCTCTCGAAATCAATAAAATAATATATTTTAAAAAGCTTGCCTTGAAATAATTTTTGGGGTGTACTATGAAACATCTTATGGAGACCTCATACTATAAGACTTGGTTTAAGTATAGACAGAAGACCTGCTGTAATGGCAATAGTCAGTGTAGGCACCTGAGGTTGGTAGGTTAACTAATAAAGTCTGCAAAACTGTGAATCAAATATATATGTATCTCAAACTTTTAATTTAAACTTAACATTCATGGATTATCTTTTGCTGTGAGGTCCAATTTTTCTTTGTTATGAGTTCATTGCTTGGAGTTCCATGTCCTCATTCTTATATAAACCACTTTCGTCATGCATCATTTACAACATCCAGTTTCAATTTCTTTAAAGTGGCGCAAGATCTTAAAAACACTTGTAAACTGAGTGTAGTCTCTGTATAGACCAGAATTTTAACGTATTTTCTTCCAAACTTTTACAGTTACCTTACCCACACCTCTATACCAGTACACAGAAATTTTTTTTTTTAATATATTTTATTGATTTTTTACAGAGAGGAAGAGAGAGGGATAGAGAGTCAGAAACATCGATGAGAGAGAAACATCGATCAGCTGCCTCCTGCACACCCCCTACTGGGGATGTGCCCGCAACCAAGGTACATGCCCTTGACCGGAATCGAACCCGGGACCCTTGAGTCCGAAGGCCGACGCTCTATCCACTGAGCCAAACCGGTCTCGGCAGTACACAGAAATTTTTAAAGCAACTCACTTTTTTTTTTTTTGAGACATTTGACTACATTTTTATAGAAATGAGAAGGCTAAAAGGCTAATTCCAATGTGACCCTGATGTTTGGGGGGCTAGCAATCTGAATCTGTGCCAGTAACCTAGTGTACATTCTTGATAACCTATAATTAAGTCACTGCCCTTTCTCCACAATCTGGTCTTGTAAGACCTGTTACCTAAATGCTCACATTTTAGAGAGGCAATAAACCATGAACAATACACAACCCCTGGAGGGGGTTATCAGCACTGGCACCAGACCAGGCCCTTGGGTGTGGTCTCAAGGCCCCCATCCTAACACACGGGACTTTTTGCAAAGTCCACGAAAGGTCTGGTAGTCCCATCCATATTTGGGGGACAAAGAGGCTGGAGGGAATAAAGAAAGAGCTTCCACCATGTTGGTTTGCTCAGACTTTGGAGGCAACTCCTCTGAGACCGCCTGCATAATAAAGCTGTGTAACTCCATTTCTCTAAGCGTTGCTTGGATTTCTTCGGTCTTCTACAACATCAACAACCTTTCTTTTTACCTTTACATTTCACCAGTTTGCATAATATTTCATATAATTACATAATTCTAATAACAACTGCAATGACTGTGAGCATGTCTGGGAAGATAGATGAGTGGTTCTTTAGAACTCAGCTGATGGACACAGAAGTGCAGGGATTGCTGGATAACAGTATCTTCCTGGCCATCAGTTAGTGGATTTTGAAGAGGGAGAGAGATTGTTAGATGTAACCACATGTTCCAGTTTGTGCCTATTGTCTTGGCTGCATTAGTATGAGCACCCTTTTTACTCTTCAGGATGTCCTGGGTAATAAATTCTGTGATCACACTAGAGTTGGTTAGCCCAGTTAGTCTGGTTAACTAGAATAAAAGAGATTTTCTACTGAATTTGGTTAAGGTGTCATTGTAGCTGGGGCTTGACATGCCTATACAGTAATTCCTTGCCAACTCGTTGTTAGGATTGGAGTTATTGAGAAGCTGTTCTTGATTAAGATTGGGGATGGGGCCAGGGCTGCTGAGTAGCCCAGGAGGCTGTGGAGGGGCTGTGACTGAGGCTTCCTAGATCATTCTGCTGCAATGGGGCTCCCCAGCTTCTGCTGGATAGACTCACTCATTCAGCAGATGGGCATTGGATACAGTCATGAGGGTCTAAATCACAAATGCATCATATTCCTCTGTGTGTGTGTGTGTGTGTGTGTGTGTGTGTGTGTGTGTGTGTGTGTGTTTTAAACAATAGTAAATGTGCTTAACTGAAAATTATGTTAAAATAAAAGTATCTCTTTTAACCTTCTGGCAGTGTTTCTAGGGCTGGGTCTCCCCAGCTTCATCCATCTTCTCCAACTCTGCAGGCACTTTCCTGCACTCTTCCTTCCTCAGTCCCTCTCTTGGTTCACGCCCAACACTGCCTTTTCCTCATCTGGTTCAGAATCCCTGAGAGGATGCTAAATACCACTGTGTCCTATCTGTGGAGGAGCAACCCTGCTCCCCCTAGCCAAGTGATTCCAGAGGACCCTGCCCACCACACCCACCTCTTCATTTCCCCCTCCTAGCAAGTGTGGACTAGGATACGAACCTGATGCCTTTGATTTGGTGTCTCCTTTGTTCCAGCAGACCTCAGTGTCCCTCTTCCGCAAAGGATTGTTCAGAGTGTTGCTATTCACACATTGTAAGTAAAGAGATTTGTGTTATGGCTTTTAGACTTTCAAAAACATCATAAAACCTGTTATCTAAATGAAGTCTTGTGAACAAGCTCAAAGTACAAAATGACGAAGTGGTTTGAGTAGGTGGAGGTGTCTGCAGTCATCTCCATTACTTCCCTGCCCCCCCTGCCTATGGCCTCTCAAAGCTGTCTGAGGAGCACAGTTTAACAACACTGGATTACTGCAATCACACATCCGTTTAATTCAAGTGGTGCAAAATGGGTGTGCACTGGGCGATCACCATCCTTCCAATGTCAGCCAGCCCAAGTTCTCTCCCTGGAAGCAATGGCACTGCTCTGCCATGTTCACCTGGTGATTCCTTGTCTGTGTATGAGCAAATGCATATCCATTCTTTTTTTTTACTCTTTTTGCTAAAATTTGCATTTATGATTATGGTCACTTCCCCCTTCCGCCTTTGAAACCCCAAAAACCCAAAACAACACTTTATCAAGGTACTTTGGCATGTGGTGGCTGTTCAGTATGGTGACCAACCAGCCCCATTTGCCTAGGGCTGAGGGATTTCACTGCTAAAACTGTAGCAGTCCCAGGCAAACCGAAGCATTCGGCCACAAAGCCACAAGGTCACACTCTTCAGGGCACCAAAAACCACTACTTCCATGACCTGGGCCAGGTGGTTTCTGGTTCCTATGATTGGGTGGACGGGAGGTAGTTCAAGGAGTCTAGTTAACACTGTTTCTTTATTCTTGGCCCTGGACTTGATCTGAAAATCAATAGCAAGGCTATTTCAAGGAGATAGATAAACAATGCCCTTTTGTTTTTAAAGTGTAGTTAGAATATGAGCACTATCTCTCTTTTTCCAGTCCACTTTCATGTAAATTAATAGATAAAGCTATTTTTGAGGTTACTTAACAGAGAAGTATGGGTTTTCACCCCCTATGGATTTTGCTTATCCTTTATCGCTTTACTTTATTGGGCATACATAAGTAAGAGTTGGCTAAAGAAATCAGCTCTCATTAATCACAAAGTATAGTAAGCTGTATTATCTGGCAGTATGATTAAATGGGGAAAAAAGGGCCTGGAGTTGTTCATGGACTGTAAGAAACTGGAAAGTTCCCTTAGACCCGCAGAGCCCCAGCTTCTTCGTCGCCTCATTGGAGACACTTACACCTGCCTAACAGGATTGGCATGAAATGTCAGAGTGTTTGGCAATATGCATTTGCTTGATAAATGTTAGTTTCTTTTCTCCCTGGCATGATCAAGGTTCTGCTTAATCAAGTATTCTCATTAGCAGAAAGTGATTAATATGTAAAGAATAAAGTATGTCTACCATTATAAATGCACCAAATAGGCATGCAGGTGTGGAGAATTTTCTGGGTGATGGAAATATTCTATATTTTGATCTGGATAGTGGTAACATGAGGGTTTGCCTATGTAAATTTTCACCAAGCTATTAAGATTTATATATTTTACTATATATAATTCTGTATGAAATATTGATTAGAGTGTTTTAGTAATTAAAATGCTAGCTAAGCCTGATATTACACTTCATACTACAATTGATCCTTGAGTAATACAAGGCTTAGGGGCACTGACCTCCTTGCACAGTTGAAAAATCCATGTTTAACTTTTGACACCACAAAAACTTAACTACTAGTAGCCTACTATTGACTGGAAGCCTTACCAATAACATAAATACTCAGTTAGCACATATTTTGTATATAATAAAAGACTAATGTGCTAAGTGTTCGGTTGTCCGTTCAACCAATCAAAGCATAATATGCTAATGATATGCTAAGGCCACTCAACTGCTCTCTATGATGTGCACTGACCACCAGGGGGCAGACAGTTGATCAGTTGCTATGACATTCACTGAGCACCAGGGTGCAGATGCTCTGACTGGTAGGTTAGCTTGCTGCTGGGGTCCGGCTAATCAGGACTGAGCGAGAGAAACCAGACATGCTCTGGAGCCCTCCCATGGTCACTCCCGCAGTCACTCTCCTGCTGGCCAACCTCCTGCATCCCTCCCAGTCTCTGATTGTGCATCTGTGGGGTCCCTAGCGGCTGCCAGCCACCGGCTGGGGCCTCCCTCTCTTCCCCCGGCTGGCCTGCCCCCTGGTCGAACTCCCAGAAGAACTCTGGTCGAGGAGACAATTTGCATACTACCCTTTTATTATATAGGATATTTAACGTTTACAGAGTGATGGTTACTACTGTGTTCTTTGTACAGTGGGAAGGAGGGTCTAAATTTGTTGCATTTTGTATTCTATTCTTTGTGCAATGTATGGTAAAATATTGCCTTTTTTCCCTCTTGTTATTTGCTTCCCAGAAAGCCTCAGCTAACCAAGTTTTGCAGTAGTTCAATTCTTAACCAATATTTGAATATGAGAAAGACAGCCAAAGTCTCTACCCCCTGGGGCAACAGCCTTATAAATAATTTTGGAAAATGCATTTGGAAAAAGTCTTTGGGCGCTGGGTCTACACAAAACTCACTCACAGACTCTCGGTGACAACACTTAGCACAAAGCAATTGGCTTAAAAAAGAGAAAAACACTAGCGTTTTGAAACTAATTTTTATATTGCATCATTTATTATAATCTCTCTCTCTTTGTGGCATCCTGTGTTTAAGGGAATAATGTGATCATCTATTTCCAGAAATGGTTTGGATAACTTCTTCTTGGAAACCCTTCCCACGCATTTGTATTTTGGTGTCTCTCCATTATTTCCCACTCAGACAGACTGACCACAGGGACACTGGGAGTCTCTTGGGCTCTGGAATGCACCAGCCTCCTACTTTCACATGCCAGGACACACGTGGGATCTTCTAGAGAGGAAAGGGGGGAGTCATGATTCGGAGAAGAAGCTAAATATAGGATTTGGCTCAATTGAGGGAAAATGTAGCCACCACTACCACCACCACCACCACTACCTCAAATCACAGGGAGGTGGGGGATTTAAGGGAGCTGCCTGGGATCATCTCATGACAGACAGTGTCCAATTTCCTGGTTGGTGGTGACAGGTGATCTCAGAACAGTAGCTGGGCAGCCAGCCCAGAGAGCGGCCATTCTATATGGGAACAGCAGAGTGGAAGCTCTGGGGAGGCAGGGCTGTCTCCCTGAGAACCCATGAGACGGAGAGATGTGTTTCAACCTACTAAAAAGAGATTTCCCTTCTGGCACAAAGTTTTCAGGTGAATTAGTGATTACTGAAAAACTAAGCAAGGGGGGAAAATTACTGATTCTGAGAAAATAGAACTTTTTATGAGAAAAGATATATAGAAAACTGCATGATGCAGTGGTGAGTAAATATTACATAGTCATATAATGTAATACTGAGTAATGACTTAACCCAAAAAATTATATTTGGGAAGATGAGCAGAAAAGTAAGAGTTGTACACTGTGTGTGTGTGTGTGTGTGTGTGTGTGTGTGTGTGTGTTATGTGTATGTGTGTTGAGTTATATAAAAGTTACTGTGTCATTTTTCAACTGTATGGAGTTAATACCTAATGTCTAAGTTGAAAAATCAAGAACTAGCAAAATAAGCACGCTATTGAGAAATATGGAGGTAAGAAAGAGGTATAAGACTTGAAAGTAACTGCCCTCAGGAAATAGAAAATAAGAATGTAACTTTGATCATTGAAATTAAGTTAAAAATTAACCAAAATTTCTCTTAAGTCCTTTTAGCGGATTCAGTTACTGAAATTAAAGTCACCTTTCTTGAAGAAATTAAACAGAGAAATAGGGCAGCCGACAGGAAAGAATTTTCATTGAGTGGAAAACAGAGCCCAGAGCTCTTACACCGTTAATTAAAGCCGTTGGTGCGCAGGCATCTCAACATGTGACTCGGGCTGGAAAGTGGCTTTTACCTCATGCTACTTGTCTTTGGAAGCTGTTCAAATTTGAATCTGCAAAAAGGCACCTCACTAGATCCCGAGAGCTTGAGAATACGACCAGAGTGCAAAATAATGGCTAAAGCATTTACTCTGCGGCTTTGACCTCACCAACTGCGTCTACTGCACTGTAGCCACTCTGCACCCTTCCCACCCCCATCGCAGAGTTCTCTGCAGTGGGTCATAACCACGCTCACATAATTTCCTGAATTCCGGATTTTTGCAGGCCCATCCCTAACTCTTTGCCAGAGTGTTTTTTAGGCAATGCAGAATCATCCTTGCTACTGTCTCTGAGCTCCGCCTACCACAGGCTAGAAGCCCAGAAACTACATTTCCAGAATCCTTTGTCACTAGTGTTCCTAGTTCTATTCTGTCAGTGGGAGGCACCTGGGAGAGATATGAGGCAGAATTGATACACATTGTTCCTCCAGCAATTGGGTGGTGGATGGTGGAAGATGTAAAGACTTTACTGGATATGAGATTTTGCAGCAAACTCTAAGGCAAGCAGGTCAAACTTGCGACCCGCAACGAATGTTTTTTTGCGGCCCAGCCAATATAACAGTATGTAAGGAACGTTTTAATAAGAATTTTATAACTTAATTTTTACAATATCCTGTTACACATAATTATTAATAAAAACTACAACGTTTGCTAATGACTGATCACTATAATCGTGTTGCATTCATTTCCCTTACTCGCCTTACCCGCAGGCACACCATTTCTCACCACTAATACTAGCAGCGAATATTTTAGCAGCCGATGGCCACGTCATTAGTCTTGGACTGACCTGTTTGGTGTGCACAACAGGAAATATTTTGCTTTCAGAGAACGAGAAAAATAGGTTTATTTGCGTTACACTTATTAATTTGTGCAGTTTATTCAGTGTCCGGTAAGTTAATATTCAAGAAAAATATTAATTTTTATTAAAATGTTCTATTATTTTATGTTAATGATTACTCATTTATTTCAGCCCTTTGTATTCAGCATGTCTCTATTGAAATAAACCTATGTTTCTATGAAAATTGAAGCTTTTGTTTTTTTGTGGTCCACATAGACTTACACCTGGTTTATTTGGCCTGTGTTAGCCTTTGAGTTTGACATGCTTGCTCTAAGATAATACCCTGAGAATAATCTGCTGTAGTGTGTAGGCAGCCATAATCACTGGGGATAATTACCTGTGATTCAAGCAAGTTTTTGATTCTCTGAAAGCAACAGCAAACTAGAGGGCTAGTGATGTTTCCACCTGAACTTTGGATTCACAAAGATCTGGATATGAATCTTGACTCTTCCTTTTTAAAAACTATAACCCTGAGCTAGATTTGTTATTCTTGACTTATTTTTCCCCCAACTATACAATGAGGATCACATTACTTATCTCATAGGCCATGAGGAATAAATGTAATATGTGTAAAAATGCCCAGCAGACATGTCACCAGAGTAGGTACTCAATAAATAGTAGCTATTGCTATTATTATTTTATCCTCTGTTTGCCACCTGCCACTGTTATTATTTATGCTATAGCTGCTGGGCAATCACTAGGCAAGAAACCCAAGTGCGGGTGCTGGATTGAGAAGCTGGGATTGCTCGCCCACTCCTTCTTCCAGAGGCTTCTCCTGTTACATCCAGAATGCCCACATCTTCCCTTCTCTCTGCCTCCAAGAGTAAGCCTGAGCCTACCAGCTATCCACCCAGACCTGTCTGTGTGTAGGAAGCCAGGACTGATCAAATTGACTGTGACCTTGGTACATGTGTTTTTTTTGCACAGTTTGCCTCTTTCAGTAACCCAGGGAGTGCAGTAGTCCCTTCCTTTTTCTCCATGTGATCAGTGGACATTTAATTGACCTTTTGGCTCTTCTTCTTTTTGGGGGCCCATCACTCCCTCCTACCCTCCTGAGGTCTCCATGCTTGAGACAGATTCATTCTTATAGATTTGGGGGCTTTCACAACAAATCTCATTGCAAGGCAAGACCCTTTCTAGGTGAAGTTATAGAATTCCTGATTTGGAGAATTTCTTTCCTATCCCCCCGTTTATATGTGAAACACCAGATGTTCCAGCTGATGGGCCCTAAAAGTGATTTTCCCCCTCACTGATTTAAAAAATTGGACCCTTTTGCTATATAGCACATGATCAAACACTTTAAAATATATAATTAATTAAAGTGTTTACTGAAACTGACAAGCAGGCAAGTAAATGGAAATGAAATAAGGAATCTATAGAAATAGCCTGAGAACAGCCATTTTCACACAGGCTGATTGACCTATGGGATACCCCGAAGTCTAAGAAACAGGGTCCTTGTGGAAAGGAAAGTGGCCAGTCCAGACATGAAGATCACCACATTTAGTCTGAAGTTTCTACTTCTCTCTTGCTTAAACTACAGATTCCTAGCAGAATCTCTGGACTCTCCCTGTTTTCAAAAAATATGGGCAAGCAGGGAGAGAGAAAAAATAAAAAAAATGAATGTATAGAATTAAAGTTGTCATATCATGATCTATTTCATTTCTGCCACTATTTCTAGTTTCTTCTCTCTCTGTCCTACATTTCCAAAAGGCTCACATGAAACAGGACCCAGGGGAAGGCAAGGTGCTGTGGGAGGAAAGGGCTCAGCACAAGTCTCTTTCTGTCCTTCACCAGAGACCCTAAAACACAGATGATGACCTGTGGTGCTGTAATAGAGAGGGTTTACTTTCTCTCCTAGCAACCTGTAACTAAAAACAAGTCAAAATAAAACACCTTCATTAAGAGTATTTCTTTTCCTTGAATGAAACATATGAAATATCTGTTACTGGGCATAAAACTTAAAACAAAAAATAATCAAACATCTCTTTTCCTTATTGTGATAAGAGCTATGGAAAGGGAAGGATGGGACAAGGAGAAAGTCAAGTGCAGGGTTTCCTACGTAGTGACCCTTGTGTTGGTCAGCTTAGTCTCTTTGACAGTTCACTTCAGTTGTTCATTTTGGAAGTGGTTAGCCGCTCTACAGTAATTAAGTACTACTCAGAAATCTGTGTGACTTTTAAAAAGCTTTCCATGAGCCTCAGGGTGGAGCATCAGAAGAGCAGACTGGGATGAGTGGGGAATGTCATCGTTTTGTCAGGGACAGGAGTTGGGAGGTAGGCAAACTGTCGTCTATAGGCCAAATTCACCCACCACCTGTTTTTGTAGATAAAGTTTTATTGAAATCCAGTGATGTCCATTTGTTTTCACAGTGTCTATGGCTGCTTTTGTGCAATATGGCAAAGTTGAGTAGTTGTGACAGAGCTCATTTGGCCCAAAATTGAAGCTACTATCTGGCCCTGCACAGAAAAAGCTTTCCCACCTCTGGTTCAGGATGAAGTGTTGTTGTAGCTAAATTAATCCACATTAGCTGGTGAATGAGTGGGGCAGCCTGAGTGAAATTAAGCCAAGAGCCAAATTTGACCATTGAAGTGCTTTATAACACTTTGTAGTAACTGAAAACTATGACTTGCTAATGTACTGTCATATTGTTGGTGTCATGTACATGAAATCATTCAGCCATTCAATCATTCATGGTGGTTTAAGCAAATGTTTGCAGTCACATCACCCTACATGGGTTTGGTGAAGAGTGAGCTTCCAATATTTGTTAAAGTGAATGAATTGCCCTTGCTAGCACCTAAATGCCAAGCAAATGAATCTGAAAATTGAACTCCTTTTTCCTTCCAGGATGGAATGGAAATATTTTAAGAAGTCTTGATGCATAAAGAATTTTTATGATTTGTGAGAAAGATGGATACTAGTATATAAGATTACTTACAATTATGCAAATTTATATTATAAAATTAAAATATTATTTTTAAAATGCATCTTTATGCCTTTGTCTCCCTAGTTCTTCCTTTCTTTAAGGACAGGCCTTATAGAGTAGTGAGTAAGATAAGTTAAGGCTCTGGTGCCAGAGACACCTTGGTTTGAATTTTGGCTCTACTATTACTAGCTGTGTGGTCTTGGGCAAGTTACTTAACCTCTCTGTGTCTCAGTTACCTAACTTTTAAAATGACAATGATAATAGTACCTACCTCATGGTATTATTATAAGGATTAAATGAGATAAGACAGATAAAGACTTAGTACTGTGAAGGTGGCAAGTTAGCTATTATATTTCTATTCCCCTCTCAGAAAATCCAATCAGCTCTATCAGAATCTTAATGTCTTGTACTTCCTTCTCAACACCCCCTTCCCCCTTATTTACCTGAGATATCAAAGACATAGGCTGTTTGTCTGGGTCATTTGAAAATCCTGCTCTGATTATGGGAAGGTGGGGTCTCTATGGAAACGAGAGCCTGGGTGGCAAAGAACATCCTGCAATTATGTGAGCCAGCTACTCATATTCTGGCAGCACAGTCTTTCTGGAAGAAAATCATGTGAGTCACAGAGGGAATGGGCCATCTCTCTGGTGCTGAACCGTGACCAATGGCTTGTCAATCACAAGAATGGCTTTCTGTCTTTGTTCAATACAAGTTTTTACCTGTTTCATTGTTCTGACTCGGGCCTGTCTTTAATTCTTTCATTTGGAAACTCTCTGACAAGAGGTGTTATTAAGCTGCTTCCTTAGCTGGCACGAAGTTTATTCCATCAGATTTTGGATATTTTGCTGTAATTGTTCATGTATGAGGCAGCGTCCATTGGTACTTTTGCATCTGTGCTTTGGTCATTTCCAAGTCTTCTTTGTGTACCTTTCATCACCTCCTTTTACTAAAAGGACAGATAATAGGATTCAAAGAGTTTAACCAGGTGTTGGTGAATCTGAATCATGCTTTTGGAGGAGAAAACTCCTCTGGCAGGCTCATGGTTGATAGTGGATTCAACATCTATCTGTTCTTCAATGTATCTATCTGCTGTGATACTACAAAATAATATTGTTTGACTTTTGGGCCTATCTAAAGTTCCTCTCTTAGCTATTCTCATCTCCTCTTTCAACCTCATTTGTCTTATAGATTAAAGGGGAATCATAGGTGTTCATGTAATTATCTTTGTCTCTTTGGACTCATTTCTTACCACCACCTGCCCTCCCTCCAGTCCCCTTTGCACCATCACACATATTTGGATAAAGGGAAGTACTTTGTGGTCCTGTGATCACTGCAGGGTTTCTGTGATGTTTATATCAGTTCCCATATGTGAAGACACTTATTGCCAATGTGTGGCATAGCATAGATGTTTATTGAATCTCTAAATCTGAATTCTAAGCTATGTGCCACAAACAGAATTGTGTTTTAGACTTGTGATAGAGTCCAGGCTCTGTCATTTAATAGCTATGACACTTTAAGCACATATATCATTCACTTGCCAAACCAGTTTTTCATCGGTAACCTGGTGAAAAAAACTGCCTTATGTTATCAGAGAGATGAAATGAAAATATATAAAAAGTGCTTTCTATATTGTAAGGGATGATACAAGTATATAAATTTTATATAGATAGTTGTAACAATTATAACAGCTTTCAGCTGGAAGTGATAATAAAAAGTTAGGATTAATTATATATAGTTTTTGCTTTAATTCAGCTTTGCTCAGTGGCTCCAGGGCCTTCATCTAAATACTGATAAAGCAGAAGAGCTTTTGACCTTGCTTTACAATAAAAGCAAATACACACACAAGCCTCTCACATCCATCAAATACACTAAATGCTTTCAGACTTAAGCTGGGGAGAAGTGGGTGTGGCATCCACAGCAGGATGGCTGGTTGGCTTCAGTAGTGCCTTGGGGTCAAGTGCTAATAGTGAAAAGCCAAAGTTATCTTCTCTGTGAATTGCCTTCCCTATGCATGGAGAAGATAACTCCTGTCAGAAACAATGGAGGAAACAAATGATTCACCGTCATCATCTCATGCATTAAACTTGTTTTCTAGCATATGGTTTGAAGGCTAGAGGTTAGCACAGGACTTGACAGAAAAAGAGAAAGACCAGAGAAGACAGAGAATACATAATAGGGAATGTACTAGTAGAATGCTAAGAAGGGTACAGGTCCAGGCAGACTATAGGTGCCTTAGAAGTAAGAAGAATCTCTGGAAGAAAGGTACCTGGTGGGTTAGACAAGGCTGAACCTTCTGTGGGGCCAGTTGAGTGTCAGAAATCAATACAAGAAATTGGGTAAATTAATGTCATTTGATATCAGTTTCAAAGATGCAGTCGATGCAGGCAGAAGCATCTACTATGTTTTTAGACACTGTGGAGGGTACTTTACAATTGTAATTTTACTTAGTCCCTGTAGAAATATTATGAGAAAAGTTACAGATGAATAATCAAAATCAGAGAAGCTTAAAGCTATTAGCTTAAATGGAGGGTATTGATATGATTCTAAAATCTGTTTTTTCTTTGGTTTCATATATAGAAAGTCAAGCTAAGGTATATCACCCATGGCTAGGACTTTTGTCCCTCTAAATCAGGGGTAGGGAACCACTTTTTTGCCAAGAGCCATTTGGATATTTATGACATCATTTGAGGGCCATATAAAACTATCAACTTAAAAATTAGCCTGCTATATTTGGTCAAACATTTAATTAACTCACTCCTAATGCTTTGGCAAGGCCAGACCAAATGATTTTGCAGACCTTACTCAGCCCACAGGCTAGATGCTCCCCACCCCTGTCTAAATCCATAGGCTTTCTCCATTACTGTTGCTTTCATTGCGGTGAGATTTTTGTTATCCTCACCCAAGTTAGCAAATAATCCTGCTCACTGATATTCTGGTTTTTCAGCCACATAGGTTTGTACTGCTCCATAGCCATATGTCTTATGTTGAGCTGTGGGGTGTGGGTGAAAGTGACCTGTGTCACTTCTAGTAGAAGAGCCAATGAGAGATGCACCATGCTTTCTTCTACTTGCCACAGCAACTGTTAACCCTCTAGTGAAGTGTCTGAGAATAGTGAGGAAACATGGAGCAGAAACCCCGAGGAAGATATAAAATTTCATTGTTAAAAGTCCATAAGATCTCCGAAACCGGTTTGGCTCAGTGGATAGAGCATCGTTCTGCAGACTAAAGGGTCCCATGTTCGATTCCGGTCAAGGGCATGTACATTGGTTGCGGGCACATCCCCGGTGGGAGGTGTGCAGGAGGCGGCTGATGGATGTTTCTCTCTCATCGATGTTTCTAGCTCTCTATCCCTCTCCCTTCCTCTCTGTAAAAAAATCAATAAAATATATTAAAAAAAGAAAAAGTCCATAAGATTTTTGCATTGTTTGTTATGTAGCATAACCCAACCTGTCCTGACTGATACAAGCAGGAAATGGTGGTTTTCATTCATGATTTCAAAGGCTGTGTTCTTACATAGGAAAAAAATGGAGAAATAGGTATATTGGAGTAAGAAGAAATGTAAAAACTCAACAAGTCATTTTCTTGTGTTTAATACTAGTGAACAAAATCTATCAAGTTTTAAATTATGTATACATTTTAGGTGGTCTATGGTTTTTCGAGATAATACCTATTAGTTTGCTATGGCTGCCGTAACCAGAGTCTTGGTGGTATAAACAACAGAGATTTCTTTTCTCACAGTCCTGGAGACTAAAAGTCCAAGATCAAGGGATCAAGAAGAGTTGGCTTCCTCTGAAGGCTCTCTCCTTGGTTTGTAGATGGCTGTCTTCACATCATCTTCCTCTGTATGTGTTTGTGCCCTAATCTCCTTTTCTTAGAAGGACGTATCATAATAGGGCCCATCCCAATGACCTTAGTTAACCGTACTTACTTCTTTAAAGACCCTATCTCCAAGTTCAGTCACATTCTGAGAGACTAGGGTTAGAACTTCAACGTATGAATTCAGACCATAACAACTATGAAATAGTACCTGCTACATAATATATACTCAAAACATGGTTTTTGAATGTCTTGCCTCAGCCAAGATATTTCCTATATATTATGCTCTGTCAGTAATGGACCCAAGGCTTTGGCCACCTGCCCTAAACAGACTTTTCCACAGGGCAACTGCAGTGCTTCAACCTTCATTGATCTTCTAACCCCACGCCCAAATGACCCATGGTTGGAAAGACCTCTGAAGGAACTTCGAGGAGGGCACTCCTAGTCCCATTTTAATAGTTGAGGAAACTGGAGCTCAGAGCTGTTAAATGACTAATCCTAGTGACCAGCCACAGCATGTCAGAAGTGAGAACAATGTCTATGAGTTATGAGCACCTGCAATTGTCTTTCCGTTAGGTCAGAGTAAATGCAATTTACATAAATAGAGTTTGGCTTTAAATGAATGAGAGTATGCAAGTTCTCAGAGAAGGTTTGCAGAATGGGATGAGAAGAGGGACGAGATCATTCCAGGTGAGTAGAGCAACATGAGCAAAGGTAGAATCAGGAAGAGTAAAGGGGCACCTTATTTTTAGCTACGATCTGTTCACCCTGTAGTCTGTACAATGAATAGTATATATCAGTACTCACACTGAGGTTGGATTCAGTGCCTCTTGAGATAATCCAGGAAATAATGAGGCATCATGGATGTGTCATCAATTCTTTACTGGCTTATTGGGAAAGCCATAATGGTCCCTCACCAGACACTTCATATTTGCAAAATGTTTTGCCATAGTTTTGATTTGATTTTTGCTTAGCAAACTAGCTCAGGTTCATTACTGCAAGTTAACCAAACTCACCAAGGAAACATTTGAAGATAAAAAGACATTAAATAAATTTGCCCAAAGCAGCTAAGATCAAGAGCTAGGATAAAAAATTGGAATCTTCAGAGACCTCCTCTGTTTTCCCTCTGGGGCTGGCTCTTTCCACCAACAGGCTTCTGGGAAACAAAATGATGAGAGGACTCCATGAAGAACTCGGCATTTTCTATAACCATTTATCAAAAATGCAAGTCATCACATTAGAAGAAAAGCATACCAGGGAAGCGGGAGGCCCACACTCTGGGCCAGGGTTTTAGAGCAAGGGTCCTGGGCTGGGCTCCGTGGAACACATTCGTATTGACGGCCATGAAAGGATTCAGCGTCTTGAATGAGACAGCTGCTTGTACAGAGGCGTTTTTTTATGAGCTTACAAGTTAGTCAGGAACAAAGCATGTTTGTAGGAAGTAAATGGTTGCCAGTTTTCATCTGAGCTTTTCATTCAGCTGTGGCCGGACACAATCAAGTTTTTAATGTTCCGCATGAAGTTCCTCATTTCAGATTTTGGTCAGAATGAGGCCCAGGATTTGGTTTGGCTTAGGTGCTCCGTTTTCAAAATGTCACTGAAATCAATGAAAACAAAAGCGATGCTGGTTGTTTGCATTTCCTGCTGATCATAACTTTTCCAGAGGACAGGGTCTGGACAAACAAAGCTGCCTCCTCCGAGGATGTTTATGTTTCTCGCTCCAAGACTGAGCTTTAAAAGGGGAGATAAATAGTTGACATGTTATGATGTGAAAATAAAGTCCACACTGAGATGAGGATTAAACTGAGATCTGGAGGAACCCACTAGGGTCTTAGGAATTGGAAGAAATTGCTTTGAGTCTCACTGATAAGTGAAGTATTTATTGTATCTGCTCTCCCTTCTTTGGGAGAGAAGATATTTATCCTAAGAAAAAATCCCAGATAAATGATGATAATTTCTCTTAAAATATTTTTAAAAAGTGCTTTTGTTGTAATTATTTAAAAATGTATTATACACTTTACTGACTTATCAATAGGCATGTAGAATGTAACATGCCCTGTTCTTGGTGATCCGGGGTAATCAGCATCTCTGCCAGCTCTTCTGTGGTGATACCTGTGCGCTCCTGAGCTGTCTGATTCTACACCAGTTTGCTGGGGAAAACTGCAGATTGGCGGGCTGACGGTGGGTGCCCCAGAGGATTTGTTTTTTTACTCCAGTCATTGAATGGAATTTTTTCATTAGAATCTTACAAATAAAAGCAGTATCTGCAAATGCCCAAATCCTGCTATGGAAAAATATTTACTAAGTCAAACTAAGTTAGCATTTCAACAGGTTGACCAGTTGGTTTGACTACCAGTACCTTCTCATTAGAAAGTTGATCTTGGGGGTGGAAAAAAAAAGCAAGTTGATCTTTAACCTCAGAGTTTCCTGTCACCTGATGCTTTTCACAGTTTGTCTCTTCTCAATACATGTAGAGGGGCCATAAAAACTACCCGTGTCTAGTTATTGTAATAGAACTCAATGTCTAGTTATTGTAATAGAACTCAATCCAGGACAGCTCAATTCTAAAAACTAGAAAGTTGCTACTTTTCAGACCACAGGCACCAAATGATTGTTTGTCTCTTTAAAAACTATATTCACTCTTCATGCAGACACCTTTGGGATTCCACCTCCTGAAGGGTGAATCTTCCACCTTCTTAGAGCTTTTATCCTAGCTCCCGGAACATGCAGTTAATGACACCGGTGGTTGAGTCAATCCTAGTTATGTTGGGATCTAGTTAAATAAAGATAATTCAAGCATAGGAACACAGTCAACCTGTAGTCTACCTGGCCTTGATTGTTTTAGCACTTTAATAAAGGAAGTGGATATTCATTTTAACTTGCAGTTTTGAGTGAAAAAAGATAGGTTTGGTGGCTGAATGCCACTAGGAAAAATCTTTTCCCCAGGCAAATAATTGACCTGAATTTATTATCTCCCCAGCTATTCTACTTTGAAAAAAATCTTCTTTTGATCCTGTGACATATAATAAAAAACAATACTAATACTTTTGACTCATTTCAAACTATTGCTTTCCAAATAGTTAATCCTTTTGGCAATTTTTAACCTTATAATATCTTTTCTACTGGCAGATTGTGATATCTATTTTGCATTGTTTTCTGATTCTTGTCCATTCGTTGGATGTTTTAATTTCCTGGATAAGGAATTCCTGGCTGAGAGACAACATTCTTCAAGATTTTAATTGATTTTATTTGTTTGTTTGCTATAGCTTTATTAAGTCAAAGAGCCTTCATCTAAGGGTGTAGTAGGTTGAATAATGGCCCCCCAAAATATCAGGTCCCAATTTCCCAAACCTGTAAATGTTACCTTACATAGAAAAAGGGTATTTTCAGATGTGAATAAATTCAGGTCTTGAGATGGAATATTACCCTGGATTATCTCGATGGGCCTTAAAAGCAATTACAAGCATTCCAGGGTTTGTAAAAGCAAAGAACACATTTTGGACTAATGGGGGATTAGTTTGGGTTTGTAGGGTGGGCTGAATCCTGAAGAGACTTGAAAGGCAGGAAGAAAAAAATCAATGTATCAGAGTATTGGTATATTAGAGAAAATTTTTTCTTTAGATTTTGGAAAGGCATTTAAGAAACATGCTTTGCTGGTGCTTTTCTTACCTTTTTAAAAATTTATTTTAAAGATCCCCAGTATTTTTGTGACACTGGGTTGAAAAATACATGAAACTAATTTGTTAATCTGTTCACCTAGTTTGAACTGTCTTAGTTTCAGCTGGAAAGTGGACGGACTGATGGACTTTGCAGAATCACTCGTGAAATCATGTCCGGTGGCTTCTGAAATCTAAAAGCTGTCTGTGTCTCTCTTTTACTTCCCCTATTCTTCACTGAGCCAGGCCAGACAACAAAAGCTGGCAGTTTTACCAGGACAATAATGAAGACATTAATTAGCTTCCAGATTATGAGAAATTTAGGAATTCTGAATCCAAATAAAAATTTCTTCACAGAGAAAGAGGTTTCCATTATTTGAAAGGAAGAGTGCTAGCTGCTTAATGACATCTCCTCATTGCCATATCACAAAGGAACTCTTGCTTTAATAATGCAAGTATCCTAGCTGCAAGTGAGTGGGTCCTGTCATACCTGTAGGGAGGTCAATCTCTTATAGAAACTGCCTCTTTACAAGATAAGGTAACAATAGCATGTGTCATACAGCTATCACTTCCTTGTTAATCAATTAATTCTGAATTTTACTTAACGAAGAGCTTTCTCTCCCTGATTATTCTTTTTTTTTTTAAATCCTCACCCCAGGATATTTTCCCATTGATTTTTAGAGAGAGTGGAAGAGAGGAGGAAAGATACAGAGAAATATCAATATGAGAGAAACACATCGATTGGTTGCCGGGGCAGGAGAAGAGCCTGCAACCAAGATATGTGCCCTTGACCAGAATTGAGCCTGGGACCCTTAGGTCCACAGGCTAACACTCTATCCACTGAACCAGACCGGCTAGGGCTGATTATTCTTAAAAAAAGAAAAAAAATATATATATAATTTATTTATTTCAGAGAGGAAGGGAGAGGGAGAGAGAGATAGAAACATCAATGATGAAAGAGAATCATTGATCAGCTCCTCCTACACACTCCCCATTGGGGACACGGAGCCTGCAACCGGGCATGTGCCCTGACTGGGAATTGAACCATGACCTCCTGGTTTATAGGTACTACTGAGACATGCTGTCTGGGCTCCCTGGTTATTTTGCCTATATATATATATCCTAGTAGCCTGGTGCACAAAATTCGTGCATGGGGGGTGGGTGTCCCTCAGCCTGGCCTGCATCCTCTCCAATCTGAGACCCCTCAGGGGATGTCTGACTGCTGGTTTAGGCCTGATCAGGGATTGGGCCTAAACTGGAGGTCGGACATCCCTCTCACAATCCAAGACTGCTGGCTCCTAACTGCTCACCTGCATGCCTGCTTGGTGGTCAGTGGCCCCTAACCACTCTGCCTGCCAGCCTGCTCGCCCCCAAATACCCCCCCACCAGCCTTCTCACCCCCAACTGCCCCCCCATTGCTGGCCTGATCGCCCCCAACTGCCCCCTCCTGCTGGCCTGCTCCCCCCTAACTGCCCCCCCCACCAGCCTGATCTCCCCCAACTGCCCTCCACTCCTGGCCTGATCACCCCTAACCTCCTCTGCCTTGGCCCTGCCACCATGGCTTTGTCTGGAAGGATGCCTGGAAGGTCTCCTGGTCTAATTAGCATATTACCCTTTTATTAGTATAGATATATACTAAAAACCCAACAGAATAAAATTGTTTTAATTTGTACTCCCTTTCATGCAGCTTCTAACCTTTCTTTGCCCCTTAAGCTATCTTCCTGTCAGCCAATAAAAATGCTCAGTTCTTCATAATACTAAAACAAACAACTTCCATAAGTTCACTATCTTGTCAAATAACCTCAGTGGTTTGTCCTCATTCTTTCATTGCCAGACTTCATGAGAGCGCAGTTAATTCAGGAGGTCTCAGATTGTCAGGCAGTGAGCTGGCTTCTGTTTTTTTTTTTTTTTTTGCTTGTTTTTTTTTTTAACTCATATCATGTTCCCACACCACATACACCCCCAGCATTTAAAAATTGGGAAATTTAGATAAAAATCAGTATTTATCTTTCTCTTAACACATTGAGGAACTGGCAGCACTGGGTTCACATTTGCATATGACAACAGTCTCTTAGAATTGAATTTCTGTTTCTGCCTTTAGACAGCATATGCATTCTCTAGTTAACTTCAGACCCCACCACTCCCTATTGTCTCCAACACAGACCAAGTGTCAATAGCCATTTATTATTGCCTTACAGTGTTGTTTTCCTGAGATACAGAACTATTTCTGTGCACCATTGCCTCCATTAAATTGGGGAAGTGAAAGATAGATCCAGAGGGCTGCATGACCTTCCTGCAGTCAGCCTGTTTTACTCCTGTATGTTAGCTGTCTGGCCCCTTTGGCATCTGGGTTTGCAACCCCTGACCTGTATTGCACTTTGTCAGCCTCTCTCTTCAACTCCTTGCTAGTTGGCTCTTTCCTTTTCATCTACTGTCACCTGTCTTAACAGTCACTTGTCACTTGATAGATCAAATGGCCTTTTGTTAGTTCTCTTTCTCAAAGCCCCATCTGCCTGACCTTTTCCCTTCACTTTCCCTTCATCTTAAGCCACCTTTCTTCTGGACTTCTTTCACACCAGCTGGCATTTTCTGATCCCTCTTCTTCTCACCTCCTACATCCTGTTTCTTGATGTTATGTCTACAATTCTTTTATTTTCATATACTTGGTCTTGGATATTTTCTTCATGTCATGGTTTTGATGGTTTCCCTTACATCAAGCATGTCAAACTCGCTGCCCGTGGACTGCATGCAGCCCACAACAAATATTTTTTGCTACCCAGCCAATATAACGGTATGTAAGAAATGTTTTAATAAAAAGTTCGTAACTTAATTTTTACAATATCCTGTTATACATAATTATTAATAACGAACTACATCGTTCACTAATAACTGATCACTATAATTGGTGTTGCATTCATTTCCCTTACACGTCTTACGTGCAGGTGCACCATTCCTCTCCACTAATATTAGCAGCAAATATGTTAGCAGCCGATGGCCACGTCATTAGTCTTGGACTGACCTGTTTGGTGTGCACAACAGGAAATATTTTGCTTTTGGAGAACAAGAAAAATAGGTTTATTTGTGTTACACTTATTAATTTGTGCAGTTATTCAGTGTCTGGTAAGTTAATGTTCAAGAAAAAATGTTAATTTTTATTAAAATGTTCTATAATTTTATGTTAACAATTGCTCATTTATTTCAGCCCTTTATATTCAGCATATCTCTATCGAAATAAACCTATATTTCTATGAAAATTGAAGCTTTTGTGTTTTTGCGGCCCACATAGACTTAAACCTTGTTTATTTGGCCCGTGTTAGCCTTTGAGTTTGACAGGCTTGCTCTACATGGAAGACTCCATCCTTTCCTCTGACCTCTCTCCTGAGTGCTCATCCTGCAGAACAGCTCCACTGGGGGTCCTGCCTCCTCTGAATCTATTCTCTTACCACATTTATTTCACAGCCTCTTTCTCCTAATCTGTGTCCGATCACTTTCCATGTTTGTTTTTTTCTCTTCTCTCTGATGGTCACTGTCTTATTCAAGGCCTTGTTACCTTTTTTTTTTTTTTTTACAGTATCTGTTGTTTACATTTTTTCACTCTCTCTCCCTTCAATCTATTATATATATTGCTGCTTGACTAACCTAGCCTGCAAATCCATTCATTGATTCACTTATTAATTCATGCAATAACTACTTAATATCTGTAAAATGTACTATTATTTTCTCCCCTTAAAAAAGTTACCCATTGTTTTGCATTGCTAGCAGAATCAAGGTCACACTTATCTTGGCTTGGCAGCCCTTTGCTATCTGGCCCCAGCCTATCTTTCTGTTCTTATCCCTTACTATCCCCTATAAACCTTTGCTCCTGAGGATTGCTTAAGTATAAAGCCGTAGTCTACCTCAATTTAATCTCAGCTCTGCCACTTGCTGGCTGTGTGACCTTGAGTAAGTCACTGAATTTCTAAGCCTCAGTTTCTTTATTTGCTTAACCTGTAGGGCTATTTAAAGGTTAAAAAAACGCAATAAGTCATGTGGTCCAATGAGTAGTGCATAGTAAGAGCATAATAAATATTAGATATCATTATCCAGCCAAATCACTGTTTGTTCTACATTTTCATGATTTTTCTTTTCTTTTTTTACTTTTTCATGATTTTTCTTTGTCCTGGAATGCCTGCCTATGTCTAACTCTCTCTACATGTGTAAATCCTACTCATCTAAGTCAGATGACATGGCCTCTCTGGTGTATATCGGGTAGAAGAAATATTCTCTCTTGTTGCACCCTTAATTTAGACATTATTTATATACAGGTCTCATCTAACCTACAATTCAGTCAGCTCTTTGGTTCCTAGGCTGTTAATGTCTTTGTTGCACATGTCATCCAGGGTGCATTGTATACAGTAGTTGTTTGATAACTATTTGTTGAGTGAATAAAAATTCATCTGAGTAGGTATTTCCTTATAGTTCTCTATTTTTATCCTTAAGAACATGAAGAAATACTAATCATTTGGTTTGAGAAGTGTAGTATATTTTTTAGTAGTTTTTCTTTTCTTTTACTCTTATGCTATAGGTATAACACAGGTATCTTTTGAGAAACTTATATATCTATTGATTTCTTCAGAATTTACAACCTACCTTCTTTTATAAGGATTTAAAACAGCATGAAATGAAACCTAATGTAAAATAGAACAATTATGGGTAAAAAGAGAACAGAGACCATCTCAAAGAAACAGGGAGCAGATGTTACCAGGCACCTGGGATGAGCTAATTACTGTACTTGGTAACTGGATTTGGCTCTGAGTTTCTTGGCAGCCAAAGCTGAAAGGAAACACATTGGGTTATTCATTCAGCAAACATTTGTTGAATATCTTTGATAAATGGGGCACTGTGCTAACACTGGAGATTCTAAAATGAATGAGCCTGGGTCCCTGGCTTCAGCACACAATTTAGCCCTGAGTTAAGTGACTGGAGGTGAATACAAGGGGCAGTAGGATCCCAGGGAAGGGGCAATGACTAGGTTTGTAAGGGGGATAGTCAGGGACGGTTCATGGAAGAGGAGATGCTTCCACCAGACTGTTCGGTGGGGGACTGCCTTTTCTGTATAAGGCACAGAATATAGAGAAACTGCACAGTCTCCCAGGACATGTTTGCTGAATGAAGCAAAGGACGAGGGAGTGGCAGAAAGTGACGTAGAAGATGACAGAATACAGAATATGCTGGATTTTATATGCGATGTTAAGGAGTTTCAACGCTATTCTCTTGGCCAGTGTTCCCAACATGGCTACATATAGAAATCACAGGGGAGTTTGAAAATATATATAGGCCTATTGACTCAGATCTCTGGAGCTGACACCTGGCAGTCTGTATTGTTATAGCCACCTTAGTTAACTGTCATGCAGCCAGCCTAGACACTGGTCACTGGGCCAGGTGTGTGAACCACCCTGGCACCGGTGAGAAGAAACCCCTGGAAGAGTTTAAGCAGGGGAGATGTAGATTTTAAAAACTGCCCGTGGAGTGGAAAAGAGACGTGAACAGGGTTAGACATGAGATTGGAGGAAAGGGCTAAATGTGGGTTTATTTTGTTCACTATTGTGGTTACTTAGCACAATGCCTGGCATACAGAGGGGCTCAAAAAGTAATTGGTGAACATAAATGCTGATTTTACAGGGGTTGTGTGATTTCTGAGTAGCTAAATCTGGACACTTGATCATAAGAGAAATGTGGTAGAAAGATCTATGGAGTCAGCCCTGGCCTGTATGGCTCAGTTGGTTGGAGCATCATCTCATGCATGAAAAGGATTGAGGGTTTGGGGCACACAGCCAATCAATGCTTCTCTCTGATATCGATGTTTCTCTCTCTCTTCCTCTCTAAAACAATAAGAACATATCCTCGGGTGAGGAGTTAAAAAAAAAAAATCTATGGAGTCAAAAAGTCTCAGCTGTAGATTCAGCATCATCCTTGGGTGAGTAGTTTTAAATCTATCAGAACCTCAGTTTCTTCACTTAGAAGATGAGAAAAATAACCCCTAACCCCTAGGATTTCTGTGAGGACTCAAGGAAATAACACATAAAGCATGGAGCAGCTGAGGACTAGTTCTTTTTGTCCTTCTCATTATCTTCTTTAAAAATAGCCAGGGATGCTCTTACTTGTCTCACTAATTCTATTCTGATTATTTGCTGCTGTATAACAAATCATACCAAACTTAGAAGTATACACCATTTTATTACACCCATAGATTCTGTGGGTCAGGAATTCAATCAGCGAAGGGAAATAATAGCTTTGTCTCTAATGTCTGGGGCCTTAGCTGAGAAAACTTGAATGCCTGGAAGTGACTGGAGTGGCCAGGAGTTGGAATTATCTAGCCGCTCTTCACTCACAGGCCTGGTGCCCAGGCAGGATGACTGGAAGGCTGGGTTCTGAAGGCTCCTTAGGGCCTCTCCATGTGGCTTGGGCTTCCTCATAACATGGAGGCTTTGGGACATTTAGACTTCTTACGTGGTGGGACAGGGCTTGAAGAGTAAATGTACCTATAAATAAGGTGGATGCTGCATAATCCTTTATAATCTAGCTTCTCAAATCAGATAGTACCACTTCTGTCATACTCTACTAGTTGAAGCAGTCACAAGCCTGCCTATATTTAAGGTGACAATACATAGAAGATACCTCTCCACCGAAGAAATGTCAAAGAATCTGTAACTATATTTTAAAAGCTTTAAAATATATACTTAATGACCTCATTTGTAGTACTTAGGCAATTGTCCTTATGCATAAGAAGGGTATGATTCTTTCCTGACTGGTGTCTCTGTTCAAGTCCCATCTACTCCAATATGTTGGCCCAGCTCACCCTTGTTTTTCTACTCTTCTCATGTATATTTAATGCAAATCCAGCCTTTATGTTGCATTAGGCACTATTTATAAACCTTCACTCCTTCTGAGATTCGTTATGAAAAGAATGTAAGACATATTTGAAAAGTATTTAAACTCACCAAAGGAAAACTAAATGAATGAAAACCTTTTTGTGATTTGCCAGGGTCCATGGTAGGAATACTCCTGATTTATTTGGCCTCGGTTTCTCCAAGTCCTGGAGAGAGTTGGAGAAAATGAGGTGAAATGAGAAGATCATTGTGCCTGCTTAGAGTTCATCACAGGAAAGTGATGCATAGTTAATGACCTTTTGTGACAACCTTATTCCTACAATCTAGTGGGGCCATATGTGCCCTGCAGGGACAGATGGTCCCAATCTGATGTTGCCAGATCGTGGCTTTTTAGAAGCTCGGGGTCTCTGTGACAAGTCCAAGCTGGACCAGCTGTTTCCCTGCAATTAAAGTCTGGTCTGGCTGAATAAATGTAGGCAACAGACTTTAAAAGACGTGCTTCTACTACATGGAAGTATCCATAATTTCTCTGGCAGGAGAACTGATTCATATATTCCTTCAAACACATGTACCCTATTCTTCCCCCCTAACCTCCAGAAGCACTTGTCTAGTATTTAAGGGATTTTTATTTTAATCTCATCCTGTTGCTAACTAGCTGTGTAACTATGGACGCATCACATAAATTCTACGAGCACCTATTTCCTAAAATGGACTGATTTAACCATTTTTGAGATTTCCTAGATTTTTACTCACTTCAATCTTTGAATCCAAACTGTGGACCACAATAATTTGTATTTATGAATTTGCCAAGTGTTAGTTTCTCTGCTAAGCACATACTAATATGACTTAATATAACCGTCACATGGCCCTAGGTGGCCATTATCATCATTCTTCACCATTTTAAAGATGGGGAAATCAAGTAACAGAGGGTCAAGTTACTTGCCTAAAGTCAAATACCTGGGACAAGGCAATGTTGGGGTTTGACCTGGCCCATGCTCTTTATCCTCATGCTATACTGTATATCTATGTAAGGTAGGCAAGAAAAATCAAGGTGTAAACCTATCAACAGATTAATGATGTGACATCTCTGATTCCTCTCCTTGCTGGTCATTGTTGGTTTTCTATATTTGTGATGACTTTGGGTGCATTCCCTAGTCCATTTCAGGGCCCCACCATTTAGGTACTTGCCTCCCCTAAGGCATCAAAAATGCCCCCAAGAACCAGGCTGTGGGGTTTCCCATGTTGTTGGTTTAGAAGAACCACACTGATGTGTACTATTGGGGGCACTTTGGTACGGGGTAGGGCAGGATATGGGAGAGTATCCTAGGAAAAAGAGCAAAGAATCAATAACAGGTTGTTAATTTATCTCTGTGTGCATAAGTCACATGTACCGATTTGTATGTCTTAAGCCCATTTTATTTTAGTTCACATTTCTGCAACCTCTCCTTTTATTGGTCTTGTGTTTCCTGGTCATATGAATGTTGAGACAGTGATCCCTTTCTGTGAAGAATGACCTCATTCTCCTCGTAGAAAAATTACTTTGGCATTTGAGCAAAAAAGAATTAAATTGAAACCCAAGCCATTTCTCTGATTGTGGTAAGCTTTTTCACTCAGCAGCTCTGCAGTGTTTTGTTATGGACATGGAGTTATATTTTTTTCCTCTGGACTCAGGTTTATTTTAAGAATATAATATGAATATTGTTTGAATAGGCCCTTCCCCACCAAGTATGGGATAAAAGACTTGGTCATGCTGTGAAAAGAAGACTAGATATTTAGTTGACCTTGAGGTTAGATAGGCTCTTTACTAAATTTAGGCCAGCTCAATTTTCAAGTAGGATTTGAGTCTCAAAGAAGCATTTTTAGAAAGAAAGCTTGTGGGTATTGCCAAATACTGACACTGTTGGGTCCTGGACAGAAGGAGGTATTTTAGCTCCCAGGAGATGCTGTCAGCCCTTCTGTATATGTGTCGATTGTTTTACTTAGGTCACCTGGCCTCCTAGCTGGCATTGTTAAGCTTAGTCCCTCCTATGCCTGGCCTGGAGAGTATGAAAGACTCCTTAGAGGCCAGCAGAGAGAGAAGATGGTATTTAACTGGTGGCAAGATCTTTAGTACTGAGGTCAGCATTACATAAAGCCAGCCTCGGGGCATTCAGGTGTTACCAGAATATCATTTGAATGAGAAAGGAGAAAACTGAGTCCAAGAGGCAAGGCTGGTACCTCCATTTCATGAGGTTTGAGGGAAGCTAGACTAGAATAATATATATTCAATTGACTTTTGAAACTTAGAAAATAGTTTTCTGTGGACATCAGCTCACTCAGGCAGCTTTGTAAATTAGTGAAGTAAATCACTGCCTGTGTCTCACAACTACAGTTCCTAGCAGACCAGTGATTATGTTATTGATCAGTTATATTGGCAGGTCCTGCCAGCTCAATGAAGTTGCTGTACCACATGCACTATCTGTGGAATAATGTGTATAGGTTGGTGCTCTCCACCTTTCCATCATGACATCAGGGTTTCTCAACCTGAACATGCTTGACATTTGGGATCAGAACATCCCAAATGTTCTGAGGAGGCTGCCCTATGCATTATAGGATGTCTCTAGATGTGGTCAAATATTTCCTGGGGAACAAAATTGCCCTGCTGCTCAGTTGAGATTTACCCTGACCCATATAAGACTAAAAATATATGAGTTTGTGCACACATATATGCACATACACAAACAAACCCTTCTTTCTTTTTCTAAGGCATGAAAGTAATAGCAATCTCTTACACATAATGTGCTTTGCATGAATAGAATGTTAACAGTAACTCTTATTTAATGAAGTTATGCTACAGCCCCCCACTCCCTTTCACTTGAAAAGCTGAATCATCTCAAAAAATGATGTGACACCAGGAATGATCTATTGCAGATTATAATCGAACTGAAAAGAAGCTGTTAAACCAAACCTGCAAGGCATTCTGTTGAGTGAGGTGATTCAAGGAGTGAAATCTGAGAAAACTACATAAGCACTTGGTTTCACTGAGGCATCTCTATGGCACTTAGAAGACTTGTTACTTAATTTTTGAAAATCCTAAACATGTTTGGTAAGTTCAATGGGATGCAGTATTTCATTTGATTTATTTTTCCTTCGGCTAAAATTCCTATTTGTTTTGAATTAGTGGAGGAATTGAGGACAGCAAAAAGGGCCTCATGGGAAGCTTCAGGGACAAGTGAAGGAAGGGATGTTTATAGCCTGGGGCAGGTCATCCAAATCATAGAACCATAAGATGGAAAACGATTTTAGAAGCCTATTGCCTTTGTCCCCCAACTCTACTGCAAAAGGTCATACCCGGGTCACAGGCACTACATGTTGACAAACTGGCCAGTTATTTGCTTTCCTCTTACACTGAAACACTTGACACTGTTGACCGTCCCCTCCTTGAAACACAACCTTGCCTAAGATTCTTTATGATACTCCAAGAGACCTCCCCACCTGTCTCTTTTGCAGGCTCTTCTCTATGAGTTCATAAATGTTGGAGTTTCCAGAGCACTGCTTCTTGTCTTTCTTAGCTCCCTAATGGACTTCCAAATATATACTTACAGCTCAGAAGGCTTACTTAAGCTGGACTCATCTGTTCATTTGTCTTCTTAATAACTCCTCTTGGATGTCAGAGAGGCATCTTAAATTTAATATGTTCAAAATGGGGTGATTCCACCCATCTCCATAGTCCACACCCCTCAAATCTTCCCCATGATGGTCAATAGGGCCTGCATTTGGATTCATCCTTTGTTTGACTCTTCCTCACACTCACACCAAATCTGTCAGAATCTCCCTCCCATCAGTACTACCTCTTAAATATAATCGGAATAATATCACTTATCATCAGTCCTAAGCTCCAAGTTCTCGTCTAAGCCACCAGCATCTCTCAGTTGATTTTGTCTCTACGCTTGATGATTTCTACAGCATCAAGAATGATCATGTGTCTGTTGTACCAAGTCATTTCTTGTTCAAACCCTTTGATGTCTTCCCATTATACCAAGAGTAAAATCAAAACCCCTTCACATTGCCCATAAGTCTTACAAGGTCCAATTTTGGGCCTCCTCTCTGGCCTTATCACCTAGTACATCTTCTCATTCTTATCTCTGTAGCCAACCCTGTTCTCTCTATCCCTTGAAAAGACATAAAGCTCATGCCCATCTCAGGGCCTCTGTGCTAATTCCTTCTGTCTAGACTGCTCTCTGCAGATTTTCATATTGCTGCCAACTTGTCATCATGCAGATCTCAACTAAGGTCCCCTCTTTACCATAATATCCTATTTCTCTTCCTCATAGTGCTTATCAGTATCATAAAATGCTTATCATTCATCTGTCCCTCACAAGAAGGGAAGCTCCGGGAGAGGCTGATTTTTTTCAGTGCCTGGAAATAGTAGGTGTTTAATAAATACATATGCATTGCCCAACCAACATTTCCATAACACAATAAAATATAGCCACTTATATATTTTCTGGGTATAAACAGGGAAACAATTGGTCTGAATCTTAGTTGATCTTTAAAAAACTTTGCCTTTGACATTTATAGGCAGGAACCATTCCCTAAATTGGTATAACATATTAAATAGCATCTTCATGCATCTGTGTATCATGCTCTAAGATTTTTCTCTTTTAGTTATTTCCAATTATCTATATAAGTTTAAGTGACTGGCTGACCAGCTGACCATTAGACCATCCGACCGGTAGCTACGATACGCAGTGACCATCAGGGGACGGATGCTCAATGCAGGAGCTGCCAAGCTGTGGTGACTTAGCAGCTGCGGTTCTCGGGTGATGCAGAGAGGAGGGAGCTCAATTCCGGGGTGTGTCACCCAAGAACAGCCCTCTTGCAATCTGGAACCCAATCAGGGGATGTCGGAGAGCTGGTTTTGGCCCAATCCCCACAGGCCAGGCTGAGGGACCCCACCGTGCACAAATCCATGCACTGGGCC
Organism: Eptesicus fuscus; assembly: GCF_027574615.1. Lineage (NCBI taxonomy): Eukaryota > Metazoa > Chordata > Mammalia > Chiroptera > Vespertilionidae > Eptesicus > Eptesicus fuscus. The sequence continues at coordinate 37,121,917 of NC_072479.1, forward strand.
TCTAGTTGTAAATAAAAGAGTAAATCCATCACATTGCCCTAGATATTTAGAACAGACCCTACCTACCCCATTTTAAGAATAGAAAACACAAGAAAGCAAAAATGGTTCATTGCCCACTTGTATTCCATAGAGGGACAGGAAATTCACCCCATACCCTAGAAGGCAGATCTTGGGAGGGACTCTTCCAGGTTCTCTTGGCCTCTTCACTCATGCTCATCAGAGCAGGACTTAGGTGATTGATGAGTTTGAGAGTAAAAACTGAACAGGCTCAGCTAAGCTTCTGCATGTCTCTCTTCTTTCTTTCTTTCTGTCCATGAAAAGGCACATTCTCATCTGCATTCTGCCACAAGGCAAGCTGTCTGCTCTGGGCAGGCCTGTGTATATTGAATGATATCAATGACTGGGGGTATAAGGCTGCATAATGAGGCAGCACATAGGAGTTAAACACACTCTTAGGTCCCATTCTCTCAGTAGTAAATGAGTCATGATATGATCTTCATTAGTCTCACCCCTGTGCCTGTTAGCTCTGAGCTTGGACAGAGAAGAGTGCTGGCATTTATGGTTTCTCTTAAGTTCCAAGTGAAGGACTGACTCAGTTTCATAATCTCCAATATGAAAGATGCCAATCCTATATAATAAAAGAATGATATTCAAATTGACCATCACTCCAACACACAACATGGCTGCCCCCATGTGGTCAAAGATGGCTGCCCCCATGTAGACACAAGATGGCCAGCAGGGGAGGGCAGTTGTGAGGGACCAGGCCTGCAAGGGAGGGCAGTTGGGGGGACAAGGCCTGCAGGGGAGGGCAGTTGAGGGGGACCAGGCCTGCAGGGGAGGGCAGTTAAGGGTGACCAGGCCTGCAGGGGAGGGCAGTTAGGGGCAATCAGGCTGTCAGGGGAGCAGTTAGCCATCAATCAGGCTGGCAGGGGAGTGGTTAGGGGGTGATCAGACTGGCAGGCAGAAGCAGTTAGGGGCAATCAGGAAGGCAGGCAGGCGAGCAGTTGGAAGCCAGCAGTCCTGGATTGTGAGAGGGATGTCTGACTGCCCATTTAGGCCCATTCCTACCGGGCAGTCGGACATCCCTCAAGGGGTCCCAGATTGGAGAAGGTGCAGGCTGGGCTGAGGGACATAACACCCTGTGCACGAATTTCGTGTACCGGGCCTCTAGTAGATTATAATATGAAAAATATTTAAAGTTTCTCTTAATTCTGACAGCCAGAACCTTTAACCATAAGTTCAATCTGCCTGATAATTTTGTACAATGACAACTGAGATTCCATGAAGGCAGCAGAGTGTTGGTAAAAAAGATCACATATTTTAAAACCAATAAAACACTAGTTCCCAGCTTGACCCCTTACACATAGCTTTGGTAATTCACTCAACCTCTTAATGTTTGTTCTTCTCATTTGTAAAGTTAGGATAATACTACCTACATTTCCTAGGACGGGTGGGAGGCTTAAGTGAGATTAAGTACATGAAAGGCTTCCATAGTGCCTGGCACTGAGTGGGTGCTCAGTAGGGCCTAGCATCCATCTACTTTCCCCATGCCACAGTCTTGGAAGTTAACTAAAGTGTTAAGTCTTGCATAATATCTATCTATTGTAGTCATTAACATGATTTTTTTATACCAGTTAAATGCATTCAAATATAAGTATGCTCTCCCTGAATCACTATGTGATCATGTGAGGTAGGTACATGGGTAGGGGTGACCTTATTCCATAGATGAGAAAAGGCAGCTCAGATGATTGGTTGACTTTCCCAAGGCCAGTAGAGTCAGGTCTTAAAAACTCAAGCGAACTCTAAATCCAGCGCTCTCCCCACCGTGACTTGCAGCCCTGTGCCATGATGTTTAGAAGCATATTACTTGCTGGCTACTCCAACAGATAGGGAACTGGGAGAGGGCAATATGAGCATATCAAATCTAAAATTTAGAATAACTCTTGGATGGCTTTCCTCACATGATTCAGGTATTTCTTGTTAGGTTTTTTTCTTCTTCTGCTATTTTATTTTCTAAATGTTATTTTCTCCATCCATTCATTTATGTATCCATTCACTCATGAACATTTCCTGAGTCCCTCCTATGTATATCATGTAGCATAACAGGTACTATGAGTACAAAAAGCCAAGACATGCTCTCTGCCCTCCAGGAGCTCAGTGTTGCTGGAGAGATGGATGTGCAGAAAAATAATTATAATACAGTGTGATAAGGAGCCATGGGGGAGGAATGTGCTGGGTGCAATGCAGATCCAGGGAGGGCATGAGCAAGGAAGCCTGGAAGGGCAAGGTCCTAGTCAGAAGGCTTCTCAGAGAAGATGCTTGAATTGGGCACTGATGGGGAGAAAGGCTTGGCTACTCACGCTGAGCTCCAGTCTCTGATCTGTGAAATGCTGATAACATTAGTAACTCCTTCATGTGGTTGTTAATGTATAGATAGTGCTTAGATCTGCGCCTGACAAGTACTAAGCACTTAATAAGTAGTGGCTGTTATTTCTGTTACCCTTTCATTCAAGAAAAAGCCATTTTGTTTTATGTCTGACTTCCCACAGGACAATAGAATAAAACAAATTCTTTAGATGTTGCTTCCAAAAATGAGCTTAAAAGGGCACATATATTTCAGCCCAAATTCTAGATAACACTAGGGAGACTAATTTTTAAATTTTATTCATAAAAGCTTGAAAGTAACATGTTTTCTACTTCTTCCTACCGCCACCTCGTTATGGCTTGTGGCAGGCAATATTAAAATAGTTTTCTGATTTTTCTCCAGAAACTGCTGTTTTACCCAGAGTGCTCCTGATATGTCTGAGAGAGTTAATCTCACTGTGGTTTTCCCCTCCTGACCTTTGGGATCTGCTTGAACCTTGCTGAATTCTGCTCCTTTGCCATGATGATTCCATGTTTAATTGCCATGTGAAAACACTTGGGAGTCATGGAGAACCCTAACTCAGGAGGGTCTTTGTTTAAAGATGGTTTACTCCTCAAAAGCAAGCTTATCCCCTGGCGGAATGCCTTCTCAGGGCAGCTCCTTTCTGAAGTCCTGAAGCTACCCTAGACCTTTATGAAAATAAAGCTTCCTGTCAGTTATATTCATGTATTTATCACCCCATGTCTTTTCACTCTTCAAATTGCACCCGTGAAGCAAATGTCCAGGCATTGGAGGTGTATGCATATTCTATAGAAAAACTGTGGGGAATTTTATTGATGTCACGTTGTTGAGTAACCAAGAAGGGATGAAATGACAAATTCAAGTAAGACTCCTGAGAAAAATGAGACTAGGGTTGCTTTGTTATGTCATTTCTGAGAAGAGGGATTCGGGCAAGTGAGTGGCCTAAAGTGAACTTAGCCTAGTATTTTATCTGACTTCCTACTTGATAACAGTTCTCATCTCCAAAGCCCAGCCTAAAGAGCACAGCTCAACTGGAATTGAGAAAATCCACAGACTGAGTTGGTGTACCAACTGTATCACATTTCTCCTCTTGAGAGAGAAAATGTTGGGTGGCCAGTAGCAATAGTGTTTAGCATTAGTGGGGCCAAAACATAGAGCACTTGAGAAAAAACAAAACCCCAAATTCTATGGCTGAATTGTACATTGATACAGGGGTCTGTTTAACCTTCTACCAGGCCCCTGATTTAAATATCTTTTTGTTGTTCTTTATTTCCTAGGCTTACCTAGGAATAGATAATCTAGATGACATCCTTGACATAAAATATGAAAAAAGCTGATGTGCGTGCATGCGTGAATGTGGTTAAGGAATAGATCATCTAGATGATGCCCTTGTAAGTTTGCCCTATGAAAAGTAGTCACATTTTCAATCACTAAATATTCTATTGGTGATGCTAACCTTATATTTTTAATTTTAACACCCTCTATTGTTATTTTTATGAGCATAATGTTCAAATTGTTAACAAAATTGAAACTGCAACAGAGGCAATAAAGGTTGATTTGCAAAGGAATTAGCTATTCTGGCAGTTACTGTGCAATAAGTCAGCTACTGGACTAGTAGAAAAATACCTCTCTTTCATTTTATTGTATGCCATATCACATTATTTACACTACCCACTGTGAATTTTATAAAACATATGGTGATACTTTTACATGTGAGACTTAATGAAATTTTATTTTTATTATCATTACTACTGTCAATGACATTTAAGAATTATTTTTAATTTCCAAAAAATAACTATTGTATTTGTTTATTCAGAGGTATTTTCTGTGTGCTCCAAATATGCTGAAACTAAGTTACACAAATGACTAAGAGCAATGGAAATAGAGATCAGCATAAATATCTTACAAATTGGGAAAGAGGTATCCTATTGGATTAAAATACTTGAACTTTTTTATCAGAGATTTGTTTTTAAATTTAGCTTATTTTTTTGCACATTGAAAAATTATCTTAAATTCATTGCCTTGTGGCTGCAGAAAGATTACTTCATTTGAAACCCCTCCATATAGCAGAAGGAACAAGAAGATAAGATAGGTACATTTGAGGAGGCAAAATATGCATTAAATTAAAACTCAAATTTCTTCTCTGGAATTAGACCGGCTTCAGTTCAAGTTCAGCATCACCACTTACTGCGTGAAATTAGACAAGTTGTTTGATGTTTCTAAGCTTAAACTTCCTCCTCTTTAAAAATGGAAATAACAAAACCTCATACAGTTGTTAGAAGAATAGTTAAGATGCTTAGCAGATTACTTTATAATAAGCATGCAATAAATGAGTGCTCTAATTGATATTATTTTGGATAAAGAGGTTTAAGTGTACTAAGGAACAGCAAATTTTTATGAATTAATTTTAAGTTTATTAAATGTTCTAAAGAAATACGATGTCTTTTTAAATAAAGAAACAGTTTGCTCTGCTTATAATGTCTGTGGAATTCTGTAAAGCTAGGAATATAATTATAAGAATCTACACACTACCCATGTTTGTCATGTCATATTACAGGATAATATTGTTAGACATTTTTGTTTTTATTTATGAGAAAAATTATAAATTAAGGGGTGAGAATTTAGGGAAGTTAACTCTATTTCTTGGGTTCCTTTTAAGTTTGGTGCTCAAAAAATCATTCAGAACTGTCACAATGACAGAAATCATGAAATATTCATTGTGTCTGTTTACAGAAAATAGGTGGTATCAGTCCAGTTGGCATAAGAGAGTAAAAATGACAATAGCAATTTAAACAAATGGTAGCTAAAACAAACAAAAAATGTGATTTTAAAGCATAATTATTTGTATTCAGAACCAACTCTATTTTTCTGCAGTTTTTCTAATTATATGTGTTTATCATCACTCTCTATGTCCCACACGTCCTCAGTGTTTTCTGAGAAAAAGAGCCCTAAATAACTCAAGCTGCCTAAACTTTTTTGGCTCAAGCCATATACATCAATGGAAACAAACCCTGATATTCTTGTCCTGACTATGGATCAATGATTGACACTGAGCCAATGTCAACCCTGTATGAATTTGATGGGGTGGTGGGGAGGCCAGCTACAACAGAAGAGGCCTGGTGTCAGCTGCCAAGGGGACTGATACAAACTGGATGGGCACACGGCCTCAGTTAGATACTGGGATGGCTAAATGTGAGGGACATCAGAAATAATGAGATCCTTGTGTTTATGCAATGTCCAAAATGGCCCTGTAGTACTGTATCGCTTTTCCATAAGGTTAGCTATACACTGCAGTCTGGAAAGCACTTGGGAACAGATGAAGTTGGATTGCAAGAGATTACATCCTGTGATGACATCCTGGGAGAGTGTTGGAACAGCATGATCTTTGAGGACAGGACATCATTCTGTAAACTCTTTGGACCAACACCAAAGCTGTTTCTGCTTCTTTTTTCCACTTGAGTTTGAGTTCCTTTGAAATTCTGGCCCTCTTAAAATGTGACCGAAGTGTGTGCTGAATCTGAAACTAGAGCACCCCAATCCTATTCCTAGCTGCTCCCTACTATCCACCAGGGTGACTAGTGGTTGCTTCTTAACTTTTTGTAATAATAATTCAACATACATGTTAGAGGATCCATTCTCAGTCGTGGTGTTCTGATGCAGTGATGTGTCATTATCATTTATGAACCACGCCACAAGAAATTTGTTTGGAATAGGATTTAAATAATGAAGTACACAAATGGACTCACTTAAAAACACTAATTAAAGCATTTTCACAAGTGCTTTATAAAAAGGCAGTTTTATTGAAGTATAATTGACCTACAGAGAGCTACACATTTAAAGTGTACAATACAGTAAGTTTTCATATCCTATCTAATAAAAGAGTAATATGCAAATTGACCATCACTCCAACACACAAGATGGCTGCCCCCATGTGGACACAAGATGGCCACTATAAGATGGCCAGCAGGGGAGGGCAGTTGGGAGGGACCGGGCCTGCAAGGGAGGGCAGTTGGGGGTGATCAAGCCAGCAGGGGAGGGCAGTTGGCAGGGACCAGGTCTGCAAGGGAGGGCAGTTGGGGGCGATCAAGCATGCAGGGGAGGGCAGTTAGGGGTGACCAGGCTGGCAGAGGAGGGAAGTTGGGGGTGACCAGGCCTGCACGGAAGGGCAGTTGGGAGGGACCCAGGCCTGCAGGGGAGAGCAGTTGGGGGGGACCAGGTCTGCAGGGGAGGGCAGTTAGGGGTGACCAGGCCTGCAGGGGAGGGCAGTTAGGGGTGACCAGGCCTGCAGGGGAGGGCAGTTAGGGGCAATCAGGCTGGCAGGGGAGCAGTTAGGCATCAATTAGGCTGGCAGGGGAGTGGTTAGGGGGTGATCAGGCTGGCAGGCAGAAGCAGTTAGGGGCAATCAGGAAGGCAGGCAGGCAAGCAGTTGTGAGCCAGCAGTCCTGGATTGTGAGAGGGATGTCTGACTGCCCGTTTAGGCCAGATCCCGGTAGGATCGGGCCTAAATGGTCAGTCAGACATCCCTCGAGGGGTCCCAGATTGGAGAGGGTGCAGGCTGGTCTGAGGGACACCCCCCCCCCCCCCCCGTGCATGAATTTTGTGCACTGGGCCTCTAGTATGTTTACATTTGTACAACCATCACCGCAATTGAGATAATAAATATACCCATCACCCCTAAAAGTTTGTTTGTACTGCTTTGTAATCCCCGCTGCTTGTCCTTCATTCTTCCTCACTTCCCAGGCAACCACTGATCTACTTTCTGTTACATAGATTAATTTTCATTTTCTAAAACTTTATATAAATAAAATCATCAGTATGCATAGTTTTTTACTCCTTTCACTCAGCATAATTACTTTGAGCTTTATATTTTTGTGTATTGATAGTTCACTTATTGTTGAGGCATATATAAAATGTATGTACAATTATTATCATTTACTTGTTAACTTGTTGATGAACATTTGGGTTGTCTCCAGGTTTTTTGGATTTTACAGATAAAGCTGCTATGAATGTTTGTGTACAATTCTTTGTACAGACATAGGCTTGCATTTGTCTTGGGAAAACACCTGAAGTACAATGGCTGGATCACATGGTATATATACATTACACTTTTTAAGGAACAGCCAAACTGTTTTCTAAATTATTTGTTCTATTTTATGTTTTCATCAGTAATGTATGAGAACTACTTCATATCCTTACCAACATATGCTCTGATTAGTCTTTAATTTTAGCAGCCATTTTAGTAGGTGTGTAATAGTATTTCACTGCATTTTTGATTAGCATTGTCTTAATGACTAATATTGTTGAGCATCTCTTCATGGCTCATTTGCCATCTGTATATCTTTTATGATGAAGTTTCTCTTTAGATCTTTTGCCCACTTTCTATTGGATTGTTGTATTATTATTGAGTTTTGAGAGTTTTTTATGTATTCTGGATATACATCCTTTATCAAATATTTTCTTTCAGTCTATGGCTTGTCTTCTTATTCTCTTAACAGTGTCTTCTGGAGAGATATTTTAAAGTTTAATGAAGTCCAATTTATCAATGTGTCATGTATTTTTTATACTAAAAATCTTTGCCTATTTGAAAATCATGAAGTTTTTTGTTTTTGTTTTTTAATCCTCACCTGAGGATATTTTTCCATTGATTTTTAGAGAGAGTGGAGAGAGAGGGAGAGACAGAGAGAAACATCAATGTGAGAGAAACACATCAATTGGTTGCCTCCTACATGTATCCCAACCAGGGCCGGGGAGGAGACTGCAACCAAGGTACATGCCTTTGACCAGAATTGACCCTGGGACCCTTTGGTCCCTAGGCTGATGCTCTATCCACTGAGTCAAACCAATTAGGGAAAAAATCATGAAGTTTTTATCTACTGTTTTCTTCTAATAATTTTATAGTTTTAGGTTTTATATTTCAGTTTAAGATCCTGTTTTAATTAGTTTTTATATATGATATGAGGGTATGGATCAAAGTTCATTTTTATAAATGGTGGATAATTGGCATTGTTGCCATCTGTTCAAGCTGGTATAACAAAAATACCATAGACTGGGCAGCTTATAAAAAACAGAAATGTATTAGTTTCTGGAGGCTAGGGAGTCCAAGTTCAGATTTGGTGTTTGGTGTTTTGTGAGAGCCCGTTTTCTGGTTCATAGATTACTCTTTTCTCTGCAGCAGAAGGGACAGGGGAATTCTCTCTGGTCTCCTTTATAAGGGCAATAATCCCATTCATGAGGGATTTACCATAATGACCTAATCACCTCCCAAAGGTCCCACCTCTAAATACCATCACATATGACTTGGTGGGGGGAGGAGGACATAGAAACATTGTCTATAGGATACATCTTAAAAATATTCAACCTTTTGACCCATAAATGTGATATGTCTCTTCATTCACTTAGGTCTACTTTAATGCCTCAGTAGTTTTTGTATATTGAGTAGTTTTCAGTTTTTATCATATTTGTTCTCTAAACATTTTTATTTTTTTGATGCTATTATGTTATTTTTTTAAATATATATTTTTATTGATTTCAGAAAGGAAAGAAGAGGGAGAGAGAGGAGATAGAAACATCAACGATGGGAGAGAATCATTGATTGGCTGCCTCCTACACGCCCTTGACTGGGGATCAAGCCCATAACCTGGGCATCTGTCCTGACCTGGAACTGAATCTTGACCTCCTGGTTCATGGGTCAACACTCAACCACTGAGCCACACTGGCTGGAAAAATGTTATCATTTTTTTAACTTTCATTTTTGATTGTTCATTGCTAGCATATAGAACTACAATTGATTTTCCTTTTTATTATTATTATTTTTTTAGTATATTTTAATGATTTTTTTACAGAGAGAAAGGGAGAGGGATAGAGAGTTAGAAACATCGATGAAAGGGAAACATCGATCAGCTGCCTCCTGCACACTCCCCACTGGGTATGTGCCTGCAACGAAGGTACATGCCCTTGACCAGAATCGAACCTGGGACCCTTGAGTCTGCAGGCTGACGCTCTATCTACTGAGCCAAACCAGTTAGGGCTACAATTAATTTTTCTATATTGAACTTGACTCCTGCGTCATTGGTAAGAATCACTTATTTGGTCCAATATTTTGGGGGTTCCAGCAGATTTTCGTGCATAGATAATCATGTTGCCTATGAATAAAGACAGTTTTACTCCCTTCTTTCTAGTCTGGATGCCTTTTATTTCTTTCTTTTGCCTTATTGCCCTGGCTAGAACCTCCAATATAATAAAATAATAGTGGTGAGAGCAGACATCCTAACCTTGTTCCTAACCTTAGGGAGAGAGCATTCAGTCATTCACCACTAAGTATGATAGCTGTAGGTTTTTAAAAGATACCTTTAGTCAGGTTGAGGAAATTAATTCTATTCTTAGTTTGCTGAGAACTTTATTAGGAATTTATGTTGAGTTTTGTCAAATGCTTTTACTGTATCTTTTGAGATGATCATATGCCTTTTGTTTTTGTTTTTTAGTTTTTAATATGATAAATTACATGGATAATTTTTTAATGTTAAATCAATGTTGCGTTCCTACTTAATTGTGATGCGTTACCTCTTTTATATATTGTTAAATTTATTTGATAAAATTTTGTTGAGAATATTAGTACCTATATCCATGAGAAATATTGCGCTATAGTTTTCATTTTTTAAAAATCTTTGTATGATTTTGTTATTGTGATAATGCTGGCCACATAGAATAAATTGGGAAGTATTCCTTTCTTTTTCATTTGTGGAAGAGCTTGTATAGAATTGGTATTCTTTCTTACATAAATACTTGAAAGAATTCACCAGTAAAGTCACCTGGGCTTGGAGTTTTCTTTGTGGGAAAGATATGAAAAATAAGTTCACCCAAGCTATTATGCTCAATTAATATTTGACAAAGGAGGCAAGAGCATACAATGGAGTCAAGACAGTATCTTCAATAAATGGTGCTGGGAAATTTGGTCAAATACATGCAAAGAAATGGAACTAGATCACCAACTTACACCATACACAAAAACAAACTCAAAATGATTAAAGGACTTAAATGTAAGATGGGAAACCATAAAAATTTTAGAAGACTCCATAGGCAGCAAAATATCAGACATATGTCATAGCAATATCTTTATTGATACAGCTCCCAGGGCAATGGAAACTAAGGAGAAAATAAACAAATGGAACTACATCAAAATAAAAAGCTTTTGCACAGCAAAAGAAACCATCAACAAAACAACAAGAAAGCCCACTGCATGGGAGAACATTTTTGCCAATACTATTTCAGATAAGGGTTTAAACCTAAAATTTACAGGGAACTCATACAACTTAACAAAAGGAAGATAAATGATCCAATCAAAAAATGGGCAAACCTAAGTAGACATTTTTGAAAGAGGGCATACAGAAGGCCGAGAGACATATGAAAACATGCTCAAAGTCACTAGTCATCCGAGAGATGCAAATCAAAACAACAATGTGGTACCATCTCACATCTGTCAGAATGGCTATCATCAACAAATCAACAAATGACAAGTGCTGGCGAGGATGTGGAGAAAAAGGAACCCTCCTGCACTGCTGGTGGGAATGCAGACTGGTGCAGCCACTGTGGAGAACAGTATGGAGTTTCCTCAAAAAGTTAAAAATGGAACTCCCATTTGACCCAGTAATTCCACTTCTAGGACTATATCCCAAGAAACCAGAAACACCAATCAGAAAGGATATATGTATCCCTATGTTCATAGCAGCACAATTTACAATAGCTAAGACTTGGAAACAGCCTAAGTGCCCATCAGCAGATGAGTGGATTAAAAAATGGTGGTACATCTACACAATGGAATACTATGCTGCTATAAAAAGAAGGAACTTTTACCATTTGCAACAGCATGGATGGAACTGGAGAGCATTATGCTAAGTGAAATAAGCCAGTCGGAGAAAGATAAATATCACATGATCTCAGTTAAATATGGGATATAATGATCAACATAAACTGATGAACAAAAATGGATCCAGAGACAAGGTGGCACTGAGCAGACCGTCCAACCTTGGGGAGAAGGCAGGGGAGGGAGGTGGTTAGAGATCAACCAAAGGACTTGTATGCATGCATATTAGCATGAGCAATGGACACAGACACTGGGGCGGTGGGGGCTTGCCCTTGGGGGTGGGAGTTAATTGGAGAAAAAAGGAGACATGTAATACTTTAAACAAACAAACAAAAAATAATAACATAATAAATAAATTATAAAAAATAAATAAAATATCTTTAGTAGATATATGGCTATACAACTTATCTGTTTCTTTAAGTGAGCTTTGGTAGGTTATATCGTGAAGAAATTTTTCCATTTCATTTATATTGTCAAAATTATTGGTATAAAGTTCTTGATAAAATTATTTTAGATCTTTTTACACATCAGTAGAATCTGTAATGATGTCACCTGTCATTCCTGAGATTGATAATTTATATCTTAGAAGTATAGACATTTATCAGTTTCATTGCTTTTTTTCAAGAGCCAACTTTTTATTACATTTATTTTTGTCTATTCTTTTTTGTTTTTTATTCCATTGATTTCTTCTCTGATCTTTATTATTTCCTTTCTTCTACTTACTTTGGGTATAATTTTCACTTTTTAAAATCTAGTTTTTCAAGGTGGAAATTAAGGTGAGTAATTTGAGATTTTATTTTCTAATATAGAAGACTAATGGTATAGATTTCCCTCTAACCAAAGTTTAGTAGAATTTTACAAATTTTGATATGTTGTGTTTTCATTTTCACTTAGTTCAAAATACTTAATAATTTTTTTAAAGTTTTTTCTTTGACCCATGGGTTGTAATAAAAGTAGTTAGAAATGGGGTAAGAGGATGAGAGCTAGAGGATTACTTTAAGTCTCTGGGATGGGTAGGAAGGAGGTAAGGAAAGGTACTGATAAAGATATGGTTGTGTGAGTAGATGGAGGAGAGGAACTGGGATGGAGGAGAGAAACTGGAAGTTGAGGGAATTTCTACCTGATCCCTCTGTGTTCTTTGTGGAGAACAGGCAAGGACATCTACCGCAAGAGGATAGATAACTTGAAAGTGGTAAAGAGTTGAGCAATATTTCTGGGGAATGATAGCAAGATAGAACTATGAACACATACAAAAATCAATGAAGAAGTAACTAAGGATGAAGATCATGGATTTGTAGAAACATATTGCACAGTTTTCCACTACTTTGCTTGGATCCATAAGTATAGTTTTAGAGGGAGAAGACAGATGTAGAAATGGATTCAAGTTTAGTATTTCAATGGACTCATTTGGAGGAAAAAGAGTGAAGTGAGAAAATTGAACTTATTGATAAAATCATAATTGAAGAGTTGTTTTCAGCTGAAAAAGGAAGGGAAGTGAATTGCTTTATTAGGGAAAATGGGTGCATGAGAAAGTAGGTCAAGGGACTAGCATTTCTTATTCTGAAGTTGAAAAACAAGTTTAAAGGAATTGACAGAGAGAACAGGAAGTTTACATTCTGTGGTCAGACTATGAATATTGGAGATTAAATTTTAATCAGTGAAGTAATTCTGTGGGACAACTAGTTTCAGGGTGTGGGTATGTATACAGGTGACAGAACTGGAGTAGAACTGAAGGTTATTGGAGTGAGGAGACCTAAGAATTGTGGGAAAAGGCATTTTATGGGGCATGCACTTAGCCTCTGAAACCAGCCAGGATGATGGTAAGGCTAGGAATGGAAAGAAGAGTGTGAGTCAACTGCCATTCAGTGTTTGGGGATGAATGCCAAGGGGTTGGTTGATGACAATAAGAAAAGGGCATTTAAGATTATACAATCCTAGAAGGCACAAACCAGCAGAGAATGCTGGCTCACCTCCAAGCTTCATGTCAAGACAGGCTTGGGAGACCAAAAGTCACCCCGAGTGAGGGCTTTGGAAGAGAAGAGTACCCAAGGGGAGGTTGAGGATTAAGTTCAGCAAAGAAATGGTGGAAGATCCCCCTTTAGATAATGAAAATGCATTGGACTTTGGTGATCAGGAAATGAGGTTCTAGAGGAGACAGCAGAATGAAGTGAACACGAGATGTAGGCATTTGCTCTTCTCCAATTCAAGTATTTATTTGGTGTTCTGACTGGAGGTCATAGACTGGGGTAGAGATTGAAGGTGTCAGAGATGTGAGATGTGGTATTGTTCATAGACCTCAAGTTTCCAAAAGGAATGTTGATGTGATTTTTCTTTCGTGTTGAAACTAATGTTCCGACTGATACGGGAAGCAGTCTGTGAACTTGCCGACTTTAAGACCTCTTTCAGCTCAGGGAGTGTAGCAACATTCCATTTCAAATATCAATGACTAAAGTATTTTTTCTTCCTGATGACTAAGTTGTCTCCAGAAATTGTCTCGTAAGCTTCCCACAAAAGCAAGGGCAGTTTACCTGCCCTATGATAAGGCCTGTATAGAGAGTATGGATCCAGGGAAACGTGGGCAATGACAGGGCTCAAGCTGAATCCCTGTGGCAATTCCCTGTATTCTGTGATTGTCCATATTTCTATCCCTTTAACTATCTCTCTGCTAAAGTAACCCTTGAATAGGAGGTCACAATACTGGGTGGATGAGGGGCAGTTTACTTTTTTTCCCTCAGGTACATCATTAGAAATGTTGTATTTCTTTCTTTATTAAGATATTTTTCTCTGAATTGGGTCACTGTTTTCCAGAAGAGTAGAATTTTAAAATTGTTCACCATGTGAAAATAACTGGATATAGTAGCCATCCCAGCGTTGTTTACCTAACATCAGCACCTTGGTCCAATTGCTTTGCCTGTGTATACTGTCTCCTCTTCAGTGAGACACAGTTAATAACACAGGACTCACCTTGCAGGGTTGATGTTACTTTTACAGTTGTTGTATGTGATGATCTGAGTCCATACCCTGGCAAACAACAGGTATTTAATAAATGGTAGTTACTTTTATTCAGAGCATCATGCCAGAACCATGCAGAGGTTTAACACAAGTGAACTCACCACATCTTCACAACAATTCTGTGAAATGGCTATTAATGACACTTGATAAATAAGGAAATTGAAGTTCAGTGTGATTCCCAAGGTCAAAGGTCAGAACCTATCTCAGACTTGGCTTTGTGTCTGTTTGATTTTATACCCAATGCTCCTCCGAATACAGTTAGATCATCCTAGGAAAATTATTTAGAATTTAAAGAAGAAACTTTCAAAATATTTTGTTGTTGCAGCGGCTTATTGTAACCCTTACCATCAGGTCATTCAAGGGGGCACAAAGCCCCTTGTACAGAACCGTAAGTCCTTTTCATCTTATTAAATTTTCAGGGGCACAAAGGAGAATCATACCCAGAGCAGTTGATTGGTTATGCTTAGAGAGCTCAGCAATTAGGCTCAAAATAGATAATCAAAGTTAAGCTGAGGGAAGCCATGACTGATTTGAAATAGCAAGAGCGAAGACTAGGAACACTAAAAATCAGAAATATCATACAATTACACTTTTCCTGATGCAAGCACATCAGAATTCACTTAGTTAGCAGTGAGCAGAGGCTCCCCACTGAGCTCCTTAATTATAACACTTGGGCACTCTATAAAAAACATGAGAGGAATGCCATTTCTGGCAATTCATAAATCATGTGATTTCACTTCCTTTCTTGGGTGGACAATTTATTACAGACTAGGGTAGGGATTTTGCTGGACATGCAAACTCCTTCCATTCATTTAATCATCAAATATGACAAGCTCCATAATGCCCAGGGGTGATTTTTAATAATCCACAGACCTTCATTAGTTGACACTCTTTCCCATCCCAAGCCTGCAGTATTGCTGTGTTTCTAATATGACCTGTGGAGATACAGCTTTAAACTGGCTCCCCAAGCTTCAGAGGGGATCATGGAGGTCATGGAGTTCAATCCCTTTATGGTATAAATGAATAAACAGGACCTCAGGAGGTTTAATGACTTTTCTGACATTGCATGGCCAGATAATAGAAAGGATAAAACTGGAAAGGTTAAAATAGAGGCCATGTCTTAATGAGGTGAACCAGTGTCACGAGATAGGGTAAATTTTAGAGAGGGATATGGTAAATTTTGGGGGTGGGGCGTGTGAAGGAGGAGGAATTACTTAACCTTGAGTTTCACTGCCTTCCTTGTAAAGTTTCTTAATATCTGCCTTGTGGGATGGTTGGATAATCGAATAAAGTCATGCACTTCGCAGAATCTCTGGCATGTGGGGTGTGCTAAATGAATGATAGGTTTTACAAATCTGCCTTTGAATTCTACATCATCACATTTAAAATGAAAGAGACATTTGCTCCACTTTCTTTGTACTTTCAACTGAACTCATTGCCCTTTATTAACCAATTCAACCCAAACCAGTTTTGGAACCAATCTGGATTATGGCCATAAGCACTCACAGGCTCTCACTGCAATAGATTTAGAAAGTCTGGAGAGAGTCTTGCTCTCATCCTCATATCTGCCTCACCTTTGTTCCGTTCTTTAGGCTGCCCCTTACTTATACCTGCCATACTCCATACCACGATGCCAGGCTGTCATGCTTGAGAAATGGATACATCCAGCTTTTTGTTTCATTCTCCCTGATCCTACTGCTATTCTCCTTCAGCATCTTTGGCTGGAGCCGTAACCTTGACCAAGTTGAAGTCAGTCTTTAACTCAGTCCCAGTGGAGTGTAGCTGGAATGGATGCTTACTTAGTAGTCCTAAATGCACCCTCAGGTGCCCATAAGTTTCTCTGCATTTCTCCCAGGCCCAGGTAGAAGTAGGTACCTGGAAATATTGATTGCTAAAGTGATATGGAATTTCATGATCATATTTGCCCCATGGCCTGCCACAATAAGTTGCTCTGTTCCATGTAAGAATGTGAAGGGTCCCAGTTCTTTTCTACCAGAATCATCTGAGTACCCGACATTTCTCTCTCATAATGCAGGGGTTGATGTCCAGTGGGAATCTCTTTAAATAATCTTATACAATCTAGGTGGGGTCTGCTCCCATTCCTGTCTTTCCCAGTTCCTTTTTAAAATATGGTTTTATTGATTTTTAGAGAGAGAGAGGTAGGGAGAGGGATAGAGAGATAGAAACATCAATTGGCTGCCTCCTATGTGTCCCCTACTGGGATTGAGCCCATAATCCAGGCATGTGCCCTGACCCGGAATCTAACTGGTGATCTCTTGGTTCATGGGTCGACACTCATCTCCTGAGCCACACCAGCCGGGCCTTCCCAAGTTCTAGACATGGAGTGAGGATTAGCGTAGAATTTTGCCTCTTTTCTAGTAGCTGGCTTTAACAGAATCCAGACTTCACCTATTTGGTGGTTGATACCCACTGGAGTCTTATGGGGTGGTTATGGGGCTGCAACTTGCTTGATTCCCCAACTGAGGTCACCTCTTAATCCCACATGTGCCTTGAATTTAGAGGAATGAACTGCTTCTGTTCCTTTCCACTCCTTTGAATTTGGTTCTAGACAGTCAGCTGATGAGGTAAAAATATTATTTTCATACAGCTGGCCTTCAAGATTTGACAAAAGTTCTACAGAACACCAAACATTCAAATACATAGAACTTGCATGATTCTTGCTCAATATTTTTATAAGACAATAAGCTCTATAAACTATTACAAAACTACCCTGCTTTGCTTGTGTCAAAAAACCAACAACACACATTTTTTAAAACATATTTTATTGATTTTTTACAGAGAGGAAGGGAGAGGGATAGAGAGTTAGAAACACCAATGAGAGAGAAACATCGATCAGCTGCCTCCTGCACACCTCCTACTGGGCATGTGCCCACAACCAAGGTACATGCCCTTGACCGGAATTGAACCTGGGACCCTTGAGTCCGCAGGCCGATGCTCTATCCACTGAGCCAAACTGGTTAGGGCAGCAATACACATTTTTTACCAATTCACTTTTTTCCTTCATTCAATGGCAATAGTTTTAATGAGTCTCACAGTGGGAGGTTATTGGCAGCTGAAAATACCTATTTTGTTTAACAGAAGAAAGTCAATTAAGAAAACCTATGTTGCTTTTCAACTACTAATATTAATCTCCAAGCATATATGAAAAGTAGCAACATGGAACAGCTTTCTTATTTTATCTCGCCTCTAGCTCTCAGGCTGAATCACTTGGATCATAAAGGTTAGGTTGCTTATCACTGCTGGAGACTCTTGTCTTTCCTCACCTTACTCTCTTTTGCCAGGATTGTGGAGAAGACTGGCACTGCTTTGCTGAAATTCCAATGAGGCAATATCTTATAGACATGATCATGCCAGATATAAGACACTATTAAAATGCTGATTATTAAGAGGGCAGAGTTATAGGATTTTAAGAAAAACACTGCAATTCAGTCCTCCCTTAGTGCCTTCCTTCCTCTCTCCCCCTCCCCCTCCTTCTCCTCTTCCTCTTTCTTCTCCAATTACAGGAAGTATGAGACTGGGACTCCAGCTTGTAAACTATCATTGCCCTGGGGTAGCCAGTAAGGCAGTAGAGTGCAGCTGCACAACAGGGTGGCCAAAAACATAAGGGTGAAGGATAGCCACATCTTTCCTCTTTTGATTGTTTTACAATTACTCCGGATTCATGAGCACATTGTTGAAACTAGCTTTTCAAAGCCCCATTAATCTTTGCTATTGGTTCATCTCCTGTTTCCAAGCATGATCTCACCTCAAGTTCTGCCCAGCAACTCTAAAGCATCATCTCTTCTCAGTCCAAGGGAAGCAGGATGGAAGATCCCCGAGTTGGTGCTTGTTTAGGAGCTTTTCAAATGACTCATTAGCGTGTGGGGATTTGGTGTGGATGACTGGCCAACTAATTATCTGAAGATATCCAGTGTCAGAACTTTGGACTTCATAGAATTAAAGCCCATGCCCTGACTGACACATGAGCTTGTCATTTGAAAGTGAGCAAAATGAGGTAGCTTTGTTCTCTCTTCTCAGTTCTTTTGGAAAGTCTCTCCTGCTAGGTACCTGGTACCTTTCCTTGTTATTCCAAAGATGAGTTGGGGGTAAGATTCGAAGCCATTAGCTGAGCACTGAATACAGGGCCACATTTTTACTCGGGGTTTGAACTGCCATCTTTACTCTCCAAAGGTCTGCCTGGCTTTTCTGTTTCTCTCCTCTCAACAAGGAAATTGAGCTGATTAGTCCAGAAGTTGAGTGACTTGTGCAAGTGGATGCATGAGTCATTCTCAGACCATGAACTCTAAGTTGTATCCCAACACAAGTCATTAAAGATCGAGCATCTATTTTTTTTCCCTACAAGATAGGCATGTTACTTTCAGTTTTATGATGTCTCTCTCTTTTTTTTAAATTTAATTTTGTTGTTTAAGGTATTACAAATAGTAGTACATATGTCTCCCTTTTTTTTCCCCATTGACCTCCCCCTGGCCTCCACTCCCCCCTCCCCCGCACTTGTCCTCAACCTCCCCCTCGCCCCCCACAGTGTCTTGCGTCTGTTGGTTGTGCTTATATGTATGCATTCAAGTCCTTCGGTTGATCTCTTACCCCCCCCAACCCTCCCCTACCTTCCCACTGTAGTTTGACAGTCTGTTCCATGCTTCTTTGCCTCTATCTATGTTTGTTCAACAGTTTATAATGTTCTTTATATTCCATAAATGAGTGAGATCATGTGGTATTTATCTTTCTCCGACTGGCTTATTTCACTTAGCATAATGCTCTCTAGTTCCATCCATGCTGTTGCAAATGGTAAGAATGCCTTCTTTTTTACAGCAGCATAGTACTCCATTGTGTAGATGTACCACAGTTTTCTAATCCACTCATCTGCTGATGGGCACCTAGGCTGTTTCCAAATCTTAGCTATTGTAAATTGTGCTGCTATGAACATAGGGGTGCATATATCCTTTCTGATTGGTGTTTCTGTTTTCTTGGGATACATTCCTAGAAGTGGTATTCCTGGGTCAAATGGCAGTTCCATTTTTAATTTTTTGAGGAAACGCCATACTGTTTTCCACAGTGGCTGCACCAGTCTGCATTCCCACTTAACAGGCTAGGCCCCTTTTCCTAAGGCATAGGAAACTTACATTTTTCTTCCAATGTTATTTGTACAGTATTAAAGAATAAAGTTATCAACATAAATAAGATTATGCAAGAGAGCATTTTAGTATCAGTCTGTTAATCAGCAAGTATCTATTAATATCACACTATGTCCTTAAAGTAGTACAAGGTGCATGGGTTTGGGATGGTGTTTCAATGGCACATGTGGCCCTTGATAAAGAACTTTTAACCTCCACAATGTGACACAAAACTATTAGGACCATGAGGCAGATATTTAAGTGCTAAATGCCATGATTGTGAGTGTTAAGGAAGCTCATGGAAGGGAAGAGTTTGTGTGGCTCTTTATTGTGCTACTAGAGGCCTGGTGCATGAAATTCATGCATGGGTAGGGTCCCTAGGCCTGGCTGGTGATCAGGGCTGATCTGCAGTGGTGATCAGCGGGGCGTATGGGGTGTATTAGCCCATTGCATTATTCCCAGCTGACTTTGCTAGCTGACACTTCTGATACAAAATGTGTCAGTATCAATTCAATTCTGATACAAGCTACCCCTGGTACCTGCCTTGACTAGCCTGCCCTGCTGCCATTGCCAGCCCTGCCACCATCGCCAGTTGCCTCCCTCTGTGGGGCGATTGGTGGGGCAATTGTGGGGGGCCCACTGGCATCTGCCTTGGCTGGCTGGGACCTGTGGGCTGGGGGCAGCTCCTGAGTTGAGTGTCTGCCCCCTGGTGGTCCTCATAGAGACCAGTTGTTCCATTGTTCGGTCGATTTGCATATTAGGCTTTTATTATATAGGATTTGAAGAGTGCAGAACTACCATGACCTAGACAACAGAAAGAATTTAGAAACCAGAAGTAAACGAGGCACTGATGAGAAAAACCATTGTTATTTATTATGTGCCAATTATGTCTCCATTGGTGAACAAGCTAGAAGAGGAGGGGACTGCTGGAAACAGTGGAGTGGCTTTTACACCTATAAAAACGTGGGCTGAGTCAGCTCATCAGCTTCTGTGTCAATATCAGGATGATGGATGCAGTGCATCAGTTCTATGTATTGTTTGCTAAATATTATTAAGAGTTTAGATTCTTAGATAGTAATGTCTAGTGTATTAGCCCATTGCATTATTCCCAGCTGACTTTGCTAGCTGACACTTCTGATACAAAATGTGTCAGTATCAATTCAATTCTGATACAAGCTACCAAGGCTTAACACAGACTCCAGAGGTGAAGGGCCGAGTCCCACAAGATTGCTCCCATTTCAGATGCTCAGTGAAAGTCCCAGACCTCCTGTACTTGTGACTGACTGTGTCTATGTTGGAGGGTCCTATGACCCCTTTCTCAGGTTGATAACTTGCTATCACCTCTCACAGAACTCAGGGGAGCACTTTACGTACCATTACCAGTTTGTTATAAAGGAGACAAATGGAGATCCAGATGAAGAGGTCCCTAGGGCAAGGGATGGAAGGATTGTGAGCCAGGAGGGCCCTTGATTCTGTTACTGTGGAGCTGGAGTGCACCACCCACATGAAAATGTCCACCAACCCAAAAGCTCCTATATCCTGTCATTTAGGTATTTTTATGGAGGCCCCATTATGTAGCACGGTGGTTAAGTTATTGGCCATTGGTGATTTAACTCAACCTCCACTCCTCTTCTCCCTTTGGAGGCCTGGAGGTGGGGCTGAAAGTTCCAAGCTTCTAAGCAAGGCTTGATCTTCATGGTAGCCAGTCCTCTTCCCAAAACTCTCTAGGAGATGTCATCTCATTAGTACAGCAAAGTTGTTTATATCACTAGGGGAATTCAAAAGGTTTTAAGAAGTCTGTGTCAGGATCTAGGAAAAAGACCAAATATTTATTTCTTATTATATCACAATATCATCATTATCAAGGCACATAATTAAGTTTTCTTGAACAAAACACAATCATAGATTATAGCTCTACCTGGGGAAAAGTCAGACTGCCATCTCTGCTCTTTCAGCAGGGTCACATAAATCTGCGGTGCCTCCCCCAGGGGTCCAGGGAATCTCTTGTGAAGCTTAACTCAGACAGATTCATTCATTTTTCATCTGTGTTTTCCTTTGGCATTTAATGCACAGCTATTCTGATCATCCCTTAAAGGATCTCTTCCACCGTAGGTACTATATTGGTCAAGGCTTTGCACAGGTTCACAAGAAAGGAAAATACACCTCACCTCTTGATGGATGCTAGCATCACATTTTAAGGAATAGCATGTAAGATAGATTACATGTTCATGTGGCCATACTTAGAAAATGCAACCTGCCACAATGTGGAAAGCATGTAACCATATAAAGTGTTCACAAAGTTTAACTATTAATCCTACCTAATAAAAGAGTAATATGCAAATTGACCGCACCTTCACTATGCCCAAGCCACACCCACCAGCCAATCAGGGTGAGTATGCAAATTAACCCAACCAAGATGGTGGTTAATTTGCATATCAAGACAGCGTAGAAAGAAGCCAAGCACTGCAGAAGGGAGTGAAGCTGCAGAGAAACAAGCAGGCAGGGCGGAGGAGAAGGGAGGCAAGCAGGCGGGGCCAGAGGAGAAGGGAGGAGAGCAGGTGGGGCGGGAGAGAGTGCAGCAGGAAGCCCTATTGCAGGAATCTTCCTGCAATGGGCTACTAATATTACTAAATAAATGTTTTATTTAAGAATGAATTAAATGTATCTTCCTTTGGCTAGAGCTTCAAATTGTAGTAAAATAATTATTTACTTGTGAATTGGCGGTTTGAGTTTGTTTTGTCTGTGCCTACCTGCTACCTACATGGATCCCTGAAATGGAAGAGTTTTAAAATTTTACATTTTATTTTAAAAATCATCTCAAACTTAACAGAAGTTTAAACAGTAGTATAAAGAGCTAACTCTCCAAACCCATCTGGATTTACCTGATTTAACATTTTGCCTCATTTATTTTGATTCTATCTCTCTCTCTCTCTCTCTCTCTCTCTCTCTCTCTCTCTGTCTCTTTCTCTACCATTTTAGAGTGAGACATGATAGCCTTTTTTTAAATTTTATTTTATTTTATTTTATTTATTTTATTTTTTAGACATGATAGCCTTTTATCCCTTATAAATTAATAGCCCCATCATCAAATTCGGGAAATCAAATATTCATTACTATGCTATTATTTAATATATAGACCATATTTAAATTTCAACAATTGTCCTCATAATGTTCTTATATAGTTTATATTTTCTCTGGACCAGTATCCAATACAGGATCACAAATTGCATTTAGTTGTTGTGTCTCTTTAGTCTTCCTTAATTTGAAACAATTCCTCAGCTTTTGAAATATACAGGTCAGATGTTTGGTAGAAACCTCAGTTTGGGTTTGCCTCAGGTTCTCTAATGATTCAGTAAGATCATACATTATCATAAAAGTGGTGTGTGTTCTTACCAGTGTATCACCTCAGGAGGCACATGTTATCTGTTTATCTCATTGTTGATTTCATTAAGTTTGATTATGTGTATATTATGTGTATAAGGTGGTGACTGATGGTTTTATCCACTATAAGACTTCCACCTTCTTCTTCTTTTTTTTGTTAATCCTCACCTAAGGATATTTTCCCATTGATTTTTAGGGAGAGTGGAAGAGAGAGGAAAAGACAGAGAGAAACATCGATGTGAGAGAAACACATCGATTAGTTGCCTCCTGCATGAGCCCTGACCAGGGCCCGGGCCGGAGAGGAGCCTGCAACCCATGCATGTGCCCTTGACCGGATTCAGACCGGGACCCTTTGGTCCGCAGGCCCACGCTCTATCCACTGAGATATTTTGAGACAATTTAATATTCTGTTCTCTTCAAACCTTTCCCTAATAGTTTTAGCAATATTAATCTTATTGGAATCAATTATTACTATGATGGTTTCAAAGAAGGTAATTTTCTAACTTTTATTATTTTCCCTACCTTTATTTTTTTGTAGCTTTACTGAGGTATAATTGACAAGTAAAATTATATATATTTAAGGAACATGCTGATTTGATATATTTATACATTGTGAAATGAGTCCTACAGTCAGATTAATTAACCTAATTATCATCTCACATAGTTACCTTTTTGTGTATGTGGTGAGAATGCTTAAGATTTACTTACTCAGCAAATTTCAAGTATATAATATAGTGTTATTAACTATAGTTACCATGCAGTCCACTAGATCACCAGAGCTTATTCATCTTATAACTGAGTGTTTATACCCTTTGACCAGTGTTTCCCATCTCCATGCAGCTTGCCGTCCAGGCCTTTGGTAACTAACATTCTACTCTCTGTTTCTATGAGTTCAACATTTTAAAAAATTCCACATATAAGTGAGATTGTACTGTATTTGTATTTCTGTGTCTGGCTTATTTTACTTAGCATAATATCTTCTAGGTTCATCCATGTTGTCACAAATGACAGGATTTCCTTCTTTCTTGTGGCTGAAAAACATTCTACTGTGGTATGTGTGTGTACACACATATAC
The DNA here is from genome assembly GCF_027574615.1 of Eptesicus fuscus. NCBI lineage: Eukaryota > Metazoa > Chordata > Mammalia > Chiroptera > Vespertilionidae > Eptesicus > Eptesicus fuscus. The sequence goes on from NC_072479.1 coordinate 37,145,763, forward strand.
ATACCTAACACTTTTTCTTTATTCATTCATCTATTGATGTGCACTTAGGTTGTTTCCATATTCTGGCTATTGTGAAAAATGCTGCAACAAATATGGGAGTGCAGATACCTTTTTGAGATTGTTTCCTGAAACAAGATACTGATTTCATTTTCTTTGGATATATAAATAGAAGTAGAATTACTAGATCATATTGTAGTTCTATTTTTAATTTTTTGAGAAACCTCCATACTGCTATGCATAGTGGCTGTACCAACTTACATTTCTATCAACAGTGCACAAAGGTTCCCTTTTCTCTACATTTTCACCAACACTTATCATCATTTGTCTTTCTTATAATAGCCAATATAACAGATGTGAGGTAATATCTCATTGTGGTTTTAGTTTGCATTTCCCTGATGATAAGTGATGCTGAGTATATTTTCATGTACTTATTTGCCATTTGTGTGTTGGGAAAATGTTTATTCAGTTTTTTTCCCTATTTAAAAAATTAGATTAGTTGTTTTGTGTGCTTTTTGCTATCAAGATATATGAGTTCCTTATATATATTGGATATTAACATCAAATATATGGTGTGCAAATATTTTCTCTAATTTTGTAGGTTGCCTTTTTATTTTGTTGATTGTTTTCTTCTATTTTTATTAGCTGGCATTTTATTGTAAGAAAATGTTCAACTTTTCACCTTATTGATTTGAATTAATGGATTCTTTTTTATTACTAGAGGCCCGGTGCACGGATTCGTGCACCACTGAGGTCCCTCATCTGGCTTGTGCCCTCTCACAATCTGGGACCTCTCAGGGGATGTTGGACTGCCAGTTTCAGCCAGATCCCCACAGGCCAGGCCTAGGGACCCTAGGCTTCTAGTATGCATATAAGATCTTTAGTTAATCTCTTCCCATCCTCTCTCGTTCTCCTTCCTTCTGATATTAATCAGTCTGTTCCATGTTTCCATGCCTGTGCATTGAGCATCTGCCTCCTGGTGGTCAGTGTGTGTCATAGCTACTGGTTGAACAGTCGAATGGTCGGCCTGTTGCTTAGGCTTTTATATATATAGATTATTGATTTTAGAGAGGGAGGAAGGGGGAGAGAGAAACAGCTATTTGAGAGAGACATATCAATCAGTTGATTCTCACACATGCCCAGACCAGGGATCTAACTCATATTCTAGGTATGTGCCCTGGTTCACAGGAGGATGGCCAACCAACTGAGCAACACTGGCCAGGGCTTGAATTAATGGGTTCTTATTTTTGTTAAATGAATTATAATCCAATGCTATTAATTCATTTATTTTGAAACTCAAATTATCTCAGATTTGTCCAATGCATGCCCTAAAAGCTGGTTCTTGAGTTCTTTAGACACACATCTTATATTAGTCTGTTTAGGATACCACAACAAAATAACACAGATAAGGCGGCTTAACAGAAATCCAAGATCAAAGTGCAGGCCTATTTGGTTCCTGGTGAGAGATTTTGTTCTTGGCTTGCGGATGGCCACCTTCTCTCTGTATTCTCACATTGTGCAGAGAGAGCTCTGGTGTCTCTTCCTCTTCTTACACCAGCTCTATTGGATGAGGGCCCCATCTTTATGAGTTCATTTAACTGTTATCTCCTCCTCACAGGCCCTGTCTCCAGAGATAGTCACATTGGGTTTAGGGCTTCAATATATGAATTTTAAGGGAACACAGACAATTTAGTCTATAACATCTCCCATTATTTTTGAGCACTCACTTACTCTTGGTATAACAAGATAGTCCAAGCTCTTGTATTTCTTTTCCCCAGCTCTCCTCCCTCTAAAGAGCTCTCTCCTTTCAGTGAGCTTTGGTACTTAGAAACAAAATCAACAAGGAAGGGTTAGTGCAGATCATCCAATGTTGAGTCTATTTAGGCAAAAACTACTTGAACAAATAATACATGAAACAGTTTAAAATTCTTGAATTAGAAAGTGTAAAGATATTTAGGGCACTTCCTGAACTTTGCCTAAAATGTTCTGTATACAATATTATTTTTACATTCAATCAATTGCAAAGCAATAGAATAATAGCCATATGCCTGGCCCTAATGAAAGCAATGATCCATTAAATACTGAGCCAGGAGGGGTGGAAACATTGCAAAATAGTAGGAGGTCAGGACCCCAGAAGAAGATATAGCACTTGTGGGCCAACCACTTTTCAGATAACTGGTCAGAACCAGCACACAAACAGCCTCATTGTGTCTGTTTGTACCATCTTCATTCAACCAACCATCAAGCTTGATTGATATTCTGAGGCTAATATGGTCTCTAAGACCATTTGTGATTTTTGGCTCAAGCTCCATTTCAAGGATTCAGCCCCTCTCTGTAGGATCAGATTGCCTGGAACTCAGTCTTTGTCCACCCTGGATCTTTATATTACTTAGCCTCTTTCATTATTTAAGACAAGAAACATAGCGGAGACATTTTTTGATGGATAATTGACACGGTGTAGACCCAAGTTCCTTTTCCTTCCTGGGCTTCAGTTTCCTTATTTGTAAGATGAGAGGCTGAGGCTAAATTCTCTCTGAGTTCCTCTAGTTTTCAGGTCCTAGGATGCCTTCCCTGCCTAAAATCTGTAAAGTGTGAATTAAACTCTCAGATCAAGATAAATTACCAGAGGAACTGGTTGCATTATGGAATTTAAGACTTCAGAGCCCCAGCAAGCCTGCTTTTTGGAGAGTTCTTTCTTTTTACAGCTGCGAAGAGAGGAATCAGCACTAGCTATAACTTCATATGACTAATGGTAACCATAGCGACCACTAAATATTCCTTCTAGACCTTGCATCTGCACAGATCACTGAAGCAGAGGAAATAAATGTTGCTGCTTTGAAAAATGATAAAAATAATCTGAACCAGCGACAGGCTTGGAAGGAAAGATCTCACATCTGAAGGTCGAGCCATTTCATCTCATTATCTTTCAGGCTTTGTTTAATCTCAGGAGGCATTTGGTGCCAATTGAATGGATAGGTCACAGGCCTAAGGGATTTAGCATTAGAATTCTGAAGTACTTGGCTACTTTTTAAAGAAGCTTCTGGGGTTCTGACAATATTTGCTAGGTCGGTGCGATGACCCATATGTTGCAATGTTGAAAGTGAACATCAGAACACTGAAAGAATATCCCCCAGGGTTCTGGTTCTTAATGTCAGGTTGTCTTACTGGTTTAAGGTCAGAGTGACTAGAAGATGGACCAAGGTCAGATCACACTCAGAGAGCAGGAACATGGGCAAGGGAACTGGGCCACAGGAAGCCTAGCAACTGTACAAGACTGGATGACAGGTAGACGGCACCGTGGGTAAAACATGGGGCAGTCATCAGGAAAACTAAAACTGGTGATACAGTCCAGGACAGCCACCCAGGAAATGTAAATGAGTGAATTATCCAAAAGTTACGTGGTGTCGGTGAGCAACTAGAGAGCATGTGGCCTATCTGAGGAGGGGCAGCCTGTTGTTGCCATGGGAGATTCCAACAGGCTAAACATCAGGATTTTTTTTTAAATATAAAATTTTTAAATAATTTAATGTTGACATGGTGTGCTGCCATTTTGCATGCTTTGATATTATACCTACCTTTTAAAAAATATCTTTATTAATTTCAGAGAGGAAAGGAGAGGGAGATAGAGAGATAGGAGCATCAATGATGAGAGAGAATCATTGATTGGCTGCCTCTTGCACAACCCCCACTGGGGATCGAGTCCGCAACCGGACATGTGCCCTTGGCCAGAATTGAACCTGGAACCCCTCAGTCTGCAGGCCGACGCTCTATCCACTGAGCCAAACCAGCCAGGGCTTATACTTACCTTTAGAGAATGAAAATAGGCAATGTCAGAGAAATTGAATTCTATGTAATGACCTATACAATAATCATGAAACCATGAACACAACAAATTCAATCAACTGGACCTTGGCCTGAAATGTCAGTGAAGCACACATTTAAATGTTTACATTTAAGTAATTACATTGAGGCTGGTTTAGAGGAAGAATATGTTGATGGATAAAAGATGGTCTCCATGGCAGGTTTAAAAGGGGTCCAAAATGACACGCATTTCAGCCTGTCTCCAGCAGCAGAGTCTGTGAACACCTTTCCAAGTGGCTCCTCAGTCTTCCTACAGCCATCTCCCCCAGCCTCCCTCCCCTCACTATTTACACCGGGAATTGCATTAGACACAAGCACTAGGAGCCCAGAGCTGAGCCGGGTCTATGTTTTAGACTAGTCTGGGGTCTGCAGATAAGTCATAAACACCTGACGAGAGTCAGGAGTGAGAAAACAGGGAGAGCAAGTGGGCCGTCTCTGACAGGAAAAGAGCCAGCACATGCAGAAATGACCACTATCCTACCCACTATGTTAGCTCGCTGGGCACTGGTGTGGGTTTTGCCTAATAAAACTCAGTGCCTGGGCTTCAAAGGGAGCAGTGGATCATTATGCTTTTTAAAAAGCTCAATTACTTTCCAGAGTATAAATTTTTTATAGAAAAATCTGAAAACTGGGGGAAAAAGAATAACTTGTAATCATAAGGAGAAATAGAGATGAAGAGACATTTCATAAAAAAAGAGAAACCAGCCAGTAAAATGTTGTCTTGTGGGAAATTACTTTGATGCAATGGTAGCTCCCAAGTGCCACACCAGACAAGTTATTACAGAGGTCATGGAACAGAAAGGCTCACAGATTGAATTACTTATGCTGGAATCACGTGGTTCATTGAATCAATTTAAAATACAAAGTGATGAAAAAAGCAGCCAGGTTTCCCTGAAGGCCAGCGAGTTCGGCTCCCTCTCGCCCAGTGCTAAGTCCAGCCCACTGCAGCCCGCCTGTCCACCCACTTCAGCTCCCAGGTCTTCAGTCCCCACTCCACCACCTTCCCGGAGCGTGCACCTGAGGCTCCCACGGCAGCAGCCTCTTTGGCCTGGACCACAGCCAAGCACTCCGCCTACAGGGGCCAGTGGGCGCTGGCACCCACCAGGTCACCATCAATCAAAGGGTCAATGTCCACCATCGTGCAGGTGGACATTGACCCCTTCATTCAGCAGGTGCGCCAGGAGTAGCATGAGCAGATCAAGACCCTCAACAACAAATTCGCCTCCTTCATCGACGAGGTGCATTATCTGGAGCAGCAGGACACGCTGTTGGAGACCAAGTGGGCTCTATTGCAGGAGCAGAAATCGGTCAAGAGCAGCCACCTCCTCGGTATCTTTGAAGCCTATATTGCTGGCCTGCAGAAGCAGCTTGAGGCCCTGTAGATGCATGGGAGATGGAGCTTCAGAGAACACAGGACGTGTGGAAGACTTCAAGAATAACTATGGAGTAAGAAATTAACTGGCGCGCAGCTGCTGAGAATGAGTTGTGGTGCTGGAAAAGATGTGGATGTTGCCTACAGGAACAAGATGGAGTTGGAGACCAAGGTGAATGCCCTGAATGAGGACATCGACCTCTTCAGGACCTTTAGAGATGGAGCTGTCAGAGCTGCAGTCCCAGATCTCCAGATACCTCCATAGTGCTGTCCATGGACGACAACCGCTCCCTGGACCTGGACAGCATCATCGCTGAGGTCAAGGCTTAGTACGAGGAGATGGCCAACAGCAGCATGGCCAAGGCTGAGATCTGGCACAAGACCAAGTTTGAGACCCTCCATGCCCAGGCAAGGAAGCATGGGAACGACCTCTGGAAGACCCGGAATGGGATTGGGGAGATGAACGGGGCCATCCAGAGGCTGCAGGCCGAGATCAACAATAAGAACCAGTGTGCCGAGTTGGAGGCCGCCATCGCTGAGGCTGAGGACCATGGGGAGCTGGCACTCAAGGATGCATGCTCCAATCAGTGAGCTAGGCAGGACATGGCCCAGCAGCTCCAGGAGTACTAGGAACTCATGAATGGCAAGCTGGCCCTGGACATCGAGATTGACATCAGTAGATGTCAAGAGGCTGGAAGGCAAGGAGTGCCGGTTGAACAGAGATGGAGTGGGAGCCCTGAATATCTCTGTGGTGAACACACCCGTGGTGGTGGCAACGGGCAGACCTATGGGGGAACTAGTGGTGGCAGCGGGCTTGCCTTCCAGGGAACCATGGGCAGCAATGCCCTGAGATTCTCGAGCAGAATCCACAAGGCCTATTCCATGAGGACCACATCTGCTGCTGGCAGGAATGTCCTCAACTGAGCCCAGGTGTGGGGAGACCCATATCCCTTCCCCCCACAGTCACAAGAGATTCCCATCCTGGTTCCATCCCTGGACCCAAGACTACAAAGCAGTCTGAAAAATGATGTTAGAAGAGCTTGCAATAAACAGTCTCTTTCAGAGGCCTGGGTGAGCCCATGGCTAGCAAATAATAATCATAATAATATAATTTAAAAATGAATAAAATACAATGTGAAAAACAAGGGACAGAGGGACACTTAGGGCAGGCCACATGCGGGCAGAAGGACCACACTGACTGAATCCTGTTCCTATGTGTTCCTATGTCCTGACTCCCTGCCACACTAACCTTCCATGTGGAGATGAGAACCAGGGTCGAGGGGGATTAAAGTGGTTGAGCAGATGGAGGATGCTTGGAGCTGCTGCCTAGTTCCTCTTTGGGAGAGATGCAAGGACAGGTGACCAAGCACAGCTGCCACTCCCCAATTAACCTGATGAGCACCTACATATTTTCTGTGCACTTTCTAGGTAGAGGATATGTGGGGCCAAAGTGGAGTCACACTTGGGTCGACAATTTCAGAGAAAACATAGCCCTCAGTCTGGAAGTGACATGACTTGTGCCTTATTAAAACTTGAGGTTCACTTGTGTAGCTTTCTAACTATTGACATTGGTGGTAGGGGGACCTTAAAGCCTTTACCAGGAAGTACTTTAGTTTGCAGGCTGGGAATGACAAACAGAAATATATCACTGCATTTGTGTGAATAGAGTGTAATGCTTCCCAATGAAACCTGGAATGGGCCCGTATAAACAAGTAACCAGGTCAGAGAGGGTCTAATATGCATTCTCCCTTCGGAATTAAACCAGCACTATTTTCACAGGGTCCCATGGCCTGTGAATGCCTCGAACCTGCAAACAGGAGAGTAAATGTACAAAGTAAGATGAGAGGAGGACAGAAGTCCAGAAAAGACCAACACTTAAAGGGGAGATGGAGCAAGGGGAACACACCAAGGAGATGGAACAAGAACAGAGAGCTGGAAGGATCAGAAGATGCTGTCACAGAAGCCAGATACTTCATGCATCCTGCTGAAATGCAAGGGGCTGCTCATGAACTAAAGATGAGCAAGTCTATGTGAGTGCACCCATCAGAAGGCAGAGGGAGGGGCCTAAGCTAGGGTAGCTCCTGTCATTCAGGAGGAATGTAAAGAGACACTGCCTAATCCTGAATGCTTCTTGCTGCACATGCGAAGCATGGGGTTGGTGTCAGGACACCGAAGTGCCATTTTGGATTCCCCTCTTTGAAATCACATCATTGCGGACCTGGGTTTATATCATACTGCTACCTGCCCCCTTTTTTCCTTCTGCACGTCTAAGGGGTTTGCCTATGTGCACATTCTTTTTCAGATGTCTAATTCTGACTCAGAAAATTGCTGGTTTCAACTCTTTTGCCAGATGGCTGAGGAAAGAGCAATTGACTGTTAGTGCTAAATGCTTGTGTCAGAGCCCAAAGCAGCCGATTTCAATTAACATAGAAAGAAGAACAGATCTCCTAACGTGCAAGTGTAAAATGATGGGATGATGAAACCTCATTATGGCTGGAAAAGGGAAACACACTGCATCCTTCCTCCTCGCAGATGCTGGCCACACTGTTGGGTCGAGAGGGGACTATATGTACCAGTGAGAGGGGATTATAAATCAGTATCCCCAGAACAACACCCCTGCTTCCTTTCGGCTTAGCTGGAAGAGAGTGTTTCTCACAGTCACAGGTCAGAAATCTTTTAGTTTATTTGCTTGGTCGATAGCAACCATTATTGTTTTCAGCACAACTTCCTGTCTTCTCAAATGAGATTTCAGTGAATGATATAAATAGGTAATATATTTAGAAAGGTCAAAATAAAAATGAAATAAAAAATCCAAGTTGAAACATTTTGTTTCCACCCGTTTCCATCTATCCTACTTCTTTCTGTTACTAAGTAATCATTTTAATTATTCTCTTGCTTATTCTTCCCATAATTCTTTATAAATATACAAATATATGTGTATATATATTTATATATGCATACACATGGATATTCTCAGTTTCCCCTTTTTCTCATAAAAGATGGCATATTATATATACTGCTAGTGGCCTGGTGCATGAAATTTGTGCATTGGGGGGGGGGGGGGGGCGTTCCCTCAGCCCAGCCTGCACCCTTTCCAACTGGGGACCCCTTGAGGGATGTCTGACTACCAGTTTAGGGCAGATCCCTTTGGGCCTTGCAATCTGGGACTGCTAGCTCCTAACTGCTCACCTACCTGCTTGCCTGCCTGCCTGATTGCCCCTAACCCCTCTGCCTGCCTGCCTGATCACCCCTAACCTCTCTGTCTTCCTGCCTGATCACCCTTAACTGCCTCTGCCTGCCTGCCTGATCACCCTTAACTGCCCTCCCCTGCCAGCCTGATATCGCCCCCAACACCCCTCCCTTGCCAGCCTGGTTGCCCCCAACTGCCCTACCCTACTGGCCTGGTTGCCCCCAACTGCCCTCCCCTGCTGGCCTGATCTCATCCCCAACTGCCCTCCCCTGCTGGCCTGATCTCATCCCCAACTGCCCTCCCCTGCTGGCCTGATCGCCCCTAACAGCCTCTGCCTCGACCCCCACCACCATGGCTTTGTCTGGAAGGAAGTTGGACGTCCGGAAGATGGCTGGTCGACCTGATTTAATCAGTATATTACCCTTTTAGTAATATAGCTAGATTATATAGGATAGGATTGCTTAAATGGGAGGAGGGGAGCCTTTTTCATCAGGAGGAGATGATCTTGGCAGACAAAAATACATAATCCCTATATCTGGGCTGATAGCCAGCCATATGCACTATATTGCCAAACCGGTCATTAAAAAGTTGAACCACTTTCTTACACCTTACACCAAACAGCTGTTGCCCTTAAAACCCCTCCTCAGCCCCCACCTTAGGTTCTGCCTTTTCAGTTCACCCAGATTAGGTTCTGATTGGTTGGTTTCTATGCCAATCAGTGTCAAAAGCTCCGCCTCCTAGGCAGCCATTGGCTCCTCACACTTCACCCAGATTTGGTTTTGATTGGTCGGTTTCTATGCCAGTCAGTGTCTCCAGGCCTATCAAAGGGCCTCATCAGAGAGCTGGGGCTGATCAGCATCCCCAGCAGAGGCCTGAGAGAAAGAGATGCGTGGCTGCTGGCCAGGCCTGGAGAGAAAGAGAGAGGCAAGTGCTGATCAACAGCTGCCACAGAGGCTATGGATCAGACCCTGCTTCTTTCTCCAGGCCTCTCTTCGGGCCTGATCCGCAATCCCCTCGGCAGTCAGTGCTGGGTTGGCGCCCACAGCAGCAGCAATCAGTGCTGGGTCGCCAAGGCAACCCAGCACTGACTTCTGGTAGGTGGAGCCTTCAGTCATTTTGGATGTTACAGACCCTGGGTTTTTATATATTAGGATATTGTGCTTTGGCTTTTTTCACTGAACAATATATAAGGAGGTCTTTCCATATTAATATATAGAGAGCTTCTTTATTCTTTTTTTTTTACTTCTACATCATATGGCACATATCATGGATGTGCCATAGTTCCTTTGGCCAGTCCTCTATTTTTGGACACTTGGATTGGTTCCAGTGTTTTGCTGTAACCAACAGTTCTCCAGGGGATAGTCCTCGTACATGTATCCTGTAATATAAGTGTTAGAGTAATTGTAGAATAGGTCACCAGAGCCAGCACTGTGGTTCAAATACACCTATAATTCTGGTAGAGATTGCAAGGTATTTTTCCAGGGAGGCTGACCATTTTGCATTCCCTCTAGTACAGCATGAGAGTGTCTATTCCTTACAGCTTTAGTAACTGAGTGTTATCACACTTCTGGTGTCTGTTTGTTTGTTTTGCTTTGTTTTTATTAGTCTTATAGCTAATGAAATGGTACTCAGGGTAGTTTTAACTTGTATTTATCTTATTGTATTTTCTTCAGATAATACAGTATTTTTATTTTTATTTGTTTTCATGATCTCTCAGAGGATAACAATGTGATGATGCAGGAAAACAGTCCTTTCCAGGTGCTCCACTCCTAGGCTGTTAGGGACTTCATAAGATTCTGGGCTTTTTACCATGTCCTCCTGTGTTAGTTTTATTACTCCATGTTTCCTTATAGTGATTAATAATTTTAATAATAACCAACATTTTTTGAGTGCTTACTATATTCCATGCATGATCCAAAGTACTCTATAGATTAATTCATTTACTCTTTAAAAAAAACAAAACACCTTTGTGAAGGAGGGTTGTTGCAATCTCTACATTTAGATGTGAAAACGGATGCACAGAAAGTTTAGTGACTTGCCCAAGGTCACACAGGCAATTTGTTCTAGGGTGAGCAATGGTTCCATTTTTTCTGGGACTATCTCAATTTTATTGAAAGTTCCATGTCCCTAGAAATCCCTCAATCCTGGTCACTCTAGTGATTCTAGTTTGGCCCCAGAATCTTTGCTTATTTATCACTATTAAATTCCTCTTAAGACCAAAGGGTCTGTGTGCTTATAATCAGAGGAAAGGGGAGATGGGGTTGCACCATGTATGAGACTTAATTTTCAGATTCCTATTTTTATTCAATCAGCCAGATGCCAAGGAAACAGGGAAAGGAGAGTGGGGCCATTCCCTCAATCAGGTGGCATCAGAAATGGCCATAGGGGAGGGCAACTACTCAGGAGAAACCCATGTGGGGGCCTTGTAAAAAAAACAATTGTCACTACAGTGATTGAAGAATTTTCCTGTGTTATGTCAGTTACTCCTCAGAGTAGCCTGATGAGATAGGAATTAATATCGCATTCATTTTACAGAGGAGAGGTTAAGAAACGCGCCCAAAGCACGGTTCATTGAATCTCAAGCTGTCTGCCAACAGAGCCTTTGCTCTTAAGCATTATGTTTTACTTAAGTCTCAATACATACTTGATTTCTAACTGGACCCTTAATGACTATCAGTACGGAAGACTCTCAGACAAGGAAAAGTCTGACTCTTCATGTTTGCTGCAAGAGATGCTGGTTTGTGCTCAAGTAGAGTAGTCCAGCAGCTAAACAATGTGATGCCTGTAAAGATTTCCAACAGCTCTTAGAAAAATCTGAGAGAATTGGGCCTTGTTTAAATGTACTGATGCTGTGAGAGCAGCGTAAAATGTTCTGCTGTCTTTCTGTCACCTGGACTCTCGTGGTATTGAGCAAGTCTCACTAAACCCTCTGGGTATAGGCACCTTAAGCACAAAATGAGGATAATTGGTTCTTACTTGCTTCAAAGATAATCTTTGGAACACTTTCCTAGTTCTGACACTCCTGACTATCCATATAGTCCTGATTTCTCAAGCTACATTATCCTTAAGTAAAATCAAAGCCTCATTATAGAAAAATTTATACCACGTACTTAGTATGTATAAATTGATATAACTCAAGAATAAATTTGGTTAGTGTCCTATGGCAAATAGAACTCTGAAATAGCTTTCCAAAAATGCCCTTTCCTAATTCTAAGAATTTAGGAATGTGATGAAATACCTCTGATCTTACTTAATAAAAGAGAAACATGCAAATTAACCATCACTCTGCTTCGTCCACAGCCAATCAGAGTGAGTATGCAAATTAACCCAACAAAGATGGAGGTTAATTTGCATATGCAGGCACAGAGCAGAGTGAAGCCTGCTATGAGGGGAAGGAGGGTGGCGGAGGGAGCTACTGGAGTGGTGCTCCAGACAGAAGCGAGGATGTGCTGGCTCCAGCTGGCCCGGGAGTGGGGACGTGCCAGCTGCCAGGTCCTGGGTGGCCGGGGAGCGGGGACTTGCCGGCTCCTGGGCAACTGGGAGTGAAGCCAGGGGCCTATTCTTGCACGAATATCGTGCAATGGGCCTCTAGTTATATTATATGACACAGTTGACCTTAAGGAGATTGTCCTGGATTATCTGGTTGTCCCACAGTGATCACATAAAACCTTAAAAACAAAGAGTTTTCTTTGGCTCATGGCAGGTGGGGCCAAAGTAAAAGAAAGGGTAGTTGGAGAAATTTAAAGTACAAGGGCATTCAACACACCATTGCTGACTTTGAAGATGGGGGGGGATACTTGTGCCAAAGAATGAGGGCAGCCTTTAGGAGCAGAGAGAAGCCCCTGGGAACCTCAGTCCCACAAGTACAAGGAAATGAATTTGAATTTGGCCAGAAGCCTGAATAAGGAAGTGAATTCTCCCCTAGAGCCACCAGATAACTTCCCAACATGACAATACCTTGATTTCATTCTTATGAGACTCTAAATAGAGAACCCAAGTAAAACCCACTTGGATTTCTAACCTGCAGGACTATAAGGTAGTAATGGGTATTGTTTTAAGTTGTGAAATTTGTGGTATTTTATTAAAGAGCAACAGATAACCAATATGAGACCCTATCCATGTTTCCTAGAATCTTCATTTTCCAGCTGTTATCCCTTGCCTTTTTGTGTGCATCCTAGACTCAGCATCTTTCTTCTCTTTTCATGTCAAGGGGTTGAACAATACAGGGATTCTCCCATCATATTATGCTTTTAAATAAAACTTCTGGCAGAATGCTGTTGCTTGTCTTTGTTATCACCATTTCTGCCCCTCAAGTTGCTACAGGCTTACCGACTAGGTCTTTGATAGCTCACTTCTCCTACTCTCTGATACTACCTATTTAAGTCAACTTTTCTTTCTGATTCCTTCTTAATTAAATCCAAGGAAACTATGTCACAACCCTAAGGCATTTTTATCTCTGTTCTGACTGCCTAGTCTTCTTGTTCTGACCAGATATGTAAATTAAAACCCAGCATGATGTGGGTCCACTTATGTGTTGTCTTAACACCTGACAATGTAACATTGTATTATCTTTGGCTGGTTATTATTATTATTTTTTTCTATTGGGTGATAAGTCATTAGAGGGAACAGTGTGTCTTGGTAATTGTTGAAACTTCAGTGCATACCTCAGTGCTTGATATACAGTTAGTACTCAACCAACACTTGAATGAAAATGGGATATTAAGCCATTCTCAACATGGTAGTAAGGTAACAGTTTCCATGGATGGATAAACTTTTTTTGGTATGTGGATTATATCAAAGACATTTAATGACTTTTCTTTTTAAAAAAATCTCATAATCAGAAACATTGCCACCAAGGAAAACCATAAGCTCTAATTACCACCTTAGTGAGCAGAGTATTTATGGCATTTTGATCTATCAATGTTTTATTTAAAGTGTTATAGCTTCAGGAAGTACAATAACCAGACCCATTTCCAACATGCAGTGCTAGCACAGCTATATCATTTTTTAGTATCAGCCATTCTTACCAATTTTCACTGTCTTCAAATAAATGAATTCAATTGTTACATTTTATTTTTCCCAACAACCCCCTAAATTTTTTTTACTCCATTTTTAAGCTTCAAAAAAGGTTTTAAAGTGTCTGTTAGATGCCAGGAAAATACAGGACTTATGAAAAACCCAGATCCTTTTTTGTTGATAGGAGGACATTATGGGGACAGAGTTGAAGCAATAGAGGTTGAGTCATTAGTGACACAAGACTAAGATTAGAACAGGAATAATTTTTATAAGGAGTCAAAATTATACCAGATGCTAAAGTTGAAAGAGTAAAGTGAAATTGGAAAAAGAAATACCAAGATCAATAACTAAAAATAGCACAGAACTAAGGCTGTGAATGGCAAATTGGTACTTGATATGTACAGGGTGTACAAAAAAATGCATACACAATTTAACAGCTGATAGCTCAATTTTGAAAATGAAATGTATTTTAATAAACACTGCCTTTGTAATTATTCAAAGTGTATGTATACATTTTTTGTGACACCTATATTTATGGGGTGAGTATTCTGTCTTGACATAAAGTGCAATAGTCCTGTCCTTAAGAAATTAAAGGCCTAGCCGAAACCGGTTTGGCTCAGTGGATAGAGCGTCGGCCTGCAGACTGAAAGGTCCCAGGTTCGATTCCGGTCAAGGGCATGTACCTTGGTTGCAGGCACATCCCCAGTAGGGGGTGTGCAAGAGGCAGCTGATCGATGTTTCTCTCTCATCGATGTTTCTAACTCTCTATCCCTCTCTCTTCCTCTCTGTAAAAAATCAATAAAAAATATTTTAAAAAAAGAAATTAAAGGCCTAAACATGTATTAACTGGTACCAAAGTACTGTGTGTGTGTGTGTGTGTGTGTGTGTGTGTGTGTGTGTGTGTTTTGAGTGAAAGATAGACAATTCATGGAAAGATGCCCATATAAGATGGAGCAGAGTGGAAAGACATTTTTGTTTTGTTTGTTTGTTTGTTTTTTTTAATTTTTTTTCTTTTATTAAGGTATTATATGTGTACATATCTTACCATTGGCCCCCTCCCACTCCCATACATGCCCTCACCCCCCAATGTTTTGCATCTGTTGGTTATTCTTATATGCATGCATTCAAGTCCTTCGGTTGATCTCTTATCTCCCCCACCTCTCCCTAACCTTCCCGCTGTAATTTGACAGTCTGTTTGATGCTTTACTGCCTCTGTATCTATCTTTTTGTTCATCAGATTATAATGTTCTTTATTATCGACAAATGAGTGAGATCATGTGGTATTTTTCTTTCATTGACTGGCTTATTTCACTTAGCATAATGTTTTTGAATGAGAAAATAATTTGTATATGGATACATGTTGATTCCTTCTTCTTATACTGAGTTTTACTGCTTTTATCTAAACAAATTAGTCTTTATAAACTTGGGGGTTAGGAGAAGAAATCTTTTTGATATGAAAAGCTATTTTAGGTGTAAAGGGGGTAAAACTAGCAATGTAACCATGGGCTCAACTCATGAAAATGTATACACCAGCAACATACCATATTTTTCTGTGTATAAGACGCTATTTTTTTTCTAAAATCATTAGACTGAAAATAAAGGGGCATCTTATACGTGGAAGTCAGCCAAGGAGGGAGCCCCACTGTGCGTAGCTGCCCATACTTTGTCAAACAGGCTTCCTCCAATCACGAGCCTTATTGTCACTGACATCAACTGATGCTGTAATTGGAAATGGAGGTGGAGAGTGCAGATGCAACAGGGAGTGGAGCAGAGCTTTCTGAGCCCATAAAGATGTCAATAAATAAAAAGATAAATACCAGTGATTGTCTTACTCTGCAAAATTCAAACGGAATGTAATCAGCTGTGCAAAAGAGCATGGAAATAGAGCTGTAGAGATACAATTTAGACTTCCTCCTATGGAATGTATCAGACAGTCGAGAAAACAGGAAGAACAACTCCTTAAGATGCCAAAAAAGAAGAAGGCCTTAAGAGGAAAACCAGCAAAATGGGCAAACTTGGAGCAGAGGCTTAAGGCTTGGATTATGGAGCAGTGCCAGAGTGGCTTATGTGTGTCAACCAAGCTTATTCAGTGTCAAGCAAGAATGTTTGCAAGCGAAATGAACATTGTTGACTTTACAGGAAAGGCAAAACGGTGCTTCATTTTCTTGAGGAGAGAAGGGTTGGCCATGAGAACACGAACAAAGTTAGTTCAGAAAATGCCACCAGTTTATGAGGATGATCTCACATATATAGACAGTGACTCAGAAGACATCAGTGATACAATAGAAGATGAAGAAATTGATATGTCTGGAACTAATAGTGATGAAGAAGAGAGCAGTGATGCAACAGAGGCTGAATAAAGTGACATGCTGCATAATATCATAGTACTGGTATGTAATAAACATTACCTGCGGTAATTACTAAATAAAAGTGTGTTCTGTTTTATGTTTAAAATACCAATTTCTTAATTTTGGGTTGGAAAAGTGGGGGGTGTCTTATACATGGGGTGTCTTATACATGGAAAAATACAGTAGCTCTCTCTCACTGTTCAGCTGTCTCCAGCCCCTGCTCAGTCAATGTTTCAGAATTACCCCAGGAGCGTTCTACAACTTTCAGAGGTGATGTTGAAAATTTTTTTGAGGTTATCTCTGTAAATAACAAAGTCTCCACCCTCTAGGTTTTACCTCACTGGATGTTATGAATAGTAAGAAAATTTACTGACATTCCTACAACTTTTCTCTCTCCCTTTGGGTTTCTTTCAACACTAACTCTGGCCCATTTTTCTCTTCAAAAATAAGTGTGGAAGAAACTGAGTTTAGTTTTAACTGCTAAAACTGGTGCCTTGGTAGGTAAATGGTACCAATATTATTGATCAGATGAAATCATGTTATAGACCTCAGAAGAATTTAAGTTCCATTAGGTGTCTCTAGCTTGAGAGTTTTAGCTGGGCCTTGAAAAATCTCTTAGGTTCTGGGACTAGATTTCCAAAGCAGAATACTGGCCTTTTTCTCTGTGGATGCAGGAATCACTTTTTTTTATTTGGGCAAAAGTTGTTCTTTGGTCTTTTAAATTCATGCTTTTGTGCTTTGATTACAGCGAGAGTTTTATTGCTGTTAATTATTGATAAAAGTGATGATGGTGATGTAATTTCATGAGACCAGGTGGCCCTGATAGTTTTTAAGCTTGGTTCTTCATTCCTATTCAACCCAGCCTGACTTTCTTCTGCTATTTTCCATATTATTAAGGTCTTGGATATTTTTTAAAAATATATGTTTTTATTAATTTTTAGAGGGAGAAAGAGAGGGAAACACTGATGTGAGAAACATTGATCGGCTGCGCACCCCAATCAGGGATTGTATCCTCAACATGAGTATGTGCCCTTTGGTGCATGGGACCAGGAGGTCTGGGACCTTTAGAAGAGAAATGCAAATTTTCTCATCAGAAATTGTAAGGTATATTACAATTCATAATTGTATACTTAATTCATAAAGTAACGATTTTTGTTACCGGGCACCATACGAAATCTGATCAGACACTGGAAACAATTCTGTTGGATACAATTAGTATTTGCATGGTAGGTAACTGAAAGAAGTACTAGGCAATCTTAGTACCTGGCTTGTGGGTTATTATCTACTGTAACATGTAAAATTTAACCACTTCAATGCCTTAACTTCTAAAAGAATAAAGATACAGAGAGTATCATTCATTTCTTCTTTCTTTCATTTATTTCTTTAGTCAACATATATCTCTTGAGTATCTACCATGTGCCAGATACTGTGTTAGGTGCTGGAAATGCATAAATAAAAACAGACAAATTCATGGCACTTAAATTTTAATTGGGAAGATAGACAGTAATTAAATAAAGCAAGAAGTAAGTACTATTAAGATAAAGAAGAGAATACTGTGAATGAGAGGGACTAGTCACTAAAAAAATGTGAATTCCTCAAAAGGTGAGTAGGTAATATATCTCTAATAGCCATAGTAAAACAAGGCACAGTAGTATATCATATAGCTACTGACCATCTGGATACTTGATATTAACTACAATGACCGTCTTTTCCTTTTAACTTTTAATTTCTATTTTTATGTCCTGTAGGTTTTCTATGTTATAGGGTATCAAGGTAAGGGGTGGGGAGATAGAATTGCAGAACTTCTGATCTAATCATTATCTTAGAGATCATTTTGTAGGTGATGAAATTGAGGCTTAGAGAAGTTACCTGATTTGCTCTGGGTATTGAGACTAGTTACAACAGCTAACTACAAAGAGCTAGTGTTCATCCCTGCGGGTTCCAGTGAGTGCTGCACTTCTAGGTTTTTATTTTATAGAACCCAAAATCTGGACTTTCATGGTCTCATATGATTAACCGGGAGGTATACCAAGTTCTCCAGGCTTCAGGGGTTGACACACTTATCATCATTAAGCTGAGGAAAGTTTCCCAGATCCTTATCATCAAGAAATACCTTAATTTCTTCAAAGCACTCCACAAAGCACTCAAGAACTTTGCCTCGGCTCAGCCATCTTACATTATTGTACATCAGCAGTCCACAGTAGGTGGAATCAACCTCCAGTAAAAGTGCTGAAAATTCTCGATTGTGAAGGGGTCGAGCAGCTATTAAATTAACTATTTTTGTAACAACTGACATTAAGTCGTTTAAGTCAGTGAATCCTGCCTTGGCACAGAAAGCCTCCTGATGGATAATACAATGAAAAGGCACAATCGGATGTCCAATAGCTTCTGTAAACAATTTGACAAATCCGACTTTTTTCCCCACCATATTTGGTGCCCCATCTGTCATCACTGACACAACTTTAGAGATATCAATGCTTAGGTCACAAAATGTTTGTATAACAACCTTACATATTTCGCTTCCTGATTTACTTGTTGACACTGATACTAACTTTATCAACTCTTCTCTCATTGTGAGACCATCAGAATATCGACCAATAATGGCCAACTGATCATGTGATGTGACATCAGTAGTTTCATCAAGAAAGATCGAAAAATATTTACACTTCCTTATGTCTCTCTTTAATTGATGTTGTACGTTTGTGTTCAGTCTCATTATTTGGTCTTTTATGATATTTCTACTGAGTGGTAACTCAGATATTCTCTTAATAATTGCATCTTTATTCTGCATATCGTGAAATAGAACTGGTGCACATCTTAGGAGAGTTTCTTTAATAAATTCTCCCTCACGGAGCACTTTTCCATGCTGAGCTATAGAGTGAGCAATGCTCAAACTTGCAGATGTTAAATTTGTATAGCCTTTCATAAATTTAAGGATGGAATTAGATTGGCTTTTATAGAGGTGTAGCTGCCTGGAAATGTATTCCTTCCTTTCATCCTCACTTTTTTTCCAAGAGCTGGGATTGATTAGTTTCAAAATGTCTATTTATATTCCACGTTCTGCTTACTACCGTTTCAGTACATAGAACGCAAAATGATCTGCCATTTTTTTTCTATAAAGCCATACATCTCGGTCCATGTCTCTTGAAAGGGTTGGCCACTGCTACTACCACTTCCTTTACTTAACCTTTAGTTTTTTATTTTTTGGGTTCTCCATCAGGGGGGCAGTGACAGAAGATAGAATTATAGATAGCTTGTTAGGCCTGCAGGCAATTAGGGGTTAACTAGCCTAACTAACCACAAAATGGTGCATATAACTGTCTTTTAGGAAAGGGCAGGGTTAATAAGCAGAAATAGGGATTAATAAGGATGCACAACAGTAATAGTGGTAAAATAGAGTCTGCACTATGGAGCAAGATGGTGTTCCTTATGTGAATTAAAATGGCTGCCACTATTTCTAATGGCGGGAAATGGCACCCATAGCATGTCACAAACCCTCACCTCTCCCAGCCTCCCCCTCACTTATCTCAGTAATGATGGATTAGAAATCCATGACACCGCAGAACAGTAGATAATGGTTGCTGTGGTTAACTGTTATTTGGTTACTGGTAATGGCAGGGCCATCTTTGGAATAACCATCTCACACACCTAACCACTACCTAGCAAAATATCGATCTTATTGGGTCAAATTGCTGAACACCTTACATAATCTGCATAATTTCCCCTACTACTTCTCTGGTAGTTGCCTTCCATTACCATCTTCAAAATTTGGTTCAAATCCCAAACTCTTCTGGAAGCTTGATTAGCCTCATGTCCTTCTAATCAACACTTTATTCTTAGCACTTATGTATTCAGTTTGTATAATGCCATTTTGCTGTATTTGTTACTTGAACATGTATTTTATCCTCCCAATTAGAACACAAACACTTTAAAGTCAATTACTTTGTTTTAAGACAACCCCCACACACACCGTGTTTGACAACAGTGCCTGTTTAGAACTCAACAAATATATTTCCTGTCAGACTGAAATCTATTGTTTACCCCCAAACACTGCCAAAGCCTTAGGCTTACTGCATTGCTATTTCTATTTTGATGACTTTCATTTCACCTTCTTACTGAATGTGTCCCAAGTTCTGTAGCCCCTGCTTGTCATATGGATTTGGGCATGACATCCAAGTGAAATTCCCACTCAAGAGCATTGTTTAATCTCATTGGACATGAGAAAATTTAACCTCTACATCCCATACTATGATTTTCTATGGTATAACCCAATGGGGAAATTAGTATGCTGAAATGCCAGAGACGGAAATGAAGCCAGGGTGTCACATTGGCTCTGTTCTATCCTGGACTGGATGGCCTTTTGTGGAGTGGCAGAGGGGTGCTGGTGATCTCGGCAGGGCAGTGGAACTAATCAGCGCCTAGAAAGCCAGTGGAGGGGAGTGTACGGACCTACTGGTAGGTCTTATTGAGATCAGGAAGATGAGCTAAGAGAAACTGAGGAACCTGAAGCACTCACTACACCATCAAGCTCAACTGTGGCCTGAAAACACACAACATGGGAGGAGGGGGCGGAGAGATGGGATCCAGGAACGAGGACTCAATTTTGGAGGTCCATGCTGAGTTGTACAAGTAGTTGAACTCAGTGTCTGTTATTTAAATTTTTTTTGGATAAATAAAATAAAATGGTAACATCTGTTTTCATTACGCACCTCTGTGCCTAGCCTTACCCCATCCTTCTTTTAATGTGTAATATCATGTGAAAATTAAGAGAACGTTGATTTTTCCATCTTTGAAATTATAAATATGCTCAAAAATACTATTTGATATCTTTGAAGTTTTGGGTTATTTGCTTATTAAAATTACATTTTTTCCTTATGAAGAGAAAAGTTACCTATCACTAGGAATATACAACAGTAATCTCTGGTAGAAATCCAGACCCCACACATCTATAATATTAAATAAAACCACTTAATGTCTTTGAGTGTCAGATCATGTCCATGGCTGTACATATTTGAAGCACCTGATATCTGGCTAATGGAATACAGAGTGAATTCAGTTGGAGCCAAACAGCTTAGGTTCCAAACCCACTTCTATTTTAAACTAACTTTTTGATCTAAGCAAGTTCCTTAGCCTCTGTTTCTCCATCTGTTAAATGACACTGGTGATAATAATATTTCATCTTATCGGGGTGTTGAAAGTTTAAAATGAGTTAATATAGGTAAAGCTTGTAGAAGAATGCCTGACATACTGCCAAATAAATGTTAGTTATTACTATGATTATACTCCTATGGTTTACTTTTGCAATGAATTCATGTTTAAGGTGATTGAAAGTGAAGATTTCATTGTTATTCAATTTTATAAATATTAAAAGTTGATTTTTTTATTCTGAAGTGTGTGCCTGTGTGTGCGCGTGCAAATTTATCTGGCAATTTTAAAAGCATGCTTGTTAATTTCTATATTACTCAATAATGAATTTAATTTTTCAGTATGCTGAAAATATTATACTCATGGGACAAGTTTTTTCTCATATTAGCCATTAGGGTTAGAATGTAATCCAAGTGAGGGAGCAATTTCAGTGAAGGTATGAGCCCACAGAGTTCCCTTTGTATTAGGGCCAAAGGAACAGTCTAATTTTCTCTTTGTTAGTTTTCAAATGCATGTCAAGCTGTCCTGGGACTATCACTGTAAAATAAAGGGGCCTTTGCAATTCAGCACCTCCTACACACAGCTAATTAAACAGAACAAGAGGCAAGCAGCAGGCAAGAATCAAGCTCATAAATACCACACATTTTTATTAACAACATACAAATGATCTTAATTAAATCTGCATTTTCCATAAGTAACAATCTCAACACAGGTTTGTTCCCTTGTCCAGGAGCTCCAGAGGGGCTGGGAATGGCCTGGAATTTTGATATAAAGAGACTCCCTCTTGCCTTAACAGACTCTCCCTTTTCTCTGCTTTGCAGCCTCTCACTGTAGCTTTTCCCACGTTCTAGGACCCGAGTGACTAAATGAAAGACCCACATTTCCTCTGGGCTCGAGATGAGCCCGTGTTCCTATAGACAAGCCTTGCCATTTAAAAAAAGATTTTAAATCAAAACCCATAAAATCCACAAAGGTCTAAATTAGGTTTTTGTGTATCACCTATTTTCATTGCCTCCCTCATTGTACTTATTCAAATTTGGGATTATATATTTCCCCTGTGATTATTATTTTAAAGTCTGTCTCCCTTTCTAGATACAAACTCCTGAAGTCAGGAGCTCTATCTATTGTGTTCACGTCCCATTTCCAGTGTCAAGCACACCTCTGACCTAGGGTAGGTTCTTTGTGATTTGGGGTGTGTGTGTGTGTGTGTGTGTGTGTGTGTGTGTGTGTGTGTGTGTTAGGGGGAGACTAAAACCAAGGATTTTATGGCTGCTTCTTCTTTAAATTGAAAAATAACTTGCACACAATACAGCTTACATTTTGAAGTGTATACTTTTATATGTTTGCACAAATGTATAGAATCATGTAGTTTTTACCATAATCAAGATGAAGAATAGTTATATCACTCCCAAAGTTTCCTCATGCCCCTTTGCAGTCAATTCCCTACTTTGCTTTTATTCCCAGCTCCTGGCAACCACCAATTTGTCCTCCATTCCTATAGTGTTGCTCTTTCTAGAATCTATATATACAAAACCCTAAGCCACCAGTCCACCGCAGGAGCTGCCCCCTAGTGGTCAGTGCGCTCCCATAGCAGGAGTGCCGCTCAGTGAGTTTACCAAGCAGCAGCAGGCACAGTGGGGCCAGAATGAACTGGAGCGGCACACGCGGGTGCCCCAGCCTGGGCTTGGGCTCCTCCCTGGCCTCCTGCTGTTTTGGGCACTATTACATCCCTCAGGGGAAGTCAGTCTGCTGGTTTCTGCCAGGCCTGCGGGGATCAGGCCAAAACTGGCAGTCTGACATCCCCAAGGGGTCCCAGATTGCTAGAGGGCGCAGGCCAGGCTGAGGGACTCCCACCGATGCATGAATCTGTGCATCTGGCCTCTAGTCCTATCTAATAAAGAGGGAATATGCTAATTAACCACCACACCCTCACAAGATGGCGGCGCCCACATATGCTAATTGACTGCCACACCCTCACAAGATGGTGGCACCCACAGCCACAAGATGGGGGTGCCCAGTCCCCTCAGCCCTGCCTCATCCAGCCGGAGACCCCCAGTCCCTTCAGCCCCACAGGGGAAGGCAGTTGGGGGCGATCAGGATGGCAGGGGGGTTCGAGGCGATCAGGCCAGCAGGGGAGGGCAGTTGGGGACAATCATGCCAGCAGGGGAGCAGTTAGGTGTCAATCAGGCTGGCAGGGGAGTGGGTTGGAGGCTATCAGTCAGGCAGGCAGAGTGGTTAGGGGCAATCAGGCAGGCAGGCAGGTGAGTGGTTAGGAGCCAGCAGTCCCGGATTGTGAGAGGGATGTCCGACTGCTGGATCAGGCCTAAACCAGCAGTCGGACATCCCTCGAGGGGTCTCAGATTGAAGAGGGTGCAGTCTGGGCTGAGGGACACCTCCCCGCCCCGTGCATGAATTTTGTGCACCAGGCCTCTAGTATCATATAAATGGCCTCATACAGTGGGTAGTCTTTTGAGTCTGGCTTCTTTCATTCAGTATAATGCTTTTGAAATCCATCCATGCTGTGTTGTGTATTAGAAGTTTGTTTCTTTTTATTACTGAGAATAAATAGAGTGGATTCTTAATAACTATTTGTTGAATATATAAAAAGGAATACAGACCTGAAAGCATATATTCAAATGGATTAATTGAAAAAAACCTAAACATCTTTATCCACAAATACTTGCTGAGTGCCTGGATAATGTGTTAATTATGCTTTAATGGTAATCATAGATTTTAATACCAGGTCGTATTTTTATCTTCAGATTTTTTGATGGAGTAGTTTTCTAGAAGAATTGGAATATTTAAGCACCATTTCTAATGGAAATAAAGTTATTATTTTTGTTTCTGTGATAGGAGTTAGCATCTGAATGTTGTCCCATGAAACCTGAGAAAGGCTGATATATTCAGCATAAATTGTGTCCACTGAGACAATGGGCACTGTGCTTTTCATGTAAAATTTCACATTTCAGCTAACATGGTGTGAATATTTTCTTATTTGTGTGTTAAAAAGGAGAATTTAAAATATGTTGCTTGGAGATCAACCAAAGGACTTGTATGCATGCATATTAGCATAAGCAATGGACAAGGACACTGGGGTCGTGGGGGCTTGTTCTTGGGGCTGGGAGTGGCGGAGGGGGCGTCAATCGGGGAAAAAGGAAACATATGTAATACTTTAAGCAATAATAAAATAAAATAAAATAAAATATATTGCTTGCCCAAACTTCTTAGCCTTAGAAAAATAAAAATCAATGTTGAATGTTCCCCAAAATTTTATCTTGGATCCTTGAAGAGTATTTTCCTCAGTGCTTATTAGGACCACGACAAGGAAAACATTGATATTTTGAAGAGTATTAATGTCAAGTTATTGAGATAAAAGGGAAATCAGGTCTGTCCTTTCTATCATGACATAAAGGATCAAGAATTAACAAAATGGTAAGAACACTAGATTAAACATGGGATGTGGAATCTACATATTAGCCCAGTGATCTGACCATTTATGACAACGGTGTTCTCTGGTAAAGTAAAGATAAATAACTCAGTCCTGCCTCTCTCCCAGGTTGCTGTTTTTCATTTCAAATGTTACTACAAACGTACTGGCCATTACATTCTCTTTGAATTACCTGTTCCCTGTATTGGACATGGTCCTGTATGATGCTTGAGCATGCTCCTTCCCCCTCTCTCAGCAGTGGAGATCATGGCAGTTTCTTTCTTCATTCACTCTTTTGCAATAAATGTCTCCAGGAGCACAGAGGAATCTTGTTATCAATAAACACCTATCTATCAACCATTGAATCTAAAAAACAAACTAAACGAAGAATCAGAATGGAAACAGACTCAGAGATACAGAGAACATTTGATAGTTGCCAGATGGGAGGGATGTTGGGGGCATGGGTGAAAAGATGAAGGGATTAAGAAAAACAAATTGGCAATTACAGAATAGTCATGGGGATGTAAAGTACAGCATAGGAAATATAGTCAATAATATTGTAATAACTATGTATGGTGTCAGATAAGTACTAGATTTATCAGATTGATCACCTTAGTAAGTTATATAATGTCTAGTCACTGGGGTGTACACTTGAAACTAATATAATATTGTATGTCAATTGTAATTGAAAAGTAAAAAATAATTTAAATTAAATTATAACTTAGTTTTTAACTCCAAAAAGATATATGGCAATATATAAGCTACTTTGCAAAGTTCTATGCATTTGTTATGGAGCATTACTAAATACACAGAAATTTCCTAGTATCTTTTTCATTTACTTACTGTTTTCCAGGCACTGTGCTAAGAGAATGACATGTATTGTCTCACCTATCCCTCATAACAATTCTTTATTTTTATTTTATTTTGTATTGATTCAGAGAGGAAGGGAGAGGGAGCGAGAGATAGAAACATCAATGATGAGAGAGAATCATTGATCAGTTGCCTCCTGCACCACCCCGCCTATTGGGGATCGAGCCCGAAACCGGGATATGTGCCCTTGACTGGAATCAAACCTGGGACCCTTCAGTCCTCAGGCTGATACTCTATCCACTGAGCCAAACCAGCTAGGGCCACAACAATTCTTTAAGGTAGGTAACATATTGGCCATATTTCATAGATGAGGAAGCTGGGATTTCCATTTTCTTGTTGGATTTCTGTCCCATTGTTCTAGTTGTAGCTGGTCTTCATGGCCACCATTGTTGTGAGGCTGTTGGTTTTCAAGGCTATCGCAGAGCTGTGGAAGGTGGGATGGGAATAGGGCAAGTTAAAACTATACAAGGCTTGCTGTCTTTAGTAAGATTTAGCCTTTGTTGTTGTTGAATAAATGCTCTTCAGATTGTCATAAGCCTTAGGCTAATTTCCAGAGTTCAAAAAAGTTAGTTTTGATACATTTCCCCACTTTCTCACTGGAGCAGATTTTTCAGGGTCCTTACTCCACCATTCCCACTGATGTCTTGGGTGTAATCATTTTTTGCCTGGGAGGTAATAGATAACTGGAGCCATTTCTTTTTTTTAAATCTTTTATAAATACATTATAAATATACAAATACATTTTTAATAAAGCTGAATTGAGCAACATATGGTTGAGGACCGCCATCTCATCAGAATCACCTGGAAATTTATTAAAGATGCAAATTACTGAACTACCTCAATCTTGTTAAACCAGCTTCTCTAGAGAGAGAACACTAAGCCTTATATTTTTCACAAACTCCCAGGTAACTGATGTATATGTACAAACTAAAGTTGAAAAATCATTGCCATATGGTATTTTCTAATTGATATCATTCAATGCTTATATACTAGATTTTGGGTTGTAAAACTGATTTTGAGAATTTTAAAATTCAGCAACAGGACTTTTGGCAGCTAATAATAACTTCCCTTCATATTTACATTTATCAATGATATTTCAACATTGTCTCTATGTAAGTATCATATCACAAAAATATCTAAGAATTATGTTATTAAGCACCTACTTATCTGCTAGAGATCCATGGGTATGAGAATTAAATGATATAACTTAACTATTATTTTTCTCTTTTTTAAATTTTTTTTTTTTATTGATTTTAAAGAGGAAGGGAGAGGGAGAGCAATAGAAACATCAATGATGAGAGAGAATCATTGATTGGCTGCTTCCTGTATGCCCCACACTGGGACTCCAGCCCACAATGCGGGGATGTGCCTCAAGCAGGAATGGAACTATGATCTTAGTTCATAGGTCAACTCTCAATCACTGAGCCACACCAGCTGGACTTTTTATTCCTTTTTTAAAGATGAAAAATCTGTCTGGGGTTTATATGACTAACAAAGAAGAATTGAGATTTAAACGAACTATCTCTGACCCTAAATCCCATGATTTTCTGTCTCACTTTCCTGGTTCTCTAAAGCTCTGTCTTTATTAGTCATTTCTCATTTGAACATAAGAATCATTTTGCCAACAGAATCACAACACATTCATTTTAATTCTTTTAAAAAGCTTCAGGACGTTAGTTGTCTTTCTCATCTCTTTGTAATGTAATCCAACATCTCTTTGTCTGAAAGTTGGAGAATAATTGGCAAATAAAGTGACTTGTATGGCATAGGCATGAAATGTGGTTTTCATAAGCAAGGCAGTAAGTTGATTTGGAGCTATGGTGTGTGCTGAGGCTGAATTTCACAGTAGCTCTAAAATGCAGGTGAAAGAAAAGAACTGAGGCCCTTAAGCAAACCAATCAAATTAGTTCAGAGAAAAGGAAATGACTTTCCAGATTAATAGAGATGAGCTGGCATACACGTGCTATACACCCTCATAGTTTTAAATGTCTACATGTCATTTTTCTCAAGGTTATGGACAATGGGTGTCTATTTTAAAAGATTATTTCAAAAGAACAAGTTTTCTCAATGAGCTGGCCAGCATTTCCTGGTGTTATGGGTCTGTTTCGTAGGATTCTGAGTTTGGCTCATTACATGTCAAAAAGAGGGAATATGGCTCAGAGGGGGGCTTGTAGCTCCAGATGTGACCTAGAAAATTGGCTGACCTGGCATTCAGAGCTGTCAGTTTATGATTTTTTTTTAATCCTCACCCAAGGATATGTTTATTGATTTTTTAGAGAGAGAGAAATGGGGAGAGAGAGGGAGGGAAAAACAAACCCAAAACATCGATGTGAGAGAAACATGGATGTGAGAGACATCATTTGGTTGCCTCCCATACGCCCGGACTGGGGATCGAACCCACAACCTAAGTATATGCCCTGGAATTGAACCCTAAACATTTTGGTGTATGGGATGATGCTCCAATCAACTGAGCCACTTGGCCAGGGCTGTCAGCTTACGATTTTGACCTCCCTTTTTCTGTGTCTGTGCAGAATTCCTCAGGTCAATTATATAGCATAGAGGACTTGAGAAATCCAGCTGTGCTGAATTAATGTTGTGTTCTGAATTTTATGAGATTGTTTCATGTATGGCCATATATTTTTTAGTAGATGCCAATCATTAGATAACTTGTCTCAGTACATTTCTCATTCAGCCTTGTACTATCAAAACCTACTACAGTGCCTTGTACACAGTAGGCACTCGAGATGTTTGAGGAATGAATGAATGAACAGTTAGAGTAAAAGATGGATGCAGATTAGTAAATTATGTTTGTCTCATCTCTTCTCAAACTATTGCTTTATTTGAAAATAGATTTTAAAAATACAGATGATTCAGTAAGTATGAGGGCAAATAATAACAATAAAACAAAAATCCATGTACCCACCTAATTTAAGAAAAAGAATGTTATAATTAATTTCCAAGTTTCTGGAGTATCCAAACTCTTTTTTTCTTCAATGTATACCCCAGAGGTAAATATTGTCCTAAATTGTATTATTCATTCTGGTGTTT
Source organism: Eptesicus fuscus (assembly GCF_027574615.1). Lineage (NCBI taxonomy): Eukaryota > Metazoa > Chordata > Mammalia > Chiroptera > Vespertilionidae > Eptesicus > Eptesicus fuscus. The sequence continues at coordinate 37,174,037 of NC_072479.1, forward strand.
ATATTATAAATAAGTTTTCCTGTTATCTTTCTTAAAAGATTGCTCTTTTTTATAGAGAGGGTAAGATTAATTTCTGTTTAAAGCAGCAATTCTCCTTATTGATGGGCTAAAAGTCCATAAGGGGTATGATGCCAAGATCAAACAGGTTCATCCCAGCAAAATGTATTCACATCATAGTAGGAGTTTTCATAGCTTTCCCTCAAAGGAGGAAGTAATATGGAAATTTCAGGTTTGTTAGTGGGATGAATAAAGGAGAGTTTTGTTGGGGGGCTGTTTTTCATGTCCCTACATGTCCCCACTGGACCTCACATGTTGTTAATGAGACTCTTCAGTGGCTAGAGACATGTTGCCTCCCAGAAGCGTGAACCTGTGGGGTGGAGAAACATGGCCATACTTGCTGTGATTTAAATATCCACTCCTTGTGGATTAATTGATTGTGACCACAGCTTCACCAATTTGGAAGGCGTGAACCATGTTGAAAGCCAGACTTGATAAAACAATGCTGTTTCTCCACAGAAGAAGAGGGAAGAAGTGGCTTACAGTTTACTTACCGTGAAGCAGTTGTGTGAGACCACAAGAGAAAAGGCGTCTCTTTTAAGAACCTGATTGGCTTCTCTGGGGACTTGCCAGAAGAAGGAAGATTTGCTCTTGTTTTTCATTCAGGTGAGGCTGTATTTCCTACTTTTTCACTACTCTCTTTCTCTAAGAAGGCCAACTTTTTCTTTACTCATCAAGGGTGAGCAAAGGTAATATTTTGAATAGTCTCAAAAGTGGGCTTGACAGATTTGTTTGCCATTGATTGACTATTATTCCCTTTCCCAACTCCTTGATAATGGAGGTGGGGTGTTCTGGTTATTATACTGACAGCAGTTATACATTAGTTTTATTTATTTTTCATTAGTTTTATTCATGTAGCCCTTCATGAGCACCTAATATGTACTACGTGTTGGGAGCATGGCAGTGGACGGAACAGGTATACTCTCTGCCTGCAAGAAGTTTATAGTCTACGTAGCGAGGTAGACCTTCATTCTAACTCAGTAAGTGCCATGAAGGAAAAGTATATTTCATTTATTAAGTGTTATGGAGACAAACCTTCTTCCTACCTGTTCATACTTCCTTATAGAGAGGGGTATTAATGTTGCATGCCTGGCTTCTCTGACCTGGGCTGGGCTCGCTTTGGGGCTGGGCCTGTCTGCTCTGAGCCTATGCTGCTGAGTGAGAGGTGGAGTAAGGCTGGCACTTTGCAGGTTTCCAGAACAGCTGTGATTGCGTCTGTCTAATTCTTCAGTTCAGGTTAGGAAACTCACTGACATCACGTACCTAATCTGCAATGCAGCTTCCATTAGCATTATGTTGATACTTGATCCTCATTTGCTTGACTCTATTGTCTCTTTAAATTAATTCAGAATTTAGGTGCAAGAGAAGATGCTTTATTAGTTCATTTGCCCCTCAACACTAGGCATCAAATTTGATGCTTATATAGGAAGAACTGATAAAGCCCAATTTCAGTACCAGAGGTTTTCAAATTCTGCTTCTCAAAGGAAGAAGGATTATAGCAAGCTGGCCCAGCTGAATCCTACTTTCTTCCTAATACCTTCAGTGAGCACGGGTTTGAGTCTATTTTATATGGCATGAGCCTTTCACATAAATCTTCTGAGTTTAAAAGGAGTTTAAAAACCAGTTCCTTAGACTTATAGCTTTTAAACATTTTAAACCATGATCCACAGTAATAATTACATTTTATATTATAGATACTCATATATATTATATACCTGTGTATATGTACATGGAGATGTGTGTACTATCTCCATGCCATTCCATTGCACTCCACTCCACTTCATTCCATTCCATTCTGTTCTACTCCACTCCATTCCACTCCACTCCACTCCACTCCATTCCACTCCATCCATTTCATTCAACTCCATTCCACTCTACTCCACTCTATTCCACTCCATCTATTCCACTCGACTCCACTCCACTCCCATTCTGTTCCTCTCCTTTCCATGACATTCAATTTATTTCCATTTTACACCACTAGAAATAAATCTTTTATTAAAACTTACTGACTTAATTGCACAATACACATGATGTAAGGTTTGAAAAATTCTGCATCAGACCATGTTCATTTCACCAAAAGGCTGTACTTTGATGGGTCTTTTGTCTGTCAATGACCCGACGTTCTCCTGATGGCATCTCTTTTGCCCTATGTGTAATGTTCCTTTTGAAGCTTGATATATTATCCGTTTTCTGAATGCACATAGAGTGAAACTTACTACTCTTCTGAGAAAGAGTTTTTCATCATTGTTATTATTGCTGAGACTTTCAACCTTACCAAAATAATGTATTACATTGCAAACCTGACAAACATTATTAAATATTTCTCTTGTGGCACATTTTAAACCGTATTATTACTACTGGCCTATTTTTGTTTGGTTTAATGGGGTAATTTTCAATCACAGTAGTGAACAAAGCTGACAAAAATTATCAAGCTCATAGAATTTATACTCTACTGGAATACATAGAAATACCCATTGTGCTTAAGCTATGCCTGAAAGTTCAGATACGGTGGGGTGCTGAGAAAGGGTGCCAGGCAATATAGTGAGACTGGGCACAGGAAGGTCGAGGCACCAGGGTGCTGTGAAATGCTCTGAAAGGAAGTAACAGGGCATCAAAGCAAACAGGGCCTCTTCCTGATACAGCTTTGGGCCAGCCTGTCCCCTTGTCCATAAAGCTGACTTCAAGACAATAAACACTGAGAAGTCAATGCGTTCTGAACTTTTCGTCTCCTAATTTGGACAACTAGTTAAGAGAGCTTCTGATGAGGGGCAAGCGTTTTATGCCCAGATGGAAGGAGAGAAATGCGCATGCCCAGCAAAACGAGGCCTCACTGGATGCCAGGTTCACAGTCCTCTTTCCTGCCTGCCTCGAGCCACTGCTTGTTTGCTTTAAATGGGCGGTAGAAATAGGCAAACACAGGTGCTGTCTGCATTGGCAGCGCGGCCTCTCCTTCAGATTCAGCTCTCCCTGGATGGCACTGGCTGGTAAGCACAAGAATGAAAGTCTAATCAAGCGAAGGCTGGCTCTCTGCCCACCACTAACTGGTTTTATTCAGCTTCCCCATTGTTGATAATAAAACACAAGTGAGCCTTCAGTTTCTTGCCTGCTGGTTCCAAACCCAGCGTTTGCTGCAAGCTCTCTGACTTGCCATTTTGTGGTGTCATGGAAAAAACATTTGCCTACAGTCAGCAGACCTGGCTTCTTGTCCGGGTTTTGTCTCCAACATAGTGTGCATGTCACTTAACCTCCCGGTGCCTTATTTCAGATGGAGATCCTAACCCCTAGTGTTGGCTAAGCTTTGTGGTTCTTTATCTCAGGGATTTATCAAGGTGGAAAGCAGAAAACACTTCAATGAAATCCAAGGCTCTGTCTTAACATCCTGAATGGTTGAAGGGTGTCCTGGAGGGGGTATGGAGTGAGAGAGAGGGAATAAGTCTGAAGAAGAGATTTCTGGTGAGTGGGAGGGAGTAGAGGAGAGAGAGATCTTGCCCTCAGAACTTGTATTACTCAGGAGGTGACAAGACTTCAGGAGGGAAGCGTTGGCAGTGAGGTCACCTTTAGGAGGTTTGGGTTCTACCACTCGTGTTTCCCTGTTCACCTGAGATTTCCAGCCTTGGCAAAGAAACAGCAGAGCCTGGGACAACAGGTGTCTCAGTCATGGTCAGGATAGACCTGTGTCTGATGACCTGAGGGGATTCCCCACCTTGGAACTAGGTAAGATCTCAGGGCTTGCCCCGGTGCAGGAGGGAGCCCCATGAAAGCCCAAGGTTTAACTCCTTCACAATCCAATAGCCATGGGACTTGGAGTCAAAATTAAATTGTTTTAAAAGATAAACATAGCTAGTAATGCATAATTTTTTGCCTATGTGAGTGAATGGACAGAGAGGCATGCTCTACATATGTGCCCCTGTACTTATTGAGTCAGGTCTCTCAGAAAACCCTGCATTTTTCTTTCTGCCCACACTGAGCTGCTCTGCCAGGCGCTTTCTGATGGCACCAGAGCTCCTGGACGCAGTGGGCAGGCCTGGAGCAAAAGCAAGGTGAGCAGCTCACGGCTTGGCTTCCTGCCACGGGTGGGTGAGCGGCCTGCGCGGGCCCAGGCTGGGCTCCGGACGGCCACCACTGAGGCATCACCCCAGCAGAGCCCTGGGGTGACTCGCAGCCACACTTCATCAGCCGGGTTCCTGGTGCACCAGCCGAAGCCATTTGGAATGATAGGTTCTCAGGGCTTCCCCAGCTGCAAGTCCAGGGCTGACTTCTTCCCTGAGGCCCACAGACTGCCCCCCTTGGAGAGACAGGGACGGAAGCCTTCTGGGCCAGGGCGCCTTTCCGGCCAAATGGTTTCCTGAAAGCGGAGACTTTGCCTTGGCTCCCAGACCCAGTTCCTGCTCCACACTTCACAGCTCCCAGTCAGTCATGGAAAGAGGAGCGTGCCTGAGGACAACCGCCAGCTGGGCCGCGGGGTTCAGGGGTGCGTCTGCAGGAGTGGAGGGAGTTTGGAGTCGGCCTCTGTGGTTCTGGAAGCTTCTCTGTGTGCGCTGGCCAGGAGGGCCCTTCAAGTTGTGTTATTTTTAGTGTCTCTCAGGGAAGCCTTTGCAGAGGCAACTTCTCCCCGCCTGCAAGTCACTGAGGTCACCCAAGGACAGCAGCTTGAGGGAAAGTAGGAAGAAAAGAAAATGATTTCCAGTGCACTTGCTCATGCCTGTTGTTGCCCCTCTGCTTTCTGGCATCTTGCCTCAGCCTCCCCAGCCGCCCCTTCCACTCCCACCTGAGGCAGGTAGGCCTGTGCCCTCCCCGGCTGCCCAGACAACATGGTTCCCCGAGCTGCCTCTCTTCATAGCCCCACGTCCTGTAGGTCACTCTTTCTTCTTTATCAAAACTAACATAGCTGTCCTTCAGGGAATGAAGTTAATCTGATAAAGTATAAATGAGGGTGGTTTAAAATTACCTGTTATACATGGTTTTAAATTGTAGTAAAAAAAACCCACATATAAAATTTACCAACCTAACCATTTTACAGTCCAGTTCTGCTGAGTATAATCACAGTGCTGTGAAACAGATTTCCACAACTTGTTCACCTCCCAGAATCGAAACTCTGTATCCATTAAACAACACCCCATTACTCTCTCCTCCCAGCCCCTGGTAACCACCATTCTATTTTCTGTGTCTGTGAATTTGACGACTTCAGATACTTCATGTAAATGGAATCATACCATTTTTGTCCTTATGTGACAGGCTCAGGGTTCATTCATCCATGTGGTAGCATATGACAGGATTTCCTTTTTTAAGGCTGTGTAGTATTTCACTATACTAGTATGTATACTGTATAGCAAATTTTGTTTATCCATTCACCCATTGATGGAAACTTGGGCTGCTTCTACTGATGGCTATTATGACTATTGCTGCTATGAATATGGCTCTGTGGATATTTCTTTCAGACCCTGCTTTCAGTTGTTTTGAATATATACCTAGAAATAAAATGGCTGAATCACATTATAGTTGTATTTTTAATTTCTTGAGGAACTGACATATTGTTTTAAACAGTAGTTGCACCATTTTATAATCCCACCAACAGTGTAAAAAGGTTCCAAATTCTCCACACCTCCATCAACACATCACTTTCTGGGTGTTGTTGTTATTAGTAGCCATCCTAACAGGTGAGAGACTACTGTTAAATTTTAACAGAGGATTGTAATACTTGGGCCTAAAAGAATAAGAATGGTGTTGACTTCAGGCTCTGGCATAAGGCCATGGGGAGTTATTAAAAGTTTTGGTTAGGATGTTCTTGTTGTATCCTTTAAATCACATGACATAGACCTCAGCAGAGTCATTGTATCACCTGAATGACAGTTAGCTCACTTGTTCCTAAAATCTAGTTAATATTACATTCTTCATATCTCATTCTAGAATTGAGAAAAGTCTGATTTGTGATGCAGGATTATGCAAATTTCTGGAGGGCTTATGTCTCATAACCTCATCTCTGGCTCCTAGGTTCTGCTTGTTATGTGTGTTTTTTTTTCTTGTTTCATTCCGCATGAACACAGACATGGAATTCTCTTTCCTCAGTTTTCACAGGAACAGCCATTAACTCATAGCTCTTTATAGGCAGCAGATTTCACTGAAGTTTTGAGGAGAGGTTTAAATGGAATATTGGCACTCCATTCCCAAAGGTTTTTTGGACCATCCTGCCTCATTGCATTGGTTTTCCCCTCTGTCTCACCAACTATACAGCCTCACTCACCATTTTATTAGCTCCTCTTTTCCCTTCCTTTCTCTCACTTTTCACCCTGGCCCTTCCTAACTCCCAGTTAGCTGTGGCTCTGTGCTGCACCAACTAGAACCATTTGGCACTGATGGGATGTGGGGTTGTTGGCCCCAGGTTTATGTCTCTTATCCTCCCCATGGCCAACAGACTTCCCTTAAAAGAGAGACAGGAACCCAAAAGACTGGGTGAAAGCATGTCTCCAGCTCTAATGGTTTCCCGAAGCTGGAGACTTTGTCTCAACTTCTAGTCTCAGTTCTGCCTCCCAAAGCACAATTCCTAGGAATTCAAAATTCTCTCTCTATTGTACACACAAATAAACTCTCTCCAAACTCTACTAAAAGCCCTCTTTTATAAACCCCAAGCTCAAATTATTCACCTATATAAAAATACGTGTTACCCATTTTACGAGCTCATAGACCAGTGGAGATCTTGAATTTCCCTTTAGCAGGTCTACCCACCTTCCTTAAGAAAGTAATGGTTAGAAATAGCATTTGTTTTTCTTCTGATGTCCAGGAAATCTCTGTGATTTAATATTGCTGACAACCTTTTTCTTCTGCATGCAGTTAGGAAAGCATCTTGAAGCAAATGAGCCTTGAAGAAAGAAGATTCTGTAATGTGTTTCTTTCCTTCTTTCTTCTTCCAGATAAAATCAAAGCTACTGTGGACACAGTTGGGAGTGTTTCCTAAAGCTGTTTGACTTTCTTTATTTCAAGGACACTGCACTCCCCATGGAAGCTAGACTTGCAGAGTCCTCATGGTGATGGCTTTCTAAGTTGGGCAACTGTTCTGGGCCTTATTCCCACACTGTGGCTAATAGGGATATTAGTCTCTGTAGCTCTCAGCTATAATCACATACTCCTTGATCTGACCTACAGAGTTGAGACCCCTCCTGCCTCTCTAGGTAGACATACTAGCAGGGAGAATGGCCTGAATTCTGAAAGGTTGTCTAGAAGTCACATTTAGTTGCTTCCTCTTACTGTATATAGTAGGCTGGAAATGGCATCACAAAACTAATCTTGTAATCTTTTTCTTCCTTAATTGGGGAAGAGTGGATTAATTCTGGGGGCCAGAGAAATGTAAGCAGCTGGGGTTTGGACTTTAAGCACCAGTGTGACAGCACTAGCCCTCATGTCCAGTCTCACTGTTCTTACAACGTTGAGAATGACGTAGTCAGAAGGCAGCTGAGATTGTGAAGGACCCAGACGGCAGTGGACACTGGGTGAAGGAGAACACGGCATGACGTGGACAAAGGTAAAAGGAAACAGTGTGTCACCAAATTTGAGAGCTAAGAAAAATATTTGTTCAAATATGGTGTAAGTTCACAGAAGTTATCCCAAGTATCCTACATTAAAAGAGGTTGTAAATAGGATACAGTAAAGGAGCAAGCACCTCCTTGTCCTACAGTAACAGACACTTATAGTTTCTGGAATGTGTCATGCTCCCTGTGACAATTTTGTTTCTTCTCTACCTGAAACAACTTCTCTACCTGGGTCTCTCCTACTGCTCACTCCCCAAATTTTCCTGAATTCCTTCTACTTGTCCTTTAGATTTCAGCAGAGATGTCATTCCCTCTTGGAAGCTTTCTTAAATCCCAGGAGATTGGATAAGGTGCCCTCCTCATGTCATACATAGTATTTATCACTGAGCATAGTAGTTGGATCTGTCCCTATTTATCTTTTTTATTGTCTCCAGACTAGGGACTGTGTGTGTGTTGTTCATCGCTATGCCCACAACATCTAGTCCCTGGACTATAGAAAGAAGCCAATGAATATTTATTGAAGGATTAGATAATTAACAAATGGACAAGTAGAAAATGGCTACTTTTCATAGCTTCCTTAAATGAAACCCAAATCCTTTAGGGAATATTTTCTGTGTGGGAAACATTGTTTAGGGTTTTAAAATATGTAAGCGTTAATTGCAGCTATGGAAATATGTTTTATTAAGGATTGAATCTTTGAAGAGTCAACCAAATAAAGCTTAAGCATTCTGTGGAAGAATATAGTAGATAGAGAATTGTTTTCCAAAGGCTAACTTGTTCAACTCTGAATCTCATTTTCCTTTATGTCTTTGATCATTAGGTTATAGAATCCATGGTTAGCAAAACTAAAGGAACTGAAAGCTTAGCCATGAAGGAATCTGTGAGTATCTTAGTCACTCTTCTAAATGATACATAAGTGATTTATGGGTGTATGTCTGCATAAAAAATTATAGATCAGAAATACACATTTTTAAATACAGCAGACCTATTTTTATAGGTACATAATGTTTAAAAGAACTGTCAATACAAAATCACTTCAGGTTGCTCATGATATATAATTGTATATAATAGCTTCATTTGAGATGTATTTTTAGAAATAAGGTCTGGATATTACTCATTTCATTATTCTTCCCACTATTTTTAAATACTCAATCTGCAGTGGTTAATTTTGACCTTGGCATAGACCCTAAAAATTTCATTTATGTTATGAATCACAAATGGAAATAATAGGAGAAAATTAAGAACAACAACAAATGATTGATTTTTGAGTCATCACTTGATCTTTTTTATAGTTTTATTTTTATAATTTGATTTTTATACAATATTTAGGAATATTAAAAGGGCAGAGCAAAATTTCATTTGAACTTAAATAAGCCATTACATTAACTTGATTTTTCTCCTCATCTGGAACACCTTTTCCTTTTTGATGTTTGCCAAAATTATCAGCAAGCATTTTTATTTTATCTGAAAAAAGCGTCATTTATGAAATAGCCACAAAAATGTTTATCTTTTCTATGAAAAATATCAAAATAAGATTTCAGTTAAAGATAGTCTCTCAAAATTATACTCCTTGACTATTTTTAAAGTTTTTTTTATCAGGTGAATACATTTATCTTTTTTTAAAATTTATTTAATATATTTTATTGATTTTTACAGGGAGGAAGGGAGAAGGATAGAGAGCTAGAAACGTCGATGAGAGAGAAACATCGACCAGCTGCCTCCTGCACACCCCCCACTGGGGATGTGCCCGCAACCAAGGTATATGCCCTTGACCGGAATCGAACCCGGGACCCTCCAGTCCGCAGGCCGACGCTCTATCCACTGAGCCAAACCAGTTTCGGCGAATACATTTATCTTTATAAAGCATGTATAGGGTAATCGTGACCAAAAACTCATGTGACAACTAAATCCTCAATTGTTTCGAAACTCAGATATGAGTTTTTGCGTGGGTTCTAAACTTGGAAAATTATAGCTTCTCATCCTTACTGATACACTTGATGAAAATGATACTAAAGTTTATTCTTTTATTTACATATTTGATTGGTACTCATTGATTTCCCATTTGTGCCAGAGCCTGTGATAGGTGCTGACAGTGGTCAGTGAGTTGGCCTTATGCTGGTCATTGTCTAATGTGATTCTTCATCCAGCAGAAGGGTACACTTGCTCTTAGTGAAGCAGTTCATTGAACTGAATTAGAGAATTACTCCTCAGCCTTAACAGGGAGATCGTGGAACTACCTTACAGAGTTGTTGTGAAATTTAGGTGATAAGACATGTAAAGTATTAGAACTTTAGTGCAGGGCATGTACTCAGAGCTCACTAAAGTTTGCTAAAAATCAATTTAAAAAATCATAGAACTATATAGTTGTAGGAGACCTTATAGTTTATCTAACAGTCCAACCTCCTCATTTTAAGGTTGAGGAATTTAATTCTTAGTGGAGTTAAGTAGCTCACAGAAGGTCACAACTTTATTGTTAGCAGGAGGTACAATAGAACCCATGATCTCTTTATTTCTAATTCCCATAAAATTTTTACTGTAGTAGCTGCCAGAAAAGTTGTGACTTGGGGGAGAAGAAACATAACAGTTCCGCACATGGCAGATACTCAGTGCATGCTTATTGCATCGATACCGAACAAAACCATTACCTCAAGGAAAAATTCTAACAGTGTAAGAGCTTTCATAAGCCTGATGACACACGGTTGAATGTTTTTATTCCAGTTGAGCGTAGTCGGATTTCTTAAAAATATCACATTGGCTGGTGGTTTGTATGTGGTGTGATTTGCTTGGGTCAGGTCCATGGAAAACGCGCGCCAGGAAAACAACTCCACCATTGTTTATTGATCAGGTGCAGTCTCCTACCCACTCACCAGACATTAGCCACGAGACATGTTCACTCTGGCAGCAGTTTCTAAGATTACCAAAGGCATCCTCTTGGTTATGGAGATTTGAAAAACAGAAAGAGTCTTTCTTATTTTCAACCCAACTTACTTGGTCCCAGGGAATATCAAGGAGCTATGAACAAGTGGCAAGTTCTCAATGTGGTCCCGCAGATAACGTCTAGAGAGAGCCTGAGCCACACCATGTAAGCACTTAAACCGTTAGTCCCATGAACCATAGGGCATTTTAACTCACTATTTCAGGAATAAGGCAGCAGTAGCCTGTGGTGGGTCCAAAGAGGAAAGAAACTTTCCTTTCTGAAAAGGAAAGAAGTTCTGTTTGTGCTTGCCTCTCCTCATACCTCCAAGATCATGAAAGGATTTTGAGGTACTGTGGTGTTTTTCCAAGATCAGCCTCCGTTACTGCCCTAAAAGCTGCACACTTCTTTTAATGCCTCACTCACAGACTTGAAGGAAAGAATGAAATCATCAGCTCAGCGGGCTGTGGGCCTTAGATGAGTAATTTTCCAACTTAGGAAGAGACAGAGAGAGAGAGAGAGAGAGAGAGAGAGAGAGAGAGAGAGAGAGAGAGAGAGAGAGAGAAAGGAGGAACAAGGAAAGCACAGAGGAATTAGGGGCAATATAAATTCTATTTGGGTGATGACCCATTTGTTTAATGATGATATTAATCCTTGAAGTTCAGGGATAAGTCTCTTAACTTTTCTTCTATAACTGTAAACATACTCATCATTTGTGCAATAACAGTATAGTGTAAGGCAGTGATTCTTAGTGGATAAGTGGTGGGGGGCTAATTTTGCCCCCCACCCAGGGAGCATTTAGCAGTGTCTGAAGACATTTTGATTGTCACAACTTGGGGTTGGGAGGGTGCTATTGATACATAGTGGGTGAGGTCATGGTTGTTGCTAAACATCCTACAATGCACAGGATACCCCTCATAGCAAAGCATTATCCTATACAAAATGTCAATAGTGTCAGAATTGACAAACCCTGGTGTAGGGGTGAAAAGCTTAATTTAGGGAGCTAGAATGATTAATTTTCAATATCCAGAGAGAGCCTGGGCCACATCATATAAGCACATCAACCTTTAGTCCCATGAACTATGCAATGTTTAATAAGTTTCACTCTTAACTGGTAGCCTTGGACAACTTATTTAACTTCTGTTCCTCAATTCTTCATCTATAAAATAGGATAATAACAGTACTTTCTTTATAGAATTTCATGAGGATTAAATGAGTTAACACACACACACACACACACACACACACACACACACACACACACACACTAGAGGCCTAGTGCATGAAATTCGTGCACTGGCGGGGGGGGGGGGGGTGGAAGGGGTAATGGGGGTGTCCCTCAGCCCATCCTGTACCCTCTCCAATCTGGGACCCCTCAGGGGATGTCCAACTGCTGGTTTAGGCCTGATCCTGCAGTCGGACATCCCCCTCACAATCTGGGACCACTGGCTCCTAACCACTTTGCCTGCCAGCCTGATAGTCCCCTAACTGCTCCCCTGCTGGCCCGATTGACACCTAACTGCTCCCCTGCCAGCCTAGTCACCCCCAATTGCCCTCCCCTGCAGGTCTGGTCCCCCCCCAACTGCTCTCCCCTGCAGGCCTGGTTGCCCCCAATTGCCCTCTTGTGATGACATGGGGGCAGCCATCTTGTGGTGGCCATCTTGTGATGACGTGGGGGAGGCCATCTTGTGACGACATGGGGCAGCCATCTTGTGACAATGTGGGCGTGGCCATCTTGTGACATGAGGGCGTGAGGGTCAATTTGCATATTACCTCTTTATTACATAGGATATGTGTGTGTGTGTGTGTGTGTGTATATATATATATATATATATATATATATGGTTCTTAAAAACACTGCCCAGCATATAGTCAACACCACGTAAATAATAGTTATTAGTAATTATTATTAACTAACTAGTACATAACTGGTAATTAATATTAGTAAATATTAGTTAAGCAGCACAAAGTACCATATTTTCCGGCGTCTAAGATGACTTTTTAACCCAGGAAAATCTTCTCAAAAGTCGGGGGTCGTCTTATATGCTGGGTGTCATCTTATAGGGCGGGTGCTGAAACTTCCAAGCCAGATTGGAGAATCTGCAGTCATGGGGGGAGCTCAAAAATGGCTGCACTCCATTCATTTCAATGGAGCCGGATGGAGACCGCAAGTGTCTCTGGTTGGCTCCTTTTTGTGCCGCATACAGTCTCCACCCGGCTCCATTGAAATGAATGGAGTGTGGCCGGGTGCTCGCTGCATATGGTGGGGATGCGGCCACGGCCATTTTTGAGCTCCCCCCCACTGTATGTGGCGACCGTATGAAAGCAGCAAGGGTAGCGCTGTACAAGTACAGTAGAAGAAAATCCACTCATCAGGATTCCTGGAAAGAAGTGACTTAATGTGGTCCCGATGACAAGGTGAGGGGGCGCCTCACTGGGAAGGTGTAAGTGAAGGGCGGAGCAAGCTGCAGGCATCCGGGATGCCCGGGGTATGGAAAAAAGAGATAGAGCTGTGCCCAGAAACACGCTTCTTTCACCAGTCTGGCCTGCCCTTGTATCCTATTACTGTACCTCCTTCTCTGCCTCTCAGATCTCATTCCTGAGGACTGCAGTGAAGTTGTGTTGCTAACTCGCCAGGGACTTGCCCGGCACTTGCTCTCTCTCTATTGTTTGTTTTCTTCCTCCTATCATCATCAGTTCCAGTTTGGTTGACAGCTTAGAAAACAAACAGCATGGCAGCTCCCATGGGTTTATTGTCTCATCCTTCTTTTCAGCTTTAGAGTGAATTAGGAAAAGTTTAATCCACTTGCACTGTTTTATGTTTACATGTTTGATGACAAACAGCCTTATGTTTATAAGTGACAGTTTTCCTGCTAAGTACCTGCATGTCATAAGCATTTGAATTAAAATTACCATATTGAAATCAAATCTGATGTGTTTTTAATTTTTATTTGGTGTGCGTTGGAAGAGGGGTAGTCTTATACGGCGAGTATATCCCAAACTCTATATTTTAACTGGAAAAGTCGGGGGTCGTCTTATACACCCAGTTGTCTTATATGCCGGAAAATACGGTATATATGAGAACCATCAGAACAGTAGAATCACTGCACAAGCATGTTTTTGAGGCATATTTTACTAATGCCATCTTAAAAGGTAATTATCAATATAGACTGCTTAATTTTATGAGATCCATAAAATATTGGAACTCAAGTGATAATGAGCTGTGTGACACTGTAATTACTCTGTTCATTTCCTACAACTGATTTAGTGCTATGATGTTGAACTAAAATGGATGTCATGGTACACCCTATTACATGGTATATGCTTGGGTGGTGTTGAATATAGCTAGTAATCATGTTTTCAAAATTCTTAAAAGATTTGTGAATTTCCAAAGGCACATAGAACTGTGATCTACAAGGAAAGACTAATGGACATACAATTAAAAATTAACTACTCACCTGTCAGGGCTGTTGGTGTCCATAAGAAGTAAAGGCACTTGACCTTTAATATAACAAAGATAAAATTCAAAAAGGCCAGAGTGTGATGAAAGACCTTGAAAACTCAAGGTGGTGATATTTGTGGACAGAGCTAACACATTATCATATGACTTATTCTCCCAGTAATTACAGAGTTGAAGATGCCAAAAAAAGAACATTTAAGTACATATGACAAATTATAGGTATTCAGCAGGGAAAAGAGGCCTGAATTGGCTGAACTGACCTGTCTGAATGCTATGCCCAGAATTATATTTAATCTAGTGGTTTTGATTTGCATGAGAGTCTGAAAATACCTCTACTAAGCTTGGTTAAATAGTCCTTGACCTTGAGGCCCTTGTTTTATGCTCTAAATAATTTCAACAGTCAGGGGACCCACTCTGGCTTTCTCCATCCTAGATTATTTTTCTCAGAATGAGAGTTTTAATTAAGAAAATGCTTAACATTAGGGAATGTAGGCAATTTCACAAAGCCTCAGGAGGCCAACTTAAAGTCACAGTTTCAAGTCAGCCTATAACAAGTGCCATCTACTTTAAATACTAGTGAACCTAGCAGAAGATATTTATAGTATTACTAAAATCCTCCAAGGCTCCATAAAATGTACCTTTATGTTACATACTCATTTATAAGTCCAAAAGGCTGAAGTTCACCTTGTTCTGGTATAATACTCTTACCAGTCAAGTGAAAGAGGACACAGAGAACAAGTTAAGGGGAGCAGGTTCTTTTTTTGAATACTTAGTATAAGCATAATCAGGCACTGTTCAAGTTATTTTAATATTTAAAACATATTCAAAACCCTCTGTCCATTTTGTAGACAATAAAACAAAGGTTTAAAGAAGTCAGGAAACTTGCTCAAGATCACAGAGAGCTGGTAAGTTATGGTGCTAAGATTTGGATCCAGGTCTGTCCCTTCCTAACGCCTTTTCTGCTTTATCTAGCTGACTCTCGAGCAAATAGAACATAAAATATAGCTATCAAGTACTACCAGCATCCAAGGAGTCTCTGAATGATGAGAGGATTTGAGGTGGGCTATGTCTGGGCTGGGGAATCTATTCATTTGAAATTCACCAAAAACTTATGTCTTCTTCTGATATTTTAAAATGTGGGATTCCAAATTTTGAGCAATTATCATTTACTGCCTTATCGCTTGCAATAATGTAGACACCAAAGAGAAACAAAAAATAACTCTTAGTTACAGAAAAATAATGGCAAAATAGACTCTGTAGATTCTACCTCCAAGACATATTAAGAGTCTATTTTTTTTTAATTTAATAAATCTTTATTGTCCAGATTATTACAATTGTTCCTCTTTTTTCCCCCATAGCTCCCCTCCACCCGGTTCCCACCCCACCCTCTGCCCTTACCTCCCCCACACTGTCCTCATCCATAGGTATACGATTTTTGTCCAGTCTCTTCCCGCACCCCCTATACCCCTTTCCCCCTGAGAATTGTCAGTCCACTCCCTTTCTATGCCCCTGATTCTATTATATTCACCAGTTTATTCTGTTCATCAGATTTTTTATTCACTTGATTTTTAGATTCACTTGTTGATAGATATGTATTTGTTGTTCATAATTTTTATCTTTACCTTTTTCTTCTTCTTCCTCTTCTTAAAGAATACCTTTCACCATTTCATATAATACTGGTTTGGTGGTGATGAACTCCTTTAGCTTTTTCTTATCTGTGAAGCTCTTTATCTGACCTTTAATTCTGAATGATAGCTTTGCTGGGTAGAGTAATCTTGGTTGTAGGTTCTTGCTATTCATCACTTTGAATATTTCTTGCCACTCCCATCTGGCCTGCATAGTTTCTGTTGAGAAATCAGCTGACAGTCATATGGGTTCTCCCTTGTAGGTAACTAACTGTTTTTCTCTTGCTGCTTTTAATATTCTCTCTTTGTCTTTTGCTCTTAGCATTTTAATTATGATGTGCCTTGGTGTGGTCCTCTTTGGATTCCTTTTGTTTGGGGTTCTCTGCGCTTCCTGGACTTGTAAGTCTATTTCTTTCACCAGGTGGGGGAAGTTTTCTGTCATTATTTCTTCAAATAGGTTTTCAGTATCTTGCTCTCTCTCTTCTTCTGGCACCCCCATAATTCTGATGTTGGTATGCTTGAAGTTGTTCCAGAGGCTCCTTACACTATCTTCATATTTTTGGATTCTTTTTTCTTTTTTCTTTTCTGGTTGAGTGTTTTTTGCTTCTTTGTATTTCAAATCTTTGACTTGATTCTTGTGATCCTCTAGTCTGCTGTTATAACTCTGTATAATATTTTTTATTTCAGTCAGTGTATGCTTAATTTCCAGTTGGTCCTTTTTCATATCCTTGAGGGTCTCGCTAAATTTATAGGCGGTTTCTAGAATATTCTTGAAAAACCTTATAACCGTGGTTTTGAACACTATATCCAGTTGTTTGTTTTCCTCCAATTCTTTAGTTTGTGATCTGTTTCTTTGTCTCTGCATTTTGGCTGCTTCCCTGAGTTGATAGAGTGGCTTTGTGTGCTAGGTGTCCTATAGGGCCCAGTGGCTCAGCCTCTCCAGTTACCTGAGGTGGACACTCTTGGTGCACCCCTTTGTGGGCTGTGCGCACAGTCTTGTTGTAGTTAAGCCTTGATTGTTGTTGGTATCACTGGGAGGAATTGACCTCCAGGCCAATTGGCTGTGAGGATCAGCTGTGTCTACACTGGGAGAATTTCTGTGCTGGAAACACCCTTATGAGACAAGACTTGCAAAAGCCTCTGTGCTCAGCTTGGATGGGGCGGAGTCTCAGGGCAGAGCAGACAGCCATGGTTTTCCATCAGCCCTGCCCTAATAGGCCCCTGTGTCTCAGTGTCCCATGGTAATCGCTGCAAGCACCTCTGAGAAAAAGCCGCCCTCGAGTTTTGCCCACTGCCAGACAGTCCAGTTTCTGCCAAAATGAGTCTGGGTCCCCAGAGTATCACCTGGAACTGGAGTTCAGTGCAGTCGGGAGCTTTTGTCTCCCTCCCACTTGAGAAAGCCAGCCGCGTACTCAGTTGCCCGCCCTCTCTGCGTGAGCGCCTTGGTACCTCTGCCTTCCGCAGCTCCTCTGAGTCTCAGTGTGCTTTTCTCTTTCCTGACAGTCCAGTTTCACCCCATATGAGTCTGGGTCCCCAGAGTCTCGCCCGGAACTGGAGTTCAGCGCAGTTGGGAGCTTTTGTCTCCCTCCCGCTTGGCGCACTCAGTTGCTAGTCCTCTCTGCGTGCGCGTCTCAGTACCTCTGCCTCCTGCAGCTCCTCTGAGTTTCAGTGTGCTTTTCTCTTCCCTTCTAGTTGTAGAATTTCCACTCAGCCAGCCTTCCTGTGGTTCTGGATGATGTCCGTTTTGTCTTTTAGTTGTAGTTTTGAAATTGTTGTGTGAGGCAGCAATTTAGGTATTTAGCTATGCCGCCATCTTGGTTTCTCTTAAGAGTTTATTTCGTTCCATCTTTTTATGTTACCACCCTTGTTTAAGTCACCATCATACTCACTGTCCAGAGGACTGCAACAGCTTCCCAACTGGTTTTCCTGTCCCTACTCTTACATCCTTACAGAACACTGTCTTCATAGTAGCTGGAATGATCCTTTAAAAAGGTGAATGCAATTGTCACTCTTTGCTCAACATCCTCCAATGACCCCATAATACATTCAGAATAAAATCCAAATAACATTGCTTTGCCTTCAAGTTCCAGTGTTTACCCATGCTACCTTCCAAACTCTTCTCTGTCCAGGCTCTTTGTACTTGCCATCTATAGTAATAATAGAGGAATATGCAAATTGTCTGGGATGCCGTCACAGTAACAGTAATGACTGAACAGCAGGCTGCGTGGGGCTGGGGCGACCAGGCCTGCAGGGGGGTTAGTGAGGAACAACCAAACAACTGAACAGCAGGCTGCATGGGGTGACCAGGTTGGCAGGGGATTTAGTGAGGGACAACCAAACGACTGAACAGCAGGCTGTGTGGGGTGACCAGGCCAGCAGAAGGGGCAGTTGGGGGCAACCAGGCCCACCGGGAGGGGGGGCAGTTGGGGGTGGCCAGGCTGGCAGGGGGGCAGTTAGGGGCAACCAGGCTGGCAGGCAGAGGTAGTTAGGGGTGATCAGGCTGGCAGGGGGGCAGTTAGCGGCGATCAGGCAGGCAGGCAGGCAGGTGAGCAGTTAGGAACCAGTGGTCTCAGATTGTGAGAGGGATGTCTGACTGCCGGTTTAGGCCCGATCCCCGAGATTTTGTCCTCATCACTGCTGTATCCTCGGAGTCTACATACAGTGCCTGGTTTATAGTAAGTACTTAATAAATATTCATTAATATTTGGAAGAATGCTGGGTTGGAAGTCATGAGACCTATATTGAATTCTAGCTCCTCTATCAATTTACAGAGTATGTCGAATAAGTCAACCTCCTTGGGTCTCAGTTTGTTTCTTCCTCTATAGACTGGATCAAGTGACCTCTATGACCCAAGTCTAGTCTTAAAACATTGATTCTAATAAGACAGTGACTCACTCTTAAAGCCCTAGAATGGAGTTCCCCGACTCTTCTCTTTGTAGACCTGAAAGGATTTATTCTAATACTAATAAGTGAGAAATGCTGCAAGCCCAGGTCCTCTTTAGTGACAAGAAGATGATGTTAATAATGAACATTTGGTGCCCTGAAAGTGATTTTTGCATAGAGGAAAAGCTAATTCAATTTTACTCTGATTACATAAATTAATATTCAATTTAATAAAGTTAGAAATAACAAATTCTAGTTCTGTTGGCTTTTAATTTAATTTAAAATCTTAATCCAGTAAACTTTATCAAGTACTTTAGTGAGGGTCTTTAAATAATATTAGGTCCCATTAAAATTTGGTCATTTAAATACCTTTAGGAGAATCTAAAATGGTGGCAGAGTAGGTTACTGCTACACTTACCTCTTCCCAGGACCAAATTGGAATTACAACTAAAATATAGGGCAATCAACCAGAATAACCAAAGAAACCTAGCTAACCAGATGC